>NW_027509208.1:16755000-17387500 GCF_051911475.1 Siphateles boraxobius | reverse complement strand
ATGAAACAAATAATTAACATCATTTATGAGGCTGAAATACGCATATTCCATCATTAATCTCTTCTTTATAAAACCTCTCATCATCAAAACCGTGTCCACGCTTTCCCTCCCTTCCACCTTATTTCTTCTTGTACACCAAATTGCCAGCTTTGCAGCACCAAACAAGAAGTTTAATAAAACCACTTTGGATTTATATTTTGTTGTGTATTTAAACTTTCCCATAAGCTGCAAACTCCAGCTTTCCATTAAACCCAAAATTTGTTCTAAACGTGGACACTCAATAAAAAGTTGAAAAACAGTTTCAGGCACCCCACAAAAAGGACAACCCTCATCATCTGAGACATTAAGGAGTGCTTTGTGTCTGTTCGTAGCTAAAATCCCATGCACAATTCTCCACTGAAGATCACCCACCCTCTTCTCAATGGGTCTTTTGTACAGGGACCGCCAGCTACCTTTTGGGGAAGAGCCTGAATCAAACACCATTGCCCATTTAGTGACTCTTACATCCTTAAGATGTTGGAAATGTATAGTTTTTACACAAGCTCTGTAAAGTGTTTTTCTGCTGAAATTACTAAAAACATTCAGTTCTGATGTGTCTATAGAAAGCAACTTTCTGCCATCTTCCTGCGCCAGTCTTCTTTTTTTATGGAAACATGCAGTTCAGGAAAATGGGCATTACCTCTATCATCACAGTTCTCCACAGGGTAAACTTTCATGATATCCCTTATAGGAACAGGGAGGGCCTCCTCAAGATCCTCCAACATCTTCTTGATAAGCCGTTCAGACCTGAAGCCCACCTTTTGTGCCAGCTCCTCCACAGATATCCAGCTCAGTCCCCTGCGTAGGTGGCATATTTTGGAGACTCCTGCTTTCAACATTGCCGACCTTACAGAGACAGAGCTCAGCAACTCAACAGAGATAAAAGGATTGAAAAACAAAGGCTCTTCATATATCCACTGATTGGATCCATCCCATTCTCTTGAACATGATAGAGTCTGCCAAGCTTGCAACACACTCTGGTAAAAGCCAGCCAATCCTTCCAATGCTAGTCCATCAAAGGACATGACAAACCATTGCTTATCCAACCCCATTCTTCTGTTTTTTTGCAGCAAAGCACATGCTACGTCCATCCACTGCTGATGCTGATGATATAAAAGACGCTGTGCCACTTGCAAACGGAAAACAGCAATCCTCGATCAAATGTCAATTAATCATTGTCCTCCTTCATGAACTGGAAGGTATAAGACAGCAGCTTTTAGCCAGTGTTGTCCTGACCAAAACAATTTAACAAGAGTCTTTTGAATATCTTCAATTATGTTTTTTGGAGGATCCAAAACCATCAACTGATGCCAAAGGGTGGAAGCTATAAGATTGTTGGCTATCAGGACTCTTCCCCTGTAGGATAACTGGGGTAGCAGACATTGCCATTTAGACAACTTTGCAAGCACTCCCTCTACTAAGCCCTCCCAATTCTTCATCCTACATTCACCTTTACCAAGATAAACTCCTAAAAATTTAAAACCATACTTCCCCCACTTCACATTTCCTGGTAATTCAGGCAAAGGGCTTCCTTCAGAACCACACCATAACGCCTCTGTTTTTTGCAAATTTAGTTTGGCTGATGATGCTCCTTCATAAATATTTAGAGCTTCCTTTATAATTTGAACATCATGCGTATTTCTAACCATTACAGTTATATCGTCTGCATAAGCAGAGAGTTTAATAGTTTAATTACTTACTCGAATACCCGTCAATTTACTTCTTAATAAACAAAGTAGAGGCTCTATTGCCAAAGTATATAACTGACCCGACATAGGGCACCCTTGCCTTATCCCTCTATTCATTTGAATTGGTACACTTAAACCTCCTCCTATTTTAACCATACTTACAGCATCAGCATATAATATTCTTATCCACGATAAAAAATGTTCTCCAAACCCATAACACTTAAGAACCTTGAAAAGATAGTGATGATCTACACGATCAAAAGCTTTCTCCTGATCAAGAGAACACAGACCAAAATCAACATTATATATTCCAGCATAATCCATAATATCTCTCATTAAAAACAAATTATCATAAATAGACCTTTTTGGTACACAATATGTTTGGTCTTTTTGTACTAAAACATCAAGAACACCTTTAAGTCTGTTTGCCAAACACTTTGATAATATTTTATAATCGGAACATAAAACAGCTACTGGTCTCCAGTTCTTCAGCAGACAAAGATCTCCCTTCTTTGGGATCAGAGAGAGCACTGCTCGTTGACAACTTTTAGGTAGAGCCTCAGCTTTATAGCTTTCTTGTACAACTTTAAAAAAGTCTTTTCCGATTATTCCCCAAAAAGTTTTATAAAATTCTGCTGGTAATCCATCGATCCCTGGTGCACGACTAGATGAAAGTTGATTCCCTGCTTTTGTAACTTCCTCAAAAGTCAGATCAGAGTCTAAGTTCTTTACATTTTCTTCATCCAGCACAGGCAAGTTGTTAAAACGTTCATCAGCGTCAAAATTTCCTGTGCACTCTTTAGCATATAAGTCCACATATCAACAGCAAGTCTCCTCATGTCCAAAGGGTCTGAAGTAACATTCCCATCAGGTGTGCGTAATGCATGCATATAATTAGTATGTATACACTTCTTATTCAAATTAAAAAAAAATGTTGTGGGAGCATCCATGTCATGTAAAGAAACAAAATGTGATACTACAAGAGCTCTTTTTACCTTTTCATTTAACATATAACTTAGCTCTCGTCTCTTCTGACTAAGATGATCTTGTAAATTTACATCATTTTGATCAATTGACATATTTTGAATTTTTAAAATATCTTTCTCTAATTTTGCCATTTCATATTTAATTTTACAAGAAGTATGTGCCATAAATTGCTGACAGAAAAGCTTAATCTTCGTTTTCCCTATTTCCCACCACTGAAGCAGATTTTCATAATCATTTTTTTCTTCAACCCAACAATTCCAAAACATTTTAAAATTCTCATAAAAGTTAGCATCTTGAATTAATTTAATATCAAAACGCCAATAAAAGAATTGTGGTTTTGTTTCAGATAAAACAACATTCACTGAAATGAGCTGATGATCAGAGATAATGCAGGGTGCATGTATGCTCTATTACACTGACTATTATGTAAATAAAATCGATCCAGACGTGCCGCACTAACTCTACCTACTGCCACTTTAAGCCAACTATATTGTCTCACGTTTTTATTTTTTTCCCTCCACACATCTACTAGCCCTAACTGAGTGATTATTGCTTTCAAAACTTTAACAGAAGAAGGATGTGGTTCTTCTCCAATCCTATCAATAACAAAATCAAGGGTGCAATTAAAATCTCCACCTATAATTAAAAATCTTCTTGTGAAAGAGAAACAAGAGCACATTTTAACATCTCAAAAAGCTTCATTCTGTCCTTACCAATATTTGGTGCATAGATATTAACAAAGACAAAACACAAATCTTTTATTTTAGCTTTAATTAGAAGAAGTCTCCCCTTTTCTAGTTCATCAATTGATAAAATCTTTACATCTAATTCAGGAGAAAACAATATTGCCAACCCTGCACTTAAATTTGTCCCATGACTAAGACAACACTGACCATCAGACCACAAACCCCAATCTACTTCATTGTTTACGTCACTGTCTGTTTCTTGTAGAAACATCACATTCATTTCTTTTAGCTTTATGCATTCTTTTAACAACGACCATTTATTACTTGCCCTAAGCCCATTTACATTTAGGGACCCCATTTTTAGGACATCCATTATGAAATAGTGTAGAAAAGCAGAAATAAACAGAATTGTGAGAAGAATACCAAGAGAAGGATAGAAACCCATTGTGCACTTATTTTTGTTTACCTTTCACAGCCCGGCGTTTCGCCCTGCCTGGTTTTACTCCTTGCCTAATTGTTGTTATGTATTTTTTTAATCGGAACCTTTTCTGCTGGGATAGTACATCTAAGCTGCATTCTTGTCTCACTTTTATAACAGATAACACAAATTTATCTATATCTGGAAAAAACTTACCAATTTCAACACTTTTACCCTTTGTCTCATCCAAAAATGCATTAATCTGCTCAACCGAATACAGATCACTTCCACAATTTGCCACATCAACGTCAGCACATGACTCATCATCTCCACAACTCTCTACAGTTGCTTCTGAAAAATCATCGATGTCTTCACTTTGCCCCTCATGTGTCTCATTTTCCTTTACTAGGCCTACACCAACACAAATATCACTCTTACCAACACCACTACAACCTGGAACCTCAGCATTAATAACAATATTTTCCAAAACAATTGGCCTTACCTCGGTATTCATATCTGCCACTCCAGGCTGTTGCGGTATACTTTCCGTCACAATCTGCGGTATATCAGGTGTTTCAGTTGGAGCTCGCTCTTCAACATTACGCGCTTTGTGCGGACAAGTGAAACGTTTATGACCAATATCCCCGCATTCAAAGCAACGCAAAGTCTCCGTACTAGCGTACACCATATATGAGCTCTCTCCGTGAGATATCCGAAAAGATACATCAAGCGTTTTAGTGGGAGAGTTCAAAAACATATAAACGTGTCTCCTAAAAGATAGCACGTGCTTCAGTGCAGCGTTTTTACAACCTAGGGAATCTCTTTTACGGCGCCGGCAATTTTGCCAAATCTAGTCAACTCTTTAATAATAATCTCATTGCCGATGAATGGGAGCACATTTGAGATTACAATTTTCGTTGCCGTCGCCGACAACGGTGTAATAGGCACATACGTTTCATTGATCCATATTCCTCTTTCGATTAACATTTTTACTTGATTTTCATTTTTCAAAAAAACAATGACCGCCTTGTTCATTCTTGAGGCAGAACTAATATTGTCATTACCAACCTTGGCTCCTACAGTAAGGAGAAAATCCTCAATAGAGTTATTCGCCTCCGGGGCGCACCTGAAACCATTACGGAGGGTGAGAGGCGACGCTCCCACCGCAGGGATAGACGTCATACGGCCTCACACACACACACACGCACGCACGCACGCACGCACGCACGCACACACACACACACACACACACACACACACACACACACACACACACACACACACACACACACACACACACACACACACACACACACACACACACACACACACACACCCCAAGGTTATAACCTTAAACCTACCCTAAAACCCTAAAAAAGTGATCAGAGATGTGAAGTAAAGAAAGACACAAAGATAAATCAATAAAGAAAATAAAACTTCTTGAAAAACGCAAAACACTCTCCCACACGTGTCTCTCACACACGCACTCACTCCCAACATCCACTGGAAGAGGGAGAGAGAGAGAGAGAGAGAGAGAGAGAGAGAGAGAGAGAGAGAGAGAGAGAGAGAGAGAGAGAGAGAGAGAGAGAGAGAGAGAGAGATTAGACAAACCAATGGATTGATCCGTCTATCCTATGGTGTATATGGCACTCACCCGAGTCCAATACAATTGATCACGGAAAAGGGACAAAGAGACGGAGAGAGGAGAAAAAGACAAATTATTTTTTGCAGGCATGCTTACAGCAAATGCCTCTGCTGGGCTGATTTCTATTCCACTGGCAAAGACTCTCCAAGAATGTTATTGTGTTTCTGTCAGAGGTGCTTCAAGCTGATGGGCCGCCATGCCCGCTTGAAAAAGGCAATTTCACATCTGGAGTGGGAATCTTCTCCCATTGACAAAGACGCAGCGACTCGCCCCCTTGTGAGTCATGCCTCTCATCACAATAAAATACAGGAATCAAACCAGCAGGATAACAAAGTCTAATCATCTATCGAGTGGCTATGCTGTCTGGCCTTATTAATCAACACGAACCATAATGACCTTTTCAAACAATGTGATGGGACTGTTGAGCTCAGATACAATTACAAGCTCATCAAGAGATGAGTAAAGCCCAGCATAGCTATGACCAGACATCATGGCATGATTTTGCCAAGTAAGACATGTTCCTGGGTCAACATGTTTCGTTGATCTTGGAACAACATTTCTGTCTAAAAATTTAGACCTAACCCTATCCCTACCCCTGAATCTAACCCTTCCCATAAGTTATCCCTAAAATCATAGAGAAGTGAAAGGTGAATGACACTGATGTAGAAGCACTTAAACATGGTCATAATCCTAAAATTGACATAAACTGTAAACCTGTCCCTCAAATCTGATTGGTTGTTTGAAATGTTGTACCGGGATCAATGAAAACTTTGGTCCAGGAACATGTTGTACATGGTGAAATCACGTTCACCATGACGAGTTACAGTTAAACACTAATAATGTCTATGTTTGAAAATAGGAATTGAAGCATTCTTAGCGAATGGTAAAGCAGATTTGGGACAAGGAAAGCGGGAAGGAGAAGTTTGTATCATATCTTCCATATATATATATATATATATATACAAGTGAGATATCATATGGAAATTAAATCTACCGAATAGCAAAAAACCAAACTATAAAAATAAAATAAACATTAACTGAAATAAAATGATATACAGTATAGATAGATAGATATTGCTCACGTGCCAACGATGACTCCATTGGCACACATAAAAATAGATTATATAGATTGCAAATAGATCATGTAGTATGATTTCTGTATTAGCACAAAAAATATATAGAGGAAAAAAATTAATCTGAAGTTCCCTTCTGGCTCAGTTATCATGTTTCAGCTGAGGAGTGTAAAGTCACCTCTGAGGATTCTGGATGAAATGGCAGTTAATCTGTCTAAGGTCTGTAGCTCATTCCACAGTAGACCTCAATAAGCCTGATGGATCACCGCTGAGTTTCTCTCACTCCAAAAGCGTCTGAGACATAGAGAGAGAGAGAGAGAGAGAGAGAGAGGGGCAGCTTCCGACTGCTAATTTGTTTGTTTCTAGGCTTAATCAAAAGTAGGTATCAATAACATTGACAGCTTTGTATGGTGTGAATGGCACAAAGAATGTGTTCCATGGTCCACCATCAGTTTCAACGATCTGTGATTATTGATACTTACCATCAATGAAAGAGACGACCTTGTGTCAAGAAGAATTGAGTATTTATTCTGATGTTAATATAGATTCTCATATCCCAGCAAAATATGTAGTAATAAATATGCAGACAGCTCTCTGTGAGCCATTTGCAGGTTGATTTTCCAGGAAAGTGTAAACACTGTCTCTGTTGTGCTATCAAAACATTGATCTGTTTGTTTGAGCATCACACCAAGCCCGACACAGCAAAATTTACTCATTCATTGTTTTAATATTCTAGGAATTCTTGAATACTTGAATTGGGAAATACCAAAACCATCCAATGGTGTGAGTTTGATGTATGTTGTGGGCGCCGGCTATGGAAGCTTATGGGTGGCAATATTCAATTTGAAATGTATAATGCAAAATGACAATGGAATATGTAAAATGACAATGCATTTCTGTATTTTAATTTACATTTTCCATTACATTTGTGCAACGTTTGGTGCAAAATGAAAATTAAATTATTTAATTTAAATTTGCCATTTCATACACTAGTTTTAATATGTAAACTGAATACATATTAACGCTTTATAAGTTGCAAAATTAAAATGAAATTGTATTACAGAAATGATTAGATAATGTTTAACATGTTCAAGCAAAAACTGTAGCAAAATTATTTAAATGTTATTCATCTTAATTGCATTTACTCTCACAGTTAAGACACTTGCGATTGCATTTTCATTAAATGTCCCACAATGAATGTAGCAAAATTCAATGTGCAAATTGAAAATGCATTCCGAGCTGGTCACGTCCCACCCCCTCCCGCCCTGTCAATTACTGCATCAAGGCGGGGCTCGGCAACAGGTAAACATAGGGGCATGCATAGGGGTATGTTATGTATTTTGAGGTGTTGGAAGGAAACATGGCGGCGGCAGAGCCGATGCGAGCTGAACTGAATTTTGCAGTTTTTGCTTGAACATGTTAAACATCCATAAGCTTCCATAGGTGACTACTAGGGCATTGCTATACAAGCGAGGGTGTTTCTATGCAGTTGTTAAGGTGATCTGAGTGATAAGCTTGATATACAGTTGCTTGGTTGTTCTGGATGGTTGGTAGGTCATTGTCAATACGTTTCTAAATGATTTTGAATGATATTTACTTGCTATTCAGTTGCAAGGGTGGTGTGGATGGGGGCTAGGGTGTTGCTAAGGGGGTCTGTGCCTGGGTCTGAATTAAAGTGCTTGCTAGGCATTTGCTTGGGAAATGGCTAGATTATTGCTATGCAGTTGCTAAGGGGTTCTCAGTGATGTAAGGCAGTTGCTAGGGTGTTGATGGTGTTGCTATGCAGTTGCTGAGGTGTTTTGGGGTTATAAGCTTTTGCGTGCTGGTTGCTAGGGTTTTACAGGTGGTTGCTAGGGTCGTTTCTATGCAGTTGCTTAGGGGTTCTGCGTGATAAGCTTGCTTGTTGTTAGGTTGTTCTAGATAACTTCTGAGTAAAAAGTGCTTCCTGACCAGTTGCTAGGGTGTTCTGGGTGGTGGCTAGGGTGTTGCTATTGAGTTGCTAGAGGGTTCTGAGTAATACGTGCTTCCTGACCTGTTGCTAGAGTGTTCTGGGTGGTAGCTAGGGTGTTCCTATGGAGTTGCTAGTGGGTTCTGAGTAATAAGTGCTTCCTGACCTGTTGCTAGGGTGTTCTGGGTGGTGGCTAGGGTGTTCCTATTGAGTTGCTAGGGGGTTCTGAGTAATACATGCTTCCTGACCTGTTGTAGGGTGTTCCGGATGGTGGTTAGGGTGTTCCTATATACTTTCTAAGGGGTTTTGGGTAGTGATTCCTGGCCTCTTGTTAGGATGTTCTGGGTGGTGGCCAGGGTGTTGCTATGCAGATGCTAAGGGGTTCTGAGGAATAACTCCTTACAGGCCCATTGGGTGTTCTAGGTGGTGGCCTACGGTGTTGCTATGCAGTTCTTGAGGGGTTTGAAGTAAAGATAAACACTTGCTATGCAGTTGCTAATATGTCATAGGAAGTGGCTAGGACGTTGCTACGCAGTGCTAAGGGGTTCTGAGTGTTGAGAAAATTCTGTTCACACTGCTGACATATTTGCTACACCTCAGGGAAGCTATTTCAAGCATGCAAAACGTCTACGGTTACGTATGTAACCCTCGTTCCCTGAGTAGGGAACGGAGACGTTACGTCGGATGACGACGAATGGGGTTTCGCTTAGAAAGCCTATCAACTTCGAGTATTACAAAACGAGCCAATGGCAAAGAAATGCCATGGGTCTGCGGAATTTGCATGGCGTAACTCCGCCCCACCTCGTGGGTATAAAAGGAGGAAGCCGGCAGCAAGCAGATATGTTTCTTCGCTGAGGAGCCAAGACTGAGCTCAGGCGATCCCCGCGGTACAGCGGAAAGTGGCAGGCAGACGTAACGGCTCCGTTCCCTACTCAGGGAACGAGGGTTACATACGTAACCGTAGACGTTCCCTTTCGTTGTCACTCCGAGTTACGTCGGATGACGACGAATGGGGTTACCAGTCTAATCACGCCACCTTCTCAGCTGTCTTCCAGTGCCCTGCGTAAATCGAGATCCCTGTCAGCCTGGACAAAGGACTCCATATAACACAGGAATACCAAGGTACACTGGGAAGCATATCCCAAGCTAGGGGAAGTATGCAATTAATGCCAGCCCGGAGGGGGGGGACTTAGAGAATACACATATGACCCGAAGGAAGCATATGGGAAACACTGGGGTGTCCAGCCGCAGGTGGAATATTTCAACCCCAGGGGTGGCAAGGTGGCTTGCCAAGGGAAAGACACACGCTCAGAGAGGCTTACAGTGGAAATACACATGTGGGGGTCGCTCAGAGGAGGGACCATGCACACGGGAGGCACCTAGCCGACGCACAGGCAATAGACACTGGCGCCGACGTCAGGAGTGCTGGAGGAGCTCAGGGCTTTCGGAGAAGCTCACCTGAGAAAAATATCGCACGTATCCAGTCCGTGGAGTGGAATGGCGAGCAAGCGAAGACACCTGAGCGGGTCCGGTACTAGCTGGTTGAAGCGAGTACACGAGAGGACACAGGCTCCACTCGGAGATTATAGAATCTGGCGAATGTGTTAGGTGTCGCCCAGCCTGCAGCTCTGCAGATGTCTGTTAGCGAGGCGCCATGCGCTAGAGCCCAAGAGGACGCCACACTCCGGGTGGAGTGGGCAGTCACACCAAGGGGGCACGGTCGACCTTGCTGCTGGTAAGCCAAGGCAATGGTGTCCACTATCCAGTGAGACAACCTTTGCTTGGAGAGAGCCTTTCCCTTCAGCTTCCCACCATAACAGACAAAGAGCTGGTCTGAGGTCCTGAAACACTGCGTTCTGTCTACATAGGCGCGGAGAGCGCGTACTGGACAGAGCAGTGCCAAGGCTGGGTCTGCCTCCTCCGAGGGCAGCGCTTGCAGGTTCACCACCTGGTCCCGGAAGGGAGTGGTAGGAACCTTGGGCACATATCCAGGCCGGGGTCTCAGGATCACGTGAGAGTAAGCCGGCCCAAATTCCAGGCACGCTTCGTCAACGGAGAATGCGTGCAGGTCCCCAACCCTCTTGATGGAGGCCAGTGCAACCAGGAGCGCTGTCTTCATAGACAGGAACTTAAGCTCAACTGATTGCAGGGGCTCAAAGGGAGCACTCTTCAGGGCAGTTAGAACCACTGAGAGGTCCCAAGAGGGAACGAGAGGAGGACGAGGAGGATTCAGTCTCCTCGCTCCTCTCAGGAACCTGATGATCAGGTCGTGCTTCCCCACCGACTTACCTTCGATGAGGTCATGATGTGCGGCAATGGCGGCAACATAGACCTTCAGGGTGGAGGGAGACAGCCTTCGCTCCAGCCCCTGTTGAAGGAAGGAAAGCAAAACACTGATCGAGCATCTCCGGGGGTCTTCTCGGAGAGAAGAGCACCAGTTGACGAAGAGGTTCCACTTCAACGCATAGACGTGTCTCGTGGACGACGCTCTAGCGGAAGTGATGGTAGCCACCACCGCTGGTGGTAGGGTACTCAAACCTGCCTCGTCCCATCCAGGAGCCACACGTGGAGGTTCCAAAGATCGGGACGAGGGTGCCATAGGGTGCCCCGTCCCTGAGAAAGAAGGTTCTTCCTCAGAGGGATCGGCCAGGGAGGTGCTGTCGCGAGGAGTACTAGTTCGGGGAACCAGGTCCGGTTGGGCCAGTAAGGGGCAACCAGAATGACCTGCTCCTCGTCCTCCCTGACCTTGCGCAAAGTGTGCGCAAGAAGGCTCACTGGGGGAAACGCATACTTGCGGCCCTGCGGCCAGCTGTGCGCCAGAGCATCCGTGCCGAGCGTGCCCTCGGTCAGGGAATAGAACTGGGCGCAATGGGTCGAGTCGTGAGAGGCAAACAGATCTATCTGCGCGTCCCCGAACTGGTCCCAAATCAGCTGAACCGACTGGGGATGGAGTCGCCATTCTCCAGGGAGGGGCTGAAGCCGTGAGAGCTCGTCGGCTGCACAGTTCAGCGCTCCGGGAATGAAGATGGCTCGAAGCGACCTCAGATGCTTCTGACTCCATAGGAGGAGGTGGCGAGCGAGTTGTGACATACGGCGGGAGCGTAGACCACCTTGATGGTTGATGTACGCTACAGTGGCGGTATTGTCTGAGCGGACTAGTACGTGTTGACCCCTGAGCAACGCCCGGAAGCGGTGCAGGGCAAGGCGTACTGCCAACAACTCGAGGCAATTGACATGCCACAGCCGCTGGGGTCCTGTCCAGGAGCCCGCAGCAGCATGTCCATTGCACATGGCGCCCCAGCCCGTGGTGGAGGCATCTGTTGAGACAACAACATGCCGGGAAGCTCGAGCCAGGGGGACACCGGCCCTGAGAAAGTCGAGGTTCGACCACGGGGTGAAGAACTGACGGCAGGTCGGAGTAACTGGTACTCGGAACGTGCCGTGTTGCCATGCCCACCTCGGGACTCGGTCGCGAAGCCAAAGCTGAAGCGGTCTCATATGAAGCAATCCGAGCGGCGTGACCGCGGCTGCAGATGCCATATGCCCCAGGAGCCTCTGAAAAAGTTTCAGTGGAACCGCACTCTTGCCCTCGAATTGTCTTAGGCAAGTCAGCAGTGACTGCGCGCGCTCGCTCGTAAGCTGCGCGGACATGGCGACCGAGTCGATGTCCATACCGAGAAAAGAGATCCTCTGCACGGGGCAAAGTTTGCTCTTCTCCCAGTTGACCCGAAGGCCCAGACGGGCTAGGTGCCGGAGCACTAGGTCCCTGTGTTCGCAAACCTGATCTCGAGAGTGAGCTAGGATCAGCCAGTCGTCGATATAACTCAGGATACGAACCCCTTGCTCTCGAAGGGGAACAAGGGCCGCCTCGACGACCTTCGTGAAGATGCGAGGAGACAGGGCTAGCCCGAAAGGGAGAACCGCGTACTGGTATGCCTGCCCCTCGAAAGCAAACCGGAGGAACGGTCTGTGTCGAGGAAGAATGGAGACATGAAAGTAGGCGTCCTTCAGGTCGATCGCTGCAAACCAATCCTGGGGCCGTATGCATTCGAAAACGCGTTTGGCGGTGAGCATCTTGAACGGCATCCGGTGAAGGGAGCGGTTCAGCACGCGCAAGTCCAGGATTGGCCGTAACCCACCGGTTTTCTTGGGGACAATGAAGTAGGGGCTGTAGAAGCCGGACCTCATCTCGGCTGGAGGGACAGTCTCGATTGCACCCTTCGCCAGCAGGGTGGCAATCTCTGCTCTCATGATAGGGGCATTGCCACCGACCAAAGTGGAGCGGACTCCCCTGAAGCGGGGAGGAGACCGTGCGAACTGAATCGCATAGCCGAGCCTGACGGTACGCGCGATCCAGTGGGACAGACGGGGAAGCTCTAGCCAGGCTCCCAGGAACTGAACCAACGGGATCATGCGAGCCACAGGCGTCCCCCCGGAGGGGCAGCGAGGCAGAGTAACTGGCCCAGAAGTGGACGGCATAGCGGCCCGGAGAGGGGGCACAGTTAGCAACCGCACCCTGGCAGAGGGGGCCAGGGGAGGACCAGGCTGGTCGTCCCGCGGGGGCCTGCTCTGCCAGGGGTCTGGCGACAGAGGGGGAAAGTGGCGAAGCGGTCCTTGGACGGCACGCCGTGTCAACCGCCTCTGGGACAGAGGGGGGCGAGGAGAGCACGGCTTGTGGGCGGCGCTCTGTGTCGCCCGAGAACTCTGTGAGCTCAGGGAAGAGGGGATTTTTTCTGTCTTTAACCACATTAGGGTGCTGCCCACCCGTGGGTGAGCAGCGGGGAGTGGAGAACAAAAGATTCTCCCCCGGCCCTCCACCGGGGGAAGGAGTGGTCCTGCTACCACCTCCTGAGAAACAATCATCATCCCTGAGCAGCCCGTCTCAGGAGCGCCGCTTGGCCCGGCGTTTAGCGGGGGGCGGGGCAGGAGAGGGCTGTGGCGCCTTCTTACGGCTTCCTCCGCGACCGGCCCTGGGTGGAGGCTGCTGCGTGGTCCGGGCGGGAGGGGCGGGAGCCGCAGGAGGGCGCCCTCGGCGGGAAACAGGTCGAGGCGTCTGCCCGGCCGGCAAGGTGGAGGCAGCAGCGGGCCGGCGGGGCAGAATGTGTTTGATGGCCTCGGTCTGTTTCTGGGCAGTTGAAAACTGTTGGGCAAAGTCTTCAACTGCACCGCCGAAGAGGCCGGCCTGGGACAAGGGGGCGTTAAGCAGACGGGTCCGCTCAGCGTCCCGCATGTCAGCCAGGTTCAGCCACAGATGTCGCTCCTGGACCACAGCTGTGGACATCACCAAACCCAGGGAGCGCGCGGTAACCTTCGTCGCCCGGAGAGCAAGGTCGGTCGCGGCGCGCAGCTCATCAAAGAGCCCTGGGTTTGTCCTACCCTCGTGCATGTCTCTGAGCATCTGGGCCTGGTAGACCTGCAGAGTGGCCATAGCATGCAGTGAAGCAGCCGCCTGTCCCGCCGCTCTGTAAGACTTCGCCACCAGGGTCGACGAAAATCTACAGGCTTTGGATGGGTGCTTAGGCTCGCCCCGAGAAGAAGCACTCTGAGGACATAGTTGCATGGCAACAGAGCGTTCAACCGGGGGAAGCCCAGTGTACCCACGGGCAGCTGCCTCATCGAGGGGAGGAAAGGCGGATGAGACCAGCGAGCGGTCCCGAGAAGACAGGGGGGTCTTCCAGGACTTCGAGATCTCATCATGCACATCCGGGAAGAAAGGTATTGGGGTTTGCCGAGGACGAGGGTCGGCGGCCTTACCCAAAAACCAATCGTCCAGCCGCGAGCGCTCAGGACAGGGTGGAGGCCTCCACTCAAGTCCGATGCTCGCGGCTGCCCGGGAAAGCATGGCCGTCATCTCCGGATCAGACTCGAGCACAGCCGTATGCACACCGGAAGGTGGCAGCTGTGACGAGCCCTCACTTCCAGAAGAGTCAAACCCGCCTAGTGATGCTGCAACAGACATGGCATCTTCCTCTGTAGCTTCAACTGAAGCCCGCGGGCCACCAGAGGGTAGACCCGCGGGAATCAGCAGTTCACTAGTGGGCACCGTCATTGAAGAGGGGGGCTGGGGTCGCGGACACATAGTCGGCGCCTTGTTCCAGACCGTAACCCTCAGATCACCCTGGCCACCAGCCGCAGGACGGGGGGTGGATGAGGGGACTCTCACTCTTGCGAGTTCATGGAGTCTCGACCGTAATGACGCGATGGTCATGTTCCCACAGAGAGAACATGAGTCATCCACGAGCGCTGCTCTAGCATGATCAATGCCCAAACATACTATGCAACGCTCGTGCCCATCAGAGTCCGATACCAATCTGCCGCAACCAGAAGTACACGGGCGAGACATCTTTAAAAAGACGTGCCACGTGTAAGCTCTTTTAGTGAGAGAAAACTCAAGTGTTGAAGCACCCGGGGAGAAACGCACCGACTGGCAGACCACTGCAACAGATCAGCAGGAAGCACGCTCTCGCCGTAGATCGCCGTCACACCAACACTCGAGGTACTCGTTTGTAAAGCTGACAATTCAGAGATGGCTTGTGGAGAGAAGAATACACTTGGCTCCGAAGCGAAAAAATATATGCTTGCTGCCGGCTTCCTCCTTTTATACCCACGAGGTGGGGCGGAGTTACGCCATGCAAATTCCGCAGACCCATGGCATTTCTTTGCCATTGGCTCGTTTTGTAATACTCGAAGTTGATAGGCTTTCTAAGCGAAACCCCATTCGTCGTCATCCGACGTAACTCGGAGTGACAACGAAAGGGAACAACTCCTATCTACTTAAATTAGGGAAATACAGAAATCTCAAAAACTACCTAGCAAACACACATTTAAATATTTCAAATCAGCAACAAAATCTAAACTGACCTAAACTGCCGCATCAATGTTTCTAATGCTCAAATAGCATTTAAAAAAATGTAGATTTCAGGTTGTCCCAGTCAATGTGCACGTGCAGTCCCAAGCATGTGTAAAGACACTGTTTCTAATGGGAACTGGAGCTTTTAATGACAGTTGCAGTGATGCAATGACTTTATCAAGGGGTGACTTAAACCACCATATTGCAGATTGCACTCTCTCTCATTCATAACACTGTTAGTGAACTACCTTGGTGTGTGTATATATATATATATATATATATATATATATATATATATACAGTCTTTGGTGTTAATAAGCACTTGCTATGCAGTTGCTAGGGTGTTGGTACTTGGTTGCTGTGGTGTTCTGGATGGTTGATAAGTGGTTGCTTACTGCCTGAATTAAGCCCACCTGCAGGGTCTGATTGCATATAAAAGTAATAGCAAGCCCACCACTGCCCAACAAGCCACATGATTTGAGGTATCAATCATGTCCATAGCACAAATAGTGCAGGACGACTCGCACTGTAAAGTTTAATATTCAATAATACCATGGTGTTTATGCTCTTTGTAAAGTCAACCGACAAATGTAAGCTTATTCACAGTCTGCACATTAAACTGGGATAAGAGAAAGAGTGAAAAATTACACACTTCATCTTTTAGTTAGCATTAAAGTTTCCAGTGTTATGGTTCCAAAGAAGTATATTCATATTTCTCATATAATAATCGATTTTTAGAAATCACCATGCAAAATAATTTTTTTTTAAATACGGTGAAACTTATACACACATTCGCAAAACCCACACCACTTAGCTGCTTCACAGCTCTCAGACAGGAAAAGGAAATCAATGCGGGGAGAGCGAATCACTCAGCCCTCTCCGTGTCTCTCTCCCAAACGAACAGCAGGACATAATAGCAAGTGACAGAAGTTAAGCGTCTCCAAAATCCAACACACATACCCTGACAAAAAGTACTAGCTCAAATAGTTCTGAGCAGTTCTGAAGCATATGTCTGTCTCCGGGCCAGATCATGAGGATGAAAAGAGAGACAGACTGTATCCGAGAACGAGAGAGCGAGAGAGAGTCCAGCCGGCGGATTGCTTTTGGCGTGTTGTTCCGCGCGGACATTTCCCTCGAGTCTTCTGTAACCTCTTCACGGCTTGTCACCAGCACCAGGAAAAGAGGAGAGAGCAAATGTTAAAAAAAAGACTGAGAAGAGGAAAGAGATTGACATAAAGGAACAGTCTCCACAGCCAAAGTGGCACTAAACCAGCGCATTACAAAGTGACTGTGAGGAAAAGATGTTTCTGAAGTTTGTCAACGGTAGGATGAGAGACCCTGTTTTTATAGATTCTGGATGTTTTTCCTCTCTCTTTCCGTCTTGTAAAAGAAACTGAGTGCTCCGGTGCCGTTTTTGGTAGTTTCGACATCTCTGAGAGTCTCTGTTGTGGCAGCATATGCTCTGTTGAATGTATCTCTGTCAGTGTGTCAGTGTCCTGTCTCAGCTGTCTGAAGATCTCGTGAATCAGCCAGACATGCCTCAAACTTCCAAAATTTTACAAAAAGATATACAGTATACACTAGTCAAGTCAAGTCACATTTTATATAGCGCTTTACAGAGATAACAGGGAAATATTTCCAGTAGAAAATAGCGTCACAGTCCAGCTTAAGTAAGTTCAGTGATGTTTCATTTTTGTTTAAACAAAAGTTATTAATGTAGTCCATTTATATATATAAATAGCCGCTATGGAGTAAACCGTGATGTCATTGTCCAGCTCAGTTTAGTTTTTGTATAATAGTGTCAATACAGGCATATCAATATTATTGTTGAATATTAAATTAAATGTTCAATTTAATATCCCCAACTAAGCAAGCCAAGCCAATGGCAACAAAGGTGGAAAAAGGTGACAGTGGCAATGAACCAAAACTCCATCAGGTGGCAGAATGGAGAAAAAAAAAAACCTTGGGAGAACACCGGCTGAGTCGGGGGGCCAGTTCTCCTCTGGCCAATGAACGAACAGTGCATGATTATGATTCAGGCAGCATTATAGGTCAGAAGTCAGATTGGTTTGGAACAATCTGACTATTATCCAGTTCCATCTGGTTGAAGATCGGAGTCACGCCGGTATGGAGACGAGTTTGTTGAGGATCAGTGTCGATGGCTGTCGTGTCGATGAGGCCTTCACAGGGGAGAGTCTAGTTGACACAATCTCTGCTGACACTTCAGGGATGCGTTGTGGTCGTGTCTTGGAGCAGGTCCTCCATCTGGTCTGGATAAGACCCGGATCCGGCTGACTACATCATGCGTTGTGGTCGTGTCTAGGAGCAGGGCCTCCATCCTCCAGCTGGACCGGATACGGCCCGGAACCGGCTGACTACATCATGCGTTGTGGTAGTGTCTAGGTGCAGGTCCACCATCTGATCTTGATACAGCCTGGATCCAGCTGATTACAGTAAACCTCAGAATAAGCAGAAAGACTAACATTAGCATAGATGTCACTACCGTTCAAAAGTTTGGGGTCTTTTTTAAATCTTTGTGGAGACATTCAGCAAGCCTGCATGGATTTGTTCAAAATTTTCAAATAACTTTTATATATTAATATTTTAAAATGTAGTATATTCCTGCATGTGATGGCAAAGCAGAATTTTCAGCAGACATAACTTCAGTCTTCAGTGTCACATGATGCTGATTTGGTGCTAAATAAACATACAGTAATGCTGCCTTCACATGCTATCGGAAGTATCGTAAATACAGGTTTCCTAGTTACCACTGGGAATTTTGGGGATAATTTTGATTCCCGAGTTGGGCGGGCCATAAACTTTAAACATGGCGGAAGGGAGAACAATTGCTACTGTAACTGGTATTCTTTATTCGTTTTTTTTTTTTTTTTTTTTTTTTTTACAACAGCTACATCGCCTTGCCTTGTCGTTAAAATAGTGCATATTTACATATATGAATATTCATTTTAAAATCAGGTAGTATTTGAACAAAATTCCAGAATAAATATAATTTTGGCTTTAATAATATTTTAGTAGGAAATTGAAGGCAGCACAATTAATTATTATCAATGTTGAAAAAAGTTGTGCTGCTAAATATTTAAGGATTGTTTTCTGAATAGACAGATCAAAAGAACCTCACCTATTTGAAATGTATATATATTTTTTGTTGCATTGTTAATGTCACTTTTGATCAATTGAATGCATCCTTAAAATTATTAATTTCCTAAAAAATAAATTAAAATAAAACTTGTCATTTAGTCACCCTCATATCTGTTACATCCAGTCAGGAACGAGATAGAGAGCGAATCCAATAGCAAGCACGTTTAATTAAACAAAAACAAACAGATAATCCAGGGAATTCAGAACAGGACAAAAGTAACATTAAACAACAACCGACAGCCAACAACTGAAACATAGGGGTTTAAATACACAGACAAACAAGCCAAACAAGATAACAAGGGGGCGTGGTTAATGAGAAACACCTGGGGAGACTAATAAACATGGACGAGGAACACCTGTGGACACTGAGCAACAACAAACAAAAGACAAGACACATGGCAGGATCACATGACAAACAAGGGATCACGTGATATACAAGACACAACAAAAACGCACACGTAACATAGCAGCCCCCCCCCTATGGGCGGCTCCCGACGCCCCTGAAACAAAAACACTAAAGTTTAGGAGGGTGGTGAAGTGAAGGCGGTCTTGGGGGAGGGACGGAGGGCCAGGTTCGTGCAGGGGACCAGGGCAGAGACGACCCCTTGGGCGGCCACGACGGAGAAGACAGTCCATCGGGTGGCCAGGGCGGAGAAGACAGTCCATCGGGTGGCCAGGGCGGAGAAGACCCCTCGGGCGGCCAGGGCGGAGACGACCCCTCGGGCGGCCAGGGCGGAGGCGACCAGGGCGGAGGCGACCCCTCGGGCGGCCAGGGCGGAGACGACCCCTCGGGCGGCCAGGGCTCTGGGCAGGACGGCGTCAGCGGCGAAGGAAGCTCTGGCTTTTGCTCGAGGACCGGCTCTGGCTGGACGTGGCTGACGTGAAGCTCTGGCTGGACGTGGCTGACGTGAAGCTCTGGCTGGACGTGGCTGACGTGAAGCTCTGGCTGGACGTGGCTGACGTGAAGCTCTGGCTGGACGTGGCTGACGTGAAGCTCTGGCTGGACGTGGCTGACGTGAAGCTCTGGCTGGACGTGGCTGACGTGAAGCTCTGGCTGGACGTGGCTGACGTGAAGCTCTGGCTGGACGTGGCTGACGTGAAGCTCTGGCTGGACGTGGCTGACGTGAAGCTCTGGCTGGACGTGGCTGGCGTGAAGCTCTGGCTGGACGTGGCTGGCGTGAAGCTCTGGCTGGACGTGGCTGGCGTGAAGCTCTGGCTGGACGTGGCTGGCGTGAAGCTCTGGCTGGACGTGGCTGGCGTGAAGCTCTGGCTGGACGTGGCTGGCGTGACGCTCTGGCTGGACGTGGCTGGACGTGGCTGGCGTGAAGCTCTGGCTGGACGTGGCTGGACGTGGCTGGCGTGAAGCTCTGGCTGGACGTGGCTGGCGTGAAGCTCTGGCTGGACGTGGCTGGCGTGAAGCTCTGGCTGGACGTGGCTGGCGTGAAGCTCTGGCTGGACGTGGCTGGCGTGAAGCTCTGGCTGGACGTGGCTGGCGTGAAGCTCTGGCTGGACGTGGCTGGCGTGAAGCTCTGGCTGGACGTGGCTGGCGTGAAGCTCTGGCTGGACGTGGCTGGCGTGAAGCTCTGGCTGGACGTGGCTGGCGTGAAGCTCTGGCTGGACGTGGCTGACGTGAAGCTCTGGCTGGACGTGGCTGGCGTGAAGCTCTGGCTGGACGTGGCTGACGTGAAGCTCTGGCTGGACGTGGCTGACGTGAAGCTCTGGCTGGACGTGGCTGACGTGAAGCTCTGGCTGGACGTGGCTGACGTGAAGCTCTGGCTGGACGTGGCTGACGTGAAGCTCTGGCAGTCAAGCTCTGGCAGGACGTGGCTGGCGTGAAGCTCTGGCTGGACGTGGCTGGCGTGAAGCTCTGGCTGGACGTGGCTGGCGTGAAGCTCTGGCTGGACGTGGCTGGCGTGAAGCTCTGGCTGGACGTGGCTGGCTTTTAGCTCTGGCTGGACGTGGCTGGCGTGAAGCTCTGGCTGGACGTGTTTGACGTGAAGCTCTGGCTGGACGTGGCTGACGTGAAGCTCTGGCTGGACGTGGCTGACGTGAAGCTCTGGCTGGACGTGGCTGACGTGAAGCTCTGGCTGGACGTGGCTGACGTGAAGCTCTGGCTGGACGTGGCTGACGTGAAGCTCTGACTGGACGTGGCTGACGTGAAGTTCTGACTGGACGTGGCTGACGTGAAGCTCTGACTGGACGGTCTCTGGCTGGATGGTCTCTTGCTTAGGAGCCACCGGACACGTCGTTGAGGAGGCCATTCCTCTCCTCCTTCTCCGGACCACCGGACTCGGGACCACCGGAACCGGAACCAGCGCTGAAGGCCGGGCGTGACACGGCATGAAGCTCTCCAAACATTTGGAGAGCGCCTCTCTCCAGCCCAGACCGGAGAGATCGGGGAGCTCCCTAGGATTGACCTCCTTAGCCGCCAGCCGGTAACATAGTTTTATCGCCTCATCCTCTAGAGAGCAGGAGGCAGCAAGTGAGGCAAACCCCCTGGTGAACTGAAACAAATCAGAGCTCCCCAGGGCTAAGGCCGCGGTCTTTCCAGCGAACTCCAAGCTCATGCTGGGAAGATCAGGCGAGATCCGTGCTGCTGAATTCATTTTTTGGGTCGGTTGTTCTGTTACATCCAGTCAGGAACGAGACAGAGAGCGAATGCAATAGCAAGCACGTTTAATTAAACAAAAACAAACAGATAATTCAGGGAATTCAGAACAGGACAAAAGTAACATTAAACAACAACCGAGAGCCAACAACTGAAACACAGGGGTTTAAATACATAGACAAACAAGCTAAACAAGATAACAAGGGGGCGTGGTTAATGAGAAACACTTAACTTGACTAATAAACATGGACGAGGAACACCTGTGGACACTGAGCAACAACAAACAAAAGACAAGACACATGGCAGGATCACATGACAAACAAGGGATCACGTGATATACAAGACACAACAAAAACCCACACGTAACAATATCATACCAAACCTGGATGCTGTTATTTGTGCTGGTCAGTGATTCAGTTTGGAGAAGTTAACTGCTCACTGGAGGGGAGGATTATTAATGAATAATGTCTTTCGGTCTGTTCCTCACACAACACTGCCACATGGCTTTAGAAGCCTTTGATTATACACTGTGTCCCAAATTTTTATGCAAGTGACATGGTAGGATTTAGTTTTAAAATATTCAGATTTTAGTTTTCCAAAGAAAGTGTTTGTTTGTTTGTTTATTTTATTCCTCGTATCTTTTTAGATTACTGGTATCAATCTCAGACAGGTTTGTTAAATAATTTTCCAGGTCTTCTTTGGTAAATGGAAAACCTACTTAAAGAAATTATTCCACATTATTAAGCAAGTTATATTTCTCTTATAATATGGGGAGAAAGAGCGATCTTTCTGAAGATGAAAAGCATGAAATGGTGCAATGTTATGCAAAAGGCATGAAAACAACAAATATTTTGTTAAATCATTTTTGAGTGATTTAGAGCACACAATAACCCGGTCAGATAAAGGCTTAAGGAAAGTTTCTGTCAAACAATTTAACCCTTAAATGCATGAATATTTCACCGATATTATTACATGGTCGGGTCTTTAGTGACCCGGATCTATATCTAATGGATCTCTATCTGTCACGATAAAACTCTCCTGATATTAGAGTAACAATATTACAGAATAATCATTTTAAAAAAGCATATTTTGTTATCTTCTGAAGCTTGGATCAGATTGCGTTCAACACTTTCTCTGCAGTAAATCGCTGAGCCATTTCAAATTTTGCTGACGATTCTTCCTATTCTTTTGTTTTCTGCCTGCGGTAACTGAGTGAAACGTCACACATCATTGTGTACTTATTCGTATACTTAATCAGTCATCAAAGATTCAATAATTGTTGTGTAGAAAACAAAATATACTTACACTGTTACACACCTCGGGTCGGTAGCAACCCTATCATTTTTTTTTTTACAAAAAATTAATGGCAATTCTTGTTATATTACATTATATATATATATATATATATATATACAAAAATACTTATTATATTGTTTATAATGAATTGATTGAGGAATACCAAGAAGGTTGATGAAAATGGGACCAGTGTTGATTTCTTTCTTCAAGAAGATGAGGGACCCACCTCAAAATCCAATATACAAACTTGAGAACATAAATATTTTGAAAACATTTCTTCAAATGCTAACTTTGAATTACTTCCAAGATTGCAGAAACTATGTGAGTGCATCTTCCCAAAGCTGCCAGCTCGCTTCTTCATACTGAACCACTCTTGTGAATTTCACTTATATAAGATGACTCTCATGAAAGTTTTATTCTCTGATATTCTCTTGGGCAATTACTGCTGTAAGCAGTACTATAAGCTTCATATTTTATTTTGTGAAGTTGAAAAGTGCGTTACGTTCCCTCCCAGAATGAGGAAAGTGTTTATGCAGTATGCACATATGCATAATTTTACACACAAAAACCGACTGACGCGAACACGTCAGTCTCTGCGTGCTCTGCGTTTACCAGCATGTGTGACAGTCTATGCGTCTCCATTTGTCTCTTTCCAGAAAGTGCCAGGCTCATCATGGGCGCTTAGTACACTGACATAGAAATAAAAATGGAGATTTTAATTGTTCCAAATTGGACATTGGCATGGAAGCACACAGTTAAATGTTGATGAATGTTCTGTCTATACAGTATTTGGCTGATTTTTTATTTATTTTTTATGTAGGGAAGCCGCTCGAAAACTATGCATGTATTAAATATCTGCTTACATACGCATACGCTTTGATAAGTCCATTATCTTGGCACTTGGCGGTGGTCTGGCTTCAAACCATTAATCAGGGCTTCAACGCTTAGCACACCGTAAAAAGGTTATTTGTGTGATAGATAAAAGGGTGAAATGAATTACCAAGCTGGAATTCAAAGTTCTCTCTTTATGCATGGCTTTCTCGCTCCGTCTTTCTCCCAAACGGCAGCGTGAAAGGCTGACCCTGTGTCCACCACCATATAGCACTTCACTTTCATGGACGCCTGGCTGTATCTCATAGGAGTGCTAATGACAGTCTCAAACGTAACCTTTGTGTACTCCTCTCAATTCACCTCACTGTCACTTCGCAACAAACACTCTCGGTTTCACAGTTTTCTGTGCACTCCATCTCTCTCGTGTTCAGCAACGAGATTTGCTTTGATTTGTACAGCAAGGAATGAAGAGTAAATAGTTAGCATTTGATTATCTCCCGCCAGAGAATATGGGTGTCGGCTTGTGATTAATCGAGGTTCTTTGGAATGTAAATTCAGATCAGCTGTGGTTTTGTGATCGGCAATGGCCCCACATTGACTTCCTTTTTGGACTTTCCTTGACTTTCCACCCGTGTAAGTGCACTGGGTCATGTCATGTTTATTCCCAAGCAGGATTTATGCAGAATGGGTGTTAATTTTTTTTTAATGTGATCTATGCTTGAAATGAGGTGAGAGCTAAATATATGAGTAGCAAGATTTTGTCTTGAGTGTTTTTTTTATTTCTCACTACAAGATATCTCCATAACATGTAAAGAGGAAACTACTGTACAAGTAAATATACTACCGCATTTACATAAAGAACAAAAATGACCTTTGCCGACATATAACACTCACTTAAAGGTGCATTTAAAGTCTTTGATTGTACTAAAGTATAAAAATGCCATAATATGTTTGCAGATATTGAGGAAACAAGGAAACACTTACTCGTTTCTCTGAAAAACAATGCTTAAAGTCCATGTAAAGTCAAAATTAAGTATGTGTTCTGAGTTTGTCATATCACAGAAAAATGTGTTATTAGCCACCCAGCCAAATTTGAATGATAAAAAAAGCCGGCAAGTACATAAAATAAACTATTAAAATCTTGAAAAAATGAGCAGTAGTCTCTGCTCTCAAACGCTGGGGACGTGTCTGCTGGCTGCGCTGAAACCACGCCCACTCGCGGTAAAGCTGCTGTTGCCACACTCAACTGTCACCCGCTACAGCCGGAATGGATGCTCCTAGCAGCTTATTAGGTTAATTAACGTTATAACATAAGCACACAAACTTACACTCATTGGTGGGCACGCACTGCCGATGATGGCACCAGTTGTCGGCGTGATGGGAGGATAAAGGCCGAGGCGGGAGATAGTCGGTTGGGCCCCATTCACCAGTAACAGCGGATTTTCAGTGAATCCCAGTTGTCTCCGACGAAAGTTTATAAAACTATCCCGTGTAAAATAATCACTACAGAGGCGGGTTTTGGTGGTGATCCTCAGCTCTCCATCAAGGTGGCTCTTCACAAAATTAATCCACCTCTTCTTGATGTGATCGTTTTTAGGAAATTTAAATAAGGACACCGATCTGTTTTGTACATGATCGCATCCAGGTAGTATGCATTTCCGTGACGAAGACATAACTAGCCAACTTTACGCTGTACTAATAGTACTGACAGTAACTCGTGATTGAGCGGCAAACTGATGGGAATGTGCTCTATTTATGTTGTTTGTGGAGTGGTCAGCCTCAGTGGCTCTAGTGCACCATCAAGTCGGGGCGTGTCCAGGAGCTCAGGGGTTCCAGTGCGTCATCGAGCCCCGTTTTAGACCCGCCCAAAAAATCCGGAAAATAGCAATGGTGAAAAACTGTTTAACGGTCTAACTCCACAATTGAGTAATTCACAGTTCACAGTCTTTGTAATATGTTTTAGCAATACATTTCAAACATTTATAATGTGTTTAGAATTTTTTTTTTATTGCCTCTACAGGGACTTTAAGCCTCTTATTTTACTTTGAAATGTGTGTTCCGTGTCGTAATGTCTGTTTTTGTTTTGGTCTGTGCGATATCGCACGTTGCCAATTTATCCAATAGTATTTCGCCACCACAGGTTGCCAGTTGGCGGCAAACACAGCATATTGCAGCCAGGGAGGATAACGAACAAACTGGGTCAGAGATCGCAGATTCTATCCGACCTTAAAGCCTCCGCACCCATGTAAAAATCTATATGAACAGGAGCATATTAAAACGCGATATCAACGCATCATAAATCAATAAATCAACTTACATGTAACTCTCCTCGCATCCCATTGTCAATTGCGCTCGTTGCTTTTGCATGTCCTCAATATGGCAACCCGCGTGAGCGTCGAGTCTGATCAGGGGGGGGGGCGGGGGAAACAACCCTCTCCAATATTTTGAATTTGGACTGCAGTACCTATTTTAATCTCTATCTGTCAATCTCACATACTGCACCTTTAAAGTAAATCTTTTAAAATACTCATGCAATAACATATTTAAATGTAATCTTTAAATTCTACTATACATTTATTTTAGGTAAATGCATTTAAACTCAGCCTTGGTGTGCATTAAAGACTTAAGATTCTTCCATCCATCCATCCATCCATCCATAATCCATCATCCATCATCCTTTATTCCATCCATCCATCCATCCATCATCCTTTCTTCCATCCATCCATCCATCCATCCATCCATCCATCCATCCATCCATCCATCAATCCATCCATGATCCTTTCTTCCATCCATCCATACATCCATCCCTCCATTAACCAGTTTCAACCAGCATATAGCCAAAGCGGTTTTGAAAAAAGTAATTTTAATAGAAAAGTAAGATAAAATTAATATTGACGAGAGGCTTGTCTCAAATACATTTTCTCTCTCTCTCTCTCTCTCTCTCTCTCTCTCTCTCTCTCTCTCTCTCTCTCTCTCTCTCTCTCTCTCTCTCTCTCTCTCTCTCTCTCTCTCTCTCTCTCTCTCTCTCTCTCTCTCTCTCTCTCTCTCTCTCTCTCTCTCTCTCTCTCTCTCTCTCTCTCTCTCTCTCTCTCTCTCTCCCACTTCCATTACACCCTTAGTGTAATCCCTCATTTCTGTTCAACCTTTTGGCAGTATGTGTCACCCACCCAAACCCTGTTGAGCTATTCATCAAAACACACAAGCACACCTACTTGTCCACATTTCATAGTCAGTGACAAGCTGCTAAATGACACTTTCAACCAGCACCTGCTCTGACTGACAGGTTTTCCTCCCCTGGCGACATGGTCTGTACAGTCCCTGGGTAGCCAGGACAATAATAGAAAGGCACAGACTTTCTCCCCAACCGCTTCTGTCTCAGACTTCATCAAACATGCAAGCGGTGTAATACTTTTCCAAGAGTGAGATAGCTTGGTGTACCTTTAATGAGGCTTTTTTCCCAACATCATGGTATAGCAGGACAGTTGATTTGGGCTTTATGCCGCCAAAAAATATATGTATAAAAATCATACTCTTTAAAGAGTAAGATGTATTGAAGTCATTTCATGTATACGTTGCATTTTTGCTACATTTTGGAATAAATTAATCGACCTTGAAGAGTTCTTAGACTAAGCATTTCTTTTTCTGTATGCGTTTGTGTGGTAGTCGTAGTTGTGTCAATAGTGTGTGAAAAGCCTTTTTTTCCCCAGTTTAGAGAAAGTGTGAAAATATGACATGATATGAGCAGAGAAGAATCGGTGAAAAGAAGAGAGGCAGATGTGTGAATGTCTACTCTCAGTTCACATCTGCCACTCTTCTTTTCACCGATTCTTCTCTGCTGAGAATTTGTGCTAGTTTAAACATTTTGATTCACAAGAAACCGGCTATTGTCTCCTTTTCCATCCCTCTCTTTGGCAAGAAATGCTTCTCCTGTTGCCAGACATGAGTGACAGACATGCTAGATTGGACATGAGTGACAGATAGTCAGTGATGACAAGTAAAAGTGAAAAGGTAGTGAAGAGTGGAAGAAAGTAGATTGGAGACATTATAACATGCTTTTATGTCACAGAGACCTATTGATAATCACCTGTTTGCTTTCAGTGCGATTGTCATGGCAGTGACCGTCATTATACCTGTTAATCATACCGACAGCTTAATGCGATTAAGACAGGTAGGACATGTTGCTTGATCAACATCCTTATTGGTCCTTGAACAACAGTCTTTTCAGCCAATCAGATTTTATTGTTGGGGACTTTAACAACATTCTTATAAACCTATCCTTTTTACTCTGTTTAACTTTAGGGCTTAGCTTACGGTTAGGGCTTTGTTTGTAATCTGTGTGGATGCATCAATTGATTTTGGGACTAGTGGTTTAAGGTTAGAGGAATTGATAAGGATTAGGAATTTAAAGGGATAGTTTACCATAACATTAAAATGTTCTTGTCATTTACTCACCTTAATGCCGTTCCATACACAGAACAACATTTGACACCATTGACATTTGGACCCACGCATGCATAAATAAATCCAATCAAATAAATAAATAAATAAAAACCACAAAACTGGAGAAATAATTATTTTCAAAATATCTTCTTTTGTGTTCGACTGAAGAAAGAGAGCTATTCAATTTTGTAAATACATGAGGATAAATAAATTACAGAATTTCAATTTTTGAGTGAAACTTTAAGGTTGTGTTTAAAAAAAATGTCTGGTTGAACTCATTCAAGATAGTTTTAAACATTGGACATTTTTTTCTTAATAGAAAAATTTAGAAGCAAGCACTTTCTCATATTAATCTTGTGTGTAGCCTAAAAAAGCATACAATGTCCTTCAAGAAAAAAATTCTGATATATTTTTTTTAAATTTCGGATATCTAAGATTTATTTTCTTGAAGGACATCTACATCTCGCAATTATGTTTATTTCCCAGAATTGCACGATATAAAGTAGCAACTGAGTGTTATGAAGTAAGAATTGCGTGATATAGAGGCGCACTTACTTGTTATGTTGTTAGAATTGCGAGATCCTAATTGCAAGAAGAAAGCCTGATTTGTGAGAAAAAAGTCTGAATTGCCCGATATAAACTCACACTATAAGAAAAAAGTCAGATTTGCCCAATATAAACTCGCACTATAAGAAAAAAGTCTGAATTGCCCGATATAAACTCGCAATATAAGAAAAAAGTCAGAATAGCAAGATATAAACTCACAATGTGAGAAGTCAAAATTGCGAGATATAAACTCACAATGTGAGAAAAATTATCAGAATTGCGAGATTGAATTGTCATAAATATCTTTTCATTTATATTTGTTTGTAGTAGAATCCTACCTGAACTGAGTATAGCCCAATTTTAAAAAAAAAGCCCAATAATAAATAAATGTATTTAACTACTGATTACAATCTAGCTATTGCACACATTAGCATGCTAAATGTAAGGGATTGTTGTATGTAAGCAATTGAGCGATGCAGGGATGACATCAGAACCCGGAAGACTAATTCCCCAGTTGTTCCTTCGAGATTTTCCTATGGGTTTTTGTAATGTTTTTTTTTTTCAATTTATGAGTAAAAGAAGATCTGTGGTAAACATAAGTTTATGGTGCTTTAACGTTTTGTTCTACAGTGTAAACTGCACAAGCATTCTTATATAGTTACTTCTTTGAAACATACGCTTTCAAAAATAAATATAACTGCTTCAAAATTCATGTTTCCGGTATGGGTGTGTGTACTTTACATTGTAGAACAAAACGACCAAGTATTGTCAACTTACCACATACCTTATTTTAAATTGAAAAAACCCACAGGAATATCTTAAGGGAATCAGCAACAAATTTGTCTCGCAGGTTTTGACGTCGTCCCCACTTAATTGTTTCATTATTAGTTTAGCATTAAGGTGAAGAGTTTAGCGTAAGCGCTAGAGTTAAAGTAAAGTTTGTTTGATATGAATGTTATTCTAGTACAGCAATGGATGTTGATACAACAACGGTTTGATGGCAAGGTCTTATATGCAATATGTACTCCCCTATGCCAGTAGACCTAACACCTCATTGTGTTTTTTTCGAAGATCTTTTTTTGTTTTGTTAATGCATTCCAGCAGGTTTTGCCCTCAGCTCCTGCCTTAGGTAATGTCCCTTTCACTGAATCATTATGAAGCCCCAGCCATCTTACTCTCTGGATCAGACCTGTGTGTGTAACCTCTCTCAAGCTCTCGCTACAAAAAGGTCATTTCTCGTCACGGTGCATCAGATGTGTTTAATTTAGCCTATGTCCCTGAGGCTGAGCTGTCTGGACTGGTGTCCCGTCAGCTACATTCAGCCGTCTTCACTTCCATAGAGAGTCTCCCGTGAATTTGCTCTGTCCCAGATCTGAGTCTCATGTCCACAGGCCCAGTAACACACCTGCAGCACACTGAGGCCTTCTGAAGAATCTCTTCTGGGAGACGAGAGAGAGAGATGATGATCATCAGAGAGACAGATGGACAGTCATTTTAGAAGCCAAAGCATCAATCTATGCACGTCACAATGCAACAGAACTTAACAAGGCTTAATATTATACCACTATCTGATGTCATCTGTCAGGGTGGACAGATCTTCAAGCTTGTAAACTTCTGTAAAAGCTAACAATCAGCGGTAATGATGTAGGAGGGGTTTCAACACATGTAAGTGAGGTTGAAAATCGATAAATTACTTAAAATTAATTCATCTGATTCATCAACACAGAGATAACCTGTCGTTGCAAAAAGCTTCATGACAAAGCAGCTGGTTACAGGAGCATTAAAGGAAGTTCACTGAGAAATGACAAATCTGTCATCATTTGCTCACCCTCAAGTTGTTTCAAACCTGTATGAATATATTTCTTCTGCTGGGCACAATTGTAGATATTTGGAAGAATGTCATTTTTTTTCCCTAATTTTGGAAGTCAGTGGGGTCCATCAACTGTTTAGTTACCAACATTCTTCAAAATATCTTCCTTTGTGTTCAGCAGAAGAAAGAAATTCATACAGGTTCAAAACAACTTGATGGTGAGTAAATGATTTTGAATTTGAATGAAAATGAATTTTCATTTTTAAGTGAACTATTCCTTTAAGCTACTCTTCGGCAGGGGGTTTCAAACTGGGGTCTGCGAGGAGGTGACAGTCTGTAGAAGTTTTGAGCAAGAAATAAAAAAGGAACATTGATTTGAATAGAAATTTGTTCTGTCAAAATACATTTAATAAGATTAAAATGGTTTATTATAAAAAATGTGTTATTTATGTAATTTATTGTTTTATTTTTTAAATATTCATATATCTTTCCTTCTATTGTACATATATTTAAGAGTAAATTTTTATGTGCGTTTTCTTTCTTTTTTCATGACCACTGTGGTCTGTAGTTTGTGCACTAGTGTAAAGATGCTTTAAAACTATATTTAATATGAAAAATGCTAAACATATTAATTTGAATTAAATTGAAAATATCCGTCCATCATCCACATCTCACAGTTGTCCATCCATCCATCCATCCATCCATTCATTCAAAATTCTTTCTTCACTACCCTCCCATTATTTCAAACTAGTCAAAGTCAAAATTTGACTTACTTTCTTCTATGGGACACAAAGGAATGTATTTTGAAGAATGTTGGTGTCCATGACAATCAAAAGCTAATAATAAATTTTTAAAAACAACACATTATCTTAATAGTATCATACTTGCTTAAAAAAAAAATAATATAAAAAAAGACATGGATTTTTACGATGGATCTACTTTGAGTAAAGGTTGTGATCCGTCAAGCCTCCAACATCAAGGATTATTAAATTCCAAAAGTTGTTCTTTGAGATTCCGCTTTGACGTGATAATACTCTTCCCAGATCACCGGGCCATTAATCCCAGGGCTGAATCAAATTTTTACATTTCTCTCTGATCAGCTGAGATAGTGTCTTCAGAGAACCTCCGGCTCGCTAGACAGCTTTCACCTCCGGATTTGATCAAGCACAGATATGCTGAGCTCCATAGTACTTGCTTCCAACTCCTGTATTTTGTCAAATTACCCATGTCTGTAGATCATACACTCCTCTCAACCTCATCAGAAACGCACGAAAAGAAAAACGATACTCGGTTACTAAACGTAACCTCGGTTCTCTCTAGAGAGGGAACGAGTATTGCGTAAGTTTAGCTTACGCTACGGGAAAGATTCATCTTCTCGAGATATTGTAGCCAAAAAATTATCCTTAATTTTGTATTCATTGTCAACCCAGTGCAGCAGCTAGCAGACCTAGAGCAGGCCATCTCGCGTGCTCATTGGCTGCCCTGCGGGCAACTGCAGCAGCCTATCAGTGAGCCCGACGTGACGTCACGCCCAATAAAGGGCGCCAACGCCTTCATAGCGTCACAGCCCGCCGGAATGGGCGTGCCTTAGCGTATAAAATTAGGGGCTGTAGGCTGACTTCCCTGGTTTTTCGTCGACTGAAGCGAAGTCGCTCGTGGCACGAGCACGGCCGGTTACGCAATACTCGTTCCCTCTCTAGAGAGAACCAAGGTTACGTTTAGTAACCGAGTATCGTTCTCTTACGAGAGGTTCTCTCGTATTGCGTAAGTTTAGCTTACGCTACGGGAACACTTTGTCAACGCCGTGCGCGCCAAGCATCGACCAAGAGACCCCGAACTTTCAGGGGAACCCCATAAGTGGAAAAATAAGGTGGCCAGCCATGCGGGCCATCACTTGTACATAAGCACACATAGGGAATACAGAGCAGCGCGCCGGTCTGTATAGGCACATGCAACATACCCTACTAGTGCAGCTCAACCAGGAGAGCTGAGTCACATGAGAGTGATCTGAGCAGGAAGATCTGGGCAAAATACACCTCTCCTTCAAACTGACAAAAGTTTAGCCTGCAAGGCATGAACTTCTAGGTTATAAAACCTGACAAAGGTAGACGGAGAGCTCCAGCCCGCCGCTACACATATGTCATGGATAGAAATCCCACTGGACCACGCCCACGACGAGGCCACGCCTCACGTGGAATGAGCCCTGATCACCAGAGGGCATTGCAGACCTTTTGACGCGTAAGCAGCTGCTATAGCGTCCACTATCCATCTGGACAGGCTCTGTTTTGAGGAGGCGAGATCCTTGGTGCGCCCACCAAACGAAACAAAAAGCGGTTCTGAACGCCTGAAGGAGGCGGAGCGCGTAATGTAAAATCTCAGAGCCCTGACAGGGCAGAGGAGATTCACCTCACTTTCGCTGTCAGATGCTGGCAGAGCTGACAGCGAAATAACTTGCGCTCTGAATGGAGTGCCCATCACTTTAGGAACAAAGCCATGTCTAGGTCTGAGGATGACTTTAGAGAAACGACGCGCTGACAGACAGCGGATGCAGGTCCCCCACACGTTTTACTGACGACAGTGCAGTCAGAAAGACGGTTTTCAGTGATAGATATTTCAACCCCACAGAGTCTAGTGGTTCAAATGGAAAGGCTTTCAGGGGCTCGAGGACCAATGAAAGAACCCACATAGGAACCGACAGGGGGGCGCGGCGGGTTCATCCTTCTATCTCCTCTAAGGAAGCGGATGAGCAACTCATGTCTTCCCAGTGACTGGCCATGCGTCGATTCTGCGAACGCTGCCACGGCCGCCACGTATACTTTAAGCGTGGATGGGGACCTCCCCTTATCCAACAGCTCTTGTAGGAAGGTGAGCAGATGCGCCACCCCGCATGTCCGTGGGTCCAGACCTCTGTCGGTGCACCATCCGGAGAACACCGACCATTTAGACGCGTAGAGCCTTCTTGTGGAAGGAGCTCTAGACTGCGTGATCGTGTTCATCACTCCTTCTGGCAGGGCAACGAGTACCCGTTGATCAACCATACATGCAGAGACCAGCGCTCTGGATGGGGATGCCAGATCGCGCCGCGAGCCTGAGAGAGGAGATCTGCCCTAACCGGAATCGGCCACGGAGCTGTAAGTGACAGCCGTGCTAGTTCCGGGAACCAAATCTGATTCTCCCAACGCGGGGCTATGAGGAGCACCGAGTGGCGCGTTTCCCTGATTCTCTTGATCACCTGTGGTAACAGAGAGATCAGAGGGAAAGCATATAGCGGGAGGCTGGGCCAAACCTGGGCCAGCGCGTCCTCGTCCTTCGAGAAGAACGTCGGGCATTGAGCGTAGTCTTTTGGCGCAAATAGGTCGACTTCCGCTCTGCCGAATAGGCGCCACAGCTTCTGGACCGTTTGGGGGTGCAGGGACCATTCCCCTGGGGGAACATTGTCCCTGGACAGTTTGTCTGGACCGTCGTTCAAATGGCCAGGCACATGCGCCGCCCTCAGCGAACGCAGGTGCATCTGAGACCAAATAAGGAGACGCTCAGATTGCAGAGATTTCTGGATCTGACACCGCCCTGAAGGTTTACATAGGATACCACAGACATGTTGTCCGAGTGGACAAGAACATGTTGGTCCTGTATGAATGGGAGGAAGCGCTTCAGCGCGTTCTCGACCGCTATCATTTCCAGACAGTTTATGTGAAAACACTTCTCTTGGTCTGACCACTGGCCGAAGACCGGTCTGCCCTCGAACAGCGCGCCCCACCCCGAGTTGGACGCGTCTGTCGAAATGACTTTCCGATAAGAGATGGTTCCCATCATCACTCCCTGCTGGTACCAGTCGGCTACTAACCAGGGCTGCAGAGCCGCTATGCAGGTCTGAGTCACTCTGATTTTCTGGCCACCAGAAACACAGGCTCGGCGGGACGCGCGAGCATTCAACCAGCGTTGGAGCGGGCGCATGCGCAGTAGGCCCAGCTGAAGCACCGCTGCAGCTGATGCCATACAGCCCAACATCCTTTGAAATGTTTTCAAAGGGAGAAAGCTGCCTTTCTGGAAAGATGCGGCTAGGTGGCGAACACGGCGCGCACGCTGTGTTGATAAACGAGCCGTCATGGTCACCGAGTCCAGTTCTATTCCTAAAAAGGAAATTGACTGGCTGGGCAGTAATGAGCTCTTGCTCCAGTTGACCGTGAGACCCAAGCTTTCCAGGTGACTGAGAAGCACTGTTCTGTGAGATAGCAGTTCTTTCTCTGACTGTTGCAATATCAGCCAATCGTCCAGAAGTTCGAAGTTCATTATTCGCAGCCCCTGACTTCTCAAGGGGGCGAGCGTCGCGTCCATGCACTTCGTAAATGTACGGGGTGCTAGGGACAGGCCGAACGGCAGGACGGTGTATTGATATACCTGACCGTCGAAGGCGAATCTCAAAAATTGCCTGTGACGGGGTATTATCTGAATCTGAAAATAGGCATCCTTCAGATCTAGAGAAATAAACCAGTCCCTCGGGCGAACGTGCGCGAGGATTTTCCTGGTCGTAAGCATTTTGAACGGTCTTTTCGCAAGCACTTTGTTCAACTGTCTCAGATCTAGGATAGGTCTGAAGGCTCCGTTCTTCTTGGGTACGAGAAAATACCTGCTTTAATAACCTCACTCGATCAGAGAAGACGGTACCTTTTCTATAGCCCCTTTGCACAGCAGCTTTGCTATTTCTGCGTGAAGTAGGTGTGCTACTTCCGCATTCACTATCGTCGCGGTCCAGGCTTGAAAGCGCGGGGGGCGGCGAATGAAAGTGTATAGCCCTGCTTTATTGTCCTCAGCACCCATTCTGAAATCCCTGGGATAGTTTCCCACGCAGCTATGTGAGCCGCTAGGGGGCGAATGGCCTCTGGGTTCAGATCGCCGCCACTTGCGGGCTTGTGAAACTTAACCGTAGCCGAAAGCGCGGCGCGCACGCTCTCGGTTCTGGGCAATGGCTGCTCGCTGAAAGCCGAAACCGGCTTCACTTTTTTCACTTTTTGATGCGCGAGCAGCGCTCCGGGCGGAAAAGCTTCCTGTAAGCGTGAGCGCGTGTGCGCGGGCACGAGACTTACAAGTGTATTTGACGGCCCAATCATAATGGATGGGGAACGTCTTATTAATGCCCTGCGTTTTGTGATGACACTTAAACGCGCGGGCGGAGCCCGGGGGGAGGTTTGTGTTAGCAAGCGTGAACGCTCTCTGGTGGGCACGAGATTTACATTCATAACCTTCTTTTTTGATCGTGTAAAAGAGTGGGCAGATAGTGGGCACAGACCTGTGGACACATTTCTTACATTCAACACTCGAGCGGCTTTTCTGCGCTTTATGAGAGTGTGCTCTGTGAGTGACACGAGATTCGAAGTGCTTGTGTGTAGGGGTGAACACTGGGGCGTGGGCACTTTCACTACACTTAAAACACCGACGCCGTGAGCCGGACCAGACATTGTACTCTTTTTGAGATTTCTCTGGCTCGCCGTGAAAACGGCGTTTGTGTGCAGGCGAGAGGGTGAACAAACCGGCTCGTTGGCTGCTAAATGAACCACTGCAGTAGCCTGTTTGAAGGGGACTGACAGGGAAATAAACTTTGACGGCGGTCCGGCCGCAGCGGGACACGCGCATCTTTTCTCTCTCTTTGTTAGGAGGGCTTCGCGTGCCCAGACTTCAGCATGATCTTCTGCCGAGGCCCTCTGGGGGGCGGCGGTCTGTGAGGGCTGTCTGAGCGCGACCTAGGGCGGCCACCCTGACGTCGCTGCGAAGGCTGAGGCTGTGCTGGACGCTGGGCGCCGCCTCGCACAGGAGGCTGGCTTTGTCTCTTGCTCGAGCGGCCTGTAGCGGGGCTCGAGCGTCGCGGCAGGAAGAGGTTCATGGCCTGCGTGGTCTTCTGTACCTCAGAAAAACGGTCAACAATCCCGTTCACCGCTGGGCCGAAGAGACCAGTTCAGGATGGTGGCTCGACTCAGTTTCCCTCATATCCGCGAGCGTAAACCAGTCCCTCGGGCGAACGTGCGCGAGGATTTTCCTGGTCGTAAGCATTTTGAACGGTCTTTTCGCAAGCACTTTGTTCAACTGTCTCAGATCTAGGATAGGTCTGAAGGCTCCGTTCTTCTTGGGTACGAGAAAATACCTGCTTTAATAACCTCACTCGATCAGAGAAGACGGTACCTTTTCTATAGCCCCTTTGCACAGCAGCTTTGCTATTTCTGTGTGAAGTAGGTGTGCTACTTCCGCATTCACTATCGTCGCGGTCCAGGCTTGAAAGCGCGGTGGGCGGCGAATGAAAGTGTATAGCCCTGCTTTATTGTGCTCAGCACCCATTCTGAAATCCCTGGGATAGTTTCCCACGCAGCTATGTGAGCCGCTAGGGGGCGAATGGCCTCTGGGTTCAGATCGCCGCCACTTGCGGGCTTGTGAAACTTAACCGGAGCCGAAAGCGCGGCGCGCACGCTCTCGGTTCTGGGCAATGGCTGCTCGCTGAAAGCCGAAACCGGCTTCACTTTTTTCACTTTTTGATGCGCGAGCAGCGCTCCGGGCGGAAAAGCTTCCTGTAAGCGTGAGCGCGTGTGCGCGGGCACGAGACTTACAAGTGTATTTGACCCCCCAATCATAATGGATGGGGAACGTCTTATTAATTCCCTGCGTTTTGTGATGACACATAAGCGCGCGGGCGGAGCCCGGGGGGAGGTTTGTGTTAGCAAGCGTGAACGCTCTCTGGTGGGCACGAGATTTACATTCATAACCTTCTTTTTTGATCGTGTAAAAGAGTGGGCAGATAGTGGGCACAGACCTGTGGACACATTTCTTACATTCAACACTCGAGCGGCTTTTCTGCGCTTTATGAGAGTGTGCTCTGTGAGTGACACGAGATTCGAAGTGCTTGTGTGTAGGGGTGAACACTGGGGCGTGGGCACTTTCACTACACTTAAAACACCGACGCCGTGAGCCGGACCAGACATTGTACTCTTTTTGAGATTTCTCTGGCTCGCCGTGAAAACGGCGTTTGTGTGCAGGCGAGAGGGTGAACAAACCGGCTCGTTGGCTGCTAAATGAACCACTGCAGTAGCCTGTTTGAAGGGGACTGACAGGGAAATAAACTTTGACGGCGGTCCGGCCGCAGCGGGACACGCGCATCTTTTCTCTCTCTTTGTTAGGAGGGCTTCGCGTGCCCAGACTTCAGCATGATCTTCTGCCGAGGCCCTCTGGGGGGCGGCGGTCTGTGAGGGCTGTCTGAGCGCGACCTAGGGCGGCCACCCTGACGTCGCTGCGAAGGCTGAGGCTGTGCTGGACGCTGGGCGCCGCCTCGCACAGGAGGCTGGCTTTGTCTCTTGCTCGAGCGGCCTGTAGCGGGGCTCGAGCGTCGCGGCAGGAAGAGGTTCATGGCCTGCGTGGTCTTCTGTACCTCAGAAAAACGGTCAACAATCCCGTTCACCGCTGGGCCGAAGAGACCAGTTCAGGATGGTGGCTCGACTCAGTTTCCCTCATATCCGCGAGCGTCAACCAGAGGTGCCTCTCTGTTACAGTCAACGCGGCCATGGCCCGTCCAATGGCTTGTGCTGCGGTTTTAGTGGCGCGGAGAGAGAAATCTGTCGCACTTCTCAGGTCTGTAACCACAGCTGGATCCCGGCCCTTCTCATCCCATTCACGGAGGAGGTCGGCTTGCAGGATCTGTAGCACAGCCATGGAGTGGAGAGCAGACGCGGCCTGGCCGTAGGCGGCATATGCCCGGCCGACCAAGGCGGAAGTGGCTCTGCAGGCTTTTGACGGGAGGGCAAAGGTAAGCTGTGTAAGCTGTGGTAACCTGCTGCGGTGTTGAAGGCTTCGAGTCGAGCCCGCAGGGTCAACAGCGGAAGCGCTTCACAGAGCATGAATCTGATGTTGCATGTTCCAGGCCCAGGCAGAGAGCGCAGATCAAGTGGCGGTCTCCGGAGCTGAGCGGGGCTCTACACGAGCCACAGGAAGCGCGAGGCATCTTTAAAAAGACACTCGCTGCTCTTTTAGAATATGTTAGCAAGGTAAAGGATACGTCGCCGGATAGCGTAGCTCCCACGGCCGGCTTCCTCAGCGCTGTCCTAAGCTGGCTGTTCACTGTTCGACGGCGGCGGTGGCTTCTCTCAGATCTAGCGATGCCAAGAGCTCGCTGAAGAGACGAAAAATCAGGGAAGTCAGCCTACAGCCCCTACTTTTATACGCTAAGCCACGCCCATTCCGGCGGGCTGTGACGCTATGAAGGCGCGGGCACCCTTCATTGGGCGTGACGTCACGCCGGGCTCACTGGTAGGCTGCAGCAGTTGCCCGCAGGGCAGCCAATGAGCACCCGAGATGGTCTGCTCTAGGTCTGCTAGCTGCTGCACTGTGAGATGGCCTGCTCTAGGGTAGCTAGCTGCTGCACAATGAATACAAAATTAAGGATAATTTTTTGGCTTCAATATCTCGAGAAGATGAATCTTTCCCGTAGCGTAAGCTAAACTTACGCAATACGGGAGAACCTCTCATTAGAGAACTGACAATCTATTTAGGACAAAGAAATAGAGAGAAAACATTAAATATTCATGTCTATATCTTTCAATGAGAGAATATGGGAATCTGTCATTTTAAGCTTATTAGGTGGATTAGTTGAATTTCTGCTGGGAATTTCATAAATTCCATAAAATCCTTTTTTTTTATAAAGAGTTACATTTTTTGATCAATACCATTTTGTACAGTACTGGTAAGATATACAAAACGGTCTGGGCATATTCAAATATTTTTTAAAGAAATGTAAGATAAATGTGACTTGTTCTTGGCTCAAATGTGTTTTGTAATAAAATATCATTACAACAAGCTCCAAGTAATTCAACAACAAAAAGAAATTACCACAATTAATCTAAAATAAGATTAAAGATGAAACTCACTCTATAAATTCATGTAAAGATAAAATTAGAATACATAAAATGTGAAACATGGAAAACTATGAAAAACAAATGCAATATTTGCAATTTTTTGCTAATTATTTTGCAATTATGCACCGTGTTTTCTAAATAATTGTAACGCAATCAGACCACTGGAGGAAAGCTGGTGAGGACCCAAACGCAAACTTTTCAAAACATAAACAAATATAAAATAAGGGCAATGGCAAGGCATGAGACAAGAACAACGGCAGGAAACAGTCAACTCTAGAAACATACAATCCACGACAAAGACACAGCGCAAACATGAGGGCCTAAATACACTAATTACAAGACAAGGAACACCTGTGGAAAATGACCCGACAATTAACAAATGACAAGACACATGGCAGGGTCACATGACAAACAGGGAAGCACGTGACAGACAAGAACAAGGAACAAGACACAAAACCAATAATACAATAATAAGTTGAATGAATGTTGCATCTGGTCAGCACTGAATTGTTGATAGCAATAGAAATAATAAACACTGATAAGTCACATCCGTGCATTTTACATTCAGAACAGAATTATAAATAAAATGGAAAGTAAAAACATTTTGCATTTTACAACATTCAATTTAAATTTAGCCATGCAACAAGATGATGAGTAAGCTATCATTTAAAGACATTTTTTGAGTAGGTCTAATTTGCTGTGTTAATTCTCAAAAGACATAAGCTTGCCTAAAACTTTAACATTCTTTTGCTGCATTTAAAACATTGGTATTCCTTCTAGAGATGCAAATGTAGTTCAATTCATCACCCTGCTAAAGGCACAATTAAATCAGCATTTGTATAATTTTTTAGCATGATTGATGCCAGCAACAGTCTGAGACACATGCCTTTAATATTTCAGAGCATAAACTGGGTTGGCGGAATACATTATTACAGATGTTTTAGGGCAATGATACAATTGTAAGTGACATGGAGATAAAAAGAGGATTTGAATAGTGGATTGAATTAATTTCGAGTTCATTTCAAGAGATGGAACAGATCTTAACAGCGGATCTTTCTTGCCGTTACTCTTTGACATCTGCAGTGTTTGAGGTCCACTGAGGACCCACTGACCCTTCATGCAGAAGATTGTTCTTCTCAGATATATAGAGAGTATAGACACTTTATAGTTTTGCCATAGCTGGCCAGTGACAGCCACAAGTCAATAGCTGCTAATACTGGAGCGCTTAGCCATTAATCCATCAGTAGTCAGAGAGAGAGAGAGAGAGAGAGAGAGAGAGAGAGAGAGAGAGAGAGAGAGAGAGAGAGAGAGAGAGAGAGAGAGAGAGAGAGAGAGAGAGAGAGAGAGAGAGAGAGAGAAACTATAAAAAAAAGGGTTTGGATGAGGTACGTTGTGCAGTGAAACATTTGAGAACACTATTTCCAGAGCTGTGTGGCTCAAATGATCACTCAGTGGCGGAGGAAGGTTATATGTGTGTGTGTGTGTGTGTGTGTAAAAATTAGGTAGACGTCATTATGACATCTTTGATCATTGAGCCTGCATTCTTTTCTATTCCATTGTGCTGCGTCTCAATTTTTTAAACACAAGAAGAACACATTCTGTGTGAACAGCCCCTCAGGCCTTGGCTCAGAATGCTTGGAAAAGCTTTAATGCCTCAAACAGGATGCCAAATCTACATATTAGTATATGCTGACTACTGAATTCATTGCATCTAGTGTGCATAGTTTGAGAATCTCAAGAGAATGGACAGAAATCTGCCAAGCGGGAAGTGTGGAACAACAGTCTTGTCCAATAAAAATAGTTCAACCCCGGCCCTGACCATCAATTACTCTTAAATTCAGAGGGACATGACGGGTTGATAAGAACACAGTTAAAGCACCAGCCCAGAACTAACCCTTAAATCTAATTGGCCGATAAAGGACGTGGATCCAGGACGTGGTTAGGACTTTAACCAATTCTGATGCCCTGCATGGCGTTACTCTGGAAGATCTGACATGGCTCCCTTTGTCTGGTTCTGGTTCATTTGTCTGCTCTGTGCTGCGTTCGACCCGTAGGGTTTTCAATCAAGCTTTTAGCATGAAGCTTTTCAGTAATGGGCTGTGTAAGAGCGATGACAGTCTGACGGACTCAATTAAAGCTCTCTCTCTTTCTCTGATGTTAGCAGAGCTTATCAGAGCAGAAGGAAGCGTTCACACAAACACGGATATAAAACAGCTAAAGCTGAGCAGACACCGGGTCCTATTTGGGCTAACAGCCACACGTCTCCAACACCTCTGTGAAGCCCTGGTCCCGGAAGAGATAATCAAGACCAGCATGTACATGTGTGTCAGAATCAACCAGAGGGGATATTCCCCATATGCCTGCAATTGCTCCTTCTTGCTCCGTATATAGGCTACTCAGTGCTGGTTAGATAGTTAGTTTGAAGTTGATTGCAGTCTGAAGTGATGCATTATGTGAGGCACACCGTGACTTCTAACAGTGGGCAATAATAGTTCAAAGGTCCAACAGTCAAAACTGACAAGGTCAGCATACACACTGCTTGATGTATTAGATCAGTATTCAGCACGATAGGTAACACACGCACACACACGCACACTCACGAACACACGCACACTCACACTCACACACACACACACACACACACACACACACACACACACACACACACACACACACACACACACACACACACACACACACACACACACACACAAACATTTAATGTGGATTGCATATACACATTGCATGTGTGTGTGTGTGTGTGTGTGTGTGTGTGTGTGTGTGTGTGTGTGTGTGTGTGTGTGTGTGTGTGTGTGTGTGTGTGTGTGTGTGTGTGTAAATCTAAATATGTTGTGTATATACAATGTTTTTGAAAAAAAGTCTCTTATGCTCATCAAGCCTGCATTTATTTGATCAGAAATACAGTTTCTGAAATATTATTACAATTTAAGATAATAGTTTTCTACACTTTAAAAATCAAATATACTTTAAAATATTATTTATTCCTGTAATGTTTACGCTGAACTTTCAGCATCATTACTCCAGTCTTCAGTGTCACATGATCCTTCAGAAATCATTCTAATATGATGATTTATTATCAGTGTTGGATACATGTGCTGCTTGATCTTTTTCTAAAAGTTAAAAAGAACAGCATTTATTTAAAATATAAATCTTTTCTAACAATATACACTACCGTTATCAAAAGTTTGGGGTCAGCTAATTTTTTTCTCTCTTTTTTTGTTGTTGAAAGAAATCAATAATTTTATTCAGCAAGGATGTGTTAAATTGATAAAAACAAGTGATATTAAATATTTATATCGTTAAGATTTCTATTTTGAATAAATGCTGTTCTTTTGAACTCTTTCTTCATCAGTGAATCCTGAAAAAGTATCACAGATTCCAAAATAATATTAAGCAGCACAACGTTTCCAACATTGATAATAACTGAGTATCAAATCAGCATATTAGAATGATCTGTATTTTTTATCAAATAAATGCAAAAATTAAGGAACACTGAATATATAATAATAATAAAAACATTTCAATAATAGTAATATAATAATGTTTGGTTTAAAGCACTTAACGATTGACATGTTCCCATTTTCCGTGACCTAATCTGAAGTGAGAACTTTTTACTCCAAATCACAAATGAAAAATGTCTTTACTACAAGCTAATTAAATAACAATAACACATTATGCTCATTCTGAAACAAGTACAGTGTTTCTGTCTCCTCTCTGGCGAGAGATGAATTTGTAGTGTGACTGTATTTGAAATGTAGTCCAAAAATGATTTTCATACTATGATTACGGCCGCTTTGGAAATTAGCATATTTTTAATTAAATGCCTTGAAATTCTGACATAATCCGAACGAACTTGTCACTTCCAACATTTTGGCATCAATTAATTAATGTTTGCCCTTGACTTGTCAGGACAGACTTGCATGTTTATTCATAATTTGAGACTTGTATTTTTCCGTAACCCCTCGAGGATGGGGAGACTTCATGGGTGAAACAGCGTGAGAGTAGGAAACTGCCATATAAATTACTAAATGCAAATTTGATTGTATAAGCCAGTTCCAGGAAGTGTGTGATGTCATGACACTATCATGAGCAAACATTAAAATGTTCTTGCCTTTCTTCGGCCAATCATCATGCTGTGGATCGGTTGCCATGGCAGCCTTCTACTGGCTGGCCTGTGGAGTTGCTGACTGAGCGGAGTTGATACTGTGATGTGTGCTTGGCCAACGTTTCACTCTGACTCGAATGAATGTGTGCGTGTTTGTGTGTCATCTGATAAAAACTGGCAACTGATCAAAATCCATGAGCTGTGGACCATTACAAAATCTAAATGATCATTCTAAATGTCATGGATCAATGATGTGAAACTTATTGTATTTTGTCCTGATCGATTGATATATATATATATATATATATATATATATATATATATATATATATATATATATATATATATATATATATATATATATATATATATATATATATATATATATATATATATATATATATATAACATTATACATTTATGAAAATTAATATATTTATATATATAAATAAAAAACATTTGGTAAATAAAATACATATATAAAAAAATACAAGGTGAACACAACTCTTCTATGATGTACTGAGGCTTACTCTTGTTTGTAATTTCTGAATTAAAAAAAATCATAATTTTACAAAAAATCACAAAAAACATACAGAATTATATTATTTTTAGTTAGAAACTGCTTCACTATAAACATTTGTCTAGCACACTGTCTCGCCTGTTGGCTCGTGTTTCTGAGTTTATAATAAGTCCTTTATGTTACCCTTCAATCATCTCTGTCTTTCTTGGACCTTCGTGTGACAACATGCAATCCTTGTAAAATATCAGATAATTTAACATTTTTTTCATCACAAGGTTAGTTTAGCAAAGTTCCCAAACATATTTAGGAATTAATAATTCATAATAAATAAACAAACAAACTTTCACCATGAAAATATATATTTAAAAACATTTTTTGATGTGTACCCTAAGGACAATATGTCATTACTTTTTACTTGATGGTTTTAACACACCATTTTTAGAATCATTAAATTGAAACTTTTCTTGAAAATGGTCTAATATTTTTTAAAAACCATAAATATAAATACAGTAAGACTTTTCTACAAATTTTTGACACTTTTAAACTACATTTTTCAAAGATTTTTCGGTGACAATTGACAATTTACGTTTTCATTGTTTACATTTTGTTACTACACTGTGTGCTAACATGTACATGAACATTTCTTATTCACAAAGGTTAGTAAATGCTGTAAATATTGTTCATTGTTAGTTCACTTTACTTAATGCGTTAACTAATGTTAATAAATGAGACCTTATAGTAAAGTGTTAATGATTTTTTCTCTCTCTCACACTTTATCGTAGATGCTCTTATTAGTCAGCAACCCTAATACACTACTTGAAACAGGAAGTCACAATCTGCGGATTCATTTTAAAGGCGGTATGGGAGTGTGTGTGTGGCACGTGTATCATGGAGAACACTATTTATGCTTATTCAGATCACTCAGGGTCTTATTCACAATAGCTGTTTGGTTTTCCTGCTTTAAATTGCTTCCCAAAGATAATTGTTTGACTTTCTACATGCACCCTGCCTGAGAGGAATATTTAATGGTGATCTGCATTAAGAGAGCGACAGGAAGTGAGTGTGTGAGAGTGAGAGAGAGAGAGAGAGAGAGAGAGAGAGAGAGAGAGAGAGAGAGAGAGAGAGAGAGAGAGAGAGAGAGAGAGAGAGAGAGAGAGAGAGAGAGATGGAGGAGAGGACGTATAGAGGGTTGGAGGGGGTCAAATCGTATCACGAGTTCCAAATGAAACCATGGCATGAGAGTAATTGTAATTACTCAGCATTATTTAATTCATTATGAGTATTTAGTAGAAGTGTGGCCAAATGGCAAATGAATTGCGACACCCCTGTTGTGATGTCTTTCCATGAGTGACCGCACTGAGGATGTTAATTTCCTCATCAGGTTAAAGATGAGATGAAATTGTGTTTGGCCTCGATCAGGCGCTGGGCGCTTATTAAATAACCCTCACATAAGGTGGATGTCCCTGTGATTGTTATCTCATAGAGAACACGGGCGCCTGAATGGACGTGAGATGGAGCCTGCACTCTTACACATTCTATCTCTTTTTTTTTTTCATTAATTTTTTATCAGTTCTGGTCACTTATACTCATTTACTTACCCATCAATTACATAATTTCACCCAAGTCATTTAATAATTAATCTACCAACTATTTACTAAGTTTTCTTTGCTGAGGCTCTGCATCTTTTTTTGAAGATTTAATCACAATTAAAATAGGTTAATTCAGCCTGTTGACATTGAGTTCTTCCACTGCAAACTAAAAAGGCAGTATACAGTATATGGCACATTGCTGATGACTGTATCTATGACTAATCATCCTCAAAATAATCGAACATCATCAGCGTATTATTCCAACAGCTAAAGAATAATGAATCATTTTGACAGCATAATACTAGAGAGGGCATTCATGACACCTGGTGAAATGCTCAGTGCTGCAGTCTGCTGCACCACAGTGGAACAAAGTGATTTTGTGACATTTACTTTATCTTATATACTGTAATATTACACTTATTCATTACCTGAAGATGTTACACATAACTCAGTACTAGAGTTACACCCAGTTTAATTTACAAAGAGCAAGACATTTAGTGAGAGGTGCTTAAACTTGTTTATCATCATTAAACATTGTTCAGGACTCATCATTCTTAGCCCAACCTATTCAAATCGCTTTTGTGGAACAAGGTTAAGCCAACCCACTGTGTAGTTTGATTTGTAAATGTGGCTTTGTACATCCCTACTACAGAAACAAAGGAGAGCAGAAAGAGATGTTAATGTTACACCCCTTTTGTTTCTCCTTGAGATAATAATGCACAATGCTCTTTTATTGCATCTTCCATCATAATCAGACACATCTATCATGTAGTGTCCAGTGTGTTTGGTCTCATCCACCCGACCGCATGTTCCCTTCTGCTGCGCTGTCCGTGGTGATGAAACCTCTAAGGCTCTGCTACTTTACCGATAGAAAGCATCCTCTTTAATTATTTTATTTATTCACTTAACGTGTGTGTGTGTGTGTGTGTGTGTGTGTGTGTGTGTGTGTGTGTGTGTGTGTGTGTGTGTGTGTGTGTGTGTGTGTGTGTGTGTGTGTGTGTGCGTGTGTGGTAACCCCCTTTAGATTTGGGAACACATATTCACAATTAACTGAGTTTTCCCTCAATTAACTCAAAATTACTGCTTATTGATAGTTAGTAAGGTAGTTGTTGGAATGGTTATGTTTAGGTATGAGGTATGGTTAAGGGACCTAGAATATGTTAATGCTGAAAAAGGAATTAATATGTGCTGTATTAGTACTGATAAACAGCCAATATTCTAGTATTATGCATGCTAAAACACAACGTTAATAGTGAATACTGTATGTGTTCCCTATTCTAAAGTGTTACACCCCCCACACACCCACACATTTCTAGAAATCGAGAAAATTTCATGATAATGATTTTGATTATACACTGTAAACCCGAATAAATTAGCAAAACTCAAAAAAAATTGAGTTTATCAGTTAAATAAAACATTTCTATTTAAGAAATTCAAAGTTTAAGTTAGCAGAACTTGCAGATTTCTCTTTTGTACTCGTACATTTTTATTAGTCTTAACTTGAAATATTTGAATAGGCTAATTCATCTTAAAATCATCATGTAATCTCAACATAAATATTTTTAGTTGTGGAATCTTGGCTAGCTTTGACTAGCTTATTCAATAAATTATACCTTGCTAATTTGTAACACAATGCTTTGATAGCATTAGCATAGCATAGCAATTGTTGAATGAGTGTTGCAATATAAAACATATCTGTTCTCAAACCAAGGTCATTCTCCACTCGTCACCATGATGGCAACCCTTCAAAAAAAAAAACATATTCTAAATTAGCATAGTAAAACATTAAACATTACTAAATCTCCCACTTAAGAATGTCATGGCAAAGCATGCTGGGAAGTAGAAGTCTCAGCATAGTTTTAGTTCAATTTAAGTTTGTCTAAACTAAAATAAACAAGTTCATAAAACTCAAACCAATTAAACAATTCAGGTTACTTAAAGGGCCCCTATTGTGGATCTTTGAAAATGACCTTTCATGTAGTTTGTAACATAGCTCTAAGTGAATGAAAACATCCTGCAAAGTTTTAAATCTGAAAGTGCACCGTATTTTAAGTTATTGTCTTTCTAAAGTAAGAGTCGATGCTGAATCAATTATATGAATCGTTTTTCAAACGAATCATAAGCCGTTTCGTTGTGATGTCAAGACGAAACATTAGTATATTGCCACCCACGTATTGCACGTGAAGAAACCAGGGAAAACTTGAACCCCTTCAAACTGGCAGCTGATTCCTGTGGAGACTGGATAGCATCATGTCGAGAAGACGCTGTGCTCTATAATGTGAAGGTAAAGCCGTTTTTTTTTTTTCACTGTCCAAGGATGAGCATGTGAAGAATAAGTGGTTAAAATTCATCTTTACCACGATATCACAGCAGTATAATCCTAAACTTTTGCTGTGTTCCCTTTACTTTACTGTGTTACCTTTTACTGACGACTGCTTCTATCTCGGAGTTCAATGCAGGATCCGTAAACCGTTTGCTCTTGAAAGATGGTGTTCAAAATACTTAGTTTTGAGTTGTATATTGTGTAGGTCTCCTGCTAACTGGCTAATTCATGTTATCACCGTCTTACTGAAATACTTCTGCTAATCAGCTGTGGGCCACTATTACCTAAAACTCTGTCTATTAATGCAGATTGTCTGTCGTTCTCACTACTTTGAGGAAATATTTGTTTTACCAACGTTTATGTTACATCAGATCATTCACTCTAGAGCTCGGCTAATGTACATTGCATGCATGCACTGTTATTGATACAGTTTCCACCTATTCACCGCAATATATAAGAAAAATACTCTGCAAATAAATTAGTACAAGTAAAATAATCGGTTTGTTGATGGACATGCACTTGTTAATGCCGATGGTGAGGAATTACAGTTGCAACATCTTATAATGTCCCTCCAACTGAGTAGCGTATCACTGAGAAACATTCTGCTCAAAGTCGTCATTACGATGGAGGTGTGGGTTGAATAACTAGTTCTTCCAATGTTTCATCATCGGACTCGCATTAATATTGTCAAATCGACGTCAGTGTTCGTTACTGTGTTTAGTTTACAGTGTAGGAAGCCTCAGGACACGCAGAGCTGACGTTGTTGTGGCAATGGGCGTTTTTGTTTTCAACGCGCTGTACAAAGGTAAACCAATCACAACAGACTGAGCTGTCTGGCCAATCAGAACAGAGTAGCTCACGGAAAGGAGGGATTTAGAGGGATTGATTCATTTGACGAGTCGTTTGAGAATCATTGAAAATGTGATGATGTGCAAATATATATTATGAGGAAATTAAACAGTTTTTTTTTTTTTTACCTTTGATGCACGTAAACATGTTGTAGGAGACTCCACAACAACATTAGGAAACTTTAAAATAGCATAATAGGGGCCCTTTAAAATGTGGCAGTTTTGTGAACTCAAAAGAAAAAGAAAGTTCAAAATACTCATAAAAGTTAATTTGATTAAACTAAATTGTTTAATTTAAGTTTACCCTACTCAAACCAATTAATTATTTTGAGCCTTAGGGTTTACAGTCTATTTATAGATTAAATGTATAAAATGTAATGATGTAATTTTGGGCTTGGTATCAATTTGATCCTAGTAAAAGCACACAGTAGAGAAATACAAAAATGTATTTTTTTTGAGAAAAACAGCTGTAATATACACTGCAAAAAAGATTTTCTTTGTCTTTATTTGTCTTGTTTTCTAGTGCAAATATCTAAAAAAAAAAAAAAGGGGGGGGGTTGGGGTTATCTAAATTGAGTGACTTAAAACAAGAAAAGAAAATCTGACAATGGAGTCTGAAAAATCAACTTGATTTTTTCTTTTTTCTTTCTTATTTTAAGTAGATAGTTGAGCGAAATACATTTTTAATAAAACACATAAATGTGACATGTCTTTTTGCTTCTCTGGTATGTTGTATTTTCTCATTTGTAAGTGGCGTTTGCATGGAATGTGTTCATGTTTTATTTAAGGGGTCTCAGACATAAGTAATGGTACTTTTTATTGGAGGACATTTAAAGCATGCACTTGCAAATTTTGTTTAGAATCACTTGAGAAAACATGAGGTTTCATACATAATTAAAAGCATGGACATGAAAGATAAACAGTTTTGAACACTAATTTACCTTACCTTTATGCTACTGTCATGTCTTTTTTTGGCTAAAATCCCATTAAACAAGCTGTTGGTGATAATGCATTTGAGTTTATTTGTGTGCTAGTCATCATTTGAGAAATGCAGGCTCTGTATACATTTTAGTATCCAATTCATCCCTTGAGTTTGTATTGCCTCAGGTGCGTCATCTGTGTATCTGTAAAAGTGGCAGTCGGTTTGTCTTGTTAGCAAGTCGTAAGGCAGTACTTCATTTTGTGTAATCCAAGACCAAGCGAGAATCAATTTACAGAGTCATGCATAAAAGAAAAATTCTTCAGTCAAACAAATGTTTGGGTTAACCCAGTAAATCACCCTGATGTTCACACTACAGTTAAACAAAAGCATAAATATGCCTTCATAGCGGCCGACATCTGTGTGAAAGTGCTTGAATCACTCTTTTAGTTTTTGCTTATACTTTCCAAATATAGCTGGTCTAATAAACGGTGTCTAAAAAAGAGAATGGAGAGGGGGGAAAAGAGAGCAGATCTCTTCCTGGCCAGCCTGTACCCTGTTATCTGAGAGCTGTCATTAGAGAAGGCTTTGTTTTGCTACTGTTCATTAGCATTCCCGCTGTGGCCTCTTTACCTCCGCTACGCTGTTAGGGAGTGTCATGAGGAAAAGCACAGCCTACGATGTAATTAGCATTAGCATGTTTGTGCACTGACTAAGTGTGATGACAGCTAGGTTTAATGTGTCTTAGCGAAATGCGTTTACTTAGCGGAGCTTTTAAATGCAGGGTGCGATCAGAGCTTTGGCAGGAGGTTCGCACTCTGCATTTAATTGCGAGATAGCGGGATGCTTCGCTAACCCAGGCCTTACTTCCACAGTGTCATTTTGAGCTCCGTTTCCTTCTCTTTTGTATTAGTGAATTGTGATCAAATGTTAATACTCTTATTATTTAGCAGGCGCGTATTCAAAGTGACACTTCCTGCAGGGGTTGATTTGTAAAGTAGATCATATATTGCACCTTGCAGTGTTTGAAGTTGTCTCGCATTGCCAGACTTTTAACTTTTAGCGTACAATCTAGTCGTGTTGCTTTCGTCAACGGAAATTATGACTAAATATTGTCGTCAACGAACCTTTATCACGTGACGAAAACGAGATGAGACGCAGCGTAAATGCTGGTCATTTGACAATGACTATAATTAAATGTATAATGCAATATTGTTGACGAATAAAAACGAGACTAAATGTGGTTTACAAAATAGAAACTATGCTAAAATGTCTCTTCATTTTCGTTGACCAAAACGAGACGAGACGAAATGTTATAACGTTATTTGTCTCGTTTAGTCGCGTTTTTATTAACGGTTGGTAAAATATATATGTTATAAATTGTCTGGAATGGATGTATTCCAGTCTATAAGGAATACAGTCTATAAGGAATAATGTAACAATAATATAATAAGATAACCTTGTTTGAAAAGGTTTTGGCTAAAAGAAAATGTTGGTTTCGTCAATACTACTAGGTACGTATACTATACTGACTGGGTTAAATAGAATTACATTACTAAACAGAGACTAAAATACAATTTTCATTGACTAAAACTAGACGAAAATTGTCATGGATATTTCTGACTAAAATAAGACTGAAATGCTCAGACTTTTAGTCGACTGAAACTTGACTAGACTAAAAAGAGTAAGAATGTGACTAAAACTAATAAAAACTAAAATGACAGCTTGACACAAAGACTAGACTAAAATTAAAACAGGCCGCCAAAAACAACACTTCAATCTAGTCTACTTTGCAGTTTTTTTTGGTCCAAAAGACCCATTTACACTTACATTTTTTATACTGTTCACGTTATTTAAATAATTTGCTTTGATTTAAGATAATTGTTTCAGGATTCTCATTCAAACATGAAACTTGAAATGGTTACTCTTTGGCTCAACTCAAAGAACTGAAAGAACATGTTTCAATCAAGTATCTCGATCAAAACAGGCACTCAAAGTAAAAATAAAAAAATCAGCTTGTTCAAGATTTTTTTTATTGTTCATCCATTTTTTTAACAGTGTGGAAACATCCCATCATGCTTTGCTCAGGGCTGGATAAGGAGAGTAAATGTTAAAGTAAAATATTAGTTTATGCATTTTTTTGCAAGATGAGAAAATGTAGAGACTTGTTAATGTTTAATATTCGATTATGTAACCCTGGTGTTTTAGGGTTACCATTGTGGTGAAGTGTCGAGCATGTGCTTGAGTTGAGAACCTGCTAATATATATTTCGAGTTGCATTTTAAAAAACAAAAACTATGGGAGTGTTTTGGATGCAACTAATTTCGATCTGTGGACTGTTCGCCTAACATCATGTGTCTAAAGAAAAGTTATATTTAGCTTGCTAGTATGGAAACATGTCCAAATACCTTGAATGAACAGTGTCAACATAACTCAATTCAATCAAGTTATTTGGGCATGTCAAAATTTGGAAAGAAAAAAAAAGTGTCAAAAAAAGGGTACTCAATTCACTTTAGGTCACCCTACATGAAGTATTTGAGTAGAGATAGCATTTCTATCATGAAGCAACCATAAACCATAATTAAATCAAATTCAATCAAAGAGTTATTTTTTTAAGAGACTGTCAAAATGAAATGTAAAGTGACCAAACATTTCTTTTTCCAAAACATGCTTTTTCGGGATGGGTAAATCTGAAATACTAGATCATGACTATTTTATAGATACACATTTATGAATTCTTATTTATAAATATTGATTTAAAGAATTAATTGATTGATACTGTTGTATTTATGGCCATTGAGACTATTTTCAGTTGCATTTGTTTGTTGCAGTTGACAAATTAACATAATTTGAAATTGTAACATTCCATTCTGTTTTGTGTAACTTCTGATGCCATTGCCGGCTCGTTTTGAAGCTACAATTTTAAAATAGCCTACCATAAAATGCACAAAAAATTGAAACATAAAATGATCATAAGAGTGTGTATGTATATATATTTTTTTTTAATTTTTTTATTTTATTTTACTATTATTATTATTTTTTTGTATGTGTTTTGTGCGCTATAATCCAAATATTTAGATCTTCATCTCCATCCTCAGTAGCGGCCGTAATCATCAGTCATCAAATGGTCAGTGAACGGATTGTGGGTCCATGTACTGTCTTTGGCTGAGACAAAGTTTAAACCAACAACTTTTTTTTCTTTTTCAGACCTTTAAAGGTGACATATTATTATGCCCCTTTTCACAAGATTTAACATAAATCTATGGTGGCCCCAGAATGTGTCTGTATAATTTCAGCTTAAAGTACCCCCAGATCATTTATTATATCTTGACAAATGTGCCTTTTTTTGGGTGTGTGCAAAAACGCGCTGTTTTTATGTGTCCCTTTAAATGCAAATGAGCTGCTGCAGAAGACGTCCGATCCACAAGCTTCGGATACAATAACAAAACACACAAATAATCTCACTCATTTAAAATCCCAGAAATAACCAGCGGAGTGCGGCCTTACGGAGAGACTCAGGAAGAGGTTGCAACTTTTAAATGTACATGGACGTTTCTGAATGGTTAGTGGATACATTTATTTAGTTGTTGTGGAGTTAGTTTCTGGGGGATTTCCGTTGAAAATAATAAATCTGTATGCTCTCCTGTCTCCTCTGAGGCTTGGACTCTAAATTGTGTTCTGTGCTCATCCGTGCAGCCAACAATTTGCATGCTTTGCTCAAACTTTTACCATTGCGTCAGAACTGTTGTCGCTTGTAAAAACCAAATGGTGGCGCTGTGGATGGAAACGTGCAGATTAAGGGGCAGTAATATTATAATAAGATCCTCTTCCTACATCAGAAGGGGAACAAAATATTATCGGCTTATTTTTTGACAAGCTTGCAGAGAAAGGCTTACCAAAACAAAGTTACTGGGTTCTCACTTTACAAGTTTTCTGGGTTGGTAGATGCTTATCATAATATAGGTAGATGCGATTATAGCACTTAAACACGAACAAAGTCCGATTTTCATGATATGTCCCCTTTAACCACATCACTGTATGCCATGTTTAAAGCATTTTGCAGGGCACAGCACCTCATAGCAACGGATTTAGTCCAAATTAACTTTGAAAGTATGGATGTGTACTTTACCCCTGCATTAGGCCGTTGGCTACATTGGAAAAGTCAACCTGAGCCATCATGCACCTGCAAGACGCCATTGGCATTTTCCTACACGTGTCCTCAACAAAATTAAACATTGGGCATAGTGTGTTCTCTGAACACGAGATATATTGAAAGTAGAGAGTGGGAATGTGGCCCATCTGTCATTACATGGACATCATGTGCTACGTGATTGGGTACATCTTGAGGCTCTCTTTATAGTGACTCTCTGCTGGCTCCTTGCAGGGCAATTTTACATATTTCAATGCAATTTCTCTGAAGCTCTCACTCTCACCCAGGGGAGAGAATCTCTGCTTCACACTTCTGTCCTCCTTCTACACATTTCTTGTCCAATGTCTAATAGTGTCTACGATAAATAAAATGAAAAATCTAGTTTAAAACACATGTACCAAGTTCTTAGAAATGTACTCATTAATGTATTCATGTGGGTTTCCTATGGTTTTGAAACTTTTCAATGGGTTACATATGTATTCTACAACCTGAAGATTTTTTATTTATTTAATGACTCTAAAAATGTAATGTGATGTAACCATATAGCAAAATTATTAGTTAGATTATAATAATATGTTTCTTACATATGTGACTGTACACATCTCGATCAATATTAAAATGTTTTTGAATGTAGTATTTATGGTAAACCTTTTTTTTTATTATTTTTTTTATCCTGAATTAATCCATAAATAGTCGCATTATATTTTACAACCTGAACTAATTTTACCTTGTCATATAAAGGTGAATTGTCTGAAATGGTTGCACCACGTGACTGAAAACTTGAAAAAAATAATGAAACAAACAAACAAACCCAAAGAACTTTCCTGTTTTGTTTTTGTCACTTTGACTTGACACCACATGACTTTGTCTTGCATGGTTTTTGAAATATGAATGCAGTGAAGCAGATTATTCATATTTTAATCTTAGGAAATAATAATAAAATGCCATACCAAACTACATCTCTCTGACATTTTTGACTTTATGCCCCAAAATAAATATATGAAATTAATGTTGTGTCAGAGAGTTAATTAAAAACATGTTTATTGTACAAAGATGTATACATGACATTATACTGTATGTATAAATGACATTTTTGAATGAATAGATGAAAAAAAAAAAAAAAAGTAGTGTGACATCAATGACCTAAACAGATATCACAATATAGGGAGGGAGGAATATATTGCAGGGAGGAATGTGTGTGTACAAGTGGCGCACACGACCTAGCCAGATTTTGATTGGAATAAAGGTGCAAATGCGCACCCGGTGCAAACGGTGAGTAGTACTGACACAGATGCGAAACTGGCACACATTCTGAGAGAACGAGAGCGAGAGAGAAAACCTGGCATGACGTGAGCTACTGTTTAAATTGCCCAAGCTGTTGAATAGCTTGACCGGTTTGGGCTCTCCTCTGCTCTCCTGGGTACTTCTGTTCATCTGTCTCTCTCTCTGTTCCACTCTCTCAAATGAGTGCACCCCCTCAGGGCAGCACATGGCTCTAACAGGCCAAACCCCCTCCTTTCCCTCACTCTCTCTCTCTGTCATACAGACACACATACACCCTGCAGTTAGGTTATAGTAATGAATTGTTCACAGGTGCTGATGATGAGCCCCTGAGCATCACCGTGGAGACGGGATGTGCCAGGCACAGGCCAAGTGGAAGAGAACAGATGCACGCTTAGAGTCCCCATACACCCCTTCCACACAGTTCTGTCTTTCTTTCTCATTATATCTCTCTCTTCCTTCTCCTCCTCTCTCCTTAAAACATACTCTTTCAAATAAAGGTTCCAATTACAACCAAAAAGATCCTACAGTGTGATTGCAATAGGAGCGACTTTTTAAGATCCACAAAAGGTTTGGGAAGCTCCACAGGCTGTTCAGGAAGTCGTTATTTTTACAAATTTGTTTAGTTATTTAAGTAGTGCAGAAATGATATACATCTTTAAAATAACCCAGAAATGCTGAATGAAAAACCTTTGGACTTGCAGTGTTGGCTTCTCCAACCTCTCAAGACCTCAAGTACCCATACAGAGAAAATGTTTTTTTATAAGAGGGTGCTGCAAAGAACCACTGAAGAATCACTGGAGACCTATTTAGTCTGATGATAGTACTTACACCTGGATGGCCCTGATAGATTAAACACATGGGACACAAATAGCTATAAGAAAGGAAACTGTGCCCCATAATTCAATTCAATTCACATTTATTTGTTTGGCTTTTCACAAAACACATAGTTTCAAAGCAGCTTTACAGAAAATGCATGAGTCCACATTACAATTTAGAGTAATCTGTTATGTTATATATTTCAGAAATGTACATATACTGTAAAAAATCAGAGCTAGCTAAAAATGTATTAATTTAAACAATGTAATAATTTAAAGCAGAAAAAGTAATAAATACTTGTTTGTTAACAAATGATTATGACGTTTAGCAAAACGTAGCATTGGAGAATAACAGAAGCATATGTAGCAGAACAGAAGACCAAAGAGCTGCAATCACAGAATTAAACATGCTAAGTGAAAAAAAAATACCAAAGACTGCAGTTAAAAGAGACTGAGATATCAGATATAAAATACATATTTCACACAATACTGAAAAGATCAAAAAACAACATTTCAATTTAGTTATGGATTATTCTACTTAACTATCATAATGGATAAAAACGTTATTACATTCCTGGTAAAACAACCATAACTCTTCATTAATGAGTGAATGTGCACATATTTTGAAGTTTAGCATATGGTATTACCACCTTATTATGTTATTACTACACTTACTACTTGTGACAAGTGAAAGCGACATAATATGGCAACTCATACTCGGGATTTGTCCTCTGCAATTTAACCCATCCAAGTAAGTGCATACACATTTGGAGCAGTGAGTAGTGAACAAACACACACACACACACACACACACACACACACACACACACACACACACACACACACACACACACACACACACACACACACACACACACACACACACACACACACACACACACACACACACACACACACACACACACACACACACACACACACACACACACACACACACACCTTTCTAAAGGGTACCTCAGCCATTTCCTTTGTTCTTTGTTTGAGGTGCTTCAGTCAGATAGCGCACATAGATTTCTTTACAGATCCTTGGAAGAGAGATGTGTGTTAGAGTTTAAATCTGCCTCTAATGTCACTGTGTGTCTGTCCTTGCAGTATTTGAGCCGCACATGACTTGTGGGAGAAAAAAAGAAGCATATCGTGGCCACGAATTAACAACTTTTCCCATGACTTACTAAGATGTTTTACTATTTTCTTTTTTGCTAGTTTCGAAGGGAATTTTTGCGAACGATATATAATAATTGATTCCCTTGTTTAAGTAAACCATGATCGCGTTATAATCATTTGTTCCCTTGTTTTAGTTAAATTACCCAAATTTCCCCGGTCCATCGGGCATTTCTTATTGTCGAGCCCTGACAAGTGAGCAGTGTTGCCACATGATGACTGACTCACACTTGGGTTTTGTTTGTTAATCAATTAGCCTTTGAAAATTGCCAAACTGACCCCAAACCAGCCCAAATGTATTTGTCCATCTGCCCAAACCAAACCCGCATTACCCGCATAATTAAAATCAAAATCGCCCAGTTTGGCAGAAAAGCCACCCAAATCTGGCAACACTGCAGGTGAGTTTAAACGAGAATGTGTTGGTGATAATGCAGATGGGCATTGTGTGTGGCACAGACTGGTTGTATATACACAATGAAGATGATAAAAAAGTCTTTAATTAATAATCCACATAGAGTAAAAAAGATGAAGCCAGGCAAAAGCTATAGCAAAAGCTCAGTTCAAGATGAGACTGGACAACTAAGAACAGACAGGCAGGGAGAAAGCAAACTTAAACTGAACAAAATCGTAACAGTGTGAAAATGTGGAATGTCAAAATAAAGTTGTCTTTATATACTGTAGGTATCAATGTTCTACGCGTTGCATCGATACATCATATAATTAGTCATTTGATTGATGTATTGACCCATATCGATGTATTGTTACACCCCTAATAAATTGATCAAAAGTGACAGTAAGCACATGTACATTGTTACAAAAGATGTTTAAAATAAATACTGTTCTTTTAAATATTCATGAAAAAAATGTATCACCGTTTCTGCAAAAAAAATGTTAAAGGGATAGTTCACCCAAAAATAAAAAAATTCTGTCAGTATTTACTCACCCTCATGTTGTTCCAACCCCGTAAGACCTTCGTTCATCTTCGGAACACGAATTAAGATATTTTTTATGAAATCTGAGAGCTGGATCACTCCTCCATACTAGTCCATAGGCTTCTTCAGGGATTGAAACTTGCCAGCCCCGAAAAGTTATTAAAGACAGTTATCTAAGTGACTACAGTGGCTTAATCTTAAGTTTATCAAGCGACGAGAATACTTTTTGTGCGTAAAAACAAACAAAAAAAACGACTTTATTTCAACTATCCATTTCCTTCTCTTTGGGCCTCTAATCTATTAACGTAGTGTAATTGCGTAGTGCTACGTCACACGTAGGCTCACTATTGGCCGACGCTGGACATGTGTGTGATGCGTGTGACGTACAACAACAGAAGCTTGCCCTATTACACTAGTGAACTGACTCGAGGCCCACAGAGAAGGAAATGAATAGTTGAAATAAAGTCGTTATTTTTGTTTATTTTTACGCACAAAAAGTATTCTCGTCACTTGATAAACTTAAGATTGAGCCACTGTAGTCACTTGGACTATTTTAATGATGTCTTTAATAACTTTTCGGGGCTGGCAAGATTCAATCCCTTAAGATGCCTATGGAGGAGTGATCCAGCTCTCAGATTTAATCAAAAATATCTTAATTCGTGTTCCGAAGATGAACGAAGGTCTTACGGGGTTGGAACAACATGATGGTGAGTAAATACTGACAGAATTTTCATTTTTGGGTGAACTATCCCTTTAAGCAGCGCAACAGTTTTTAATTATGATAGTAATAAGAAATGTTTCTAATCACCATATTTTGATTTCTAAAGATCATATGACACTAAAGACTGGAGTAGTGAATGCTGAAAATTCAGCATTGTCATCAAAGGAAAAAATTACATTTTAAATATGCGTATGTATGTATGATACATGTTATCTTAAATGTTAATAAGATTTCACAATATTACTGTTTTACTGCATTTTTTTCAAATATATGCAGCCTAGGTGAGCATAAGAGACTTCTTTCAAAATCATTATACAATCTTACAGACCCCAAACTTTTGAATGGTAGTGTAGTATATCCTGCTCTCTATAAGTTTGCTTATAAAACATTTAGGCTAATTTGGTTACACTATGAACCACTAATTTTCAGTACGCTCAGCTCCATTTACACACATTTCGCTACATTTAATTATATTCTGCAGAATTTCACACCTGCAGGGGCCGGTTGCATAAACATAGACATAGAACATAGAAATTGAAGTCTAACTTGTAACTAGTCTTAGAGGTTTATGCAACCGGCCCCAAGGTCTGAGAATGAATAATAGGGGTCTTTGCAGTCATACTGCACTCTTTCTTTAGATCCTTCTATACCATTGTGCTTTTCCTTGTTCCATCTCAGTCCACTTGCTCCTGCCTTTGCTTTTCCCTTTTTCCCTTAAGGCTTATAGATTATGTTCTAACGTGCCACTAAAATGCTCATTACTCATATCTGCCATAAGGATGGATTAACGCTCCGGTGTGAGGTAGTTTTATGTATAGTTGTATGGGGACACAGTGGAAACACACTCGACAGCCCATCAGTGTTCACTGTTTGGTTTTGTTTTAAAGGCCGCCATAGTTGGGCATGTTTTGGACCACAACACACCCCTCCACAGAGGTGCTATCGGTACTACAAGGTCGACTTATGCGTCCCAAAGGGGCTGTTCTCCAAACGGCGACATTTAAAACCCCCACCACTCTCAGCTTTCCCACAGCCGGGAGTCTATTCCACAAACCAGAGCTGCTTTAAATGAGATTATTTCACAGAGATTGGCCAGTGAACCCTTAAAAGTCTATCCTATGGTGTGTGTGTGTGTGTGTGTGTGTGTGTGTGTGTGTGTGTGTGTGTGTGTGTGTGTGTGTGTGTGTGTGTGTGTGTGTGTGTGTGTGTGTGTGTGTGTGTGTGTGTGTGTGTGTGTGTGTACACACGCTAAATTATTTACACCATGAAACAAGTGCGGTGTGCTCCATGAATAAATGAAGCCCGGAATGCCCTGCTCACCGGAGCACCCGTGGCTGCGGCTTCTAAACACACTTTAATCAGCAGATAAATATTTCACCAGTTAATCAAGGATAGCGTTTAAATTAATTCAAGTTCTAATTTGATTTGGTTTCATTTGAAGTTGTGAGCAGAGAGATATTAGCTTGATTTATTTTTCCTTTTTTTTTTTTTTTTGGTTCAGACAGACATGTGCTTAGGCTACATGTGCATTACAAACACTGTCTGGCATTGGTAATTAGCTCTGAGCAAATCACTGTAAATTGATTTTAATGCATCAGCAGTCAAGCCCTCCATTTTGCTGCTCCTGTAAATATGGAATCCATGTCTCTCTGACCTTAGAACGGCGTTCAATCCATAAGAACCATGCTGAACTCATTGAACGCATGGAACATGTGCATTTTAAATTAGTCAGTCATTTAATTCATGTTTTGAAGCATTTAACGGAACTATACACTGTAAGAAAATTATTTGCTTAATCATATTTTGGTCTTATTTTCCTTGAAATAAACATTAGGACTAGCTTACAGCAAACACTGAACCAAAAAACGAATTTAAACAATGAGCTAGCAATCGCATTGGCTCAATTTGAGCGCTTAGTATGCCATGCGGTAATGACGTACATTGACGTACATTTTCCGTTGATGTAAATTTTGATCATCATTCTGAATCCGATCTGGATGTAGTTTTGTACAAAAACAGGATTTTCTCAGCTTTTTGCTCAAAATGTTGCTTTTTATTAAACTTACCCACATTTAAGTGTTGATAAAAAGGGTTTTAGGTTTTTTTGGTTTAAAAGCAGAGGGTCTGTTCTTTCTTTTGATATTTTGCATGTTCAGATATTCATATAACAAAGTACTCTGGAAATGTGAAAATAATTAAAATCGCTGGAGGTGGCTGACAAAAAAACACACACAAAAAAAAAACAAAAAAAAAACAATAAACAACAAAACAACGCCGGCAGGGAAAGAGTTAAAGGGACAGTTCACCCAAAAATGAAAATCCTGTAATTTACTCACCCTCAAGTCAACCTGTATGCATTTATTTTGCTCTGTTGAACACAAAAGAAGAAATTTAGATGACAGTTGTTGGTCCCCATTGCATGCCATATTTGACATATGGCATAACCTAACACTGTTAGGTTATTGACATACTTCAAATTATCTTCTTTTGTGTAAGAAATTACACCCTATCTCCCTATATTACACCATATCCTGGCAATTGGACACAATTAACAACAGAGGAACAAATTAAAGGCTTCCGATTGGTTATACTATAATTTTTGCTCATCAGCCTGAACAAAAGGGACCGGCAGGTCACAGCCACAGACATGCCTGACTTATATCTGGTCTCTGAACTTTTTTCAAAACTCTGTGAAGTACTGTTTTTATGCTGTGCTAATGGCCCGGATCAAATAGGGAATGTCAGACATTCTGAGTAAGAGGGAGAAAGAGAGAAAGAGGGAAAGCTGATAGATTTTTATTCCTATGTTTGAATCTCTATGAATCACGAATTTAAATATCAATAGTGGACCTGTAGTCTTCAAATATATAAAAGTGAAGTGTCTCTCTGCTTATATACAGTTTGAATTGTTAGTGTTAGATGTAGAAGTTAGAAGTATGAGGAGAAAATAAATATGTCGTATACTCACCCTAATCTGAACCTGTATGACTTCTCTACTTCACAAAAGGAGATTTTTAAGTGTTTTTTTTGTGCTTCCATATTTTCTGAGACCATATCATTACATTGTAGCTTTGAAAATGAGCAATTTTGCTAATTATGCTCCAAAATTGTGGAATACACAACCAATAGAGGGAAACCATTTCTGTCATTATTTTAAAAAGAAAATTCAATAGGCATATTTTTACAATATCATTTAACTAGTTTTCTATTAATTATGTTTAGTATTTTATACTTAATGTGTTGTGTATCTTATATTTTTGATGTATTTTATATGTATTAGATAGATGTGATGATGTCATTGACATTTTAGTACGTAATTTTTTAGATGTGATAGTTTATGTAAAGCACTTTGAGACACATTTTATGTATGAAAGTGTGTTTATTACTATTATTATTATTAAAATTATTATTATTATTATTATTATTATTATTATTATTATTATTATTGTTATTATTATTGTTGTTGTTTGAGCAACAGCCGAAAAGTTGTTTTGTATATACTTGGTCTAATGGAGAGTTACATTCTAACTGTGCAAGAGTTTTTATATTATAATGTATTACATTATTATAAACAATATACAGCTAAATTAAAATACAATTAAAATACATTTAAAAAGTTTTGTGAATATATTTTTACACACACGACAACAGCTGAAAAGTTGTATGAATATATACCTGGTCTAATGGAGATTTACATTCTAACTGTACATTATATTATATTATATTATATTATATTATATTATATTATATTATATTATATTATATTATATTATATTATATTATATTATATTATATTATAATAATTTATGTTAATTTATATAATAATGTTATATAATAACATTATTGTTTCTGAATTAAAATACAATTAAAATACATTTAAATAGTTTTGTGAATATTTTTACACACATATATATACAGTACATACTAAATATTTACATTCCAACTGTTCAAGATATATATATATATATATATATATATATAAATATATATATATATATATATAAATATATATATATATATAGAGAGAGAGAGAGAGAGAGAGAGAGAGAGAGAGAGAGAGAGAGAGAGAGAGAGAGAGAGAGAGAGAGAGAGAGAGAGAGAGAGAGAGAGAGAGAGAGAGAGAGAGAGAGAGAGAGAGAGAGAGAGAGAGAGAGAGAGAGAGAGAGAGAGAGAGAGAGAGAGAGAGAGAGAGAGAGAGAGAGAGAGAGAGAGAGAGATTTTGCACAGTTGGAATGTAAATCTTTTTTTTTCATCTCAACCTCCATTAGACTAGATAGCCCTCCAACTCTCAGCCCAGCTGTTTTTTGCAGCATAGTTTGGCGTGTAATTTCCTCTCTGCACCAAACATATCTTTATCTGTCTAAAGTTACAGCAGGCACATCTGTTCATCCCTTCCTTGCAAGCTCTGGTAGAGCCAGTCTGGCAAGCGTCTTTATATCTCTCTTCTTTCCATCACACTCTTCCTCTCTCTCTCTCTCTCTCTCTCTCTCTCTCTCTCTCTCTCTCTCTCTCTCTCTCTCTCTCTCTCTCTCCTCTCTCTCTCTCTCTGAAACACAGACACACATAGACTCACACACTGCGGTCATGAGGGCACCCTCTCTTCCCTGGCATCGCTCAGCTCAATTAGCCTGCAGGGAAATGGAGGGAGGGAGTGAGTGCTTGAGAAAAAGAGGGAGAGAGAGGTTCTTCGTCTGCCAAATCTCCCTCACGCTTCCGCAGGATCTCTGGAGCCCTCCGTGGGCTGTCTTTGTCTGCCGTCTGCCCAGCCGCTTTGTTTGTAAATAAGCCGTCTGGAAAATTAGCTAGGGCAGCCAGTCACTCACAGTTAGATGTCTCATCAGGCCTATAACTACCACATTATAGAGAGAATATCATGAAGAGCAGGGGATGGAAACCATAGACAAGGGTCGCACAATTGGCGCTCGTAGAAGTAATGATTGGCACGCGAACGACGAGAGCGAGATAGATTCATATGAAATGTACTTTATTAAAAGTCCTTCACATCTGCTTGCCAAACAACCTCTTGGCGTCCTTCCTAATCATCAAGCAGCCCATTTTATTTGGCTTTGAGCTTTTTAGGAAGCTGAATATCAGTTTAACTGCATAGAACTGCCACTCACGGATGCCACTTTTTTGTAGCATTTTGCTCTTTGTATAAGTGAGAAAAGACTATGACAAGCAGTTGTTTAAAGTCAGAATCTTTGCAAATGAAGTAGACAATTGAATTTGATTTGTTCATGGTGCAGGCTTGAAAGTGAAGTGAAGTGAGTAATTTCTGCACTACTGTGGCATTAATAAAATTGCAATAATTCCTTTGAATGGGCTACACAACATGACTTTGAGGCTGGACTGTTTGTTTGCCTGGCCAATGGGTGAAAGACGGAGAGTTTGAAAGAATCAGTCTATCATTATTATTATTATTATTATAGACCAAAACGTCCTGGTTGCGTATGCAACCCACCGTTCCCTGAAGGAGGGTACGGAGGACGTAGTCGACGCGACTGAAATGGGATCACGCTAGGGAGCCTATCGTCTTCGAGTATTATTGAACGAGCCAATACACATTGGCGTGCGAGATTTGCATCTCACACTCCGCCCCGCAGCGCGGGTATAAATACGGAAGTGGATGCATGCACCATTTGCTTTTCGCTGAGGAGCCGAGCGTAACTCGGAGTCAGCGGTGGTCCAGCGGTAGTGGCAAGGGGACTACGTCCTCCGTTCCCTCCTTCAGGGAACGGTGGGTTGCATACGCAACCAGGACGTTCCCTTTCAGTCGATAACGTCGGACGTAGTCGACGCGACTGAAATGGGATCAACCATTGAACACGCCACTAACGCTGCCACCTTCCAGTGCCTAGACAAAAGCCTTCTGATCCTCCCGACGTTCTAGCGGAAAAGGACAGGGCTTAGGCCAGGAAGTCGCTGCTGTTCCACAAGACCCACTCAGTTAGACTTGGTAACACTGGGAAAGTGTGCCCAACATTGGAAGGAAGGGACGCTGCGGAGCCCAACCAACCCGAAAGGGGGGGGGGGGGAATACACATATGAACTGGGCGGAGAGCCGGGCAGTATAACATATGGAATGTCACTGGGGTGGCTCCAGCCTAGAGAGGGGGGAGACACACCAATTTACAGTGACGGCAGGACTCTGCCAAGGGAAAGACACGGGCTCACCTTGGGGAGCCGTATCGTGGAAGAATACACATATGGGGTCGCCGTAGGGACCGCAACATATGGACCCAGCCTAACACAGGTTCCACACTGCATACGAGTGGTAGGCCTAACACCAGACGTTCCGCCATGTCCGACGTTGGGGGGGGTACGGAGGAGCTCAACAGGTTCCGGACAAGGGAATTCCACCAGAGCGAAATGGCGCACGTATCCGGTCCGTAAGAGGGGAATGGCGCAGCAAGCCGACACTGAACCGGGGCTCACGGTGTTACTGGCTTCTATGAGAAGAGAGCACACGGGAAGCAACCGGCTCGACACGTAGGCTATAGAATCTAGCAAACGTATTAGGTGTCGCCCAGCCCGCAGCTCTACAGACATCTGTCAGCGAGGCACCCTGCGCCAACGCCCAAGAAGCGGCAACACTCCTTGTGGAGTGAGCTCGCAGTCCGGGGGGACAGGGTTCACCTTGGGACTCATACGCCAAGATGATGGCATCCACTATCCAGTGGGCCAACCTCTGCTTGGAGACAGCCTTTCCCTTCCGCTGACCTCCATAACAGACGAAGAGCTGCTCTGAGGTCCTAAAGCTTTGCGTTCTGTCCACGTACAAGCGCAGGGCGCGAACGGGGCAGAGAAAAGCCAGGGCTGGGTCTGCCTCCTCCGGGGGCAGCGCTTGCAGGTTCACCACCTGGTCCCGAAAGGGGGTGGTAGGAACCTTGGGCACATATCCAGGCCGGGGTCTCAGGATAACGTGAGAGTTAGCCGGCCCGAATTCCAGGCACGATTCGCTGACCGAAAATGCGTGCAGGTCCCCTACCCTCTTGATGGAGGCCAAAGCAAGTAGGAGAACTGTCTTTTGGGACAGAATTTTTAACTCTGCTACCTGCAAAGGCTCGAAGGGCGGTCTCTGCAGTGCGGATAGCACCAGAGATAAGTCCCAAGAGGGTATAGAGGGGGGGAGAGGCGGATTCAACCTCCTCGCTCCCCTCAGGAACCTGACGATCAAGTCATGCTTCCCCAGGGATTTCCCGTCTACTGCATCGTGATGTGCGGCAATAGCGGCGACATACACTTTGAGGGTGGAGGGGGACAGCCGACGCTCCAAAGCCTCTTGCAGGAAAGAAAGCACGGAAATGACCGAACACCTTCGGGGGTCTTCTCCTTGAGAAGCACACGACTCAACGAACAGTTTCCACTTCAGGGAGTAAGCAAGCCTCGTAGAGGGGGCTCTCGCTGACGTGATGGTATCTACGACTGCCTGTGGTAGACTACCTAAAACCTCCGCGTCCCGTCCAGGGACCACACATGGAGTCTCCAATAGTCTGGACGCGGGTGCCATATGGTGCCCCGTCCCTGAGAGAGTAGGTCCTCTCTCAGAGGAATAGGCCAGGGAGGAGCTGTCGAGAGGAGAAAAAGTTCGGGGAACCAGGTTCGGTTGGGCCAATAAGGGGCAACTAGCAAAACCTGCTCCTCTTCCTCCCTGACTTTGCACAGTAATTGTGCAATAAGGCTCACTGGGGGAAACGCATACTTGCGGAGGCCCCGGGGCCAGCTGTGAGCCAGTGCATCCGTTTCGAGGGAATAAAACAACTGGCAATGGGACGAGTCCGGAGAGGCAAACAGATCTATCTGTGCGGCCCCGAAGTGGTCCCATATCAGCTGGACCGCCTGGGGATGGAGCCGCCATTCTCCCGAGGCCACAATCTGTCGTGAGAGCTCGTCGGCGGCACGATTGAGCAGGCCAGGGATGTGAACGGCACGAAGCGACCTCAGATGCTTCTGACCCCATAGGAGGAGGTGGCGGGCGAGTTGTGACATGCTGCGGGAACGTAGACCACCTTGGCGGTTGATGTACGCAACGGCCGCAGTGCTGTCCGTCCGGACCAGTACGTGCTTGCCGAGCAGCGTCGTCCTGAGGCGTCTCAAAGCAAGGAATACTGCTAACAACTCGAGGCAGTTGATGTCCCAATGCAGGTGGGACCCCGTCCAGGTGCCAGCTACTGCATGCCCGTTGTACGTGGCCCCCCAGCCAGTGTTGGAGGCGTCTGTGAAGACCACAGCATGCCTGGACACTTGTTCTAGGGACACACCGGCCCGGAGAAACGAAAGGTCCGACCACGGGCTGAAGGTTTGGAGGCAGGCCGCGGTGATTCTCACAGGGAGCGTGCCTCTCCGCCACGCCCACCTCGGGACTCGGTCGCGAAGCCAGTGCTGGAGTGGTCTCATATGAAGCAGGCCGAGCGGCGTAACTGCGGCTGCGGCTGCCATATGCCCCAGGAGCCTCTGAAACTGTTTCAGAAAAAACACTGTTCTGCTCTTGATAAAATTCAGGCAGTTCAGCACCGACCGGGCGCGATCCTCTGTGAGGCGCGCAGTGTGTTGGACCGAGTCCAGCTCCAATCCGAGAAAAGAGATCCTGTGCACAGGGGCGAGTTTGCTCTTCTCCCAGTTGACCTGAAGACCCAGCTGGCTGATGTGCTGGAGCAGCAAATCCCTGTGTTCGCATAACAGCTCCCGAGACTGAGCTAGTATCAGCCAGTCGTCGAGATAGTTGAGAACGCGAATGCCCTGCTCTCTCATGGGAGCGAGGGCTGCCTCCGTAACTTTCGTAAAGACACGGGGTGACAGGGCCAGCCCGAAGGGTAAGACTTTGTACTGATACGCCTGACCCTCGAACGCGAAACGCAGGAATGGCCTGTGTCGCGGCAGGATGGAGACATGAAAGTACGCGTCCTTCAGGTCGATCGCTGCAAACCAATCCTGGGGACGGACACATTGGAAGATGCGTTTCTGCGTCAGCATTCTGAACGGGAGCTTGTGAAGGGCCCGATTCAGGACTCGCAGGTCCAGGATTGGTCGTAACCCACCCCCTTTCTTGGGTATAATGAAGTACGGGCTGTAAAAGCCGGCCTTCATATCGGCTACCGACACCGGCTCTATCGCGTCCTTCGCCAGCAGGACCGCGATCTCCGCGCGCATGACAGGAGCAGATTCGCTCGACACTGAAGTGTGGCGAATGCCACTGTACCTGGGCGGACTCCGGCGGAACTGAATTGTGTAGCCGAGCCTGATGGTACGGAGGAGCCAGCCGGACGGGTTGGAGAGCACTTTCCAGGCCTCGACGAACCGAACCAGGGGGACCAAGGGTAACACAGGCATACCCGGGGTGGGGCAGCGCGGTGGAGGGCAGGGACCCGGCTCGGAAGGCCCGTGGGCGGCCCGAAGCGGGGTCTGAGTGAGCCGTGCTGCACTTACCTGTCTCCACGGGGCAACAGAGGATGGGAGAGAAGGCGGATGACCGGGTCCTCGACCGCCTCGTGTTGCGGGCTGGCGAACAAGAGGGGGCTGGGGGGAGCAAGGCTATTCCACAGGGTCGCAAGCCGCCAGCCTCGCCCTCTTGGGACCCAGGGACGGAGAAATTCGCTCTTCTGACAATTGGGGTACCACTGGACTCCGGAGAACCAATGGTGGAATGGTAACCATCTGAAGAGCTAGTCCCCCTATCCCTGGGTGGCCTGTCTCAGGAACGTTTCTGACACTCGCCCCCTGGCTGGGCGGTGACTGAGACAGACTGGGCGGCCTGCCTGCTGTTGGTTCTATGCTGGGGCCTGGGTGAAGGCTGTTGCGGAGACCCCGCGGAACCGGAGGCAGCGGCAGGGGGGCGCCCTCGGCGACGAACGGGCGGAGGGACTATCCCCGGCGGCAGGGTGGAGGCAACAGCGGGCCGCCGGGATAGGGTGTGTCGGGGAGCCTCCATCCGAACCTGGGTGGCAGAGAACTGTTGGGCGCAGCTCTCCGCCACGTCGCCGAACAACCCAACCTGGGAAATTGGGGAGTCCAGGAACCGAACCTTGTCCGCATCCGCCATCTCAACCAGGCTGAGCCAACGATGGCGTTCCTGGACCACCAAAGTGGACATCGCTAGACCGACCGCACACGCCGCGACACTCGTACCCCGGAGGGCGAGGTCAGTGGCGGTGCGGAGCTCACTCACGAGCGCCCGGTCCAAACTACCCTCGTGCATGTCCATGAGTGTTTTGGCCTGGTAGACCTGCAACAACGCCAAGGCATGCAAAGAGGAAGCGGCTTGCCCGCAAGCTCTGTAAGCTCTGACCGCCAATCCTGACGCGAACTCACAGGCCCGCGAGGGGAAACAAGGATCCCCCACCCAGGATGCAGCGGCCGTTGGACATAAAAGAGTCGCAACAGACCGCTCCACTGGAGGGATAGCCTCATAACCCTTCACCGCTCCTCCGACAAGGGTAGTGAGGGAGGAAGAACTACTCAAGTCGTTTTCAGCAGTAAAAGGTGCCGTCCACGACCAAGTAAGCTCTTCATGCACTTCGGGAAAGAAGGGCACTGGGGCGGCGGGCTGAGAACCAGCACGGCCCGCCCCGAGATACCAATCATCCAACCGAGACTGAACAGGACACGGTGGAGGGTTCCACTCGAGCCCGACAGCCTCGGCGGCCCGTTTCAGCATAGCTGATAACTCTGGATCCGGCTCGGGCAACATTGAACTCCCGGAGGGAGACAACGCAGACGAGTCGTCATCTCCAGACATCAGCTCACCCTCCGATGCTGCAATCGACATCTTGTCCCCCAGGGGAGCCCCGAGTGGAACCGCTGGCCCACCCATTACAGATGGACCAGCAGATAACACCGGAGGCTCCAATGGTAGCAGTGGAAGGGAGGGGTGAGGAGCCCACAGGGAATGGTTACCGGGCGGGACATCCAACACTACCCTCCGGTCACCCATCCCATGCAGCACCCGGGGGTGGGGCATGGCAATGGGGACTCGCTCTCCGCGGACGAAGGCGAGTCTCGCCCTCAACACTGCGACAGTCATGTTCCCACAGTGAAAACATGAGCTGTCCACAAAAGCTGCCTCAGCGTGATGTAAGCCCAAACACGTGATACAACAATTGTGACCATCAGAGAGAGACAGGGAACGACCGCACCCAGAAACGCACAGGCGGAATGACATCTTGAAAAAGACGCAAACGCACCCGTGTTGCTCTTTTAGGAAGTGAAAACCTCTCACCAGTGCCGGAGCACACAGGGGAATGACCGCGGCAACACTGACACAGGAATGGTGCACCCTGTGCCAGTGAAGCACTCACTTTCTCGCCCTCAACCGACCGTCAGACAAACAAACACAAACAGAAATTTGGTTGCTGTGAAAACAGCAGTTGAGAGCTTGAAGCTCGCGATCACCGCTGCACTCGCGCTGTAACCACCGACACCAGGAGAGACTTCCCAAAGAAGCGCCGACACACTCGCTCGTTGTACAACAACACTCTTCAGATCCAGACATGAAGCTCGGCTCCGAAGCGAAAGGCAAATGGTGCGTGCATCCACTTCCGTATTTATACCCGCGCTGCGGGGCGGAGTGTGAGATGCAAATCTCGCACGCCAATGTGTATTGGCTCGTTCAATAATACTCGAAGACGATAGGCTCCCTAGCGTGATCCCATTTCAGTCGCGTCGACTACGTCCGACGTTATCGACTGAAAGGGAACAAATGAATCGCGATTCAAAAATATTGTAAGATTTGATTTGAAATCATTATGATAAATCAAATGAATCGCAACACCTTTAGAAAACCCCCAAAATTAACCAAAAAAGCAATTGCAGAGATCAAAAAAATTTAAAAAACTGCATCACGCAAAGCCAAAATTGGCAATTGCAAAGGCCTAGAAAAGTGAGGGAGACATGTGGCAGTCTGTCTTTCTTTATGTGTGGGGTTGAGCTGTTTTCTGAGGGCCTTTGGGAAGAGGAGGGTGTCTTGTGGCGGTGGGCCAGTGAGCCTGAGGAGCGAGAGCCAGAGGAAGCAATGCCTGCAGAGCTCATAAATTACAGCCCTGCCTGCCTGGCTTTACATTAATGGATCCACAAATCTGTGCTTCTGACTGAGACTCTTCTCACTTGTTCTCGCGCCGTGTGTGTCTTCAAGGACGAGGGTAGGTCGGATTGATGCCGGGCGGTCGACAATTTTAGCTGCTTTCCTATATTGTATATAGGAATATTGTATTCATATTCGGATATTTGAAGGTATCGAATGACATGTTAGTTCATTCATGAGCTGTAATGATTTTGAGCATCAACACTTGTTTTTTAAAGGAACAATTCACATTCAGTCAGTCACATTCAATGTTGTGTCAATACTGACGTATTGGGGTGATACGTCAGTATCGTCGTAATGTCTCCGTTCCCTCCTTCAGGAAATTAGGGTTACATCAGTAACTGAGATGTTCACTCAAAAATTTTAATTGGAAGAGCCAGGATATTATTTAATATAACTTCAAATGTATTTGTGTGAAAGAAGAAAGTCTTACACACCCCGGATGGCTTGAGGGTGAGTAAAGTATGGGATAATTTTCTATATTTTCTATAAACTATTCCTTTAAGTTTTTTGTTACAATTTTAATGGGTCAGTTCACCTAAATGTGTCATTTTCTTCTAAATAATCTGTAGAACACAGTAGAAGATGTTTAGAGGAATGTTCAGATTGCTCTTTTACCAAAAATAAATTAATAAAATGTATGCAAATGTTGAGCTGTTGAGCTTCAAAAATGATCAAAAAAAACATAACAAAACAAAACACACACACAAAAAGAATATTGGTTATTTATACATTTTTAAATAGATTTATTAGCATTCATGAGCATTTATGTATGGCGCATTAAGAATCATTGTGCTACACACTTGGTTCTTTCAGATTGTCTTTGAGGTCATAGGGGTTTTGACATGAGTTTGATTAAATAATTTCCATTTTGTGCCCAAAAATTTTCTCCAACCCCAGTTTAATGTGCAGAGACAACTGTATGTAAGCCTTATTATGTTAGTATTGAAACTGGTGCTTTGAAAAAAAATGCTTTTCTTTGAGCATCCCGACACGTAAACTTCTTTGCCAATAGTGTGAATTTGGATGTATGTCTTTGAAAAATCCATTCTTAAAATCATTCAATCAATATGATATACCAGTATTTACTGTTGAATCATAGTAAAAATCATATTTGACCTTGTTTTGCGGCCCGAATTAAATCTAATGCGGTAAAAACAGCATATATGAGGTAAGAAAAAACACTCCTATTGAGTTTTCTTTGCAGACTGAACACGTTAACATTCATCGTGTCTGATTCACAGACAAATTAAACAAATCTAATTAATCTTTAGTTTGCTAAAAACATACAGGGAAACACTGATCCAATTCACAATCAAAACTTGTTCTTTTAGCCAGCAGTGTGACTTTGGGGATGTGTTGGCTTTTTGCCAAGAAAATGGACTGGGTTTGTGTGAAGGATGGGGCAGTAGGATATCTGGAAAATCATTTTTTTTCTTTCTTTTTTTTTTTAGTTCCGTTTGGTTAAGCCAGTGGTGCAGAAACGACAGACTTCAGCTTTAATGCCCAATATATGCAGTACCTGCCGCAGATCAACATTAATTCTTGATGAAGTGTAACTCTCATTCGTGAGAAGTTTTAGCCAGTGTACCTTGAGTATTTGATTCTCTCAGTGTCAGGCTCTGAGCGGTGTTGAGTCTCACCGAAACGCCCTGATTATTCAGTTATGATATGCTAATAATGCTCTGATGGGCATCTCTGAAGACCTCTGACTTTAAATGCATAAACGTGGACGGGTCACGCAAAGGTCATGGTGCTTTTTTTTTCCCTCTGCTAAACTAATTAAAGAGAAAAGTTGGTGGATTCAGGCTCTTTCTTTTTTGAATATGGAAATTATGAGGAAATGAATGGACAATTGTTTAAGTTTAAATCCTCTGAAATTATAAAAAAAGCAATTTGCCTGCACCTACTTAGCCTCTTAAGCGAAATCGCTGGCTCTGTTAAATGCCATTAAATGGAGCTTGCTCACAAAGCTATTACTAATTTAACAAAATAACTTAAATTAAAAAAAAAGCTTTCTTAAAAAGTGTGACACTCAGCTGGCTGCAAACATATCAAGTTATTACGCCAGTTAAATGGCAAATTAGTTGTTGTGTTTTTATGAATCCCGGAGGCGCCGATAGTTTTATTCAGAGATGCGGCTACAGAATGATTTTACAACAATACAATGCCACGTGTCACCAGTCTCCTGCCAGTCTTTTGAGCTAATTAGCTGCAATTATTTCAATTAGATTTCACAGACAAGTAATCATTACTTTGTAATCAGTTTGTGCAGTAACAGTTTTGGAAACTGCCTCACACTGTCAGGCATCATGAAAGTTTTAGTGCGTTTTCTCTCTCTCTTTCTATCTATCCCTCCACCCTCGGCCTTTTTTCCCCTTGGCCGGCATCCAGTGTCAAAGCAATCCTGAGAGTTGCTGTTCTCCAAAGCGTTCTAAGTAATCCCTTTTACAAACTGGATACATGTATGTGAATGTTTTTGGCTCTGAGCAGATTTTTCAAGTGATAAGAACTCGGATAAAAACCGCCCCTGGCAAAGACCCAGGATATATTTCAAGTATGCGAGAAATATGGATAATAGTATTTCCTCTCATCTCTGTAGTTGCGTTAGCTGTGGATGCAGCGCTTAGAACTGCTCTGACTTCACCAGTTGCCCTGGCATCAGAGATTAAAAACTCCTCTACTGGATCAGTTAGCATTCATTGATTCATTGATACAGATTTTCTCATACTGCGATATGTTTTGAAAGAACACAATATTGATCCTTAAAATCATTTGGTCAATACAATATGCCAGTGTATACTGCACACCCCCACTGTTGAATTTACTCTATCACTACTGAATCTGCCCCAAAGTAAAATATTTTGTAGTTCAAATGTAATGTAATGATATTAAAATGGTGTGTATAGTATGATATAAATACAAGAAAGGTAATCTTTTCATTAAGTTTTCTTTCTCAGACTGCAAATGACTCTTGTTCTTTTTAGGTAATCATAAACCTACAGTGTGACCAGTTTAGTATGATTCTGAAACAAATTACTCTTATGAACCAGTTTGTTTTTAATGAATAAAAAAATAAAATAATACAGTGCCACCACTGCAGTCTGACTCGGAAACAAATTGCTATTATGATCCAGTTAACTTTAGTGAATCAGAAATATTCAGCACAAACAGTATAGTCCATTTAATCAACAAATTACTCTTATGAACCGGTTCTTTCTAATGAATCAAAAACATTTAGCGCAACCTGTGTAGTCATTTTTAAGAACAAATAAATCTTATAAACTGGTTCTCTTTAATAGATCAAAAAGTTCAGTCTGATTTACAAACAAATGACTCATATGAACCGGTTCTCTTTAGTGAATCAACAACATTCAGTGCAACCAGTGTAGTCCGTTTCATAAACCAATGACTCTTATGAGCCGGTTCTTTTTAATTAATCAAAAACATTCAGCGCAATCAGTGTAGTCCGTTTTATGAACAAATACATTTTATGAACTGGTTCTCTTTAGTTGATCAAAAACACACAATACAACCAGTGCAGTCTGATTCACAAACAAATTAATCTTATGAATCGGTACTCTGTAATGAATCAAAAACATACAACGAAACCATGCAGTTAGAAACAAATGACTCATATCAACCGGTTCTCTTTAGTGAATCAACAACATTCATCGCAACCAGTGTAGTCCGTTTCATAAAAAACAACAAGTCTTATGAGACGGTTATTTTTAATGGATCAAAAACATTCAGGGCAACAGTGCAGTCTGACTCACAAACAAATTACTCACATGAACCAGTTCTTTTTAATGAATAAAAAACATTCAGCGGAACCAGTGTAGTCTGTTTTACGAACACATGACACTCTAAAAAATGCTAGGTTGTTTAACCCAATTTTTGGGTCAAATATGGACAAACCTAAATGTTGGGTCATTTTTAACGATTAAATCATTTAATCATAATAGTTTTATATGAACCGGAATTCTTTAGTTGATCCTCATTCAGTGCAACCAGTTTTATGAACTTTTTACGACTCTTATAAGCATATCCTTTTAATGTACACTGTAACTTACTGACAATTTTGGTAAGCCTGCAAATTTACAAGAGTACTGTAAATCATAAACTACAATTATACTGTAAAATTATACAGCACACATGTAAAAGCAGCAAAACAAGAGCATCTGTGAATTTACTGTTTTTTACTGTAATCTTTACAGTATGTTACTGTTATTAGTAATGCACTGAATTAAAACCTGAGATAACTTGTTTCATTTGAGGAAATTGACTGGTCTATTGCCATTAAATAGTTATACTGTGGGCTTATTTCATTTGAGTCCACTAAGAAAAATACTTAAATGAGTTAACTAGAAACATCCGTTTAACTAAATCCTTCTAGTTAACAACAGCACACATGAATGAGATGAAGAACTTAACAAAAAGACCATCAATGCATCAGCAACTACACAGTCACTGCCTTTAAATAAAGCAACAAGCAGCATATCATCAGTGTTTCTCTGCTCTTCCTGAACTGAAGCACAGGCTCTACTCTTCAGCACAATGGTGGCCCACAAAACTCAACAGAAACGCTTTAAATCCCAGAACATTAAACACTACCGGATCTCCACTATATCATTATGTGCAAAAACACATAAAATCACAGAGTAATTCACATAATTTTACTTTTTTGTTTAGTAAATTTAACTGTGAGGTTTTACTGTAAACAACTGATTTCGTGCCACAGCCTTAGATGAAATCAACTGAAGATAAAATAAGACATTAAATCTCTCAAGAGCTCAGCAGAGGATTATACAATCCACAAACTGCATTACCAGCTTCACTTATTACTAACCAGATTTACTTTATGTCTGTCATAATCAGACTAAATGTGAAATAGCAAAGGTTTAGATGTTGATGATTATTGAAAATATTTCATTTGAAGTTACCATGATCGTGATTAGAGTTTAGTTGGGCTCTTGACTCTTGATTTATTTAACATTATTTTTTCTCTGGCTTCTATGACCATGTCTTTATAAGACACATTTGTTATGGCAATAAAAACCAAGGAAAAATATGATTAGGTGTTGATAGTTGTGCATTGATGTTGGCCTTGTCAACATCTAGTGGCCTGATCCGCTGATCTTGACCAGAGTCTAATCTCTGATAATGAAGGTGAGGTTGTTATAGATTTCACCTTATTGATTGTAATAGTCATTGTGATTCTACAGCATGATGTTCACTTGTGATATTATCAGGTAATATGGGTTTAAAATATGATTCAACACACCTTTCAAGTTACTGGAACACACACATATATCAAGAATCAGCATTTGAACCTCAACAATGGTGACAAACAAAATATTCAGATAAACCGATCAACTCTGAACATCACAAATCAAGCTACTAAAAAGTCACATCAAAAACAACAAAAATAAAAGCACATGGTACGAATAAAAGAAAATAGGACAATGCAGTTGCATAATTTATGCATGCATGCATTCTGGGAGTTCTGTACTATGGTGGTACCCAGCATGCATTGCGACATGAAGCTTTTCTTTTGAGTGTCACCAATGTTGAGATTCATATGCTGATTGTTGATGTCTGTTGATTGTTGATTGTTGCTTTTTTGTTGTTGCTATAACTATTGTGCCTTATAAACACAGTAAAGCAGCCAGAGAAAAAATAATGTTCAAATGTCAAGGGCTAGAGTCCAAATAAAGCCAACACTTTACCATTATGGTGACTACAAAATAAACAAATCATCAACATCTAAACCTCTGTTAATTCTCAAAGAGTGGCAATTGACCAATTTAAGACAATCGGTTTCCTCAAATTGAGTTTACACAGCTTTTACTTCATACTGTAAAGATTACAGTAAATAACTGTAAATTCACAGCTGCTCTTGTTTTGCTGCTTTTACAGGTGTTCTGTATTTTTACAGTTTATTTGTAGTTGATCATTTACGGTAATCTTATAAATGTACAGGCTTACTGGCAACCAAAATTGCCGGTAAGTTGCTGTAAATCTTACAGTAATTTCTTTACAGTGATCATTCAAAAAGGTTCACAAAGACCCTTAAAATGTAAGACATCACTTACAGTGATGGTATATTTTAATTTATTGCAGTATGGATAAAATTGCTTGTGAATCAGAATGAGAACCGTGTACTTGACTCTAATGCTTTCTCTCCATATTTATATCAATGTTCACACTATATTAACACCAGGACTTTGTTTTTATTCATGTCTGTCACTAATTGAAGGCTTTTAGGCCCATCTAACCTTCAGTTTTGTGTCTGTGTGGCCTTTTTGTCTGTATGTGACAAAAACATGTGTGCACACTGTATCTCATTTTGTGTGAAATGGGGACAGGTGAAGGTGAGACGAGACACCGGATGAGGTGTGAGAGCGGGCCAGGACCCCGGACTAGCCAACGTGTGTATGTGTGTGTGTGTGTGTGTGTGTGTGTGAGGCTCCTGGCATGGTCCCTGTCAGCAGGAGTCTGATGTCTGTCTACTCATGTGTGGAGCACTCATCATGGGCAATTAAGGCCGAGCAGGGGGCCTGGCCTTCCCTCTCATGTCCTTGAAGAAAAGAAAGTAAAAGGGGGCATGGAGAGTGATGGGGTGGAGCGATGTAGAAGAAGGGGCGGGAATTTTACCGGTAGTTTCTTGGAGAAGAGGAATTTGAGCGATAGGACAACAAAAGCCTGTCCAGGATCCGTAATGTCTGTTTTTCTCCCCTCTGGTGCTTAAATAGATTCACATGGTGATAATCACCATTCATTATTCACACTTCAGATGGCTATTAAAAGTCAATCTCGAAAACCTTGGAAAATGGCCCCAACTATGGGACCACTTGGTGATGTCTTTGATATTGTGTTGTAATTTGGCACAAATTGATATTCCTCTTCAGTGCTACTCGTATAAGATAAGAGGGTTTCGTGAAAACACAATCCCTTTGGCTTGTAATTGATGATTTATTAATTTCATGTTCTGCCAGAGCTGGAATGAATAATCTCTTAATATTTAATTTGTCATGCCTGTGCACATGCCAGGAACATGGAAAAGTGTAAAAGATGGATTTGTGCTGTAGAAAGATGATTATGACCCCTCTCACAAGGATGTTTTGATAATAATTAGGCTATGTGCATTTATGAAATTTCTATTCCTCACAGAATCCTGAGGAAAAAAAATTACCAAGGTTTCCACAAAAATATTAACCATTCATAATAATAAGGAATATGTCTTGAGCAACAAATTCCAATGATTTCTGAAGGATCATGTGACACTGAAGACTGGAGTATTGATGCTGAAAATTCAGCTTTGCCATCACAGGAATAAATTACATTTAAAATATATTAAAATAGAAAAGAGTTATTTCAAATTGAAATAACAGATTAACAGGTTTTACTTTACTTATTTATAATCAAATAGATGTAGTGTTGAAAAGCATAATATAATTCTTTCAAAAACATTTACTAATCTGACCGACCCAAACGTTTTGAATGGTATGTATATTTCAAAAAGTCTCATATAATTGTACATTATTATTTCCTCTTAATTTATCTTTAGTTCTGAAAATATAGGAGGAAGAAAATGACTGGTTGTTGAGTTTAACTTTTCAAATAAAATATTGTTTTACATTATATTTTGCATAAACATGACAAGAAGTAAGTTGGGCTAAATGGATCAATGCCTTTATATTGTGTTTGTAAATGTTATTTGATTTTTAATTTAATTTAATTTAATTTAATTTAATTTAATTTAATTTAATTTAATTTAATTTAATTTAATTTATTTTATGGTTCAATATAGTTTAGATATGTGTGCCCCCATTCTTGTAACCCACATTTTAAATAGCTTAAAATCCACTAAAGACCCGAGTTTTTTTCACATAATATCACACGTGGTGTGGTGTCCTTTGGAGCAGGAGCCTCCTGCTGTCTGTAGGTTTCACCCAGCTGATGGTTGTGGCCCAGGGAGATTAACCTATATCTGTTAGCACTAACCCTCATGCACCTCAACGTTGCAATTGTATTTACTCATTAGTTGTTATAGAAACAATGCGGAAGAGTTAATTATAAAGCGAGCAGCTTGCATTCTGCCTTCTCTGACCCAGTTCTCTTTCCTTCTCTCTCCTCCTCCCTCCCTCTTTTCCTTCCTCTTCCTTGTCGCTCTCCTGGTTAATGAGCGCACTTCATGCTATGAAATGGTTGCATGATTATTTTCACATGATTTGGACTGTGTCGTGATGAAAAGGCAATTTCTTCCTTTTGTGGGCTCGTTCGTTCTGTAAACGTCAGGACTCTGGTTTGATTTCTCCGCTTTTCATCCCGAGAAATGTGAGAATGTGTTTGTAATATGACTTTGCTGCACCAAATGGAGGTCGTAATGCAGTGTGAATGATAATAGTGGTCAACCTAGGTCATAACATTCCTCTTTGATGGCTAAAGAACTCGCTGTGACCTGTCGAGAAGTGTTTGGCTGACCAATGAGATGATGTCCACACCTGCCGTTTCATTCTTAATGACTCATCTACCTTGCCATACCTTCCTCTTGTCTCATGACTGCTGGCTTTGCTTTAATAATGAAATCTCACTCCCGAATGGGTGTGATCAGAGCTGATATTGCATTCTAATGAAAGGCCAGGAGAGATTCTCAAAGGTTGGAGTAATAGGTGACTTGACAGGCTTTTTATGTAACACTCATGGATTGTGGGAGGCAGGGGAAAGCGTCTTCGTATATGGAGTATGAAATAAGGAATCCCAGTAGCAGCTGTGGGATATCACTGCCTTTAACTGCTGGTGTAGGATCAGTTTCTCAACTTTAAATCCAAAACTTCATTACTAGTAAGAAGGGAAGACCTGACTCTAGTGCATGTATGCACACACACACAAAAAAAAAATATATATATATTTTTTTTATGTTTCTCAATATGCATCTACCCTGAACTAACCCGCTCATAAACCAACTCTGGTGAAACAGAATCCAGAAATCTTGGATTTTTATATTTGGGGCCTGTACCAACCATTGTTGTTGAACAAACTCAGGGTTATGGGATTAGTTTCAAGTTGACAAAACCAAAACCATCCGATCAAGCTTTGTTGGTACAATGATGATGATCATCAACTTTCTCTGCCCACTCAGGCTTTGATCCTGAGTATGGAGTGTGTGCACATGGAAGTGACATCGGTAGCTAACAGCCAATTGCATGCTTTGAAACATATAGAAATTATGATTCACTTCTCGCGATTAAATTTTCTCTTCTGCCCGAAGATTAAGAAAATTATGTATATAAATGTCTTGCTATAAGAGACTCGAACATGTAAGCTCCCATGTAGTCATTTTTAAATCTTTATCTATCGATTCCAAATCTTATTTATATTACATATTATCGTATACATTTATATTAATTTAATCTAAAGGCTTAATAGTTATTGTTAAACTAAAATCCTTTATTTATAATAAATAATCGTTACTAAAAGCCAGGCGATTTTGTCTTTAAAAATCTGTTATGTAGTGACCTTTATATAGTGAGCAAGAGAAACTGGGAGTGACTTTATTGTCAGAAATTGTATTGCTCACAGCTTATTGGTCCAATTTTGGCTTGAGATCTCTAACCCAGAACATAACCAAACTACTTTCATGGTGCCTAAAACCCAGGGTTGGCACAAACTAAACTGAAACATACCTGGAACATACCTGGCTAGCCACCTAAAATGGCTTCATGAGCATGTACAGTTCCAGATTAAGAAAAATAATAATTAATGTGTATTAGAACAATCAGAGGTGAACCGACCTCCATAGTTGGTTCATGATAACACTTTATTATTATCATTATTATTATTATTATTATTATTATTATTATTATTATTATTATTATTATTATTATTATTATTATTATTATAACATGTTTTCATTGCTTTATTTCTTGCAGGTATTTTACCCACCACTTTTGAGCTTTATTATGGAAACCAGATGTGGAGAAGCAGTGGTGAGTATCATTAAATATCCTCATCTGTTACTCTCCAAATACGTTTTTTTTTATTATGTTTTTTGCATCCCTGGATAAAAAGATAATCTTTATTTAAGGTTATGTGTCTGCATTTTGATACTGTCCGCTGCTGTGAAATTTTGTTTGCATTTGCTCAGGCTGGATTTGTTCTATATTACACATGCCAAATAAAACTGAATCAGAGTTGGATGACACCTCACATCTTTGTGTGTTTGGGATCTCAGTTAAATATTGGCTCAGTGCTAGTTGTCTTAGGGGGTATTTCTGTCTGTGACCTCTAGTGATGTGTAACTGACCTCAGACTGCGACTCATAAGGTCAAGTGAGCTAAACGTGTGTTTTCTCACACAGACCCCTGACTTACAGTTCATGTCACTGCACGTATAGTGTAAGAGTTCCCAGTGCAGAAATGACAAGGTAACTGTGCTCATCGAACAGAATGGACTCATTTGATATGTTTTTGGTGGTACTTCAAATCATACCTCAAATATACAGTCTTTTGTGCAATCTTTTCTAATTAAACAGTGTTTTTCAGGTTAACAGTTTAACCCTTAAATGCATGAATGTTTCTCATACATCTAACATGGATGGCACTCTTATTTCCGCAATAGTTAAAAGCTCTCCTGATATTTTAATAACAAATACAAAATAATAACATAAAGCACAATTTTGTTACCTTTTGACAAAGGAATTCACATGGTCAGTGTCACAAATGAGTTTAGATTTATAAACATTTAGAATCAAAAGAGGATGAACAGCAAAAACATATTCCCACAGCCCGTTTAACTTATCTTATAGGACCAGTTTGGTATTTTACACTTAAAGCCCTGTTTTAAGATTGTTTCTGATGAAATAGAACGGTTAAGATTGAAATTTGGACAAATGCTGCTGTCCCGAGAATTTTAGGTTTCTGTGTTAGCACTACACCCACCTCCACAATGGTTCATAGAGGCACTGGAACAATCATTCATAAAATGCATTAAAGTTTAGTTTACAAAGACGTGAAACTCACCGAGTGGTCTGGGGTGTTCACTGATAAGCTCACGCAAAAATCGCTGCAAAAGATGCTTTCCAACAGGTTTTATCGTAGTTTTTGTCCAACTCCATTGACTTGTATTGGATGTTCTGTGAGGTACGTTATTACTCCGCTGACGGAAATGGAAATGGGGTTGTTTGTATTCTTTTTGTTGTCTTATGCAGTCGCTGTATCATAGGCTACGCTATCCAAACATTGGCAAAGGTGCGTTATCGCCACCAACTGGGCTGGAGTGTCTATTCAAGCTCTCAACGGAAGAATGTCCGGTTGTGAGGCGTTTGGAAAAATTGGTCCACAGTTTTACAACGAATGGTAAAATGGCTGATGATACCGAGCTCTACCTCTCATTTCAACCAGATGATCCCACAGTAGCTGCACGTATCTCAAGCTGTCTGGCGGACATTTCGGCATGGATGAAGGAACATCACCTGCAGCTCAACCTGGCAAAGACTGAGCTTCTCGTTCTCCCTGCCAATCCGTCTCTACAGCACAACTTCACTATCCAGCTAGATTCTTCCTCAATCACCCCATCAAGGTCGGTCAGAAATCTTGGAGTAATCTTTGATGACCAGCTAACCTTCACAGACCACATTACAAAGCTAACACAGAAACCTAAAATTCTCGGGACAGCAGCATTTGTCCAAATTTCAATCTTAACCGTTCTATTTCATCAGAAATTATCTTAAAACAGGGCTTTAAGTGTAAAATACCAAACTTGTCCTTTAATAGTGTATTATTGTACAGAATCATGAATTATACATTATTTACCAAGTGTGCCAATGCTATGTATGTACTGTACAGTAATAAATTATTCTGGTGCAATGAGACTGTAGACGTGCTTTTGAACCCGGAACGCATTGCCTTCACAAGTTTTGTTCTTTGGCTGAATCAAATACTGAAGAAAAGTCTACCAATAACTGGCAGCTGTATGAGTTTTAATAAAGCCATTTGAACTGTAAGTTGAAGCAAGAAGGAGATTCTTCTTGTATGCCGCTAGATGTAGAGGCTGGAAACTTTGATTTCGATTTTTACTCTTCCAGAATTATCCTTCTCCTACATAATACAGTATTCTTCTCACCCACTCACTCCTGTGGCATATCACATGCTTGTTAATCTCATGTGTCTCCAGTGGGTGTCATGAACCCATAACACTAAAATTATGCTGTTTATAATAGAACTTGGAGCTACCAAATGTTAGAATTATTTAGATTTTACACTATTATTTATTTATTTATTTATTTATTTTGCTCTGGATACATAATGGAACATTCGCTCCAATCACATTGCACAAATTACATTGTTTATTCAGCGCTGACATTTTGTTTCCAGTGCTATCCCTTGGCAAAGTGAGACTTGATCTAAGACACGTTTTCTTACAATAGAGACCCTTACAAGTTGTGAAGATTATGAAAAGATATGTCTCATAGTCTATTCATCATACTGTCAAAGACATGGAATTTTAGAAGTAGTTGACAGTATCGTCATAAAAGAGGTGAACTCATGTAAAGCAGTGAGTTAAGGTGCGCTTTGTAGCTGAGGCAATGCAACATGTCAGCCTAGCATAGGAAACGTCTGTATAACGTCTGTATTTAGTAGGAGATGAAGAGTCTCTCGGGTATTCCCCCCATTAAGTAATGTCACTTAAAGAAAAGAAATAGCATATCAGTGTAGATTGGTGCTGTTAAAACAGATTCTTCTGCTCCTCTACATACAGAACATCTCCACTGCCATGTATTTCTAGCGCTGAAGTGATTAAACTTTATGCTGGAAGGAATTATAATTTATTCCCCATGTGTACTGATGCAGTTCTGTGGATACACAGTTGTGTATGTTCATGCGAGAGGCTTGTTTCATATGTGTGTCAGTTTGCTTGGACTCAATTTTAAACGACATGGCACAATTTGTCTTTTATCCAAATCTAAAAAAAATTGAAAGCACTAAAAATACATTAAAAAAAATAAAAAGCTTCATTAAAAGTATGAAATTCTTGAAAATAAAAGAGTAGTTTGGCATAATCATAATTTATATTATTTGTTCATTGTATAATATATTTTTTATATATGTATTCATTTTATTTTATATTTATTATAATATTAATTAAAATATAATTATCTTATTATAAGTAGTATAAACACACATTTCATTAAGTATTATTATTATTATAACAATTTTATAAGGCAAGCTTAGTTTACATTGTAAAACATCATGTGATATGACTCCTCTCAAAGCATAATATTTTTGAATTAATTAATGGTGTCTGTAAAAAAAAAGCGTTTTCTTTTTTAAAGTATGATTTTGATGTGTACGTTCACACATATTCAAGATGTATGGAACATATGTCATTATCTTTTTTACTTTATGGTTATACCTGACATTTTTTATACCAGTAATTTTATTCGAACTTCTTGAATTGTGATCTATTTTTTTTTAAACCATACGAAACCAACATGAACACAGTACAAGAAAAAGGAACTTGTTATAAACTACGGCCTTTTCCTTTACTTTATGCCATTGACCCATGTATCCCTGACACTTTTCAGTGTGTGTGTGTGTGTGTGTGTGTGTGTGTGTGTGTGTGTGTGTGTGTGTGTGTGTGTGTGTGTGTGTGTGTGTCCAGCGTTGTACTCCTGTGCTGAGTTGCTGATAGGTTTGTCCCCTCTTTCATCTCTCTTCAGTAAGTCAGAGAGCCCCTTAGCTGTCAACCACCTCTCCATAATATCATCCCTATAGTTCCACCACCCTGCACACATACAACCTGAAAACAAGTCAAAAGTAGTCCAGGCAACATAACAGATCAGTGCATAACACATGTAACCTTCAACTTCCCATCCAGAGCTAAAAACACACCAAGAGTGGCATAAAAAGCCAAGCGTATGTGTGGTAGTGTGTGCCATCCTGTTTCCTGTTGTTCATTTCACCCATCTATCATAGAGAAGCCTCTGAACTCCTCCTTGACCACTGTTCAAAGCTCTCCACGCCTTCACAGACTGATTTACTATGACAAATGAGCTCTCAACCCCAGGTAGGTTAGCTCGCATGCACACGCATTTAAACAACCTTCTAGCTGGACAAGGGGTAAAATAATCCGCTTTGCTCACAAATGAATGGGCGCACTGAAAAAATTCACCTCAAGATGCCAAATCAATACGTGTCCTTTGGTGCGTTGCACTGTAATAAAGCACAGAGGAAGAGAGTGGGAAGGTTAAGACGTCATTTGGCTTCACTCGTCCGTCTCATATCACGTCTGACGTGAATTTGACACTAAAGATGCATGCATCGGACGTATATATATATATATATATATATATATATATATATATATATACACAGTGCTGGTCAGAATTATTTGCCCCCTTGGTAAATATGATCAAAGATGGCTGTAAAAAATAAATCTGCATTGTTTATCCTTTTGATATTTTATTAAAATAAATTGCAAAAATCTAACCTTTTATAGAAGTGAAATAATTGACAGTGGGGGGAAAATCACATTATGAAATACATGTTTTTCTCCAAAACACATTGGGAACAATTATTTGCCCCCTTTTATTAAACTTTTTCCAATATCCTTTTGACAAGATAGCAGCTCTGAGTTTTCTCCTATAAAGCCTGATGAGTTTGGAGAACACCTGACAAGAGATCAGAGACCATTCCTCCATACAGAATCTCTCCAGATCCTTCAGATTCCCAGATCCATGTTAGTGCCTCTTCTCTTCAGTTCAGCCCACTCATTTTTTATAGGGTTCAGGTCTGGGGACTGGGATGGCCATTGCAGATGGTTTTCTGCTCAGTGACCTGCTTTTGTTTTGATGTTTGTTTTTGGATCACTGTCTTGTTGGAAGATCCAAACATGGCCGATTAAAAGATTTCTAGCACAGGCTGTCAGGTTTAGATTTTTTATCTGTTGGTATTTGATCGAAACCATGATGCCATGTATCTGAACAAGATGTCCAGGACCTCAGGCAGAAAATTAGGCCCACAGCATTAAACATACAGCAGAGTATTTCATTTTACGCATGAGGTACTTTTTTATCCCTAACTGAGAAGTGTTTGCTGCCAAAAATCTCTTTTTGTTTCGTTTCATCTGTCCATAGAACTTTTGAAAAGTAACTGACACTACAGGAACTTCAAACGGAACAGGTTCTATGGTCAGATTGCCAGGTTAGATTTTTGCTATTGATTTCAATAAAATATCAAAAGGATTAAACATGCAGATTTATTTTTTACAGCCATCTTTGAAAGGGGGCAAATAATTCTGACTGTATATTCAACAAAAATAAATTAAACAGGAATTAACCTGACTTCCTCCATTGTTCCGATTTGTGTTCTAGAAATGTATGCAAATGAGTGCATATTTAATTAGATAACGCCTCATTTGCATATTTAAACAACATTTCAGAAAGCTTGAAATAATTTTTTTTTTGTTTTGCAATTATCAATGTAATCAATCAACTGGTAAATTATGGTGATATATATTACTTATTAGTTTTACCCTATTCACCTTGTCTTGCCTTAATTGTGAAATTCACTCACAATTTCTGAGTGAAAATTGTTTCTACACCAATTTTGTCCCATTGAGTCTTCTGGAGCAACATTCATATTTGTCTTGAAATGATCAGTATGAAGGTGCCAAATAAGATCATTACCCTTGAGAATGAATCCTGTTTGTTTATTCCTGCCAAGTTCTTTAGCTCAAGGAGAGTTGACAGGTCAGAATCACATGAAGTGCGACGTGTATTGCCTGGGTGATCGAATTTTAGGATTGTGATAATATTGATTTTTTTACTGCCTTTCTGAGCTTAAGCTGTTTTTTGAATGTGGTCTGGCCTGGTGTATATCTGTCACAGCATATAGAACCTTCTCTGGTCCTTTTAATATATGATGGCCTGATTTTATTCCTTATCTCTTATACGTTTAGGGAGGGATGGGGGGGAAGACAGTGGGAGGATGGGCTGCTATATGGTTAGATGGTGGAGAGGGGGAAGGGTGCGCTGGATTAAAATCTTGGTTGAAAACATCCGCATTAAAAAAACAGAGGCAATGAAATAAACATCCCACCACCAAATGAGAAGGCAAGTGGAGATAGGAGAGAGAGAGAGAGAGAGAGAGAGAGAGAGAGAGAGAGAGAGAGAGAGAGAGAGAGAGAGAGAGAGAGAGAGAGAGAGAGATGCTCTAAAATAGAGCAGAAATAGGAAAAAGTGAGTGAGAGTGAAATTAACTGAAAACAGGACATTGACTCTGCTGCGGGAAAAAAAAAACTGGTGATGAGATTCTTGCAACAAAATGAATTTAGACCAACTAAATTCTCCACCAAACCACAAAGAGAGAGCAAGATAAAGGGAGAAAAGATAATAGTAATTGTAGTACATATTTCATCATCTGAAAAGAGATATCCAAATACAAAACATAGACAAAACATAATACCAGCACAGAGGCTTTTCCGGCTGTTTGTAATGACTGAATACGATTTAAAAAAAAAATCATTTTAAAGAGATTGCGTTCACAAAGTACAATCTTTCAGATTTTCAGAGCTTTGCGTAACGAGAAACATTTTACTCACTGTGGAAATATCCATGGTTTATCCATGGTTTATCCAGTATTTTTGATGTATCTTTTTTTTTTTTTTTTTTGCCATTAAAAATAGGCTATATATACGCCGTTGAAAGCAAGATTAATTGTCCTGGTCTGCATGAAAGCGTGTGATGTTAAGAATGATTTCAGGTATTTTTTTATTTTTTTTACTTTTTATTAATTTAAATTTAAATGCAATTTATTCCTGTAAAGCAATGCTGAATTTCAGCATCATTACTCCAGTCTTCAGTGTCAAATGATCATTCAGAAATCACTCTACATTTCTTATTATTAGCAATGTTGAAAATGGTTGTGATGTTTAATATTTAATATTTTTTGTGTAAATCTTTTACTTTTTTTAAGGAATCTTTAACGAGAGTTAAAAAGAATAACATTTATTTGAAATCGTTTTTTTTTGAAGTAACAATTTAAAAGTTACACTATCACCTCTGATCAATTTAATGACTCCAAAAATGTAACTAGGAGTGTATATTATATATTATATAATAATTTTACTGGAGAAGACAAAGATATACTGCTTAAAAATGTTTTTTGTGCAGTTTTTATTATTATTGATACAGTTATCCCAAATTCTCCTCATAGAGAACAGACAGACCTAGATGTGTTTCACATGCAACACATGAGCCTGGTCTACTGGGATCTACTTTTAACATTTACTTCAGAAAACCAGCAAATCATGGCAAATGTTAAAACCGATTTAATAAAAGATTATAAAATAGTGCAGTCAACAATAAAATGCTCCATCTTCCCGATTAGAGGGAGAAAAAGCTAGAAAGAGGAAGACAGGGGAAATGATAAAGCCTACTTTTAATGATAACACTACCTTTGTATTGTACTAACAGCTTTGCTGTTGCCAGTGAATAAGGAATAACCAACATTAACACATCAGGTCGGACTACAGTAGAAAAGAGAAGAGTAATTCAACTTAAACAAATGCAAGTCTTTATTTTCACATTCCCAGCATTTCAAACTGTATAGACACCCATAATCTATTGCAATGAGCTGCCAAATGGAGATTGGTCAAAGAGGTTGCATTGCTTCACTGCAGTAAAAGCTTCTTCCTAAACAGAGTTGTGAATATTTCATTTCATCAAAATTCCTTGGAATGACCATGATATCATGTTTGAGTCCACATACGAATGTTTTGAATCAGTGTGGAGCCAGATGTTGCCTGGTCCCGTTTACAATGATTGAGAGTGAAAAGGGCGTAGTGCACTTGGCAGCCCCTAACTGAGAAGAGGATGGAATTAAAATCAATACTCTGCATGATGAGGTGACTCAGAAGGTTAAAATAGAACTCGCAACTCTCCAATGGCCACTGCGTAGCTGCTTTCAGATTATTAGCTGTCATCAACCGATGATCTAGTCATGGCTTTAGTCAGATATAAGTATAGGGATGATGTTACCAACTTTCAGGAAATCGGAAATTTGGGATGTTTTCCTTAAACAACCAGGGGTGTGTTTCCTGTACAACACTTATTCGCTGCTTAACTACCGCAGTACAACGCATCGTTGAAGAAATCAACTATAGTCACGACTGTTTCCTGAAACTGTATTATGGTTAACCCTAGAACGCTTCAAAAGCATGGTCAATATTATTCATATTCTTAAGAAATACGTTGAAACGTTGAAGTAGTAGTTAAAATATTGGCGCGGAAGATAAACACACAGTTACAAGAGGAGTGGGAAGTACACAAAACAGAGATGAAGCAGGACGAGTCTAAACGTGAAAATGAAACAAAGTTTCTCAAGCGGCTTAAATAAAAGAAAAAAATGAAAAGACGCCGATAAGTATTTTGGCAACGCTGCCAAAGATGGCAAACTTTTTTAAGGCTTCTGTGAGAAGAAGTCAACAAGTAGGACTCTCTCTGTGTCTGAAGCGTGTGATGTGGAGAACAATCTCTCTTTTCTCTCTCAAAGACTCTCTCTCTCTCACTGACTCACTCACCCACTCTCTCTATCTCTCTCTCTCTCTTTCTCTCTCACACACACACACAGACACACTCTCTCTCTCTCACACACACTCTCTCTCTCACACACACTCTCTCTCTCACACACACACACACACACACACACACACACACACACACACACACACACACACACTCTCTCTCTCTCTCTCTCACACACACACACACACACACACGCACACACACACACACACACACACACACACACACACACACACACACACACACACACGCACACACACACACACACACACACACACACACACACACACACACACACACACACACACACACACACACACACACACACACACAGGTTTTTAGAATGTTTGAAATGTCAATGCCAATTGCAACCTCACTCACTCACTCACATCAATTATTCATCTTGGCAATATTTGCTAATTATATGACTGTTTGTGATGTTTTGCTAGGTATATGACTGTTTGTGATGTTTTGCTAGTTATATGACTGTTTGTGATGTGTTGCTAGGTATATGACTGTTTGTGGGGGTTTACCCTAACTACTTGTCTTGCTGGTTATATTGACATTGATTTGATCTTAAAAAATGAATAAACAGTGCTGGTTTTCCTGGCATTTTGGCAAAGACAGGTGTCATCTGAAACCTTATTCTCTGTTGGGTTCCATCGTGACTATTAGTTTGTGTATTTTTTGTGTGCTTTGCTTTCCATCTTCATTTTGGAGTATAGAAGTGTATGCAGGGTTCATAGGGGAAGTTTTTTTTTCTCCTCTCCAACCTTTACTTCCCCGTAGATTAGCTTTACCTGCCTATCCACCATTCAGTCGGCACTTTTTTTTTTTCTCATTCTCTTTTAAAGATCGGATACATACCTTCGCCTTGGGCCCCCAATTTGCTAAATCCGCCACTGCTCCCCATTATAAAGCTTGGAAGAGCCAGGATAGTTCTTAATATACCTCTGATTGTGTTTGGTTGAAATAAGAAAGTCATATACACCTGATGGCTTGAGGGTGAGTAAATTATGGGACCATTTTCATTTTTGTGTGAACTAACCCTTTAAGTTTGAGGTGGTTGTTTTTTCGTGCCCCCTGTGCACCTGTTCTACACTCTCTTGCTGATGCACAGTTGAAGCGAACATGTGTTTTTTTTTTTTGTTTTTTTTTCAGCAAATAAGTTGATGATAATTTCTGCCATCATAAATCCCCCAACACATCTTCTTCTGTCTTTATATTCTTTTGCACATCTTAGCTTTTTGGCGTTGAAAACTCTCGGTCGCCCCTCCCACTCCTTGCGGCGTCCCCTGAAACCAAGAAATCAGGACAGCTCGGCGCTCGACGGGTTAACGCGCACTCGCGCTCGTGATTGGCTGCGGGAGCGGCGCTTTTAGAGAGAGGTAACCAGGCAACTTCAGCTGGAACAGCGGAGAGAAAGAACAGGGTAAAGGGGAAAAGAAGCGCAAAAAATCCCATCAGTTTTGGTGTGCGATAGAAAGGATGTAGTCCAGGTCTGTGGCTGTATGTCCCCGGCATGGGAAAGTGGATTACTGCTCTTCTACAGAGGGTATAGAGACTGGATACGGAGTGATTGCGCGTGGATTTTTTATAATGAGAAGAATGGGATCTGAACGCACCAGTTTAAAGGTAAGAGGGTTTGTCTTAAGGATGTGATTCGTGTTGACCTATGAAAAAAAAAAAAACGGCTTCGGTGCTGTTGCAATGAAACTTGTCCATGTGGAACATAACATCTTCCTGCGCTTCGGTGATGGAGTTATGTCGGTATTGTATTCACGCATCTAAAGCAATTGGAGAGATATGAATAAACAGTTATCCCACATTTGATTTGCGAGGAAATGAGCCGAACCAACTGCCACCAGTTGACGGTGATCATGCGTCCACGCGCGTATGGAGAGGAGCGGCGTTTGCTGCATTGACATCCATGTTCTGCCCTCCTCGAGAACGATTGCTCAACTGAGATTTACTACAACGCTCCGTATTTAACACCTTTTCCATTCACCGCGGAGCAGAGAGGTCTTGTAGCTCACTCAATAAGTGCTATATGCTTGCACTCAGTTGAAACTGCAGTAGAAGATATGTTCGCTAAACGCTAGAGTACTAGTTCAAGACAAGGTAGCGTGAACTTTCCATGTGTTTAAATGTGTTAGGGGTAAAGAAAAGAGTAGATTTTGTTTGTTTGGTTCAGACAGGATGATCGGTCAGCAGGGGCTCCGCGGCAGCAGAATCCCGCATTAATCGTACTGCCCGTGTGTGCGCGCGCGCGCGCGCTCCTGCGCGTGTGACCGGGAACCACCATCCGGGCGGCGTGAATTCGTTACTCGCACTCTAAGAATCTGTCAACTGACTTGGGGCACCAGCGACCCCGTTAAAAGCGTCTCTACGTGGCGTTTTATGAACGTTTGCGCTGCAGGAATATGTATTCCTTCAGTGTTTGAAGCGTTAGAAACGGGAGCGCGTAAGGATGATGTGCTTTGACAGAGAACATCCTTTTCTGACTGCCTGCGGACCGCTGCTTGTAGTAACACTGAGAGGTGTAGTTTCAAAACGAAAAACGGTCCCCTCGACGTTTACGAAGTATAAAACGCTTAATACGACAGCGAATCTGTCGTGTTGCCTTCACGTGCGGTTCCACTAAGCGGAGCTCGGTCGGAAGGACAAAAGCGCCAGTGACTGGAATGTCCGGTGAGGAAGACTTTACGATATAGTAACACCTAAAATAACCTACATTGTGGTGGTGACAAGCCAACGGTCTCCACAAGGGAAGCAAAAAACAGTTTAACCTAGACTACTAAGTAATGTCTCGATGAACATAAACATGTGGAATGATTTGTGTGAGGGTTATAGCTTTGGGATTAAATGATAGCAAACGCCATTTCATCGATAAAAAAAAAAAAACACAAGTCAATGAAAAGTCCTCATTATGATAGAAAACAAATGTGTATGACAGTTTCATGATTAAACAAAGATTTGTACAAATTCGTGTGTAAAAAAATACATAGGGAACCTCACAAGTGTACACAGCAGATCATCCATCGAACTGTTAAGTCGTCCTTAACATATTTTACCAATTCAAAGGCAGCACCTTTCCATCTGTTTTTTCTGATGATAATTCTGAACCTTACATGCCTCCATAGTATTGATGGTTGAACATTCATAGTCACAAAGGTGTATTTTGTTTCTTTTATATTTGTGTCTGAACTCATCCAGGTGTCAGGTGTTCATTGGCAGCCCCTTGTTTTTAGGTCAGTGGTTAATGTCACCCATCTTTTTGTGTGGTTCAGCCATCAATTTGTGTTTATTTTCAGCTGAATGCTATTTCATTGTTGTGTTTTTAGGCAGAACTACTATTGTGAATTGTTTATAATTACGGTTTTATTGATAGATAGATAAATAGAGATGGATGGAAGATTGATAGATAGATAGATAGATAGATAGATAGATAGATAGATAGATAGATAGATAGATAGATGGGTAGATAGGCATATAGATAGAATGACGGATGGATGGATAACGTAGATAGATAAACATATATATATAGATGGATGGATGGATAAACAGATAGATTGATGGATGATGGATAGGTAGATAGACAGACAGACAGACAGGTGATGGCTGGCTAATAAACAGACAGATAGATAGATAGATAGATAGATAGATAGATAGACAGACAGACGGACAAATGATGTATGGATGGATGGAATAAAAGACAGATAGATAGTCAGACAGACAGACAGAATGATAGTTAGATAGATCAAACGAGGATACATACAAAAGGGGGAAAAAAAGTTTGTTTGTTTTTTGCCATAATCAGGTCAGAGTCACAATGCCAACCTGATGGCTCACTCTCCCAACCGCTCAATTACGTCACTGAACTGCTTATAGGTTGCCATTACCATGGCAAAGGTGGTCTGTTCAGTGCTCTGGACTTTTCTGTGTGTATGGCAAGTAGGCCTTTCCTTTTCAGCCTGAATGGGCCCAGCAGGAAACAGTGCATCTCCATGGAGACGCAACACAGAGTGTGGGAACCCTCAAAGCCAACATTGTTTTGCTTTCTCCTCTGTGTTCATTTATTCATTCTACAAGCTGGGGTTTGTTTCGAGGTAATGTAGAACTCAGAGGTAGTAGGGTTCATATTAAGACAAATCTCCTGGGAAACAGCATGTTTAAGCAAACTTAACAATAATGCATATTAGTTTGGCCTGTATAAATTTAATGGCAAACCAAATCAGCTTGCTGTTCTATGTAAATGTCTGTTTAAACGAATTCCAGGATTGGTTTGGTACTTATTTATGTAAAGATGCGGCGAATAGGCCCTAATGACCAGAATAAACCTTATGCAGAGCAGCGCCATGACCGGTATGAAAGCGAGGCTGTGAGGGATAGACTTATATTGTTTTCAGTGGCACCCGTTGTATGAAGCTGTATACATCTCATAGATCACGTAAACTTTTCCACAGCTCATGCTGTCTGGAGTTATTTCTGAGTGCCACTACATTTAAAGTGTAAGTCACACTTTAGTTTTCTGAGGTGTTTGTTGTAAAAGGAATCTAAGGATGTTTTGGGTTGATGGTATTGCACAAAATGGAGCAGCTTGTGTCTCCATCAGATCAGTAGGTGTTGGGGATTCCTGAAGTAGAGCCGTTCCGTGGGGGATGTCCTTTCTCGGAAATCTGTCCGGCATAGAGACGAGGCATCGACTGCCGTTCCTCGTCCTCAGTATTGATCCCTCTGTTCTGAATGACATTATCTGCTCCTGCTAATTAGAGCTCGGGAGTGGGCTCACCCATCGGATGGCATCCGACACTGAGGACATGACACTGAGGCTGAGGGCACAACTGCCACTGTTTTGGCTCAGACTTTTGCACATCAGAAGCTTTCCACTCAAAATTTAGGAGTAAAAGTGACAATTTAAATGCGAAGATGCCATTGCTTGAATGCATTGCATATATTCATTAGGGCTTTGTGTATTTTAGGTATCTCTAGGTGTTGTGTGTGAGACACTAGTGAGCTTTCTATTGCCTTCTAAGGTAACATCCTAATAGGATTGCAAATTCATAAGTGGCCACAGACTAACTCACAATTGATTTAAAGTTTTTTAAAACTTTTTAAAACTTTAAAAGTTTTTCATGTTGCTAAACCAACATCACAACACTCTAATAAGCATAAAATACATAAACACATGAATGTTGGGTGAGTAAACACTGAATTATTTTCATCAATACATTTACTTTTTAAAAGCAAATTTTCTCTATAATAGTGTTGGCATTGTATACGTCTTTTGGCTATAAAGTTGAAACAAATTATTTTAATTTTTACAGATTGGCCCCATTCACTTCCCTTATAAGCTCTGTAGCAAAGATTTAAGCTCATTTTTAAATTAAGAACAAGTGGACATTTACCTTTGTAGTAAAGAACATTATGCCACAAGTGCTCTCTATTGAGCTTAAAGGCCCACTGAAGTGCCTTGGAGTTCGCAGCTTTGTACGATGCGTTGACGTAATTTCCACTGAAACAGGAAGGTAAGGCGGAACATATTGAATGGCCCCTCCCCCTTTTCAAATATCCAATAGCGTTTAGTTTACCACACAGACTCTGATGATGATACGCTGATGATACGTTGGTTTCAGTAGTATAGGTGTGAATCAATTCTAGCCATTTCATTCTTAACCAACGTACAGTTGGAAAAATAAGACTCGAGCGTTTGAGCAACCGAACACGCATCTCCAACCCATATTTCTCCGTGTGACGTGTCAACGATCGCTTTGGCCATGTGGTATTTATAGCATAGGGGGCTGGAAGCTTTAGATTCTAGGGAGCATTTGATTGGACAGAAGATGTGATGAGAAAGTGAAGTCTGCGGTGATGTCATAAAAATCCGTGATACATTATTGCGGAAGCGAGGGACTGTAAGTTTTGAATGCTTATATCTCCTAAATGCGAATTTTGTCATATTTTATAACACACCAGCTTATTCATAACCTTTAGGCTAACATTTTCATACTGAAAGCTAAAAAAACATACAGTTTGATTCCAGGGGGTCTTTAATGTGTATTGAACCCAGGGTATTCCTTTATAATGCTACGTCCTTAGGCAGCTCACTAGGTTTTAGACTAAAGCATATGTACACAGGTTGTACAAGGTGGATGCAGTGGTTCTCTTTGTGCCACATGCTGCAATGCCCTGCTGGCATCTGCCCCATAATCTCCTTAAAATGGCCACAATCTGTCTGCATAGCTATTTGGGGCCAAAAATGACACTGAAACATCAGCCCGCACACAAAGCAAGCTCAGCATACTTTCACATGTAGTCTCATCTTTGTTCCACTGTCTTTTGCTGATGTATAATTCACACACTTGTTCACACTGGCCTTCTGTTCTTGTCTATCGAACCTGCCTTTGAGCACATAACTAACAAATAGCATAACAGTTGCGCATTGATTGCAGAGGACTGCAGTTTCAGGGTCTATAGTCTTGAACATATATCTGCTTTTCATTTACCACATAGCCAGTCTCCAGTTCCTCCTGACTGTTTAAATCAAAATCCCTCCTTGAGCTATGGATAAAGAACCATGCTCATATGTATTTTTATTTTAGTCTGAATAGAAAAAATTAACTCACCCTCAACGAGTGTGCAGTCCCATTTCTCACTGCGGTATAAAGGAACGCAACGCTCCACTGACTTCAGCCTACCCGTAGAAACAAAAGGGAGTAAAAAGGCAGTCAAAAAGTCAATGGTTGATAATTTAGTCCCGCGAGAGTTTCGCTCCAAAGCGAGTTTGATGTGTTGCATTGCAAACAAAGACTGGGAGAAACTCAGAAATGCAGCCCATGCAACAGTCTCAGTACATTAACACTTCAATTAAATTCATTCTTTCAACATTCTCATTTACTCGCGCTCACACTACGACGACTACTCTCCCGGGACTCTTTATTTGAGGTGCTATTTGGCGCTCATTTACATTGTTTTATGCTTTGCATCATCAGAGACTGGTGGTTTTGCATCTCTTCTGTCCTCTGACATTTAAAGACGGTGAAAAGCATAGAGATGAGAAGAAAAGAAAGGAAATTTGTGACATTTTAAGCCTTGCTTTTCTTCTCCACCGCCTTTTGAATACATACACTACTGTTTAAAAGTTAGGGAGCTTTACATATATTTTTTTTTAAATTATGTAAATTATACATAAGTAAATTATGCTCACCAAAGCTGCATTTGTTTGTTGAAAAATACAGTAAAAACAGTAAAATTGTGAAATAGTTTTACAGTTCAAAATAACTGTTTTCTATTTTCATATATTTCATGTAATTTATTGTGATGGTAAAGCAGTATCTTCAGCATCATTACTCCAGTCTTCAGTCACATGATCCTTCAGAAATCATTCTAATATGCTGATTTGGTGCTTGAGAAACATGTCTTATTATTATTAGTGTTTTGCTGCTTAATATGTTTGAGGGAAATGTGATGCTTCAGGATTCTTTGATGAAGCGAAAGTTCAAAAGTACAGTATGTACAAAACTGATTTTAATTTTCAACCTTTTTTATCCCTGTTTTTTTTTCTGTCGACACAGATGAAGACTTGTTGAGCAAAATGGCTGTTGTCCACGTTGTGTCAGTAGGACCAGGTGCCACTTGTGCTTCCAGAGGAAAAACTACTGTCTTTCTTCTGTTCTTTTAAGGGATAATTCAGACAAAATGGCAGTTTTTTCACCCTACATGTGGTTCCAAACCTGTATGTCTTTCTTTCTTCTGTGGAACACAAAAGAAAATGTTGAAAAATGAATCCACTGACTTGGACGGGAAGAACAATCTTCAAAATATCTTCTTTTGCGTTCCGCAGCATTTGGAACCACATGAGGGTGAGTAAATGACAGAATTTTCATTTTTGGTGAACTATTCCTTCAAGGGTTAGCTGGAAAATCAAAAGGAACAAAATGCCTCCCTTAGGTCCCTTGACCTAAGGGCCCGAATTGCTTTTTTTCTGACAACAAATGGTATTAGATTAATTCTGCTCTTACTGTCTTTTCATCTGGTCTAATCTATTGTCTCTCTTCCACTCGAGAGAGAGAGAGAGAGAGAGAGAGAGAGAGAGAGAGAGAGAGAGAGAGAGAGAGAGAGAGAGAGAAAGATTCGGCATGACCTGCTCAGTGGGGCCCCGTTCTGCTTGTATATTAAAAGTGGGGTTCGGCTCTTTAGTATGCGCAGGCCTCTCTGTGCACCATTATCAAGCTGAAATGAAAAGCCTGTATTTTCCATGGCGGACAGAGTGGTGAGCTGCATAGAACTGGAGTGGTGCAGCTGTTATGCGCTCTAGATAGAAGAGGGTGCAGTTGAATGTAAGTACGGAGACATACACACAAACAGAATCAAAGACGTGAGGTTTGCTCTACTAATGTCACCGTAGATTTGTCAGTAATATGGCGGTGTGCATATGCTGCCAGCTGGTGGTATTCTCTGTCAGATGTTAGCCTGAGGGCAAGACAAGCCAGGTCTGTAGTCAAACACTAGGGAATAGCGACACTTTGGCTGTGTAATGAGACACACAAAATGGCTAACTCGGTTTTGTCAAAATGAACAAATAAATTGCTGAAATCCGTCATATAATTTAATCCACGTCATATTTTATCTGTGGAATTATCAGAGATGTCAACAAATAGCGTGTCAAGACTAGGCGTGTACCGAATCTGAACACAGAATTCTCTGAACATTTTTTTGTATCAGAACATTCATTGTTCACGGAGTTCTTCATATTCCAATACTCTGTGAGTGCACTTTTATTAAACAAGCCATGAAATGATTTGACAAGTGCTATTTTCTTTTGTGTGTTGATGCGTTTCATGTCAAAACTATTTGTTGGGGTCACTGTTTTCTGATAAACTAACTTACTTAACTGCTCTGTTGTTATTTTAATTAATTTTCTTTTAATGTATATTTTCGTTTTGTTTCGAGTTAGAAGCTCCACTGCATTACTTATTAGTTCTTATTGAATCTTCAGCTCTGCAGCAAAAGAAATCATATTTTTTGAGAGAATTTGCTGTTTGTTTTGTATGGGGTTAGAATTGTTGCATTATTCCAAATAAATAGTTTGAGATTCACAAACAAATGTAAAGAGTTTCACAAAAATGTATAAAACTCACAAATAAATAAAATGAGATTTGCAGATAAAATAAAAAGATTTACAAATAGGTTTATGTCACAAGCACAACTCTGCCTGGCATTTATTTGTGAGCCGCTTTCTGTGCATTTGTAAATCACTGCCCGCATTTGTGGATTTTGAAACACTTCTAGCGTCGACGTGTAGACAAATCCACAAATAAGTGGACTCCACCCACCGTTTACTCGGACCAATCAGATAACGGCCACATTGAGCTGACCAATCGTAGCATGTTCTCGCTACAACCAATCACGTTAGGCTTTACATTCGGGGCGGTAACTGAATCTTTTTGAAGATATTTGCACCCTTGAAATGGAGCTATAATCTATGGGTTTATAGAAATTGAGATTCATTCAAATTGAGCTGTTTGTGTGGTTAAAACACCCGGTTTCCAAAAGATTGTTGGAGTTTAAGGCTTCTTTAAATTTCCATCAGGATCAACTCAGGATTACACACAAATTATGATCATCACAGATCCCGAGCATCATATAACACCTTCTCTACACGAACTCAAGCGGCGTGCGACACAGCGCGTCAAAAGCAAATAGCCCATTATCTTCCCTGCTGTCGTAGCAGTTTCAAATAATGTAGAACTAACATGTTTGCGATGTTAACACATTTTGCCCATGACGTCTGTTTCCCTACCTGCAGATATACGACGTGTCTATAAACTTCTTTATTGACTAGTGCTGGCTACATGAAAATTCATAATTTGTGATAATGTATACACTGGACGAGGCGCGACACGATGATTCATTGATGGTAAACAGATACCCGTTCTTTATTCTGAAGTAGCGGCTACTACACACAACTACACGGAGGACACATAATTTGTACTTTTGCTTTGTCCAGTGTAGACAGCCTCGTACGGGGTAGACACAATGTAAGAAATGACAAAACGGATGATTTTGTCTTTTAAAGCACAATTGTGGTGACAAATAACTAGCTATAGGACAAATTATGTAGAATACCAAATATCAGCCCAAATGACCATCATTGAAGATGTAACAGCGTGTACTGAGTGGATAATGCAATGCTGGAAAATACATCTTTGAATTTATTTTGGATGCTGTAACTTTTACAATAAAATAGTATTACTTCTGATTCATATGAAATATTATTTGTGATCAAGTGTTTTAACGGATAAATAAATGCAAATCGCTTGTAATGCGTTATACATATTTAATGTTCTATAGATCATTAGATCCATGGACCTGCTGCGTATTTAAAACTTGACTGAAGAAGTGGGAAAAGCTGTTGTGACCGTAATTTTACCTATATTACACAAACTTGCGTATTTCGCATATTTAACTGTTTGAATCCAGTTATTCATTAGTTAGCAACTTATTGATGCTTTTCTATTTTATCATGAATAATGTGACGCTTCCATAACGCGTTGTTCCCATAACAGAGATGTAAGTGCTGTTTCTCTGCCATTTTCAAAGGCTCATAAAAATGTGTCTTGGCTTGATACACAGTCTAATGGTCTAACTCTAACGAAATCCAAATCTTAAACATATTTTACTGAAGCAATATTATTGCATTTACAGTTACTATTTGAGTCAATGCAGATGATTGAGCAAAGTTATTTCAGGGCAAAACCATCCTGATTGTAAAGCCTAATGTGATTGGTTGTAGCGAGAACATGCTACGATTGGTCAGCTCAATGTGGCCGTTATCTGATTGGTTTGAGTAAATGGTGGATGGAGTCCACTTATTTGTGGATTTGTCTGCACGTCGACGCTAGAAGTGTTTCAAAATCCACAGATGCGTGCAGTGATTTACAAATGCACAGAAAGCGGTTCACAAATAAATGTCAGGCAGAGTTGTGTTTGTGATATAAAACACATTTGTACGTTTTTTTATTTATTTGCAAATCTCATTTAATTTTTTTTGTGAAACTCTTTACATTTGTTTGTGAATCTCAATCTATTTATTTGGAATAATGCAACAATTCTAACCCCATAGAGTTTAATGTAATTGAGTATAAGAAAATGCAATCAAAAGACTGTGTGCCACAAAATGATGGCAAGAAATATCGTTCTATTGAGCTGTTGTGTGCACGCAAAACAAACCTATACTATCCGATTTGCGAACAAATGACTCTTATGAACCGACTCTTTTTTGTGAATCAAAAACATACTGTGTGCCCAGTGTAGCCCAATTCTTGAAACAAATGTCTCTTAGTCAGTTCTTTTGATGAATAATTAAAAAGGAGATTTGCAGTTGGAATCCGTCTGAAATTAGTCTGCAATGTATAATTTAAAGCATTAGCAGAGAGAAAATTTAAAAATGGATGTTGTAACTGAAAATCTGTATAACCAACTGAATCAAAAATCAATTTGAATGGAAATCAAGTCGATTCTAAATAAGAGTTACAGGTAAGTGTGAGAACCTTAAACAGGACTTTGTTTATGTTACAGTGCAACAAAACAAATTATGATAAATAACTGCATGTGATATTAGAAGGATTTAAGTGAAAACTTTATTGGACTAAAATTTACACGCCCCTCTAACCAAGATGATTCATTAATATTTTTGGTCTGTTTTATATTGTCAATATTTCCATGCTAGTGGACATTAAATGGCATCAAAACTAACAGACCTGAGGTGTGTCCGAAGTCGCATTCTGTCATTTGATGAGGAATGGACTTTGCAACCATTAAAAAAGTATTAAGTCTATTTAGTATTAATGTGTAGAAAATAAATACAATCTATATGTACTACATCTGCCATGTTGTCATTGTCATGTGACTTACTGCCTCTGTCGCTTCACTGCCATTCACAAATTCTCATGGAGTTGTAAAGTGTCCATCAGATGAACACTTCGAAATTGTGGCGATAGCAGGTCCTTTCCACCTAGTGTTTAATTTGTAATAGTTTGTTAATTTGTAATAATAATTTGTTCACAGTCACACTACTATTTATATAGTATACTATGTAATAGGGAAGTAAACATTTTAGTAGGGAAGTACATGTTGTGGCAGCATGATTTTCAGGGATGTGTGGCATTAATTTCTTTGATGGACATGGACACATCTGTGGTGTGATAGTTTGTCCAAGGTGTGTCAGCTGGGTCACAGCTCATTTGGACCAGAAAAATCACACCGGTGCCAGATCCAGATGTGCCAACCATAAGCATCCAACACCTACTATTCCAGCCTGTCTCCTCCTTTCTCTCCCTCCCTCCCTCCCACTCTCTCTCTATCTCTCTGTTAGTCCTCCTCACTCTATTCTTGAACCAGGAATGTGTGTAGATGTGTTTATTCATGAGAATCAACATAGTGAATGCATCTGGACAGACATAAGACCAGCCTTGAACTCTGGAGACGGCGTGTTTCCATAATGATTACATGTCAAAGAGCTACGGCGTAACATCTCAGGCGGTCTCCTGGCGTTATTGCCCTGGCTGGGAGAGATTTCACTCTCATGTTGCCAGCAAAGCCTTCTGCCCTTGTACTGCAGGAAACTGATTCTGTTTTTTGAATAGTTGCCTGGGAAATCTACTCTCCGGCTTTGCTCGAAACGAACGTACATCTCTCCAGAGCGATTGCTTTTCTCTTGTCCTCTGCTGCATGCTCTGCTAGAAGTAACTGCACTTCACCGTCTCTCTCTTTCTCTTTTACTTGTATGGGGAATTCCATCTACGAATCCCTCTTCTCTTTCCCTTCTCTTATCTCTGTGTGCAGGGAAGGATTCAGAGTTGTGCTTACATATCTGTGCCGAAAAAAGATGAAAGTAGTATTTTTTTCCCTTTTTTGTGTTTTATATAAAAGCAAGGGCTCTTTTGCTTGTGATAACACTCAGCCTCTCCGTCTCTGGAGCACAGTCAGGGTCTAATGCACAGACACTCTATTGCACCCGCGCGTGTCTTCGTAGAACGCATGTGTGTGCGCGCATGTGTTTGAGCAGGGCTATATTAAACTGCCATTCTTGCGACACGGCGTGTCATGCTGAAACCACTGGATAAATGGTTGAGACTCAGCATGCACCAGAAGAATATGGAAAAATGTGTGGAGTAAGACAGAGGGAGGGATGAGATGGATGGATGGAGAGATTGTAGAATGGCATAAGATGGTGAGTCTCATCTGTAATGGTTAGGCAACTGTGCATGGATGCACAAACAAGTAAATTATTCATATGACAATTGGTGTTTTATGGGGTTGAAGATGGTTTGTGACTCCAAGTTCAACTTGCACTCCCAGAGGAAAATTAGCTTTTTCGGAGGTTGAGAGATTTGAGATTTGTTCATGTAGAGAGATATTTCATCATATATTTAAATAATGTCTTGCTCAAATATTGCTTGTGTAGCAATGTTCAGGGAAGAAGGAGGCGGGAACCGGCGAACTATTAAACATACTTTATTTAAAATAAAACAAACAAACCAAAATACCGCCAGCAGCCCCTCGCGGACGACTGCTGGCTAAAATAAAATACAAAAACAAAACACAACACAACTAAAATACAGGCCTGTTCCTCTCTCGATCATCAACGTCGTCGCTCCTCCTTTATGCTTCCGCTCCTCCGTGAGAGATGCGAGACCGGTGTGCTACCCAGGTGTTGCTCATCAGCAATCGCACCACCGGCCTTGCGCCGTTCTCTCACGTCCCTCAGCCGTCCTTCGCCACATACCCCGGCGGCAGCAATCCCTGGGGGGTATGGACCGACAAGCCGAGGGAAACGGAGACGGAAGCATGAGGAGCGACAGATCGAGAGAGGAAAAAAAAACAAAAAAAACTTGGTCCGGTTCCCACAACGCGCTGCCATTTGGTCCCCCACCAGCTGGGCAATCTCCTCCGCGGTGCCTGGTGGTGACGCTGGATGGCCCTCGGTGGACAGCTCGACCCTCCTCCGCCGCCCGATGGACGGCGACGGCTCCTCGGGTGCCTTGGGCAGACGGCAGGAGTCCCCCGCTCCCTACACCTCCCCTTCACTGGTGGATGGCAGCAGGCTCCGGCCCACGGCGAGCGGCGGCGACTGCTCCTCTCCCTCCCGGATGGGAGCCGCCCCTCCAATACCCAGGCGGCCGGCAGCGAGTTCGACCGTCCCACCGGCAACTCACTCCAGCGCACTGCCTCGAGCGTCCATGGCCGTGAGTCCCCCTCGTCCTCGTTCGGCGGATGGCAGCAGGCTCCGGTCCACGGCGAGCAGCGGCGACTCGCGCACCATGCTCGATGGCACCGCGGATTCCCCACAGCGGCGGGGACTCTCTGACAGCGCGTTCCCCCCTCTTCCCGGGTTTCGGCACCAGTGTAGCAATGTTCAGGGAAGAAGGAGGCGGGAACCGGCGAACAATCAAAATATACTTTATTTAAAATAAAACAAACAAACCAAAATACCGCCAGCAGCCCCTCGCGGACGACGGCTGGCTACCCGAAAATAAAATTTTTCCTTTCTTCAGAACTTTTCTCTAAAATGCTAATCCTCTTAGATCATTTGTCCCATTTTGGAGTTTCACACTTCACTTTCTCTAGTGCCGTTTGAGTCCTTCACTCTAGATTCAGGTAGCCGTCCAGCACTCAACACCACAAGATCTCACACTTTTCCTCCCACAGACCTCCCAAGATTGACAAACAAAGCACAGACACTCCCTATCCACATTATGTGTGTGTGAAACCATTAAGATATTAAGTCTTCAATTAGCTCGATGTGTTAATGACATTACACTGTGGCAGATAAGAGCCGTTTTAGATGGCCCTCTCGGAATTTATGGGGTCTGATTAGAAGGTGGTGGTGGCTTAATAATCCAGTGCCTTTAAATGAGATGCCCTCTCACGAAGACGACTAAGATTTAACTTGCGCACACACACAGAGGCACTTGACAGTGAGATACTTGGATGAACCCCAGCAGATTTAGCTAAGCCCCTCCCCAGTTTAATGACAGCCGCTGAATCGGCACGCTGCTGATAGCAAAGTGGCACAAAGTGGGTTTAATGGAACAGGGCAATTCCAAAGACCATCAGGATTAAATTGGAGTGAAATGATTTGGGGGAATAGAGAGAGAGAGAGAGAGAGAGAGAGAGAGAGAGAGAGAGAGAGAGAGAGAGAGAGATAGAGAGAGAGAGAATAAAACCCCCTCCCCTTTATTGCATGATGAACAGAAATGGCAGCCCAGGGTGGTGTGATCAGTTAAAGACTGTGTGTGTGTGTGTGTGTGTGGCTTGATGAGAAATGGAGTGGAATAGCTTGTGGGGGACGGAGAGATGCAGAATCATGTAAGGTTAACCGTGGAGATAACCCACATTTTTAATGTGTTGACGTCTGTCTGCGCCAGTGTGTTTGAGTGGAAGAGAAGCACATTAGAACGCAACTGTAATTACAGCGAGTGTGGGCAGAGTGATTCGCCCTGGCATGGATGCCCGGTGTGGGTAGGGGTGGGTTATTTGGAGGACAGCTGTGTCATCCACGGAGGGAATGTACAGCAGGGGGTCTTTACCCTTCGCATGGACTCTGCCCTTCCTGTCTCTTTCCAGCCTGTTTCGACACCTCTGCAAACCATCACGGCTTGTAGGAATATTGATGTTCAGTCGGCACTGCATTATTTAAAACTGGTCCAGCCTCAAGGCCCAACAGTTATTTTACTCATCACAATGGCACTGTATGTGTGGGTGAATTTTATAGTAATAGTCACAAACTGTGGAACTAGACACAAATTGTGATATAGATAGTATGGAGAACATGGGTGGTCTGACTGACTCTTCCAGTGATTGTCTCATCACAATGATTGTTTCTTCCCATAGACTAATTGTGAGTGTTAAACTGTTCAATAGCATTTCTATGAAGACAAGTCACATTTATTTGTATAGTGCTTTATAAAATAAAGATTTAAATACTTCGATTTCAGCTGTAATGCAGCTCTACAGAAAACAATAGTGTCATTTTTCAGCTCAATTCAGATTCAATGTTGATTCAATTCAGTCCAATGACTGTCAATATAGCAAAGTTAATCAAAATACGATACATTGAAGTTGACTAACTTACATTTTAGACACAATTTTGTCAGTTACTTTTTTCAGAGAAACTCATAGTAGTGGGATTTTGTTCTTGAATGAATTAGTGTTTTGAATGAATCAGTTTAGTGGATGATTCAGTGACTCATTCATGAAGACTCATTCATTCACTTGTCTCATTCCTGAATTAATCAATCTCACTAATAAAAACTCTCTCAGCAAATTGGTATTCATGGATAAAAAAAAAACAGGTGCATTTTTGGTATGTAAATTAATCTGCATTTTTGAGCAAATTGTTTGAGTGAATCATTCAGTGATTCATAAGCAGTTATTTTTTTATTCCTGAATGAATCAGTTTGTTTGGATGAAGCGCTTGAGTAAATGATTCATAAAAGTCACTCAGAAAGACTTGTTGCTATTGTCTTTAACGGTTGTCGCTGTAGGGTGGAAACCTCTTATCTTGACTAGTATGCTGATAAGAACGTAATGCAATGCAATTAATTCGATCTATTGACGGACAAAACATGAATGTCCAAAGGTTTCTGACATTTGCTGGTCAAAAAAATACTTGTGCGTGTTTTTTGGTAAGATGCTAATAAAATAATGATACATGTAAGTGTCTGACCATATATAAAGCCACAATATCAACTTTGGAAATGTTGTGTTTTATCATTTAAAAAACATGTTTGATTTTTCTCCATTTCCTGAAAAGTACTGTTTTTGGAGACAAAAGGTATCTTACTGACAGTGACTTGTGACTTTATGATTTGCTAGCATCTGCATACTTGTGTAGTTCATAAAAGTTGCTGAATAATGAATAAGCTATATCTACACAATGCATCGGTTTTGACAATACTTTCGTTTTTGATATCAAAAGAGCAAGAAATATCATGATGTGTCATCTTTCAGGGCTTCCACCACACCAATCACAGCACATCTGTGTGCTACTGAGACAATCCAAAGAGAGAGAGAGAGAGAAATGAAGTGAAAAAATGCATTGACTGCCACATTAGATTCAGCTGAATTGCTCGTCAAGCCCACCGTGAATGAGGCATTGAATTATTTGACCCTATTGCCCCAGATCCTCATATAAGCTTTTTAATTTGCCCATGATGGAAACAGTTCAGGGTCCATTGCTCCAATATTTCTGAGAGTTTAAGTGCTTACTGGTTAAGTCTGGTGTGCTGTTTACCCACTGCTACTTTCAATGCTGTTTTCTCTTTTTACACTGTCTTTTTTTTCATGTTTACTGCATGTCCATACAGTGATGCAGATGCAACATTTTCTTATGTGAGACAGATATCCCTGACTTTACATATACTATTAGCCAAAAACCATTGCAAAGACTGTTTCTTTTTTGTTTTCTAAATTAATATTTGATCATGAATTTGAATTTAAATATTTTCATTATCAAATTAGTCAAAAATGTTTTATTTTACCATGTATTCTAAAGGAATTTGTTCCAGTCTGCTTTTATTTTCCATTTTGTTTCAAGTATAAACGGTAAAAACAAGACACACACACAAAACTGCCTGATACAAACACAAAATTGTCAACTTTTGCAGTGTTGCTTCTTATGTAAATTGAATATTTCAGTGTTTTTACTGGAAAATAAATCAAATACGTTTCTTTCCAACCACTCTTGCATTGATCAGAGACAGAAAGCAGAACCGGTGGCACGTAGGCCACCAGGAGCAATAATAGAAGCCACAAAGTGATTTGAGCCTGAAGCAGGTGGCTGGTTGGGGGTCACCGCTGAGTTTCACAGAAATCAATAAACTCTCCAGGCCGAGTGCGAATGGGGAAGGAGGGGGAGGAGGGGATTTTAAGTGATCGGGTTTGAGGCCTGCAGGTAGGAATGCTCTTTAAATGAATCTGATTTGCCTGACACCATGGAGATTGTGATATATGCCACACCTGAGAAAGAAAGAGGTCTGCCCTGCCATTATACAATCCCCTTTTCTCTCGCTTTCTAACTGGCTTTAAGGGAAATGTAATTGAATGTGGCTATATATTAAAATAACAGTGTGTGGAATACCAATAGTGTTGTCCCTGCTGGAGCTGCAGAAAGAATATCACCATTGTATGGCTGTATGTATGTTGGTTTTGAAGTGTGTGCTAATCTGTTACAGACAGGGGTGGACTGGCCATCAGGCTGACGTGCTTTTTGGCCCGATACATATCATACTAATATATATATGTATATATGTATATATATATATATATATATATATATATATATATATATATATATATATATATATATATATATATATATATATTAGCTTGCCTCGCACCCACACAGAATCTCTATTGCAGAATAGACCCGTAATCTACGTGCTGCCTCGGCAAACGCGAGATCCAAGACACTAGATTCTGCAATGCAGACCTTTATTTAGGGCAATTCTTTTGGGACAAACAACAACAAATAGGACAAACAGTTTGACACGGAGCGCTTGCTGAAGAGCAAAAAGCTAACTCTGTTGTGTGCCGGCGTCCCTTTGTAGCTTCCGTGTATGCCGTCACGTGTTACATCATGACGCAACACCAATCAGGATTGTATTAGTTTCATTCATACCATAGATATATACACTAGATGTCACCTTGGGGTTCTAAGCATGCATCAAAACCACCGCCATCTTGGAACAGGGGTCTTGTCATAGGAAGTAGCTAGGTAACGCTGGATTCATGGATGATGCCGGACTTTTGTGCTGCGTTTGATGTTCACACAAACGAAATCTAAAAACCAGACAGCAAGGGATTACATTTCACATGATTGTGAAATTTTGTAAATTTTGAAAAATTTCTCTGGACCCTATAATAAATACATGTCTGACCGTTGGAACGAACGAAAACAACTAGAAAATCGCATTCATGACGATTTATGGTAATTTTATTTCCGTTAGACCTTTTCCTACATTGACACTGATGAGGGGCTGCCCTGTTTCAAGATGGTGGCTCTATTGACTCATTTGTTCCAATGAACTGCCGTAGGCAAGGCGACATCTAGTGTTTATATCTATGCATTCATACTTCAGATGCGTTACGCTAAAGGCGTTCCCCAAAGTGTCGTAGTCGACGCAGTTCGAGTTCCCTCAAAAGGGAACTTATGGTAGGATTAGGTTTAGTGGTAGGGATAGGGTTTTTGGACAAGAATGTTCCTTGACCAACAGAAGAAGTTGATCCAGTTGCATGTCTTACTTAGCAAAATCACGGCTACCGGTAGTTGCAAAGTTACTTATAGTTAGTAGAATAAGTGGACTATCGAAATGAAGTGTTACCATATGTGTTGTCTTTTGTGATGTATAGACTCAGTTCAGTATTTCACTATTCTCGCTGTGCTTTTCGTTTGTCATTCTTTCTTTCCCCATTTGGGCAATTTAATTTTTTCACATGGTGACCGTCTGTAGACCTGCACTCTGAACCACCACACATTTTCATCTTATAAATGACAGTCGCTGTGAGAGAATTCAGTGCACATGCAGTACATTCACTTAATGTTCCATATGAAGGTATTGTTTTTCTGGAGGTGTTTTGAAAGCATCTGTTAGGGATGAGAAGAGGCCCAGGAGTTGTGGTTTAGATTTCCTCGAGTTCCCTGGTGCAACTTTGCTAAACTGTCCTGAGTAAAACGGCAGTCAAAGCTTTTAAAAGGAATGAAGATTAATGACTCACAGCTCTGCCAAAATCAAGATTCAGATGTGTCTCAGCCTCACTGAAATGAAGCAACAAACTCTGTCAACACAGTTTAAAGCAACATGGCAAACTGATTATTAAAAAAAATGCTTTTTTCCACCTGCATTTTCATGTAGCCTATTTACAGTTCTGCTGTACAGTGAGGCTGTCAATTTTTACAATTTAAAAATACAGAATTTAAGTCATTATTAACTGAATTTTATTATTAATTAAATCACTGAGTCTGTGAGTTGAACTCAAAGATTTAATCACATTTGCACAAGCAATGTCTGATTTGTGAACAAATATTTCAGATCAGTTTTGCAAATTGGATCAAACAATTCATTAAAAAGATTTGACTTAAAACAATAATTCGTTCACAAATCAGGCATTGATATTATTGCAAATATCAAGACTTTCAATGCTTAAAGGCTTGACATATAGTGCACTGTCTTTGTTAAATGTAGTTACTGTAGTAATAACTATGAACTGTGCATAATTACATGCAACTAAACCAAACCCAAATCCTAACCCTAGCCCAAGAGTATACATGTAGTTTATTATTATCACTTAAATGTTAAATTTAAATGCATAATTCGACTGTAACATGGACACCTTAAAATAAAGTGTAACCCAAAAGTCATATGGACCAATTTATTGTCATTTTGGAGCTCCACAGCCTCAGCCCTCATTAATTTTCTTTATATAGAAAAGAATAGCCTGGGATATTCTCCAAAAATTCACCTTTTGTTTTTCACAAAGGAAAGTTAGTCATATGAGTTTCACAATCAGCAGGCACAATTATATCATAGTTAACTCCAACCTATGGCTACATAGAGTGAAAAAGAGTGATATCAGTCTAAAGATAGGGCTCAGAAAGAAATGACTGTGGAGAAAGAACCGCTGTTCACACTGAGAGAACAGAGCGATGCATGGAAGGTAGAGGAGAAATGGTGGAGAAACTGTGAGCCTCCTGTGGAGAGAGAGATGAAAAGAAGAGCAGAGCTTGCCAATTTCATAAAGAGGTAAAGCTGAAGAGAGAGATTGGATTCATTCTGACTGCTAAATGAGCTCTTGAAGGGCTGGAGTGACAGGACACATCCTCAGAGAATCAGAGAGAGAGGACCTCATCTTCACTTTTCATTTGCCATCCATTAGTATGATAAATACAGGGGAAAAGAGGAGACCATACCATGTCTTGCCCTTGCAGGGGTCTCGTTTGAATGTTAAAAGGCTATTTGATTCCCTAGTGAAGTGTCTTCCAATATCGGCTGAGTACCAACAAGCTAGTTTCAAACCCTAGCATGTGTCTCTTCTGTGAGCTCTTGTGATGGTAGTTCGTCGAGGGGAGGGTCTCTGATTTTGAGACTACATACATACATTGCTAAATGAGTTTGTAGTACTGCATGTTAAAGCTGGGGATAATCGATTGGAAACCCTGATTATAGGTGTATAGTATGGGCTAAGCTAACAGGCTAATCGGCTTCAAGTACAGTATTCTAAGCTGGGTAGCTTGCAAAACATAACCTAATAATAAAAAAAAACACAATATATTAAAATGGTTGATGTTAAAATTGAATCTATAGTATTGGTTATATACTTTTATAATGGGCCTTCACATTAGTGTTGGAAAACATAGCAGTTTTATATATTAAAATAGAAAAATAATATTTCACAATATTTTCTCAGCCTTGCAGAGCCTTCTTTTTAAAGATCTTTAAAACAAAATTAAAAATAAATACATCTTGCCACCCCCAAACTTTTGAATGGTAGTGTATCTGAAGATTTATCTACTTAAGAAGCAAAACCTGCGCAAGATATTACTACTTCCCTTACGAAGGGAACTCAACGATGCGTCCATCGACGCCATGGGAACGCCCCCAGCGTGACTGCGTCTGAAGCATCTATGTCAACTAGTCCAATGGAAAGAATGAGCGTCACGGGCGGGTGACGTCATGACCAGGATATGATAAAAGCACATCCGGTGCAAACCGGCATTAGCTTCTGTTGCCTCAGCAGGCGATCTGTGTTATACTGTCTCTGTCTATTTATTGTTGTCTGTTGCAATTTATTCGGAAACGTTATGGCGAAACAAGTGTACAAGCAGTGTGTTCCTCCCTGCCCGCGTTATTTAACGGGTGGGGACACACACGAGCTTTGTGTCATTTGTTTGGGAGTGGAGCATGCGGTCTCAGCCTTCGAGGGGGCTGAGTGTCAACACTGTGAAATGCTACCGCTCCGCATGCTCCGCTCTCGCCTGTCACTCTTTGATGAAAAGAGTGGGCAGGCTCGCGATCCTCAGGGATCAGGACCCGCGTCTGCCGAGGCGGCGCGGAGAATGCATTCCTGGGGATCGCAAAAGGATCTTTCGGAGGGGTTGGAGACGGGTCCGCGGGCCTTTTCTCCTTCCTTACCCGGAAGATCCAGCGCTCTCCCCCCGGTGTCGGAAGCACGCACTGCGGTTTCTTCCGCCCGGGGAGAGAGCCCTCCATTACTTCAATGCTCTTCCTCCGAGGAGGTCGATGTTATGAGTATGGAGAGTGAAAGCACACACATGGGGGAAAGAGATTCACAATTTATTTCCCCAGCATATGATGAGCTGGTGGATGTTATGTCACGGGCTGTACAGAAATTAAATATTGAATGGCCATCTGAGAATAAAGGCGCTCGTCCTAAAAGTAAATTAGATGAGCGCTTTTTATCTTCCACGACATTATCTCCACCACAAGGGCTTCCCTTTTTTCCCGATCTTCATAATGAAATATCGAAATCGTGGAATAAACCTTACTCTTCACGACTTTTTAGCCCTCAAGTTAACACTTATTCGAGAATAAGAGGGCTAAAAGAGTATGGTTATGAGGCGATGCCCCAGGCGGAACAGAATTTAGCCAGCTATCTTTCGCCTGGTCCCTCATCGTCCCTGAAAGCCTCGGCTTTGCCCACTAGACCGCTTAAAGCCACCTCGGTTTTAGTGGGCAAAGCTTATACGGCAGCAGGTCAAGCTGGAGCATGTCTGCACACAATGGCAGTGCTTCAGGCTTATCAAGCTGACCTGCTGGGGGATCTGGATAGTAGTGAGGGAATTTCTCATGACGATATTCGAGAACTTCGTCGGGCTACCGATCTTTCTCTCAGGGCTACTAAGGAGACCGCCAGAGCAATTGGGCGGTCTATGGCAGCCTTGGTAGCTACTGAGAGACATTTATGGTTAAATCTGTCAGAGATTAAAGAAAAAGATCGAGCTTTTTTATTAGATGCTCCGATTGAACCTTCTGGTCTCTTCGGCGACGCAGTCCACGCGGTCGTCGAGAGATTTCAGGAGTCTAAAAAGCAAGCTGACGCTTTTAAAAAGTTTATCCCTCGCCGTGTCCAGCCCCCTGGGGCTGCTGGGCGTGAGCAGCCCCAGCCGTCGAGCTCATCATATCGTGTGCATCAGAAAGAGAGTGTTGCATCTCGTGCACCTCCACGTAGAGACTGGAGACAGACGCAACCCTCTCAACCGAAGTCTTCTAAGTCGAAGCCGGATCTGAGGACCGTTCTTCAGGCGAAGAAGACTTCGGTTCAAAAAAAAAGGTCCTGATGTTCACGCATCAGGCCTGTGAGGACAGCCCCGACCGAAGTGGAGCGGTGTACACCTCATTTTACGGTGCCCGTTCCATTTCGGGGTCCTCACGAGACCGTTCTGCCAACCCTGCCACCCTCGGTGATTCAGGGCGCAGCGGTCTCCAGCGAGTCGCTGATGCTATGCTGCGGCACAGCATCGGTTTCGCGCCCTCTGAGGGGGGCCTTAGAGCGGCCAGTTCAGGTAGTTCCTGCCATTATGTTTCAGGCTCCGGAATTGGCTGTCTCGATAACACCAGAGACCAGCCTCGAGAGGCTGGTTCCCTTAGTAAATTTTCTGGCAGCGTGGAAGCTTCTGCCGAATATTTCTCATTGGGTCCTGCAGATTGTAGAGAAAGGATACAGAATCCAGTTTGGTTCTCGTCCTCCTCGTTACAACGGGGTGCTGCCCACAGTGGTGCATCCCGAGCAGGCTCTGGTAATGGAGCAAGAGGTAAAGGCCCTGTTAGCAAAGGAAGCTATAGAACAGGTGTACTCACCCGACAGAGAGTCGGGTTTTTACAGCCGTTATTTCATTGTTCCAAAAAAGGATGGGGGGTTGCGTCCCATTTTAGATCTTCGTCTGTTAAATCGTTCAGTACAGAAACTCAAGTTCAAGATGCTGACACTCAAACAGATCGCGACTCAAATCAGATCCGAGGACTGGTTTGTCACGATAGATCTGAAGGACGCCTACTTCCATATCTCCATCCTCCCTCAGCACAGGAAGTTCCTAAGGTTTTCTTTCGGGGGCAAAGAATACCAATATCGGGTTCTTCCTTTCGGTCTAGCTTTATCACCCCGCACGTTCACGAAATGCGTGGATGCAGCTCTAGCCCCTCTCAGGCTTCAGGGCATACGTATTCTGAACTACATCGACGACTGGCTGGTTCTGGCGGAATCAGAGCAGTCGGCGGTTCGGCACCGAGGTGTCGTTCTCGCTCATATGCAGATGTTGGGGTTGAGGCTCAACGCCAAGAAGAGTGTTCTTTCTCCAGTACAGAGAACCACTTTCCTTGGTGTGGTATGGGATTCAGTGACGATGCGGGCCACTCTATCGCCCGTTCGTGTAGCTGCTATCCTGACAGCCACCAAAGAGCTAAAGCTAGGCCAGTCACGCACTGTGAAACAGTTCGAGAGACTGTTGGGTCTCTTGGCGGCAGCGTCCAACGTGATTCCTTTTGGCCTGCTGTACATGAGACCTTTACAGTGGTGGCTAAGGACCAGAGGGTTCTCCCCGAGGGGAAACCCACTTCGTATGATCAAGGTCACGCGGCGGTGCCTTCGTGCCTTAATTATATGGAGGAAACATTGGTTCTTAACCCAGGGTCCGGTATTGGGAGCTCTTTGCCATCGTGTTACGATCTCGACAGATGCTTCCCTCACCGGCTGGGGAGCGGTAATGGAAGGCCGCTCGGTTCAGGGTCTGTGGAAAAGTCATCATCTTTCGTGGCACATCAATTGCCTGGAGATGATGGCTGTCTTCAATGCGTTGAGACAGTTTCTCCCAGACCTGAGGGGCCATCATGTGCTTGTACGAACAGACAACACATCAGTGGTCTCTTATCTGAACCGTCAGGGGGGTCTGCGGTCGCGTCCGCTCTGCAAACTGGCGCACCAGATCCTCCTGTGGTCTCTGGGGAAGGTACTCTCCCTGAGGGCAGTGTATATTCCTGGGGACCAGAATGTGGGGGCAGACATCCTGTCGAGGCAGGAGCTGAGGCCAGGGGATTGGAGACTCCACCCCGAGGCGGTGGAGAAAATTTGGGAGTTTTACGGCCAAGCAGAGGTGGATCTGTTTGCGTCTCAGCACACGACGCACTGTCCACTTTGGTTCTCCCTTACTCACCCAGCCCCTCTGGGGCTGGATGCTATGGTGCAGACGTGGCCGAGGCTATGTCTGTACGCATTTCCCCCTGTTGCTCTGCTCCCAGGAGTTCTGGAACGAGTCCGCCAGTACGGAATAAGCCTACTGCTTGTAGCACCACGCTGGCCGAGTCGGATCTGGTTTGCGGACCTGATCCATCTCTTAGACGGTCCTCCCTTGGAGATCCCGATCAGGAGAGACCTTCTGTCTCAGGCCGGGGGCACAATATTTCACCCTCGGCCAGAGATTTGGAACCTGTGGGTTTGGCCTCTGAGGGGGCCCAACTCATAGAGAGTGGTCTCTCAGCTGAGGCTGCTGAGACCATCCTAAGCTCCAGAGCTCCAGCTACTAGGAAACTATATGCGCTGAAATGGAAAGTTTTTTCTGTATGGTGTCACCGACATCAGTGGGATCCGGTTAACTGTTCTGTGAACACAGTACTCGAGTTCTTGCAGGAGCGCTTTACGTCAGGTTTATGTCCTTCCACACTTAAGGTTTACGTGGCGGCCATTGCGGCTTACCACGCCCTGGTTGGGGGTACATCGTTGGGTCGAGACCCCCTGATTACACGTTTCCTTCGTGGCACACTGAGGCTGAGGCCTGCAACTCGCACTAGGGTGCCAGCTTGGGATTTGGCATTAGTACTAGAAGGCCTGTCTAGGGCTCCATTCGAGCCCTTAGATTCGGTTTCAGAGAAATTTCTTACCCTTAAGACTATCTTTCTGCTAGCTATTTCGTCCCTTAAGAGAGTTGGAGACCTTCAGGCCCTTTCGGTTTCCCCCACTTGCCTTGAGTTTGCACCGGGGATGGTCAAGGCATTCTTATATCCAAAACAGGGATACGTCCCTAAGGTGCTGACCTTGATTCCGAGGCCTATCGTGCTGCAGGCTTTCTGTCCTCCTCCTTTTACATCTGCGGACCAGGAAAGGCTGAACCTCTTGTGTCCAGTGCGGGCACTGGATACTTATGTTCATCGGACATCTTCTATGAGGAAGTCCGACCAGTTATTTATTTGCTTTGGATCACCTAAGAAGGGTCTTCCTGCTTCTAAACAGACGGTTAGCAAGTGGATAGTCGAGGCTATTTCACTTGCATACGAGCACTCTGACCATCCGTGTCCCTTGGTGGTCAGAGCTCACTCAACGAGGGGTATGGCGGCCTCTAAAGCCTTGTTATTTGGGGTTTCCCTCCAAGACGTTTGTGATGCGGCAGGCTGGTCCTCACCGCTCACATTCGTCAGGTTTTACAGTTTGGACCTGGATGCTGCCCCAGGTTCTCAGGTGCTTAGTGCTTAGTTACAACAGACTGACACTCAGGTACTTGGAATTCTGGCGCTTTGGGTATTCTCGTTCCCATGGCGTCGATGGACGCATCGTTGAGTTCCCTTCGTAAGGGAACGTCTCAGGTTACTATTGTAACCATAGTTCCCTGAGAACAGGGAACGAGACGATGCGTCACCCTGCCATACTTCCTGCATCCCTGTGATCGGCTTGCTTCGGCAATTTTCGAAGCTAATGCCGGTTTGCACCGGATGTGCTTTTATCATATCCTGGTCATGACGTCACCCGCCCGTGACGCTCATTCTTTCCATTGGACTAGTTGACATAGATGCTTCAGACGCAGTCACGCTGGGGGCGTTCCCATGGCGTCGATGGACGCATCGTCTCGTTCCCTGTTCTCAGGGAACTATGGTTACAATAGTAACCTGAGACGTTTTCAATTAAAATATCTTTAATCAGGCCTATTTTTCTTATCCCACTAGTCTAGTGAAGTGTTTTCTTGTTCTAAGCGTAAACCTCAGTAAATACTGAGAAAAACAACCTGAATTCAAAATGTAGTCTCAGATAATCAGTCCAAATAACAGTATTGTATCTCACAAAATGTTGCTTCCAAAGTAAATGTGTCTGGTTTTTAAGGATGTTTAGATTTTATTTTTACATCCAAACTAGCCAAAAATACAAATTAAGAAAAGGATGTTTTGCAGAGCACAAATCGCTGTCAGTGTAAACGGTCCTATAGATACACAAACATTTGCAATGCTCATTTTACAGCATTCTGCATGTGCAGAGACAGAGATGCCATCAGACAGGGAGTGGTATTATTTATCCTGTGTGTGTGTGTGTGTGTGTGTAGTGTGTGTGGAATAGAGATGACAGGACAGACGATTGGAGGTGTATTTGCCTAGCTCCAGGTGTTACAGTGCGTTTAATTACTCTCATGGCAGATTAACGAGACAAACCGCTTCCCGCACTCACACACACAAACTCACACTCATACGGGACTAATTACCTTTCAGCTCTGAGAATCTACTGCAAAGCTAGCGTAACACACACACGCACACACATACACACTAATATAGCGTATGTGTTGCGTGGCATTCAAATACGCTCATTCTCTCACTACCAAGGCAAATTATCGGCTCATAAGGACAGACAAACAGTCGTAATGAATAAACAGAGGGGTACATTATATTAACCAGCTCCTGCACTAGCTCTCACATTCATCAATACAATAGAGCGACTTCATTAGCTAAAGCAGAACACCACGTCTGCACTTTCTTCCAGCCTAGATGGTTCTCCACGCTTCCTTTTTTCCCCCCAAATGTGGGCTCTCACACGCATGCTTATAGAGATAGAGATAGTCCTCGTCCCCAGAGCGCCTGTCTGTGGGCGCTGCTACAGGTAGCAGGGGTAACAACAGCAGCTTGACTTAAAACAAATGATTTCTGCCATATGGCAGAGCAGGGACTTGGGAATAAGGGGGAAATCTCAGATTGTGTGTGTGTGTGTGTTTGAAAAGGCTACTGTAAAGTAAAGTTTTTAGAGAAAGCCTCATTAAGTCAAGTATTCTGACACCTCGGTGGCTTTCTCACACTGGTCTGAAGCTGGTCGTCTTCTCAACTTCCTCCGGGGCTGATGGCTGCTCACCGCTTGGCACACAGGACTGTAGGAACGGAGAGAAATAAACATTTCCCATTCCCTCCAAAAAGCCTTCAGACTTGCCCTCTGCTGTCCTGTGCCCGAGAGCCAACAACCCTTCTGAATATTCCTTATTCACTTTTTTTTCTAGTAAAAATGTTAGAATCCTTAAAAGCAAGATAAAATTATTTGAGATGCAGAATTGCATAAGGTAATGGGACTTCAGAGACAATGTTGTGAATTATTTATTCATGGCTAATTTTTGCTTAAGAAGTAAAGGCGGCAGCATTGTCTGTCTCTCTCTCTCTCTCTCTCTCTCTCTCTCTCTCTCTCTCTCTCTCTCTCTCTCTCTCTCTCTCTCTCTCTCTCTCTCTCTCTCTCTCTCTGGCAGGTTTGAAGTGGGCTGTGTTAGTTTGTTAGTTGGTTCTCTTTCAAATGAATGGCATATTCAGAGAATCCTGAAAAAAAGTCTCATAGTTTCCTCAATATTATGCAGCACAGCTGTTTTTAACATTGCTAATAGAAAAAAATGTTTCTTGAGCATCAAATCATCATATTAGAATGATTTCTGAAGGATCATGTGACACTGAAGACTGGAGTAATGATGCTGAAAATTCGGCTTTGATTACAGGAATCAATAACATGTTATAACATAAAATAGAAAAAAAAAGTTATTTAAAATTGTAATATTTTTTCACAATATTTCTGTTTTTATTGTATTTTTGATCAAATAAATGTATGCTTCTCGTATTGGCCCCAAACTTTTTGAATGGTGGACACGCACACACACACACACACACACACACACACACACACACACACACACACACACACACACACACACACACACACACACACACACACACACACATCTCGCTTTCTCTTTCCCTGGCAGGTTGGACGTGTTGGTTTGTTAGTGTGAGGAATGAATGGGCTTTTTCATGGACAGAACTCACACAAAGCTCTCTGCCCGTCTCAAGAACAGGAAGTGCGAACAAAGAGACAGGAGGGTCTGAACAATTGCTGTCTGTTAAAATGTTTTCTGAACGAATAAACCACAGAAGTGGAGATCTCACTATTACTTTCTAGATTTTGCACCTAAACCCAGAATTATAAATCTAATTCAGTTGATTTTTATTTAAGATGGTTAGATAGAGGGATCAAGTGAATAATAAGTCTATACGAAATTGTGAGTATTGGCCATAGATTAGAATAGCGATAAAGCTTGGAAAATGAAACACTTGTTTATAAGAAGACTTGTGTGACCAAACAATATTTCCCATCATTATATGACAGTGTGAATGTAATTTTTTTTAGTAATAACACACACATTTAGTTTGTGCGTATGTGTAATGGTGGAAACAGTTTGTTGTGTGGACATACACATGCAAAATCCCTTCAAAATAAAAGTCCTGGTGCACAGTCGGTCTGTGACAAGGTCAGTTTTAGTTTGTGTGAAATCTTTTGAACACACATCGTCACACTGTAATTATGATTTTCAAACTCTAAAGTAGGAACTTCCCAGGAGGACTTGAATGCCTTGTTGAGTTCATTAAATCAGCAAGTAAAATGCAATTATTTCCGCAAAATATAATGTGTTATACATTTTAAATTTAGTCCCTATACCGATGTACCAGAGCTAGTATGGTATTTGTGATGTACTATATAAGCAGTGTTCAGAATCCAAACATTTTAAATGTGAGCCTCACTGTCCTCATCCCTTCATGTCTTCCCTAAAGTATTTGACACACTTGGCAGTTTGTCTGTGTACATCTGATGCTTAACCTAGCAGCCAGAACAAACAGATGCTTCAGTGAGAAGTCAGTGTCTGTGAACAGTATGTAGGGTGAAGCTTCATACATGATTTGTTGTAGCCCATTAGGTGAGGATCTTTGCAGCCAATGGAAGGCTTACAATTTCAGTCTTGACATATAGAAATGGTCAGATCATCTAGGTCAGAACTCTGATATTAATGCAAAATAAGTCATGTTGGGTGAAAAGCATCAACTGAATAGCAAGTAATTAATTTGATATTTTAAAGCCAAATAGGTAAAAATTCCCCTAACTATGGTCTCCATGTATATTCCATGAAAAGATGGGCCCCAGATGCTTCGATGGCTTGGATATTCTCACTAGAAAATTACTTCACCTTTAAGAATAAGAGCTTATGTCTGAATGAAAGCCAAAACGACAGTCAAGCTTTAACCTGAGGGCAACATAAATGTATCTCTACAATCTCTCTGACTAGAAAGAAAACCCTCTGGAGGAGGGAGGAGGAGGCCGGGACTGGAATACATTTAACTCTTTAATTAGTCTTAATGCACATGAAGCACCTTATCAGCACATGCCTCCAAGGGCTTCATCTCACTCTCTCTAAAGTTTTACAATCATATCAGAACAAAACTTAATACGGCTGAAAACTTTGATCTGCTATTGGAGCGTTTCATTAGGCCCTGAGGTATTTCCTTTTTAGGCTTTACTCTCTAGAAACGCTCACACACACACATTTGAGGGTAACGGGTGTCATCAGACACCTGATGTGATTTTTTGTTTCGTTTTATACAATTCCTGTTTCATGTAGATCTACTGTAGGGTTATATATTAGGGTAATGATGGTGCTTAGAATTATATCTTATTATATCTCTACCGGCCATAATGAGAGGTATTTCACTGCATAATGACTGGAATAGGTAGGATATTCACTCAGCCTCTTTCATTAGTTTATTCATTCATACAAATATGTTTTGCCTATTTGCTTTCACTGTTTTATCTCTGGGAGTACAGATAGAAATGCAATTGGGTTTATCCCACAACAGCTGAGCTCCAATTTACCTGCCAGCGGCTCCTTGGAGCTTGCTCTGTATCTCCATATGAAGGTTTTCTTAAGTTTATGGGTTATATAATATATTTGCAGTGGCCCCAAAAAGTGTTTGTGGGCACGTAAGTTACACATGAAAATGTATAAATGTCATTGCTTTAGTTTTATGCTATGTTGGGCATTGTATATGCACTTTTTTTAAGTTGTTAAAACAATTTAGTTCCCTCTGCAAAAGTGAGACAACAGTGTCATACATGTTATGTTTAAAGAAAACAAAGAAAAATCAAGGTAAATATCACATTTTAATTTGGCCTTTTCTATTCAACCTATGAAATTAGCTATGAAAGCTATTAAATTAGTCTTAGAAAGATATAGGTGTTGGTTGTGTTATTCTGGAACAAAAACATAAATAAATCTACCACCATCATTCCAATCACAGAATGTGCTAAAATGAACGCTGGATGGAAATGCCAACATTGTCATACATTCTAAAAATGCAGAAACAAAACGAGTATCTGATAAGAAACATGCGCATAAACTATGATGGAAACACATTTACTGAATCAATTCCTTGGTTTGCATCAAAAAAGGCATGTGACTTTGCAATGGGACGGCATAACTGGACCAATCAGGAGACCGGTCTCATTGCACAGCATCTGAAATGCTGTTTTGGTTGTTCTAAAATGCCCGAGCAAAGTCGGCCAGCAAAGTGGTTCAGTATAATTACCTCCCAGAACTGTCTTACACGACTGTGTTCCCAAACAGCAGGAACCCGCCTCAGAAACCAAGATAACTTTATTGCGTTTGCTCTGCGTGCTCTGAGGCGCAAGCAATTTATTATAATACGAAATTGTTATATACAGTGGCTTCTCCTACTACAGCAACTTCCATTTTTCTTGGTGATATTTAGCGCCAGTTTATCAGGAATTGATGATTTTGTTATCCTTGGCTCATTGGGTGGAAACAATGCTTTATTCGCAAATTGTTGAGAGATTCCAATTTTGCACATAAGTTAAATTCTCAACTTTGGATGGAAAAGCGTGTGAAAGGTGTTTTTAGAGCATTTTTTTAAGTCACCAGGGCCGTATTGGCCATAGTTAAAGAAACCCTTATTTGATAAGGTTATTATCAGTGATGAAGTAAAGTATATATATATATATATAGCTGTGTTTTTGCACATCTCCACTGAGATCCTGCATATAATTACAATATTTAAACATGCTTGCCTAGTTCAGTGAGCCGTTACCTTATGGGAAATTATAAAGGAACTCAATATGTGGTTGAACATGGAAGCAATCAAGACTCAGAGAGAGGGCAGAAACCCAAAATCACTGTAACAGTGCTAAATTTCACCTGGAGAGGCTGTTCCATCAAACCTTACAGAGGAACCCACTGGGCTTTCAAAATAGCAGTCTCCTAATCAAACACGCTCTCGCTCTCACATCCCTGTTTGGCCCTCTGACAACACTGTGTGCGACCTGTTATGTCTTACCCGATATTAACAGGATCCGTGGGTGTGAGCGCCGCATTCCTCTCTGCAGGAAACCACAGCTTTGGTTTCTCCTAGGGCCTTGTTTGCTGGGTTGCATGAGGGAGGAAATCATGCTGGTCTTTTTGTATCACAGCAGTGAAGAACTTATGACCCACGCATTAAATAAGATATTGTTGGCTTTAATTAAATCGGCACGGAGAGAGATATTAGGCGAATGAACATTCCCTGCTGCTGGCTGGCGATCGGCCACGCGTTCATTTGTGGATTCTCACAAGCGACTGGGTGGCGCGGGAACACGCGGGGAAGGTAGGCGCTGTGCACATCGGTGACAAGAAAAACATCTAGATCAGGGGTCTCCAACCTTTTTTCATTTGAGAGCTACTTTTTAAAAAATATAGTGGCCGAGAGCTACTCATGTAGGCTAATACAATACTTAAATCTCTTAAATAATGTCTCATAACTCTCATATTAACAACTATCTAAACTGTTTTAGACCTAAAAGAGTTTTTTTAGGCCTATATATGTCACCCTTAAATGTCAGAGAAAAGAACAGAATCAGAGATTAATTTTTTTAAAGAAAATTGTACTTTGCATATTATACTATAAAAACACATAATTATAGTTGATTTTATAGTGCATCTTAACTAGAGATGAAATGGCCTGAAAATTTCATTTCATGATTATAGTGACCAAAATGATCAGTTATCACAGAATCCTGTTCAAAAAGTACTAATACTACACAATAAAATCCATTCACCAAGGTTTATGTCGAAAAGCAGCAAATAACAAATATAATTAGAATTCATTTGCACTTTTTGTTTACATAAACAAAATAACAACATTAAAAATAATGGTCAGATTTTAAAGGAGTGTCTTGCGACATGTTATCTACTAGCCTACAAGTACAAATAAAGTTTTGACCAGAGTTGGGTATAACGCCTTACAAAGTAACGCGTTACTGTATTCTAATTACTTTTCGTGTTAACGCAGTACTGTAACTCATTACATTTTAAATTTATGTAATTTGATTACAGTTACTGATGTCAATAAAATTAAGTTACTTGCGTTACAAATGTATTGTTAAGAAAAAAATATTTAGTAAAATGCCTTTCTAATCACGTTTGGCCGGCTGCGTCAGCATGCGCTTTAATGAATTACCGGAGAACGCGCTTCATGAGGCACACACACACACACACACACACACACACACACACACACACACACACACACACACACACACACACACACACACACACACACACACACACACACACACACACACACACACACACACACACACACACACGCAGCGCTACACGGTTTAGAGCACAGTCTGGCCGTTTCTCAATAGTAGCCTACGCAAACTTTAACAGAAACAGACTTGTCATTTTATTTTATTATACATGTACATTCAGTGAAGAGAATGTATAGTAAAATAAATATAAAAAATATTCTATATATTTTAAAATATATAAACAAAAATTACACAACCCTGTCTCTTTTTGTTAAATGTCAGTTTTAATGCTCAATAATATTCAGTATAAAAGTATAAGTAGCCTAAAAGGTATAAGAAGCTGTACAATTAGAAATAAAGCAAACAGTTCAGTCAAACATAAGTTATCTCTCTAATAGGCTACAAAGTTAAAGTCACCTCTCGATGCATCCTGGGTAAAAGGGGCGGATCAGGAACACATCAGTGGTCTTGAACTGGACTTGCCTAGATGTGAACTCTGAATTGGAACAGTACTTGGGCAGCGACTGATGACGTTTCACAAGTCCACAAAAACATATTGAGAAACAGCCCTCTCTTCTGTCTCGCATGTGCGCTCTTTCTCGCTCGCTCTAGATTCCGGGAGATTTGAACTAATTTGCGGGCATCAGGGAGCCGCTATCAACATGCGGGAGACTCCCGGAACTTCCAGGAGACTTGGATGTCTGTATTCTGCAATATTAAATTACGGAAAGAACTGAGTTTCACTTTGTAGTGTATTCTTGTAGTTTTAATAGGTTTTCAAAGTAACTTGAAAGTAAAGTAATTAGGAATCTGATTACTTTTTACATGCAGTAATCAGTAATGTAATCAAATTACAATTTTAAAGTAGTAATTAGTAATTTGTAGTGGATTACTTTTTTTGAGTAACTTACCCAACACTGGTTTTGACAAAAAAAGATTTATAAAAAGCTCGCATATTTCAGCCTTTAAATCATTTTCATAAAAAGAATGAGTCAAAAAAGATAAATTACTGACGTTCACAATGCACATTAGCTTATCTTTCATTATTAATAGTAATATTCGGTCCGATTTTCCCGTGGCGTCTGTCATTGATATGCAACCATGCACTGCACTCACCACAATGACAAAGAAGTTTTAGTAGCTAATGGATTTTTCATCTTGCTGCGCATGGAAAAAATGAATGCGTCGCTTCAATTATGAGCTTCCTACATTTGAAATAACGAACTTGAGCGCGCAAAAGATGCAATATGTGAACGCCCCCTTGGTGAGCTACCTCCTATCAGGCCACGAGCTACTGGTAGCTCGCGAGTGACGTGTTGGAGACCCCTGCCATAGACCATTGGCAACCGCTCCACAGATGAGGCATACAGCTTTATCTTTAGAATTAGTGAAGAGGAATTCTGTCTCCCACTCCTCGTTAAAATAATAAGTCTTCTTTTTTGCATGACCTGCATCGTCAGCCATAATTAATCTTTTTTTTTATTTTTTAGGGTTCAATATATCTTATGTATAAATTGATCGGTCTGCCCGCGACCGCCTCAGCTCACTGAAGTTACGTTACGTTTTTTTTTTAAACGTGCTCGACGTGCAGATTCTAAATATTTTTAATTATTTTATTATTTTATTATGTTTTAATGGTATATGAAATGTTACCATTAGTTATTTTCTCATTTTATGCCATCATCAAAAATAATAATTAAAAAAAAACTAAATGAAAGACAATTCAGGCTATTTTTAGAACGTGCTCGGCGGGCGACTCAGAGACTCCATGCGGGCTACCAGGTGCCCGCGGGCACCATGTTGGAGACCACTGATCTAGATTGAGTCGGAGCTGTGGCACAGAGGTTAGTGCTCTTGTTTACAACGTGGAGATCAGGGTTCGAATACAACTTTAGTCATGTCCAGTGTTATTTTAGAATTATTGATATACTATTATAGTATTTCTTAATGTTTTGAATCAGATTTGTATTGTTATATTTTTCAGTTTTCATTTTAGTTTGTTTTGTGCTTTTATCATTTTAAATAACATTTTTCAATTTAGCTTTAATTTACATTTATTTCAGGTTTAGTTTGTCATTTTAGTACTTCAATTTACTTATTTTATTTCAGCAGGTTGTCAAGGCCACGTTTCAAATTTTAATTAAATAAGCTAAATAATTAAATAATAAATTAAAATATGTATATTTTTTTTAAGGTTAAGTTTTTCATCTTATATATTTTTATTTCAATTAACTGGCGTTGTAACACAAATTGGGGGCTTGTCCGGGAGATAACACTAGATTTTAGTGGATGAGAAAGTCCAAAATTAAATTATTTAAATGATGATGTATTTTAAATCAATATTTTAATAGACTTTTTTAATAATAGTATGTAAATTAGTTTGTTCACGTTTGTATTTGTGTAATTTTGTACAGATACAAGATATCATATCATACACTATAAATACTCATGTGCAGTATATATATATATATATATATATATATATATATATATATATATATATATTTATATTTATATATTTATATATATATATATATTTATATATAAATGCTTTTGGGTGAGTTTACCTCACTAGTAAATCGCTTCAGTCTACCCGTGTTCAGTCCGCTTCAGCTCAAGTGGGTCAATCTTCTTCAAAAACACTGTTATTGCATTGATTATATGTTGTAGTGACATTTTTTCTCATCATATTTCCTTTACTTTACTTAAAATCATTTAACTACCATCATTCCCATTCTGTCCTTTTACCTTTCTGTCTCTACTGTTCCACTAAAACAATGGGAATAACATTTAAATGTATCATTTTATAGTTTTAAATGTATTTTTAAAGTGGTTATCCTAGTGTTTTGAAAAGCTCATTCCTCAGGTCTAAAGGTTTGGATCCACTACACCAAATGTTACATATTTTCAGAGAATCTTGCCTTGGATTCATGTGATGCAAATCTCAAACCTCCGGAGTGCGGTGAACAAACCTGGGCCTGAGGGCGCAGCGTGTCTGTGTGTGTGTGTGTGTATGTGTGTCACCTGCAGTGAAACACTGTCTGTGTGCATTTACTTGTGCAGCGAAACTACAATAGCAGCGGCGTGTGTGTACATGTGTGTTTGTGCCGACAAAACGAGGCTGCTGTTTATTCCAGTCACATCCTATCCCTGCACCGTGCTGCTGCCAGCAGTAGATTCTCCTCTTTTCATGCCTGTGCACTGGCTGCTGTGTGCGCCACCATCATTAGCACACAAAGAAGGATTGATAACCTAGACTGCAGTGCCATGGGCGAGAAAGAGAGAGAGAGAGAGAGAGAGAGAGAGAGAGAGAGAGAGAGATAGCAATGTTCACTCCTTAACACTCTCATTACAGACCACAGAGGAATATTTTACCACATCTAATACAAGTTTGTGTAGACTGTGTTTACATTCATGCTTAAAGGGACAGTGTACACACAAAAAAATATCTATCATCATTTACTTACATTCATGTTCTTTATCATCATCCAATGTTCATCTTTAAAAACACTAATATTTTAATTACACTGTAATAATATCTATTTAACACATCCTCACGTGGATATCCATTTTTCATACTGTATATTATAATGTTGTGATGCCTAACTGTAAAACATTTTTTTTAATATTATTTATTTATTTGTTTAGACATAATAGCATATCATTTAAATGTTTTCCATTGTCTGTTGTTGTCTCTCACAATGTGAAAACAAATAAGGCCAGCATTGTCTTAAATTGTAATACTGGTTCATAACTAACAAATGTAAATAACAATTATAGATGGAAATATAAGAATTTCTTCTGAATGTGTCTAAGGAAAAAACCCACATTTAAAACGTTAATACATAGATAATCATACATTCGGACCCTTCAAAATGATACAAGCACAACATGGTTTTGATATATCCCACAATCCTGGCCGTGTGCTCAGCTGTTGCTGGAAATAGTAACAAATGCTACCGAATAGAGCAGGTTGAAAGAAGTAAAATTCAACTTATGCCTCCATATCTACTGTAAAATATATAAACAGTTATGTCAGGACCACTATTGTCAAATACGATTTGCAATTGCATACAGTTAGGATTGGCCGTATGGTTCTGTTCTGGGCAAGAACTCGCTGCACATCCATGCAGCCTAGCATGGATAAGAGTAGGGAGAGCAGCAATAACCCCCCTTAGGGTAAACAGAACAGAACCAACATGAATGTATGCAGATATCATTAATTCAAGATTTTAAAGCACAACATAATTTGAGAATTTATTCTGATTCAAGGAGAATCAGAATGCCATACTGCCTGGACGAGAGGAGGAGCTGGGGAGGGAGGAGGGTAATTATCTCCTGAGAAACACGATAGCTGCTGATAATACTGAAGGAGCTTATATATGAATACAGTGATAGGTGTCATATTCCTATAGGTAGACATTTATCAGCTGAGAGTCAGCTTGACTAACGTGAGCTGCCAGAACTAACGCTACGCTTAATATTTAATAGCTTACGCCAGCTCAAACCCTATTCTAGCGTTAAAAAAAAAACTACTGTCAGGATTTACTAAAGACATGAAGTGAAACTGCATTTTTGCGGCTGACCTTATTGCATATGCATTTATAGGAGTTTCCCTTTCAGACGCAAAATTTATGGGAGGAGAGTATTTAAAAGAATCACGCAATGTGATTTACTAAAGTTTGCGCTAGTCAATTTACTGGTATTTGCGCTATTATTTACCGGCCAAAATAAGCATGTCTTAAACCTGCTGCTAATTAGTAGATTGGTAGAAAAACATCATGCTGGTTTTGAATGACATGAGGGAACATAAACGATAACAGAATTATATATATTTTTTTTTACTCTTCAGTGCTATTTTTTATTTTTCAATGATGTGCTGTGTTAACCTGGCAACAATACATGATCTATGGAATAACAACAAGGTCTAAATGTGACATCTGGTCAGATGTTATAAAGACTTTCGTTTAAAGATCTTTTACAGCAAAGACAATAAAAGAGGCTTCTAAATTGTATTCTTCCTCTGAGCTGACAAGGACCTTCACACGTTGTGACACTCAGTTGGTTTATTTTATAAATTCTTTCTATGGTTTGTTTTCGGTGTGATTCCCCGCAGACAGTGATAATCTGTTTTGGACTGACTGTGAAAAAGAGATGAAGAAAGAGGATCTGACAGGAATCAAGTCAAATGCTGTTATTAGGCTTTGCATTCTCTTTTAGTACAAAGCCTAAATGTGTCTTCATGCAGGAACGCATTATTTTTACCTTATGCCAATGTGCATTTTCTTTTTCCTTGATCTATTTAAAATATTAAGGCCTGAAAGGAAGGCTTTGTGCGTCATGATCATGTGTATGAAACACCCCCATTATTCCTGTGATGGCAAAGCTGCATTTTCAGTATCATTACTCCAGTCTTCAGTGTCACATGATCCTTCAGAAATCATTCTAATACTCTGATTTGGTGAAGAAACATTATTTTTTTTTATTATCAATGCTGAAAACAGTTGAGTACAATTTTTTTTCAGGATTCTTTGAATTGAAAGTTAAAAAGAACTACATTCATCTGAAATAGAAAGCTTTTGTAACATGCCTTTACTGTCACTTTTGATCGATTTAAATGCACCCTTGCTGAATAACACTATTAATTTATTCAATTTCTTAAAAAATCTTACTGACACCAAACTTTTGAACGGTAGTGTGTAATGTGCTTTAATAATTATGCAAATTATGCAACCAGAATGATGCAGTTAACCAAACATTGTTCCCACACACCTGTAGATTCAAAGAGAGAAAAAAGAAATGTACTGTCACAAAATTCCATAATATTGTCTTGATCGGCTTTACCATCCTCTGGTCTGATCCCACAATTTCCCATTCTCCGTGTGATTTCAAAGAGAACAATTCCCAAATGTATAGTGTATAATCCTGTTCCTTGTTCGCTGTTTCCTTGTTGCCTGTACAGTAGCGTCTCTCCATTCTTCTCTTTGGTTTTGTCTCTGCATTGTGTGACCTGAAGTGAGCTGCTGTAAAGGTTAATGGAAAAAGTGCAAGGTGGTGCAAAACCCTGTCACAAACACTTTTGACACTTCACTGACTGCCTCCATATGTCAGGTCTCTGAAAACAATTGGGGTTGCCATGAAAACAAAATTGTTAATATCAAAACGCTATTAGTCTTTATTAGCGACTTGCGTCAGAATACACTTGAACATTGTAAAAAAACGGTAAAAGACTGCTACAATGAAAAACTGTTAATTGGTTAACAGAAAGTTTCTGTACTATATACAGTGAATAACTGTGATAGATCTAACTGTACATTTTACAGTAAAATATATTTTTTACAGTTTTTGGACGTGAAAAATAAGTCATTGTATAATTTACAGTGAAAAAACGTAAATTGAAATTCCCACAATTCCCTGTGTGACACTTCACATTTTTGTTTAAAAATAACTATGTTTATTAATAGTTTTTTATTAGTTTTTTTTTTTTTTTCGTAATCTGTTATATACATTAGGGTTTTATGTTTATTGCATTTTTTAAATTTCATGTGTGTTACCATGATGGTGTTTAGTGTTTGTGTGAATGACACCTTGCAGCTTATATACTAGTATGAACTTTCTCTACTTTTGGAAAAGCTTGTGATGAGCATCAATTCATCATGTAACTCTTTTTTTTCACCACTGTGTGTGGTGGTTGCCAGTGTATTACAATGGTACAAAACAGATAATAGTATATTAGATATTAGTATGTCTGTAAATTAACATGATATCAGATAATGAAATACGTTATTTTTTACTGTAAATTTAAGTTAAGGTCTGTAAAACCTAAAATGTTGCTAGTGTATTTAAACGACTTTTTTTTTTACAGTGAACACATGTTATACACATTACTGTATAGATCCATAACTGTCTAATACAGTAAATAATGCAAATACAGAAGCTCTACCCAGTGTACGAGCACTGTTTGAACATTTTGGATCATACTAAACCATAAACTCGTTCTATTGCATAATCTCCAGATATACCTGTTCACCGGAGATTCCTGTACCTCCAGCTGCCTTTGCTGTCTCACATTCTCTGGTTAACATTTCACGGTTGAGTTAGGCTGATGCTCAGATTGGCTTTTCATTTAGATGCTGTTCCAGTGGTAGCTACTCAGTTACTTTAGTTACTAAGCATTTACAAGAGTAACGTTAAGTGGTCTGAATGGCTCCTGTGCTCCGAGTGTATTCCTTTCCTACACACATCCTCAGATTCACAGCTGTAGGAGGGATTTGGTAAGGCAAAGAGAGCTCGGTGGGAAATGCTCTTCAGTATAGCTGCACTTTGAGTTAATGGAGCTAACTTACACACACACACACACACACACACACATTATTAATGGGCTGTCTGTTTGTAAGAGTGGGGTAAGGTTCCACCGCAATGCCTGGCAGTCATAATATTTGGCCTTGGTTTCTCAGAACTCCTGATAATTCTTTTGTAGAGATGGAAAAGTTATTATTATAAGGGTTCTGGATAGTGTAGGATTGTTGGGCGGGGTTCCTGAAGGTTGCAGGTGTGTATTTCTGCTGTGGACTGTGGGATTATGGGATACCTGTCATTACTCCACCCACAGCTGCTGTGTCCTTGAGCAAGATGATTTCTGAATGTGTTGCTCCAGGGGTGCTGCAAATTCAGCCTTCTCTCCTCAATCACTCAGTCTTGCTTGGCAGGTCTGCAAAGGTGTAAATTGCTGGATGTCCTTAAATGTAAACCATAGCCTATTTTCTGAAAAAACACAGGCAGTTTTTTAAGTCATGCGGTTTTTGTATTTCATTTAATGGCTCAAAGTAAGAGTTTGCAGACTGGTTTGTTGAATGTCCATCATAGTATTCGTCGTTTATTTTATTTTATAAGTACACACAAGATGGTGCCATCTTTGCTTAAAGCAACACTATGTCGTTTTTGCGGGTTTTGCTCTCGGGGTCCCCCTACAGTTGAGAAACAGTATTGTCTTCTACTACTGTCGTAAAATCTGTCATGGTTACACCAGGCGATACACGTGTGCATTTGTTGACAAGCCGATACTGTCTTGAGTGACGCATGCCCACGGGGGGCGGGGGCGGGAGCGGGAGCGGGGTAGCTTTCTTATAACATAAAGAAAGCTAGCCGCGGTTTTGATGCTGGCCCGTTTCCCTGACGACTCGGGGGCAGAAGGGGGAGGTCCACAGAGCTCGCCCAATCCTCACTGTCCGACGCCAGGATAGAGCAGCTGGCCATCTCTACAGATGCAGCTATCTCGTCGTCATTAATGGCGGAAGCGGCGGCGCGCGGCGGCCGTTGTCCGTCAGCGACCGACTCGAGTGAAGCTGGTGAAGCTGGCGGGCGAACCGGCGAGCTATCACGGGCTGAAGAAGGCTCGGGGCTGTTTCGTCAACCTCAATGGCGGAAGCGGCGGCAGACGGCGGCCGCTGGCCGTCGGTGAGGGACTCGAGCGATGCCGGCGAAGCTGCCGGGCGAACCGGCGAGCTTTGGCGGGCAGGAGAAGGCTCGGGCCGCTCTGGGCACGGCGCTTTTACGGCGCGGCGCTACAGCGGGCTGAAGTGCAGGCTCTGATAATGATGCCAGGCGAGTCCTCAGAGTCACCATCGGCAGTAGCTCACAGTGAGGGCATCCGCCGTCGACAAGAGCGAGAGCCGCACGATCCTCACCCAGGCAGGAAACGCAGATGACATGACAGTCCCCGTCACTGAGTGTGGCTCGGCACTAGCCGCAGGATCTTTGCATCTTGAAAAAGACGCAGCTCTTTTAGCAGAGAGAGAGACAGTGAAAAAATGTGTGTCGCAGCGGCGAACACACACACACAGTATGAAAAGGATATAACGCCGGAAAGCGTAGCAGGTACGGCGGCTAAAGGCGGCGATGCCAGCGACTTCAGACTCAATGGCTCGTCCCGCTGTGTGCTTATCTCAGACGGCGTGGCTTCTCACTCCGGATCCAGCGATGCGTGATGCTTCGCTGAAGACATGAAAATCAGTGTACCAGCCTTATCGAGCTATAGTTATAGGGCGAGACCACGCCCTTTCTGGCGGGACGTGACGAAATAGGCGCGAAATGCCCCCATTGGATATGGTGTCACGCAGCGCCTCTCTCGATAGGCTGCTGCTGTTGCCGCAGGGCAGCCAATAGGTGCGCGAGCCGTCCTGCCTATGTCTGCATGCTGCTGCACAGCGTTTAAATTAATTCAAAATTAAGGATAATTTTTGGCTTCAATATCTCGTGGAAAAGAGGTTTTCCCCATAGCGTAAGATATTACGCAGTACTCGTTCCCTCTCTAGAGAGAACCGAGGTTACGTTAGTAACCGAGTACGTTCTCGCGGGCAGACTGTCAGCGTTGCGTGTGAAATGTCTTCATCCCAGGTACATTGGCATATATTTCAGCGTGTCATATGAATATAATTTCATGGGTTTTATTTTTTTCAAACGTCAAAAGATCGCATAGCTCACGTTTACAAGACAGCGTCATTATAGTAGCCTATTGTCTACTGTTTTACATAACGGATATGCTAATTCAATTCAATGTTTGTGTGGTAGGTAATAGCCATATATCGTCAATATTATAATATCAAGCTACCATAGATGAATCTGCAAATTTGAAAATCGATTTGCATTATAGCCTGAGGCAAGACACTTTCACCAGAAAAATAAATACACAAACATATCAGCCTGCAGACATTAAGATAGTTATCCTGAAAGATTATTTATTATAACCAGCATGTTAGTGTAGCTACCAGATTGATAATTCGCTACTCTAGTAGCATTACTTGATTCATGAAGATAAATGGAGGACCAGATAGATTCCGTAACATGGTCAGGCCATGTTATTCAGTCTTTTACATTTTGCGCGATAGTCAGCTCCCTGACTCCCTGATTTATTTATAAATGTATAAACACTTTATAGATGACTGACTGCTGCGCTTGTGACAGGGTGCATGTTACTGAAAGAACGAGCAGAGAGAGAGAGAGAGAGAGAGCCGGTCACGCGCGCACACACTCTCACCGTCTTCAAACTGTCTTGCTCTCCCTCCAATAGTGATCCTCGTCCGGTCTTTTAATTTGTCACTCTCCCTTTTTCTCCTTTTAGTCTCCTCTGACAAAACCTTTGCCTTCTTCCTTTTAGTTGTTGCTTCGGTCATGACAACAACATACAGACGGGTATCAAACGCTAGTTGGGCTCTCACGTCAGAATCTGAGGAAGTGGGGGAAGTAACGTATACCGTAAAGCAGTTGAATTTTGTAGGGTTTTTTTTGTGCTCGGGTTCCTACCTGAAACCCGAAGCTACATAGTGCCAGTAAAAGCGATACAGACACTGTCAGGCTATGGCAGAAGTGTCATTCAACCTATTGTAAGTCGATGTACCATCACAAGGGTCTTGGAAATATATAATGAAGTTTGAAAAACTACATAGTGTTACTTTAAATTTACATTTACATTTTTTTTAATTATTTGAATATTATTTAAAATAAAAGATATATATATATATTTTTTTTTGAATAAATTTTTATCCATTTTTTATTTAAATTTAGAATTTTTTATAATATATCTTTGAATTTATTTGATTGTGATTTTTTACATTTTATTTGAAATACAATTTTTATTAATTTGAATTTTATTCTTAAAATTTACATGATTACAATTTTTTTTACAAAATACATATTTAAATTTATTACATTTTTTAATTATTATAACAATTGTTAATTGGGGGGGGGTATTTCATTTTTAATTATGATCTTTTAATCATTAAAAAATAATTAATTTGTTCGTATTATCAAATACATTTTTACATTTTTTTTAATATATATTTGAATTTTTCTATCTATGAATTTCAGAAATTGGGTTTATGCAACCTTTTATTTTTAAACATGGTTGGTTTGTAAGGAGTAGATCAGAAACAGGAATTTGTCTTGCATGTATAGAAAAACAAGTACTGCATGGATGAATGTTAAGTGCTCAATATATGTTCTGGAGCACCACCGCATTTGGTTAAAATAGATTGGTTTGAATTTTAAATGATAAAACATGCACGTTTTCGCGCACAGCTCATCTCAATCTCGCTGAGAGATGTTATAGTTTTAAGTAATTGTGGCTTGTTCTTTCTCTAGCGTTACGGTTCTTTCATCAGGCAAGCATAATGGAGCTGACCTTGTTTCACAATATTTCTCTAATTCATTTTGTCATACATGATTCATTTTGTCACACAGCCTTCACATGCTGCTCAGTTTTATATATTCAGCCTAGTTTGCTTCAAATGAACAGTACCTCAATCAGAGTATCGCCTCAAGGTGTGGTAGAGAAACATCGGAAGTGTTTGGGAACCTAAATTCAACTCCCTCTGCTTGATGCTCTGTTTGAAGTGTAGCACTGTCAGAAATGGATGCGTTTTGTATGGAATACTGCATCCAAGAAATGCATGGAAAATATGAATTTTTAATCATTTGATACACATATGAGTGTTGTTTTGTGTAATCTCCCTCTGTCTCACTTTTTCATATCCTTTTGTCCTTTTATCCCTCTAATGCAAGTCAAATATCTTTGAGAGGGTGAGCGTGAAATTTGGAAATGAATGTGAAAGTGGCAGTCAGAGCCGGGTGATTGATCCCAGTCAAAAGCACGGTCTTTAATGATTAGCAGCTTGCTCTGAGGCAAAGGTTAAACGGTCCACAACTAGGGGTGATAAAGTGTTCTTTAAGCTAACCAATTATCTGCTCTTGGCGCTCCATAAAATATTTAACCATCTGTTATCGACTTTAGATTATAGGGCAGTGGCAGCTTCCTTAGAAGGCCACATTTGTCACAGATGTACTTATTATTCATTTAATGCTTATATATTTTTTTAAATCAGAGACTTTTGTTCTTCTGATGTTGTGCTTTTTTTTTTTGCATTACCAATTTTATTTGTTTTCCTCCTTTTGTTGGTGGTTTGCCCCTATGACATCAGGACTGCAATCTAATGTGCTGGTGTGTTATCTAAAGAGCCTGAACACTCAAGAAATAAAACATTCAATGAACGTAATTACAATTTAGGAAAAACATTCCATGCCATTAAATTAAAATCTTTAAAAAAAATAAAATAAAATAAAACTTTTTGAATGCATTTGCTCTAGCCTTTAACAAAGTTAAATTACTTTTGGCTTTCCTTCTCGAAATATCATTTGAAATGACTGAGTGAGTTTCAGTAAAACTGTCATTTCATTTTATTAAAGTGGCCCTACCTACATAATGCAACAAATTTGCATAATGTCAGCCTATGGACTTCATTGGCTGCCCACGAGCAACGTCTAGTTGTATTTTGCCTTTTGTTTCATAATAAATTTGATTTATATAACCCTTTTGCTGATTTTTAAGTGTTACATAAACAGGACAGGCGACAGGTACTATCTACACAAAACACATAGGCATAAAAGGTAAAAACTTGAAAGGGTTAATTCACCCAAAAATGACAATTATCCTATAATTTACTCACCCTCAAGCCATCCTAGGTGTGTATGGCTTACTTCATTCAGCCAACCACAATCAGAGTTATATTAAAAAATATCCTGGCTCTTTAAAGCTTTATAATGGGAGTGAATGGTACTTTAGATTTTGAAGCCCAAAAAAGCACATCCATCCATCATAAAAGTAATCCACACGTCATTTGTTTAAAAAATGTTAGACTTCTAATTCGTGACCAGTGTTTTGTTTTGCTCTATCCACTGCACTTCCGCGTTCTTCAATACGTCATGTGTCGGGTCAGAGGTCACTTTTTCGCCAGAACTAGACTCGCTTATGGCCATTACCGGAAGCCAGTGATTATAGTTATAAAATATGGATATTTTTCTTTCAAATACGCATCGCTTTACTTGGGGAGGCCTTTATTAACCCCCTGGAGCCGTATGGATTACTTTATTGATGGATGGATGTGCTTTTTTGGCTTCAAAATCTAAGTTACCATTCACTCCCATTAAGCTTGGAAGAGCCAGGAAAGAAGAAAGTCATATACACCTCGGATGGCTTGAGTAAATTATGGGATCATTTTAATTTTTGCGTGAACTAACCATTTAAATATCTTGAAACAGAAGCCAATTAGTTGTTATGAAGGTCATATTTGAATTCAGCACATCAGAATACATAATAAATTGCAGATTTTTCTCTCTGTAGTGGACCAGTGTTATTTATGTAGTTCCAATGCCAATGGATCAAGTCAACTTCCATTTTACTCCCAAGTTTTAAATGATTGCAAGCAAAGTCATTTTAAGTAATACATTGTAGAAAACTATTGCTTTAGCTCATTTTAATTAACTAAATTGAACAGCCAGCATAAAAGTAAAAAAAATCAAAAATAATCTGTTGGCCTTTGTGGTAGGTCAGATCTTAAGCGGTATATTGTGCTAGATATTGCATTAGATGTCTTCTAAAACTCCACAGGGAGTAAGTGTTTTGGAATTATAGGATAATTTGTTGGGCTAAATTCCAAACAGCTCTGTGCTCATGCCGTATCTCAAAGCGACTGTTTGTTGCATTAGACGATTAGCACGTCCTTAACACCTCAAACGATCAGTCGAGCCCCCTAGTGTGGTTTCTTGAGATGTCTTATTTTCCAGAGACTGGCAGACAGGCTGTTGCAGTTGTCTCCATTATTCAACGGATTCGCTGATGCAGACGAGATGTAGACTGACAGAGACGGGCAGCTGTTTTGTTAGTGTTTTCGCTCCTTCAGTTAGAGCCCAATGTTTAGGAAATGGTGTGGAAACCTGTGGCGCGAAGGACATTTCCTGTGAAGCCCCCTGGGACTCAAGTCCTCGAGAACGTACTCTGTGAGAGCATTTGTTTATTGGATTGCAGTATGCGACGACAGGATTAAGTGTTGTGAATGACTGATGATGCCACCCCCCATTAAACACACAACTTTTCAGCTCTGGAGGATACAGAAGATTGACTCAGAATTCAGTCGTCTATCACATCGCATTACAAAACATATGTAGGATGTTTCGTTTGTCTTTCCTTCTCCCATTGGTTAGTTTTCTCTTTTCTCAATTGACGCTTACAGTTCATTTTGACAGACTGCCAACTCTCTGGCCCTTTTGATTTTTATGACCCCATATAACAAGAACCTCTTTATCTCAAGCTCAAGTGTCTTCCGAAGACGACAACTCAATTGACCCTGATGAAAATGGACAAAGAGGATGGTCATTTATTTTGTCTTCATGCTGTAGCTGAGGTCTGGGATGTCCTCGTAAACTTTGGAAGTTGTGGGATTCTAAATGGCTCGTACTGTTTTAATATAGCTACTAAAACAATAGCAGTTGAAAGATGGTGTGTTTCATGTTGAAACGGACCTGCACTTTCAAATAACCTTTATTAACAATTCATATTATTTACGTTGTAAAAGGGTTTTTCTTAATACTGCTTTGGAAATATTTAACCAAATGCTCAACTCTGACCGGAAGCGTAGTGGAGTAAAGTTGCATAAAAATAAAAAAATAAAGCAAAGTAATGAGTAAGAGCTTTCGTAATTTACCCAATATTTGGTGACTAAATGATGTTTATAGTTACAGAAGAATTTAAAAAAATGTAACACTGTAGAAAGACAAAAGCATCTTTCGTTTGTAGTTGACTCTGTGACATCTGAAATGTTTTTATACAGCATTTTGCTATTTATATATATATATATATATATATATATATATATATATATATATATATATATATATATAAAGTGTGGTTAAATTAGGGGTTAGGTGGTTAAATTGGGGGTTAAATTGGGATTTATTATGTGGGGGTGCGCTCCCTAGGGGGGTCCGGGGGTATGCCCCCCCCCCCCCCCCCCCCCCGGGAATCTTTTTTGAAAAATAAACGATTAAATGGCACTTTCTGGAGAGTTTTGTGCAAAGAAATGGAGGAATTGAGTATTACATGATATGTGAAAAACTGCTAGGTTAAGAGCATATACTTTGCATTGCTGTAGTATCAACAGGTATTAGGACATTTAGCATTGACATTACTGTTAATCAGTCATCACTTGATTACACATTGTATTACCTTGTTATGATATATAGTGACCCATACAATGTGCCAAACATAATGTGACACATGAAGAGACAGTGCAGCATATGACAGTAGCAACAGCTGAGAAGATTTGGGTCTGTGGTGACCAGGTCCACCTCACACACACTTCCTCTCCCATTCTCTCTCTTTACTACTACAACACACACACATACACTCATCCTACTGTGCATCATTTCTCATCAAGATATGCACAAGTCACAAAAATAAAATCAATCTATCCTTGTGGAAAGGTTGCTTGCTAGCTAAAAGTAGGTCTACCAAATCTTATATTTCTGTAATTCACACATATCAAATACAAATATGCTGACTGAATATATTGCTAGTTTATTTTGAGTAGCCAGCTAGCAGTTCTCTTGGCAGTTTGCTGATAATCCGGTGTCTGAAGTAAAATGCTCAAAACATCTCCTGAGAAAAATCACATGGTCAACCTAGTCTTGGTTATTTCATTTTGATTTAGTCTTATTTTCCTTACCTTGTCATCCAAGGCCAGGGCACTTTTAGTACATTTCTGGAACTTTTGCACGCTTCCACATCCCGCTTAACTACGGATCTCCCAGGAATATTCATTATATATTGCTGCGTACATTTATCCGTGTCCATTTATCCATTTCAAAAATCTTTCATTAATTGTCAGAAATATGTCAACATATAAATGCGATACCGTTCAAAAGTTTAGGGTTGGTTATGCTCACCAAGGCTAGATTTATTTGATCAAAATACTGTAAAAAACTGTAATATTCTGAAACATTACACATTTAAAATGTAAATTGTTTTCCATTTTAATATATTTAAAAAATGAAATTTATTCCTGTGATGGAAAAGCAACCATTACTCCAGTCTTCAGTGTCACATGATCCTTCAGAAATCATTCTAATATGCTAAATTGATGAGAAACAATTCTTAATACCAATGTTGAGAACAGTTGTGCTGCTTAATATTTTTGTGGAAAGTGTGAAACATTTTTTCATATAATTAATTATTTTATTATTTTATATTAAAAATATAATATAAAACTATATATATATATATATATATATATATATATATAGAATAATAAAGGTCTTTACTGTAACATTTGATCAATTTAATTTAATGCATCTTTTCTGAACAAAATTATTAATTTCTTTCAATAAAGTAAAACAATGTACTGACCGCAACCTTTTGAATGGTAATATTCATCATTATAATAAATTATAAATTATAATTAAAATATAGGATTTTTAAATAAAGACTAAAGAGGATTTATTTTAATCAAAATCAAATATTTATTTAGTAAAACAAGTTACAATATACACTTAGTATCAAGTTTATGCACCAATGTGTATTAAAACTGCAGCATGAAAAGTCTATTTAGTCATAAAGAACATAGATATATAAATATATACGAACAATCACTGGATGATAAGGCAGGTTTAATCATCCACCTACACTTCTTCATAACATGCATTTAAATTAGTGTGGTGTGCATGACATGTTTAAGCCAGTCATAACAATGAAATGAAATGGCAAAGTACATTTTGTTACCAACAGTTTATATATCGATAAACTGCATTTTACGACTCACAGATGTCTCTATTGATTTCACAATGCTTATTGTTGTGACTGTAAAATGAAACCAAACATGACAGGAAAATTTATAAAAACTAAAAGAAACAAAAAAATGTGTATTGTGGGAAAAGACAAAATTTGTGACCAAAATGACGGATAGAGATGTTTGAAGTTGACATTGATATACTGTGATGATACAGAGAGATGGTATGATAAAGTCAAAGTACCATTAGTAATGTTCAATTTGTAAACGTAGGTTATAATTTCACTGAAACATGCAGAAGCTGAGCCTGAGAGATGTAAATGAATTTGAATAGCCTATGAGAACATTAATCTCAATTAGTGTGGGAGCAAGAAACTGAACCGGGACACATGAAATTTCAATAAACATGCTAATTAATGTGCTTTAATTGGGAAAAATACCAATTTGTGCATTGTATGACTTCATTACAACATCTCTGAGCATGTAATATGGCACAGGTTGGGATAACAAGCAAAATGATGTAAAAGGACCAGTAAACCATTTGTTTGAATCAATCCAGTTAAAAGAACCAATCAATAGAAACAAGTCAGACTTCCAATTAATATAAAAAATAAACCACTTAAAAACACAGAGAATGAGCTTATTTTTGGCATCAAGTGTTTCTATTTTTTTTACATTAAGTGTTTGGTTCTGGCACACAAGACCCATGAGCAAATGAATGTAGCGGAAAAACTGAATAAAAGAAAGTAGATAACGTTAATTAAAGCTGGTTGGCTTCCAAAAATGGCCTGCTCGCTGTTTTCCCAATACATGCAGGGGACACGTTTGTGTGAGGAGTGAGAAACTCCTATTTAAATCTGAGGAAGCAGCCAAGGCCATCTCAACAGCGAGAGAGAGAGAGAGAGAGAGAGAGAGAGAGAGAGAGAGAGAGAGAGAGAGAGAGAGAGAGAGAGAGAGAGAGAGAGAGAGAGAGAATCCCTCTCTTTCCCTCTTCCTTCATTCTCGTCTAAAAGATGAAACGTGTGGAATTCCCGTGAGCAGGATTGGGTAACGTTTGATATCTGCCGCGGCTGTGTTTCTGTAAATAAACGAGAAGAGGGATGATAGAGGAGGAGCAAGAGCAACGTTACAGAGAGATGTGAGGCTCTATTTCAGGATCGTTTCTCTGCAGATTTGGAATAATGATTTGAGTTTGTTTATTCTCATTTAATGAACACGCCGCGCATGAGCCGATTTCATCATTCGTTCACACACAGCAGCTGTATGTATTCAGCTATTCTGACAGTTCACTGTCAGGTCTTCAATTAATTGTGATGCCTTATTTCTTTTGAAATGGTGTAGTGGGAAGGAAAGAGTCCCAAAATAATTACAGGAGAGTAAAAGTAAAGTAAAAAACAAGCCCCTTGCTGCCAGCTCTAAATTTCCAGCACAGAATATGTAATGCCACCCAGGTCCAGTCTGAGAGGATTGGTCACTGGAGACTCATCTAGGGTTTAAACTTTGATCTTTCACTGGCTTTATCAATATTCATAATTCAGCTCTGTGGGGTTTTTACAGCACATTTCTTCAGGTTAGGTGAATCTTTCATGCAAACACAGACAAACACACACACACCGCCACACATGGTGCTGTGGCAGGCTGCAAGCCGGCAGGTGATTAAGAGTTGTTTTTTTCATAAGCTGTGTTATGACATAATATGTTAGTTGTTCTGAATAAGCAGAAGCTTTTCTCTAATCCATGTTACTAGCAACAGTCTGAAAACCAGACAACAGCGGCAGACAGGAAGAACATTACACACCTCCACTTATTACCTTCCACTGCCACTTGTTCACCTTTTCTCTTTCTTTCTTTCTTTCTTTCTTTCTTTCTTTCTTTCTTTCTTTCTTTCTTTCTTTCTTTCTTTCTTTCTTTCTTTCTTTCTTTCTTTCTTTCTTTCTTTCTTTCGAAGTTCAATCAACCAACCGGCTAATCATTTGTTCAATCAATCAATCAATCAATCAATCAATCAATCAATCAATCAATCAATCAATCAATCAATCAACCAACCAATCAACTAATCAATAAGACATTTGTTTTTGTTTTCCGTTCATTGTATTGATTGATAGGTTTATTGGCTGATCAATTAATTATTCAATAAACCAACTTTATTGATACATATCAAAATATTGATTTTGTTATCAACAATAGTTGGTTGATTGAACACAGTCAACCGACCAATCAACAGTTTGTTTGTTCATTTACACTATTTACTACTCAAGCCTACTTATAACTTAATCTGTATTTAATTTAAAATGACACATTTTTAATGTAATGGACACTTCCTGTAACAATATGGTTGAATCATGGGAGGAAGCAGGATCCACAAGTAGCACACTTTATTAACTAAACTCAAAACTGGACAAACTCAGGCTAGGGGAACAGGACACGGGAATTGAACAACCAACATACAATAACAAGAACTCACTAAGACTGAACTAGAAAAAGGGCTTAAACACAAAGACAAACAAGCTAAACAAGATAACAAGGGGGCGTGGCTAATTAGAAACACCTGGGGAGACTAATAAACAAGAAAAACTACAAAGGACTACAAAACATGGCACAGAACAGGAAATAACAAAAGTCCACACAAGACAGGAATCATGACACTTCCATACTAACAGATCACCAATACAAATGTCAATGAACAAACAACAAACATTGTTTCAACAAACACATCCCCATTGTATAATGAGAGAGATCTGGTTCTGTTGTGAAACTCAGATTTATTTTTGACTTTCAAACTGACTCAAATAACTCTTATTTTACATTCAAAATTGGGTCATGTTGAGTCGTCTTGTTTTTAGATCCATATTTGAAGAGTTTGCATAAAGAGTTGAAGAGTTTGTGTACATAATTAATTGTCTCCAAATAACTTTGGACTGGATTTAGATTGGCGCTAACACAGCCACTTAAACAAGATGCTCCTCTGCACGTCCACTTGAGGTGTCTGTTCATATTTTTCCGTCCACCTGACAGCTGTTTAATTTCCCTTGGTTTTGGGTTCACAGTTCAGTTTGATAGTTTGGCACTGGCTCTCTCACATTTTGTTGGGGAGCATCAACAGCGATCCATGAGCACTTTAGGTAGCGCTGACCTCAAAGTAACTTAAGCAGCTTCTTTCCTGTGGCTGATGAAAAAGGACCAGCAAAACACGCCGACTGGCTTTACTCATCTGGAATATGTTCAGCAAAACACAGATCAATAAGAGCTCCAATGAGGATGGATCAGGGCACGTCAATCGGGCCTGGAACAATTAAAGCAAAATAAAAAGCAATAGAGGAAACGAAAGGGCGAGAGAGAGGCAGGGGAAAACCAAATAGCGGAGGAGGAGTAGGGGAAAGGTTAAGTGGTCTTATCAGTTACTACCCATGATGCCACAGTGATGGGCGGCTCGTGATGAGACAGCTGGGATGTGTTTCTGATATCTAAAAGGGCAACCAGAGAGATGATTGGCAGGCTGCAGCATAAGAAAGGAGTGCGTATGTTAAGTGGATTGTCACTCCGGTTGGGAATAATGAGCCTGGAATGACACTTTAGCGGGATGCCTCGGATCAGACAGCGGGAGAACCCGCACATTTCTCAAAAACGAGACAAAATAAAAATCCTCATGCATTATTCAGAGTCAGGATACCTCTCTTTTTTTCTCGCCTCTTTCTTTTTGACTAAAAAAGAATGAGTACTTGTGCCATGCTGATAAATGTACTGTGCTAAGTACTACCTCCTCTGTGCATCCCAAACTTCCCAAATGTTTTATAAGAAACGTAGCACTTATTCAATTTGAGTGTTGCAAGGAAATATGGGCAGTTGCTTGCAGTCTGACGCAAAATTAACTGAGCTCACTGTAGAGCCCAACGAATGGCTATATATCTCCTTATATATTTGTATTCATCTTCATATTTTTAATGTTCACACTGCACTGGGTGGGTGGAAGAATGGAAGTAGCTGAAGAATGAGCATGGAAATCCTAAGGAATTCTGGTTCAAATTCCTATTTCCTCTTGATGATTCTACTGTAGTTCATTAATGGTTCATTTACATTTCCAATAAAAATCAATTTGAATTTGAGGAATAAATATTTGGAAGACATATGCAATTCTGTTTCCAAATATCGGACTGAATTCAATAGATAAAACAAAATATCTAAGAACAAAAATGTGGTAACGTTTCAAAATGTGCATCTTTCAGTTCTCTTAAAAATGTCATGTCATTAGCTTGGGAATCAGACTCCATTGTTGGCATTTTGAGTATTTTAAAACGGTCTTCCGTCCACACCCATTGCACATATGAGAATTGTAAATGGATCCGAATGTCGTTACAATGTAACCAGTTCACATTCATTTAAATAAAGCATTCTAAACAGCAGTTTATTTGACAATACATCTGATTATGTGCTTTGTCGATGTGTGTGTGGAAACGTCAGTGTTCTTGGCTCGTACTGGTACCTGTGCTGAGGCGTGTTTCAATGGCAGCTGCTCTCATTGGGCTGAAAGATGCCATGTGCACTGACAGTGCCATCTGTGCAACGAGTACCAGATGCCAACCTGTCCCAATCATGTCATGCCAAGGCCTGTACATACCCTCTACAATCACCACAAGTAATGAATCTATCGCCCCGTCACTCATTAAACACACACGCTCAGGGATTGTGTTTCTTCTGTGTATTTCACACAGTGGGACGCTGTGATCCTGTGGATGTGGGTTACTTTAGGGTGGATCAACTGTCAGTTAAAGGCCAAAAGGACCTCAGAACAGTCAAACAGGCAGATAGATCACATCAGGCCACATAAAGCAACATACTGACTGATAGTGTTGGTGGTAACGCATTACAAGTAACACGATATGTAATCAGTTACTTTTTTCCAAGTAACTAGTAAAGTAACGCTTTACTTTTAAATTTACATCAAAATATCTAACTTACTTTTTGAAAAAAGTAACGTTTGTTACTTTGTTTTCCCATTTGTTGACTGACATCCTTCCTGTCTCAAAGTTGAGAGAAATACAAAGGTGTTGTGTGTGATGTGTGAACATGACATGGCTATTGTAGTTATGGAATGAAAAACAAACAAGCAAGCCCAGACCAGATGAGAAAAAGTAACGTGACATTACTTTTCATTAAAATAACTAAGTAACGCAATTAGTTACTTTTTTTTAGAGAGTAACGTGATTTATAACGCACTACTTTTAAAAGTAACATTCCCCAATACTGCTGACTGACTTCAGGCCAGACCAAACATTCAACTCATCTGACAGACAGTAAAATACCCCACAGTGAGTGATGTTCTTTGGGTATTGAGTCATATTATTTAGTGAACATGAGCATTTGTCATCGTTTTTGTTGACCTGGATATCCCAAACCTGGCCAATGCTCATGATTTTGTAAAGGCCACTGCAAAAACAGCCCAATGAGTCAAACAGTAGAGTCACAATGCGTGTATAGAGGATATGGACGCTTTAGGGATGCGTTGTTCACTGTCTTCTGAGTCATAGTTGCAAATCAGATGTGCAGGAGCCAATCTGCTGTCTGAAAGAAAGACAGACACTGAGCATAGAAGAGGTTAGAATGAAAGAAAAAGGAGAATACAGTGACAGGAAGGAGAAGGAAAAGTATAGCTGTCTCTTATAGCAGAGGTTCGCAAACTTATTGACTTTTAAAAGACATCCCAAATGGGATGTAGTGTACACTACAGTTCAAAAGTTTGGGGTCAGCAAGATTTTATTTTGAACAATTATTTATTTTTTTATTTTTATGGAGCAAGGTAACAGTAAAGCCTCTTTTAAAATAATGTTAGAAACAAATAAAGAGAGCAAGGGAGAACTGAAACTAGGGCGACTACATACACAGACAAATGAGGAGACTAAGTGACAACAGGTGCACACGCTGAGTGATGATGACTGATGAGGATCATGACAGGGAACAGGCAACACTGATTTACAAGAAAACACATGGTGCCCAAACACAGAGGGCAAAACAAAGTCCAAGACAGGTGTCACAGTGACACTTGGTGAGCATACGAGACATATTTAAAAAAAATTTAAATCATACTGATCCCAAACTTTTGAACTGTAAGTTAATCTGTCAGGTGCTAGTATTATAAAATTTGGCCCAGTGTTTGACCATGTGTTAGTTTAGTAAACCACACTTCTGCTGATATTTATATGTTTACAAAGTTGTCAGTTTTCAGACTGTCAGTCATGTCAAGAATGCTTAAATGTTTAAATTTAACCCACCCATTGAACCGTGGCTGAAAATCATTGACAGCATCATCAAACCTATCCTTCTATACGGCTGTGAAATCTGGGGCCCCAAATTTAAATTCAATTACGAATCCTGGGACAAAAACACTGTTGAAATTTTCCACTTTCTGCAAGAACATCCTGGGAACTCACAGAAATGCACCAAGTCTGGGTTGCCGTGCAGAATTAGGCAGATTCCCTCTCATATCTGAAATCCAGAAGAGAGCTGTAAAGTTCTGGTTCCATCTATCAGACGCGCCGACAGAGAGCTACCATCACTGCGCTCTTAGATACAGGGCAGGACATTTATATATATATATATATATATATATATATATATATATATATATATATATATATATATATATATAATTTTGTTTACAAATTAGACACTTTGCAGTTTTTATATATCTTAAATAGGCTATTTTATTTTGGATGTGTTCATTGTCATTATATTAGCTGGTTTTATAAAAGTTTATAAAATTGACAGGATATCTTTGCTTGGTGGATTTGGAAACAAGGCTTGTCTGTTTATAAACGTAATCGCGTGCATCTCTGATGATTATATTGTCCGTGTGTTAAAAAAAAAAAACATGCCATTTGACTAGAGGCTAGTCTCACTGTCCCACAGCAACATTAAAATAGTTTAGATTTGTGTACATTGTTTCTGTTAATAATGTAAGTGTCTATTTCGTTATAATATTCAGATTTATCATAAATAATTAAAGAGGGGTGGAGGTGCGGTCACATTTGAGCATTTAAAATTTTTCTAGAAGGAAACGAAATAGTTACTTCCTGAAGTAACTAGTTACTTTTATTATATGTAACTGAGTAACTAATTAGGTTACTTTTTGGAAGAAGTAACTAGAAACTGTAACTAACTACTTTTTAAAATTAAATTGCCCAACACTGGTGTTCACACTGCACTGATGGGGTCCAGCTGCCCTGAAACAGAGAGAGAGAGAGAGAGAGAGAGAGAGAGAGAGAGAGAGAGAGAGAGAGAGAGAGAGAGAGAGAGAGAGAGAGAGAGAGAGAGAGAGAGAGAGAGAGAGAGAGAGAGAGAGAGCTCAGACTGTGTTCACACTGCACTGATGGGGTCGTAGAGGACGAGCTGCACTTCCTCACTGAGTGCAGCAACAATAAAAACATCAGAGACACTTATTTCACACTAATAGCACAGATTTTACCTCAATTCCAACAAGCGAGCCTCATAAACACACTGTCTTACATACGTAACCTGAGACGTTCCCTTTCAAGGGAACTCGAGCTGCGTTGAGACGCGGTGGGAACCCCATACCCATTACGCCATAAGACAAATGCCCGTTCTGTGTGAAGTCCTTGCGCACACTAGAAGCAAGCAACCTAGCCCCGGGAGTGGAGAGGTGTAGGTCATAAAATCTGACAAATGTATGAGGTGAGGACCAGCCTGCCGCATTACAAATATCCTGAAGGGAAATACCCGAAATTAAAGCCTAGGGGCAGCCATACTCCTTGTAGAATGGGCCTGAACAGCCACAGGTGAACACTGTCCGGCCGCTTCATAAGCAAGTGAGATAGCCTCAACTACCCACTTGCTCATTATCTGTTTAGATGCAGGGCAACCTATCTTAGGTTACCCGAAGCAGACAAAAAATTGTTCTGATAAACGCCACTGAGCAGCTCTGTGGACCTAAGCATCCAAAGCCCGGAAAGGGCATAACAGATTTAAGATTTTCCTGATCTGGGGTATTAGAGGTGGAGGACAGAAGGCCTGGAGCACAAATGACCCGCACATTTAGTAGGGACCTAGAAATGCAACCCGATCTGGGGTGAAGAAATACTACCACCAACCAGGTGCAAATCCAAGTATGTGCAGGCCTCAGCCTCATGTACCACGGAGAAGACGAAATTAAGGATCTCTCCTCAGAGATAGCCCAGCAAAGAAACATTCATTACAGAAATCAAGTACTGTACCAACAGGGCAGAAACGAGATTCAGAAGGCGTTCTCTGCACCAGGCAGAGAACAGCATATTAGTCTTCTCGTGGAGGGAGCTCTAGACTGGAGTATGGTCTCCACGACCTCGGTCGAGAAACCTGAATCTATGAGCTGGGCCCCCTCAGAGGCCGAGCCCACAGTATCCACAACTCCAGAGCTCCCAGGAGCAAAGATATCGGGAAAAGCGTATAGGTGTAGCGGCAACCACACCTATTACATTACATCCAGTCCAAGCGGAGCTGGATGCGTGAGGGAGAACCACAAGGGCAATGCATTGTACAAGCGATGCGAAAGGTCGACTTGTAGTTTGACCGAAGTTCTCCCTAAGAAGCTCCACCACTTCGGGGTGAAGTCTCCATTCCCCGGGCCACAGCCCCTGCCTCAACAGGATATCTGCTCTGATATACGAGACCATCAGTGTGTTGTCCGGACCCTTCGCCGACCAACCACTCATGATTGCCCCCGACTTGTGAGGGAAACATCCGTCGATAGCATTATGCGTCGACAAGAAGCCCCCAACACTGGGCCTGGGCGAGGAACCAAGGTTCTTCCACATGACCGAGGCACGAAGGCATAGCCGCGTGACCTTGATCATGCGAAAACGGATTTCCCATCGGAGAAAACCCCTTGGTCCCGAGCCAACACTGCAGGGGTCTCATGTACAGAAGGCCAAAAGTATCTACGTTGGACGCAACTGCCATGAGCCCCAGCCAAAGACCTTTCACCGAGCGGCCACTCATGACCGCCCCCCATCCTGTGAGGGAAGCATCCGTCGATAGCGTGACGCGTCGACAAGAAGCCCCCAACACTGGGCCCTGGGCGAGGAACCAAGGTTTCTTCCACATGTCCGAGGCACGAAGGCATAGCCGCGTGACCTTGATCATGCGAAAACGGATTTCCCCTCGGAGAAAACCCCTTGGTCCCGAGCCACCACTGCAGGGGTCTCATGTACAGAAGGCCAAAAGTAACTACGTTAGATGCAACTACCATGAGCCCCAACAGTCTCAGAGACTGTTTGCAGTGAGTGACTGACCTAGTTTTACATTTTTTACGGCTGTGAGAATCGCAGAAATACGTGCAGGAGACAGTCGTGCTTGCATTGTTGTCGAATCCCATAATACACCTAGAAAGTGGTCATCTGAGCTGGGAGGAGTACACTCTTTTTGGTGTTGAGCCGCAACCCCAACGTCCTTATGTGGGACAGAACGACATCTCGATGTTGAACTGCCAAAAGCTCGGACTGAGCTAAAATCAACCAATCGTCGATATAATTTAATACGCGAATGCCCTGGAATCTCAGAGGAGCCAGAGCTGCATCCACGCATATTGTAAAAGGTGTGGGGTGATAACCTAGGCCGAATGGAATAACCCGATACTGGTATGCTTCGCCCCTGAAAGCAAACCTCAGGAACCTCCTGTGATGAGGATGGATAGATAAGTAAGCGTCCTTTAAGTCTATTGTGACAAACCAGTCCTCGGACTGAATCTGTGACACAATCATATTTAGCGTAAGCATACTTTGAACTTAAGATTCTGAAACCTGCTGTTTAATTGACGCAGGTCTAGAGTAGGACGCAACCCCTCATCCTCTTTCGGAACAATGAAGTAATGGCAGTAAAACCCTGACTGTCTGCCGGGAGGAGGAACCCCTTCTACAGCTCCTTTTGCAGAAGTGTCAGTACTTCCTGCTCCTTAACCAAAGCCTGCTCGGGGTCCACCACAGTGGGGAGGACCCCTAGAAATCTGGGCGGACAAGAACCGAATTCTGAACCCTTTTTTATAGTGTGCAGGACCCACCGAGAAATATGTGGCAGTAGTTTCCACGCTGCCAGAAATTCTACTAGGGGAACCAGTCTCTCAAGACTGGCCTCTGGATTTGGTTGAACAGTCACTACGGTGCCCTGAAGCGGCGAACCGGCAGGGAACAACCGAACTGACCGTTCTACGACCCTCCTCGGAGGATCGTATGGGGACGCTGACACCTCGGTGCCCTGAACGGCGAACCGGCAGGGAACAACCGAACTGGCAGCGCTGCGACCCTCCTCAGAGAGTCGCACCCCAGAGTGCGCCGAGGAGAAACGATTTCTCAAAACCGTCCCTGCCCCGGAGGAGCCCTCAGAAGCTTTATTAGAGATGACGACAGTCCTCAGATCATGCTTCCCTTTAAATAACTTAATTCCAACGACCCTCCTCGGAGGATCATTGGAAAAAGCAGGCACCTCGGCACCCTGAAACGGCGAACCGGCAGGGAAACCGAACTGACTGCTCTACGACCCCCCTTGGAGGATCGTTTGGGGACACTGGCACCTTGGTGTCCTGAACGGCGAACCGGCAGGAAAACCGAACTAGCAGCGCTGCGACCCTCCTCAGAGAGTCGCACCCCAGAGGGCGCCGAGGAGAAACGATTTTCTCAAAACCATCCCTACCCCGGAGGGGACCACCCTTTAGAAGCCTGATAGCCTCGGCGTCAGGGCTTCCTATTGTCCAAGCTTTTTTAGAGATAAAATAGTCCTCAGATCTTGCATATCTCTAACTGGCTAGACTGCTACCGCCACCCAAGTCCCCTTCGATTGTGGAGGAGCCCAAATGGCGATGCTCGTTCGTGCACTCTGTGCTGTGAGGAGCTTAGTAGACTGAGACTGCTCCGCCCAGCAGTCTCAGGAACATTAGATTGGTGAGGAAGAAACCTCTGGAACGCCGCTGAACGGTTTATTCTTAGTTTTTTTGAAAGCGGAGCGTCCAGAAGAACAGATATAATTTTATCTTATTTTTCTTTATTTTTAAATCAGAAAAACGTATATATATATATATATATATATATATATATATATATATATATATATATATATATATATATCACTCCGTGGCCACCAGCAGGAAAACAACCGAACTGGCCGTGCTGCGACCCTCCTCAGAGAGTCGCCACCCAGAGGACGCAGAGGAGAAACGATTTCTCGAAACCGTCCCTCCCCAGTATAGTTTATCTGTTTTTGCACGACGCAATTCTCGAATAGCGACAGTGCTGTTTTTTTTTTTTTTCAACCTCACATTCATCCATGTCTTTATAATTTACCCACCAGCGTTGCCTAATAAAATTTTTTATTTAGATGGCTGGTGGGTAACGTCGGGGTTAAAAATGATGACGCCGACTCGGGAGAGAGAAAGCTAGCAAGCGTCTCTTTAACCCGAGGCACTGTCATACCATGATACTTAATACCCATAGCATTACTATAGTTAGGTGTTGGGCATTAAACACATAAAATAGAAACCGACTTATTCCACGATCTCGACACCTCAGTGTGGTGTGGAGATAGGGAAAAAACGGCTGTCCTCGATGAGGAGGCAGGGATACAGAGTTTTTCTGTTTTTAGATTTATTTCATCTAATAAACTCTTTTTATGTTCACTCTCATAATGTTCAGCTGGCCAGAAAATATTTAACTAGCAACAGCACTAGATAAACCTCCTTTTAAAGCTCCTCTTTATTCAACAGAGTTATGAGCTGACTTATTTATTCATTTATTGAAAACTCAAACATCTGCCCTTTCTTAATATCTTTAATTGTTTTGTTCTCTTTTTCTAAACAAAACACTAACGATACCAATTCCTCGGAACTGGAAATTGCCAGCACTGGATCTGCCAGGTGAAAGCTGAGATAGGGCGGGGCCCGTCCCAACCCCCGCTGTCAGATCCGTTTGCGAACCCCAAAATGCGTGTCGCCGCCATGCATCGGCAACAGCGGGACCCGCACGGGAAGCGCGAACCGAACCGTCCTCCTCGAAGAACGCCCGGCGGGAGCGGAGCGTCCTCACGGACAGCTTCTCGCAATGCTCACAGTCAGCCCCCTCGAGAACTGACTGTGGCATGCTCCACTCCCAAATAGTAACAAAAAGTTGTTGTGTGTCCCCACCCGTGATATAACGTGGGCAGGGAACAACACAAAAGCTGCTTGCTCTCTTTTGCCATAATATATATATATATATATTGCAACTTGACAGACAACAATAAATATGACAAGGACAGAATACACAGATCGCTTGCTGAAGGCAACAGAAGCTGTCGCGGTCTGTTTTCTGGTGTGCTTTATAGCTTCCTGGTCTATGACGTCACCGCCTATGACGTCTCGCTCTTCCATTGGACTGATTATACACGTGCTTCACGACCCATTCACGCAGAGCGTTCCCACCGCGTCTCAACGCAGCGTCTCGTTCCCTCTCAGTGAACCCTCTTTTCCCCTTAAACTGCTCTCTTTACTTATTTTGTATATTTATTTATTTTAACTGTGATGTATTTATGTATAATTTTGAAATAGTTTTTTTCCCCCTCACTTTTATTTATCTATGTATATGTTTGTATATGTCTATTGCTTTGGCAATATTGTGCTATTTTACACAGCCATGCCAATAAAGCTCATTTAAATTGAATTGAAATTGAATGCTGCATATGGTTGGATCTTTGCAGTTCACTAAAAACTTAATCGCATTTTAATTATTGATGTTAAGGGTATTTTGGTGTACTTTTGTACAGTGAGCAACTCTGTTATAAGTCAGCACTTGATGTAAAATGTAAAATCTGAAGCAAATCAGTTCAGCTCTGTGATACACAGTAATATGTGGTTTCACTATTAGCTTTCAGCTCTCTCTCTCTCTCTCTCTCTCTCTCTCTCTCTCTCTCTCTCTCTCTCTCTCGCTCTCTCTCTCTCTCTCTCTCGGTAATAGGTTGAACGGTGCTGGTTGGAGTTCAGAGAGAGGGTTTATTAGCTGTGTTCCAAATAAGATGAGACACGAAACGACAGGAACAGACTGAGAGCTACCGTGACCCAGATTTTGGTCAGTTTTGTGTGCAAGACTCTCACTTTCTCTCTTTCATTTCTCTCTCCCACAGACCTTATCTGAAAAAAGTGCATAAACGTTGCTAGACTTTCATCTCAGCCCCTCTAAAAATCTGCGATTAACTCAGCTGTCAGCACCCTTAAAAATGTGATTATCTCTCTTTACATTTGCTGTAAAGAGCGGCTGCAATAAGATATCTGAGGTTAGCCGTTTACACAATAAATTCCTATATTATATTATATTATATTTTAATATATAACTAAACATCTTTGAGCCTCAACAGCTCATATTCAGGAATGGGCCGGGCCCTCCTGAGGTTAAAATTGATTGGAGATGACTACTAGATTAGAAAACACTATCTGGCAGGATGTAGAGGATTGTGGGTACAAGCATTTGTTCGGTATGTGGATATGTGTTTTTGATTGGCAGGTCTGATTCACTGTGATGTGTCTGCTGCTTTGTCAGGTTTGCTGTTGAGTGGCAGCTCGTGTATTAGTGTTATCTGCTATATTCAAATATTCCGAATAGAACCCGTGATACATAATTGTTAAGCATTTTATCCAATGACATACTAAAGAACAGTTCTTGTATCTTCTCAAGAATTGTTTTCTTTATCTAAATATCTGAGTGGTAAATGTGTTGGGCTGGTATAAGTTTTTTTTAAATTTATTTTTATTTAGATAGCAGAGAGGGACTGAATATGTAAAAGGAACTTACATATTCAGGGCACGTCCCAAACTTAGAAAGGTGAACTGGGACTCAGTGCAGATGGCAAGGGAAAAAGAGAGCAGAGCCTGACATGTCCTGTCATTTACCCAGACGGTACGTATGCCTGTGAAAGTGAGTGTGGTTATCTGCATTTTATGTCTGAGAATAGCTGTCATGCGCTGTCAGTCGTGGAGAGGCTAGTAATGACACATATTTATCTACCCATATGTGCGTGAATGTGGGTAACATTCCATTTAAACACTTAGAATTCCATCAAAGGAGGGAGTGGTTGGAGCTGTGGCATACTGGTTAGCTCATATACTGCAGATACCTGTACATTGAGCCATGGTTGAGCTCATGTAGGTGGTACGGGTTAATTTACGGCATGTCCTGCATGCGTTTTCCCATCCCTCCTATCTACTCTCTCTAATAAGGCTAAAGTGTTCTGGTTGGGTGCTAGGTGGCCGGGTTATTATGAATATACACTCACCTAAAGGATTATTAGGAACACCTGTTCAATTTCTCATTAATGCATTTATCTAATCAACCAATCACATGGCAGTTGCTTCAATGCATTTAGGGGTGTGGTCCTGGTCAAAACAATCTCCTGAACTCCAAACTGAATGTCAGAACGGGAAAGAAAGCTTATTTAAGCAATTTTGAGTGTGGCACGGTTGTTGGTGCCAGACGGGCCGGTCTGAGTATTTCACAATCTGCTCAGTTACTGGGATTTTCACGCACAATCATTTCTAGGGTTTACAAAGAATGGTGTGAAAAGGGAAAACATCCAATATGCGGCAGTCCTGTGGGCGAAAATGCCTTGTTGATACTAGAGGTCAGAGGAGAATGGGCCGACTGATTCAAGCTGATAGAAGAGCAACTTTGACTGAAATAACCACTCATTACAACCGAGGTATGCACCAAAGCATTTGTGAAGCCACAACATGCACAACCTTGAGGCGGATGGGCTACAACAGCAGAAGACCCCACCGGGTACCACTCATCTCCACTACAAATAGGAAAAAGAGGCTACAATTTGCAAGAGCTCACCAAAATTGGACAGTTGAAGACTGGAAAAATGTTGCCTGGTCTGATGCGTCTTGATTTCTGTTGAGACATTCAGATGGTAGAGTCAGAATTAGGCGTAAACAGAATGAGAACATGGATCCATCATGCCTTGTTACCACTGTGCAGGCTGGTGGTGGTGGTGTAATGGTGTGGGGGATGTTTTCTCGGCACACTTTAGGCCCCTTAGTGCCAATTGGGCATCGTTTAAATGCCACGGTCTAGCTGAGCATTGTTTCTGAAAAATAGCCATCCCTTTATGGCCACCATGTACCCATGCTCTGATGGCTACTTCCAGCAGGATAATGCACCATGTCACAAAGCTCGAATAATTTCAAATTGGTTTCTTGAACATGACAATGAGTTTACTGTACTAAAAATCCCCCCACAGTCACCAGATCTCAACCCAATAGAGCATCTTTGGGATGTGGGGGAACGGGAGCTTCGTGCCCTGGATGTGCATCCCACAAATATCCATCAACTGCAAGATGCTATCCTATCAATATGGCCCAACATTTCTAAAGAATACTTTCAGCACCTTGTTGAATCAATGCCACGTAGAATTAAGGCAGTTCTGAAGGCGAAAGGGGGTCAAACACAGTATTAGTATGGTATTCCTAATAATCCTTTAGGTGAGTGTATATAATATTATATAATTTGTAATTTTATTTTAAATTTGTCGTTTTGGTTTAGGTTAGGTTATTTTTAATTTTTTAAAATGTATGAGTGTTTACCTATACATTATTCATATGAGTTTTCTTGTCCTCCAGAGTTTTCTAGTATAAGTTTATTTTTATTTTAGTTTTAGTATTTTAGAGCTGCCAAAGATAATGCACAGTAGGATTTTAAAAAATATATATATATAATTTCTCAACACAATTTAGTGTTATTGCTATCCTGTGACATTTTTTATGTTTATTTCAGGAGGGTTGTAAAGGTTTTAAGTTTTACAATATAAAAACCTAAAACACCTATTATCTTGTTGCAAATTTAAAATGTATTGTAGTTTAGTTTTTTTCTATTCATTTATTTTTATGTATTGATTGATTGATTCAAGTAATGAAAACCTAAAACCAATTCATTAAAATGTATTTTTGTCAGTTTTGAAGTCTATCTATCCATCTATACATCCATCCATCCATCCATCCATCACAATTATCCTTCCATCCATCCATCCATCCATCACAGTTGTCCATCCATCCATCCATCCATCCATCCATCCATCCATCCATCCATCCATCCATCCATCCATCCATCCATCCATCACAATTGTCTGTCCATTCATTATCCATCACAGTTGTCCATCGCAATTGTCCATCCATCCATCCATCCATCCATCCATTACAATTGTCCATCCATCATCCATCCATCCATCACAATTGTCAGTCCATTCATCATCCATCACAGTTGTCCATCGCAATTGTCCATCCATCCATCCATCCATCCATCCATCCATCCATCCATCCATCCATCCACTCAGCCATCGTTGTCCAATGCCTTAGCAAACACCACTACTGTAATAAAGCCCTCAGTGTTTGTCTGTATAGTATGTCCTGACTATTTGACCCCAGCTGGTCTGTAAACGGCAGTGTCAGCAGGGTACCTATAAGACTGGCCGAGATGTGGTCAGAGAAGTGTGCACTAGCCCCGGCGCACACAGCCAGCCGCAGCGCCTGGCACTGTGTGCCTGTTAGTGGTGGGTGATTTATGGGAATTAAGCAGGCTTGTTGGCAGTGTTCTACTTATGGGCATCCAATTTACTGCCTGATTCCTCCTCCTCCTCTTGCCCTCCTTACTCTTCCATAGCTCCGTGGGTGCTGTAGTCCTTGGCATGGTGGATGATCCTTTAGACGTAGCGGGATGCACAATTCTTTCAGGAGCTTTTTATAGAGCGTCAATTAGTCTTGGAAAGCGTGAAGGAATATTCCGGATGGATTTGTAGTAGCGGCAGTTGTCCCAGTAAAAAGTGGGAGGCACTGAATAGTCCTCTTCCATGATGATTTCTGTACTCTACAAGGTGTATCAAGCACCTTATGTACTAGTTTTGTCTGCTGATGTCTGTTGAAGTCCATCCCAGCAATGCAGTTTTTGCTACTGATCTACTCAAATATGGAAGCTGAAGTAATGTCGAGAGGACGCAGGATGTTTAAATAGTATGACCTTGGTAAAGAATATCATTCTTTTCATTGTGTCATCTGCTGCTGGTTGTGCTGGTTTCAGCAAAATCTCCTTGAACTTCACTTCACTCTTTAAGCAGTTTTCACAGTTGGTTTGATTGACTTGTCCAAATCTGAGTTTGATTCCACCCTCTACCCCCTGCAGGACTCCTTCCCCTTGTAGTCCTGAACCAAGATATGGTTGCAAATACATGAGTGCCATCATAGTGTTTAACAGTTTTGCTAGGTAACAATTTAGCGATTGTCAAGTCAAAATGTCCACCAACCGACTAGTCAATTAGTTTAAGTCTAGGTTTTCTTTTTCTAACTTTAGAAATTGTTTAACTATATTGTTTCTTGCAGTTGTGTTGTTAAGGTCATGAATTGATAGGTCTACAATTTCTTCAAGAAGATGTTACTATGCTAATCGTGTCTTACACTGTCAGCAAGGTAAACTTTCTGTGAGAAATTGCTTCTCTAAATTCATCCACTTTTTAGTAAGGATTTTTTATGGTTTGTGCAATAAACAAAACTAGACATTTGGTTAGCACATTTTTTTGTATCACAAGGCATTAGCTTTGCATTTTCAAGATGGTGTTAAAAATGTACATTATTTGTGAAATGTACTACCAAACATTAACATGAAATAAACACATCACAGCAAATATTATGCATTATTTATATACACGTTCAAAAGTATCAGGTGAGTATTTTTGAAAGAAGTCTATTATGCTCATCCAGGCTGGATTTATTTGATCAAAAATACAGTAAAACAGTAATATTGTGATTTTTATATATATATAAGCAGAAAGCAGAACTTTCAGAATCAGAATCATTGCTCCAGTTTTCAGAGTCACATGATCCTTCAGAAATCATTCTAATACAATGTATGCTGCTCTGATTTATTATTATTCTCAATGTTAAAAATATTTGTGCTGCTTAGTATTTTTGTGGAATTTTCTTGTCAGGAGTTCTTGATTAATAGAACGTTCAAAAGAACAAGATTTATTTAAAGTAAATATCTGTTGGAGCCGTTATTAATGTCTTTACTGGCACTTTTAATTTATTTTTTGCTGATAAAAATATTAATTTCATTCAAAAATAAAAAAGCTTACTGACCCCAAACTTTTGAATGGTATATTGTAAAGAGTTTAAGCCACACAGTAGCCTAATGAAAAATCTAATATTCTATAGTAAGCAAATTAAACGTCATCATTAGTGATTCACTGTAGCAAATCAGGTTGAGTTGGATTCAGTTGGAATCCATATTGGAGTGCACATGACTCCATTAGGTGGTTTGTCGGTGTACATCCAAGTTCACAAGCAGAGTAGATATGACAGATATGAGGATATGAGTTAATTCCTGCATCCATGGTGTGAGTTTTTCACGGTTTTGGCTTTGTAAGCACATCTTCTCAGAGCCTGCAGAGCCGTGTTTTATCTCACCAAACATTTCACTCCATCTGCAGTCAGTTCTGAATTAAGCCGATAAAGAAAAACACGAAAGGCAACCACAAATGATTTACTTCTATGTCTGGTGGATTGGTCACCACTTTTCATGCGCAATAAACTTCTCCGGCTCACCCACTTTCCTCGCATGCTCTGAATGTGTGGCGTGTCCCAGAGGAGACCTTAGCCTAGATATTCGAAATATCTCCAGCGCCTCAGGAGAATGATGCACTAAACCTCGCCTTATGTCTGGTGTAGGAAGAGAGGAGGGCAAATAAAATAAAAAATTATTTAGTCTGTGCCTTCATTGAGAAACTGCCATGTTTCTGATTGTAAATGTGACATGAATTATTTTTTTTTTCTTTATGACAACCATAGTGTTAAGAAATTACCAGGAAGAGAGGTGTTGAACCTGCCCACATGAACATCAAGGATCAACGTGTCGATTTCTTTGCCACAATTTTTTATTCTATATAAGTTGTTTTTTTTGTTTTTTTGTACATGTTCATGTTGTACACAAAAGGTTAAGCAAACAATGGTATTTTGTCCCTGAAAGTGACAATATGACATTCACAGATTTCCAGTGCAGGACAGTGAGCCAGCTGGTCTGAATAGTATCAAGGATTATGCGATTCCAGATGTGTGGAGGTAAAGAGAGAGGCTAATGAAAATGGATAAAAAAAAGGCTAGAATGGGAAAATGTTTAGTGGAGAACTCGCTCTCTCCCTCTCTCTCGGAGAGATAATGGCAGTAATTGGACTGACTCACAGCTCCTCTCTGTGTGTTTCTCTCAGATAAAGAGCGCCGTGTGAATCTCTGCTGCTCTACGACATGCTCTCTCCATTCGGAATTAAATGTTCTGCACACAATGTGCGGCGCGTGGCCAGGCGGTGGCTGGAGCTGGAAATGAAATGGCTGTTTAAATCCCCTCAGCGGCAGCTTATAGTGGCCACTACCCCGGCCTGCGGAGCGGAGTCTGGGACTTTAGAGGCTTTTTGCAGACTAGCCTCTTAAAGCTACTGCGCTCAGAACTGATGTGTTTGGGCTTTAACGTCGCAATACATTTAGTTAGTTTTTTTAGTTTTTTTGTGGGGCAGACTAATTCCACTGATTTACTGGTATTAAAGCTTTACATTTCAGATGTGGGATTGGAAATGAGCTTCTAAATCACATCCAAAATACTCCATATCTACACTGCCAGTAAATCTGATACTACCACATACAATATCTTTAGAGGGATAGTCATATATATCTGGAGTTACATTTATTAACATTTTAAAGAGTTTCAACTGTTTTTGTCCATACAATGACAGTCAATGGTGTCAAAAGTTCCGACCTATTTTTTTTTTCATTCATATTCTATTATGTTTTTTTTTATTAATGTTTTGATTTTTTTCAACCTTTTAATAATTTTTGTATATATAAAATATGTATATATAGTTTTTATTTTAGTACTTAAACTTTGTTTTAAAAAAAATGAGAAATTAAATAAAATAAGTATATAGGCTACTGTATAGATTTTATTTCAAGTACATTTTTTATAGTTGTTATACATATATTTATATTATTACTTTTTTTAAGTATCATTTATAATTTTTTTAAGAATGTTTCAGCTGTTTTTGTCCATACAGTGATTTTTTCCCCATTGATATAATATCATTTTTTATGTTTTGTTTTTTTGTGTAATATTTTTATATCTAAAATATGTATATGGTATATAGTTTTTATTTTAGTACAAAGTGAAAGTTTGTTTAGAAAAGTATATATATATATATATATATATATATATATATATATATATATATATAAAAGAAAACATGATTTAAAAAAAATCTATTTTTTTTTTGTCCATGTGGGGTAGGTTTATTTTTGATAACTAAAACCAAAAACTATATAAAAAAAAAAAATATATATATATATATATATATATATATATATATATATATATAATTTCAAGTAAATGTTTTATGGTTTTAGTGTTAAGTGTTTAGTTTAAGTGTTATACGTACAGTGTATATATATATATATATATATATATATATATATATATATATATATATATATATATATATATATATATATTTTTTTTTTTTTTTTTATAGTTTTTGGTTTTAGTTATCAAAAATAAACCTACCCCATATGGACAAAAAAAAATTAGAATTTTTTTAAAATCATGTTTTCTTTTTATATCATAGAAGGCCATAGACTCATGTCCCTACACTCAGGTTGCTCTGCTGTGTTATGTCTTAGAGGCATCGAGTCATCCCAGTCGATACATCTCAAGGTGTATCGATTTCTAAGTGATGCCATGTTGTTCGGTCGGCCTGCCTGAGCAGTCCCTGTGGTCTCTTCTTCATCTGATAGCTGTTGTGGGGTGGAGCTGGTTTGATCTGCTGATGGCTCTGGCACCTGCAGTGATGCTACAGTGCCACTGAGGCCAATTAACACATGAAAGGTGCTTCCCACCACCAGAGAGGAAGCGAAGGGCGATGGTGGAGGTGCACAGGAAAAAGAGATGACATTGTTTGCTCATGCAATGACAAGGTGAGAGGCGAAAGAGAAGGCAGAGAGAGCTGATGAAACAATTTAGTGCATCCTCCTGCCTGCGGAGAGAGGAAACACTGTGAGAAAACAAGCCAAAACCTCCTTCAGAAAGAGCGATGTCACACTGTGGAACATTATTAACATCAACAGTTTTAACATTTAACATTTTCTGCAAGGGCATTTAGAAGACATTTGGTCTTCTAAAGATTTGCAGTCTAGTTTATTTCAGACTTGTGTTATTTTGTGAGAAAAAAGTGTAGATTTGTAACATCTTTGTTTATCGCTGGTTTTAGTGCTTAAAGATGACGTGTGATATTTCCATGTTAATTTTTTTTTATCCCAGTGTACTATATAGAGTTAGAGTATACTTTATTGTCCGTTTCAGTAAATTTGGCCTCAAAGCTGCATTAGCACACAACATACACACACAACACGTGACAACAATATAAAAGGGGGAATTATATATATATATATATATATATATATATATATATATACATATACATGTATGTATATAGTGACTATGTATTGTATCGTGTATATGTATCGTGGATAGTGACTATGTATTGTGGATAGTTCACCCAAAATAAAAATAACTGTGTTTTAGTGTACTACATTAAACTACTGTATATAATCTTGAATATAATGTATGATAACGCAATGGGGGAATATTTGTGGGTCCTGATAATGCCAAATGTCTCATGTTACCAGTAAAAAGTGGCCTACTTTATTTTAAATATACTGTATCTAGTCAGTGACAGAGTGCAAGCAAATTCTTCTAAAATAATTATGTATTTTCAGCTTCGGAATCATGAATATTTTTATTCTGGTGTCACCATTCTCCTGTGCATTGGGTTTCCAGCATCAAGTCCAAGCCTATTCATTTACTCCCACAATCTGATGCCACATTTTAATTAACATTACATTTTTTGTTAACCTTTTATCATATGTATCATTGGTATCGCAATAATTGTACCGTGGCGTGAGTTCAGTATTGTGATCGTGACATGAGGGTATTGTTACACCCCTAATATATATATATATATATATATATATATATATATATATATATATATATAAGGGTTAAGGAAAAATACTGTAAGTGATCCCAAGATAAAGAAAACAAAATACTTTAAAACCTATGTATATAAAATATATATGCTCATTGTAGATTTCAAGTCATTGTATGCATTCATTTTATGGTATGGTATTAAACAGACTTTCCAATGCCATGGATCCATCAAATTATGCCACAACACTTAGGTTAAATTAATTGAAAATGTCTTCTATCTCTTCCCTTGCAGCCCTTGCTGGGAGTGAATGAGATGCCGTGTCGAGGCTAGAGGCAGCAGTGGACTGTTCCCGAGTCAGTGGAAAGCCCCTCTAGATGAGCCAGTCACAGCCACCCAGCTGCACGGTAAAGGAATAAGGATTTAATATGTCAACAGAGGCCGAGCTCCAGCCTGCTGCCAGACCCAGCGTCAGAAAGGATTCCAAGAGGAGAGGTATGAGGCCCTCATACGGGCGCATGTGTAAACAGACAAACACACACTCACGCCCGGGGGTTTGTTCAGTCTGTGGGGGTCGGCTTTAAAGTCACAGGCATACTGTGCAGGTTCTACACACACAAACAATCACACATGAACAAAACCATAGTGCCTCAAAAACAGAATGGATAGGAAGGTTCGCTGACGTCTTTTTTGTAACGTTTTTCCATGGAAGTGGATGGATAGGTAGATAGATTGCTGTGGTTCACACAGTAACGGGTACTCAGACAGATGTTTGGGGATGGGACGAGTGCCAAGTGGCCTGTCGGTCGTTGTTTGGGCAGTGTATAGAGGGGCAAAGGCTGTTGCCTCTCTTGTTATGAGTCTTGTTGCACTCTCTTGTGATGCACGACCTGTTCCTCAGCGGCCACACAATGGCGTTTTGTGCCAGGCCATGAGCCCATGAGACCGTAGCGGCACAGCTGAGGGGCGCTGTGACACCAGATGTCCCATAGAGCTAGGAAATGGAGAGCAAACAGCGAGATCTGACTTCTACATAACCTTTTGTGTCTAAGAACGAGTCTACGAACTTCTCATATCTCAGATCTAGATATTCACATAACGTCATCTTAGGGGGGGTTTATTAGTCCTTGCGTTCAGAAATAACTCGAAGCACAACAGAATACGTTTATATTTATTGTTAAATAAATTATTTATTTGTTTATTTCAAAATTAATTGAAATATTCACAAAGCATATAATGATGTATATATGATTTCATTCATTCATTCATTATCATGTGAATCACACAATAAATTGAAACATTCACAAAGAATGTTATATTTAGTTAATTAGTTAGTTAATGTGAAAATAAATTGAAACATTCATAAAGCATCTTATGTTTAGTTAGTTAGTTAGTTTGCTAGTCAGTTAGTTAGTGAATGTGAAAATAAATTGAAACTCACAAAGCATATGAAGTTTAGTTAGTGAATGTCATAATAAATTGAAACATTCATAAAGCATATTATATTTAGTTAGGGAATGTCACAATAAATTGAACCATTCGCAAAGAATCATATATTTAGTTAGGTAGTTATTTAGTTAGTTAGCGAATGTGAAAATACATTAACTTACAAAACATATGAAATTTAGTTAGTGAATGTCATAATAAATCAAAACATTCATAAAGTATATTATATTTAGTTAGTGAATGTCACAATAAATTGAAACATTCGCAAAGAATCTTATATTTAGTTAGTTAGTTAGTTAGTTAGTTGTTAGTTAGAGAATAGGTAAATAACCTGGCCTAGAATCTATTGCTGTCACCTTGTGTTGACATAGTGAAACTTCATGATTTGCATGGCGGGCTGCATATAATATGTTTTAATAGTCAAGCTGTGGGCAGTTTTAAATTCATCCCTGGGCCGGACTTTGGACACCCCTGCTTGAAGTGTTCATCATTATAGTTATAAATTTCACAGATACAGAAATGATACACTTAAGTAAAGTCAACCGGAGGATCCATCTGATTCCTTCCATTATTTTACTGCTTCAAATAGTCTTGTAGACTATGTTTTATGGTCAGAGTAGATATATGAAAGACTAGATTGTTAACCTTTCTGTTTTTATCCTGTAGCAAACAAAAACAGATATAATTACGCCTCTGAGGAAGCACATGCACACAAATATGCTTTTCAATTGCATTGCCTTGAATATTTAAGCAATAAATAGTGCTTATTCTCAACCAGTCAACAGTAACAAACAACATCCACCTGTCTCTTCACCATCTTCACAACAAGCCTGACCTGCATCTCTGTTCTCTATGGAATGGATGTAATTGCTTCTGCTGTCTTCTCCACTAGAAACCATTTGAGCGGGACAAACTATTGAGAATCTGTCTTTTTATGACCACAAAACACCAGTAATCTGTTAATAATGACACTGACGTTCCCTCCCCTATGGGAACCGGTTTAATATGACCTACAGCAAGCGGTTAATGACAGCCTTCTCATCATTCGAAGAAAAGATCTGATCCTCCTATTAGCTGCTCTTTCTATACTGTACGTACCTTACCCATAATGCAACAGTGGACAGTAGTGGAGAATGTGGCCTATAACTGCCTTGAATCATTGAAATGGCCATATGTACAAGATAAGCACACACCACCAAAATGTTTGAGTGGTGAGAAAAAAAATATATTTTTAATATACAGATATCTATCTATCTATCTATCTATCTATCTATCTATCTATCTATCTATCTATCTATCTATCTATCTATCTATCTATCTATCTATCTATCTATCTATCTATCTATCTATCTATCTATCTATCTATCTATTTTTACAGTACTATTTTAAGTATTTTAACATTGTGAACAGTTGTACAATATATTTTGTGTGATTTATTTTATTTTATTTTTTATATTTGTGTAAATATTTTTGTGTTTATTTTTAAGTATTTTAAAGAAATAGCCCACACAAAAGTAAACATTCTGTCATAATTTACTCACACTCATGTTGTTCCAAACCTATATGCATTTTATTTATTTATTTATTTATTATGTAGAACATATTTTTTTGAGCAAAGTTGGTAAACAAACAGTTTTGTCCAATGTATGGATTAAAAAAAATACAATGCAAGTGAGAGGGAACCAAAATTGTTTGGTTACCAACATTCTTCAAAATGTATTGTATGTTCTGCAGAGAAAAAAAGAAAGAAATTCACACAGGTTTGGAACGACATGAGGGTGAGTAAATTATGCCTTTAAATACGCTAATCAAGGGAAGAAAAAACACTTCCTGTATGTTTATTGTTGACGTCATAGAGAAATTAAAACTGAAAGAAAATCTGTCCTTAACTACATGAAATACATGTTTACATTCAACATGAATATATGAATTGATCCAAAATTCAATTCAGTTCAATGTTGGGTCGCCACTTGATGCCCATTGTAAAATGTGGTTCCTGGAGAAAGATAAATTGAAAAGGAAAGCCTTTGACAATAAAGACCACCCACAATCACAGTCATCAGGACACTGAAGTCTCGGGATTACAGCGGCATAATGATATTGGTGCAAACACACGCTGAGGTTTTAAACATGCCGCTAAATTAATTGAGGAATAATGAAGCAGGGTTTTACGTGTAGTCGGGTCCCGGAGGTCCGTAGAGGGAGAGCATAATAACAAGCAGAGAGAATACGCGCACACACACAAACACTAACACACACACACACACACACACACACACACACACACACACACACACACACACACACACACACACACACACACACACACACACACACACACACACACACACACACACACACACACACACACACACACACACACACACACACACACACACACACACACACACACACACACGTGAGAGAAAGTGCTCTTGGGGCAAGGTGTAATGAATATCAATGTCATTAGGGCACATTAGAACACCGCAACTAATAAATAAAGCATTCACTGCAGTGTTGATGAGCTCATCCCAGCTGCATTATCCCTCTTTCACTCCCAGTCTTTATATTTTCTAATTAATAACATAAATAGAAGTGAATTAAGCCCTTTATTTAACCTCAGCCATTGAGGAAGTGACAAGCGGCTAATGTTAAGTGTTATGCGTGTGCGTTTTCGTGTTCCTGAAAATGGTACTGTAAAAATCACAAGATAAAATAGTCTATTCAGAATTATACTGTGAAATTGAAGCAGGCTAGGACATTTTCTTTGGTAACACTTTATTTCACAGTGTCCTTGTTACATACATGTACTTACTATAGTTATAACAATAAATTATGCATAATTACAATTTACCCTGAACCCAAAACCTAACCCTGTAGTAATGTTGTTAATTAATATTACTCGGTACTTAGATGTATGATTACACTGTAACAAGGGCACCTTAAAATGAAGTGTAACCTTCTATAGCACAATAGACTATGGTAGACAACAAAAATATTTCATTTATTTTTATTTTTTTCATATTTCAAGAAACTTTTAGTAAAAACAAAACAGCAACTAAAAACCAAGAAACTTTTAGTAAAAACAAAACAGCAACTAAAAACAAAAATATGTCAAATAAAAACAATGGTAATTCTTAAGGCATACTATGCTTATGCTTTTTTTTCAGACAAATCAAAAAAGATTTTATCTATCTATTTATTTTTTATTTTTTTTAGGGGGGGTCCTGTTGACCCCAATATATAATATATATTATTTAATATTATATATTAAATAACATATATTTAAATATGAAATATAATTTAACATTTAAATGTAATTTAACATCAAGGTACAGTTGGGCAGGTGAACATGACATCTAAATATTTTCTGGTGCCAATGGCCCTCATTTATCAAAAGTGCGTACACCAAATTTCCAGCGTACACCTGGCGTACACCCAAAACCACGGTGACTTTGATATTTATCAATATGGACGTTGGCGTACGGCACGCTCAAATCCTACGCCAGGTCATGAGGTGGTGTACATGTACGCACGTTTTGAGTTAGTGCGGAAATGCGCAGAAAAACAATTCCTTACACCACAAAACGCACTGACAAACTAAAAGATATGAGGAGCTCTTTTCCAAAACGCGATAAATGCCATTTTTAAAAACAAATTTGTATTTTATTTCTGTTAATAAACTAATGTTGTGTCTGCAAAGATGAAATTGATGATCACCATCTCCGTAGTGAACGCACCTATAGAGAGAGTAGCCTATTTCTTTTCGTTTATAATTGTTTCGTTTAAAGACATTTCAAGCTTTCTTTATAGATATATTTCTCATGTCTATGAGGCATATACTGAGTTTCGGTTAATTTGTGATGAGATGCGCTCCAGTTCACGTGCAATGCAAGTGACCGCGCCCGCGCCTCCATGTCATAACTCATGATTATATTGTCTGCTATTTGCTTCTTATTTATTAAATCCAGGCAATTGGTTGATGGAAAAAATATTAAAATTAAGATACAATTTATACAAAACGAAATTCACTTTAAAGAAAGGCTTTCTCCAAAACAAAACTTAATTAAGTGGCCAAAATCATGTCTGAGCATGTCTCCCGATATATCGCGCATCCTATCTTAGTCTATGTTCACTTTTCATAATAAACATAGATGGGGAAAAAATAACATTATTATTTTTTAACAAATATGAAACTAAATGCACTTAGTTAATGGCTACAACACGTAGCCTAATAGTAGGCCTGAATATTGTTATCATTACTTTTTTCTAAGTTCGGCACGAATTACTATAAGCCTAAATGTGTTACTAAATGATTTGAATGTATTTTTAACATTGTTGTATTTAAGGACTGTATCTGTGTGTTATTTTTAAATTATTTGTTTTATGTGGTGGACAATATTGGAACGTGACATTGGAAATATTTATTTTCATTTTTACTATTTAATTCATTTTACTATTCATTTTGTTTGGCATTTATTTATTTCATGCAGTTGCACTTATTTAATTTATATTAATTTATAGTATGAGTCCCTGATTATATGTTGCATGTTCTCTTGTTGTTGTTTTTTTAGACAAAAAATTGATGGATTTATAGCGTTTTGAAAAAAAAAATTAACTTTGAATTTATCATCAATAATATTGTTGTTTGATTTAATGACAATTTTTCATGATGGTGATGGTCTCGATCTCCAGAGAAGTGTCTCCTCTTTGCCGTCTTCCGTGTGTCCATGGCGTAAAATGAAGGTGTGGGGGAAGCGGATACTTGAATATATAGGGGCGTGTTATTCTAATGACGATCGTTTTCAGCCGCGGCATTTATCAAGGGCAGGTATTGCGTACACCTGGATTTCAAAGGTACGCACAGCTTCATAAATCAGGCGGTGAGAGGAGTGTAAGCATAATCTTACGCCAACATATACGCCCGTTTCTACACAAGAATGATAAATGAGGGCCAATGTGTGCACATTAAAAATTGTAAAACTGTAAGCTGCTATAAACTTCTATTAAACATATATTTAGCAAAATCTATGATTAGTCATAATTTATTCACAATGCAATGCAAACAAAAGATGACTGAAAAAAAGAGTCATAAATGAAGTCACAGTATATCATTCACATTTAATTATAATAAATTGTAGAACGATTACAGTAAAAATGAAACCTGAAGTACAGCAGGAACAAGCTGTATGTACTGTAGATTTTGTAATGCATGTGTATAAACATGTTAACCTGTTAAAACCTGTGTGAATATGAACACTGAAAAAAAAATAGAGAAAAAAAAAACCGGGAGGGAAAAGAGTTTGCTTTCATAACAGGATGATTGCTGTTATTGTGTTACAGCAATACGATCTTGTCAAGATCTTCAGTTGAAGGTATTTGAGTGTATGAAAGCAAACTGCAATTTCACATATATGCCTCCATAGTAAGATGCAACTATTGTTATCAGAAGCGGGAGGTGGAATGTTTTCTTTATTGTATTTTTGAAGTTATCAGATTCACAATACACTTCCTGTCAAACAAGAGCTTTAATGTTAGGCATACACGTAAAATAACACATTTAAAACATATATTGTATAGAGTGTGTCAGTGAGTGTTGTGGTATTGTTCGATAGAGATACCGTAATCACCAGAACCAAGGGTTTAATTGATTTGGTTCTGAATTGTGCTCTGTTTTCCTGGACTGGTCTTTTGTTGAAGATGTGGATCACTGTCATAGTTGACATGCTGGGGTTTATTACGCTCTGAGACTGATCATTAAGCTGTCCAGATCTCTGTCTCTCTTCCATATTAACATCTCTCATTCCATCTTTTTATCCAGAATTCCTTTTTTGTGTGCCTCAAATCAGTGACTGGCAGCTTTAGATGGAGGTTGATTGCCAATGGGAGGGCTATGGCAGCTTAACAGCATTTCATCAAACATATGGAATAAGAATAAAACTGGAAAGGATTTTCAGATGAACGGAAATAGAACTGGAATAAAACCAAAGCAGATCTCTTTTCTGTGCTTCTGGTTAGGCTCAGTGCATGCGACTGGTGGTATATTATCTCCAGTGTTGTGCGTTATTCAGAACTGAATGGAAAATACATTTTAAATTCCCATTCAAACCCTAAATTTGAGTTGAGATAGGAAACATGGTGCAGTAGAATTTGAATATAAAAAAGGAAAATTGAATTGGAATGATAATCGGTGACATAAAAAAAACTGCTTTATTTTTCATTATTATTATTTCTTATTGTTATTTTCATTTTTACTCATACAATATAAACATATGGGGAATATTCAACAGTTTGAAGTCTGTATTTTTTCTTTCTTTATTTTTAATGTTTTTCTAAGTCTCTTATGCTCACATAAGGCTGTATTTAATTGATCAAAAATACAGTAAAACAGTAATATTGTCAATTATTAGTATAATATACCATAGTTTAATATATTTTAAAATGTAATATATTTCCGTGAGGCAAAAGCTGAATTTTCAGTATCATTACTTTAGTCTTCAGTGTCACATGATCCTTCAGAAATCATACTAATATGCTGATTTGCTGCTCAATAAACAGTTTTCGTTGAACAGTGTGCTGCTTAATATTTAGAAATATTTTGTAAGAATGTAAAAGCCTCTTCTGTTACTTTTGACCATGTCAATAAAAAAAAAATTTAAAAAAATCTTACTGATCCCGCATTTTTTATTGGTATATTGAAAAATATGGCAGTTTGAAATTTTGTCAGTTTAAAACTCCTATAGGTTTATATATTCATATATCCCTAATCCATTTTCATATATCCCTAAATTATATATCCATAATCCATTCCAATTCCATGGTGATCGAACACTTCATTTTCCAGAATGCTTTAATTTATTGCAGTGCTAGATTATTGTTGTGGTGTTCTGGCTATTTGTTAGATGGGTATTTGTAAGCATCACTTTACTGGTTCATTAGGGTGTGCTGGGTCATTGCTTTCTGGCCCAATTCAAAAGATCCCACCAAGTCTTTGTTACTTTCTGTCCTGATCTGATTGATTCCAGTCCCTTTTTCCGGTTTTGTTACGTATTTATCATCAACCATTTTATCATCTACCAGACAAAAACGCAAGGCTGATCACTTTGATTAATTATTTGAGATTCATGTCTGTTGCAACTGTCCTGAAATTGTAATACTTGGGTTGGGGTGTGTTCCATTTTAGAAAGTCTACAGTGATGTCTTCCCCTTTAAAAGCTGATTAGTTGTGCCATTTTGCAATCTCCTCTTTGCAGCTATACGATTTCAGCTATCATATGGTTAAATGATGGAATTTGTAAAACAAAAAGGCTGAGTTGAAACTTGAAGTTCTGACAGGTCTCAGGAGGGAGCATATGGTGTGCGGTGATTAAGACGATGAGGAGAGATTTGGGGCCTTTTGTCACAGTGACACAGATGAAGATCTAGACCCAAATAAAGATCTTATATTAGTAATTCATACAGATACTCTGTGATACGGTTTAGAGACAGACATTCCTGAGCCTAAGGGCAAAGAGGAAGACACCAGGCTGATGAAACACTAATGAAATATTATGTCAAGCTGTCTGTGACCCAGGTGAAGTTTGCAGTCCTTCGTGAATATAGGAAGTTTTCAGTTTTAATTTGTGAATTACCATAGCAGTCCTTTTTTGGCTTCATACAGAGTGTCAGGGGCACAAACATTGGACATAATTAACTGGGATACCAGAATCATGCTGGGTTTATGTGAATATTTAATTTGGACAAACAAGATTTAAAAGGTTGATAGGGGTATAAAATGATGATTTCAGTAGTTTACACTGCTGGGTATGGACTATGGACGAACGAGGTGATGGGCTTTTTTTTACAGTGAATATTAATGCTGTATTAGATGGAAAACAACAACGCAATACAATAGCCTGCCAGTATTTCCGAGAGCAAATGGCTCTCAGGCCCTAATTATGTGAGTTATGGCAGTTATTCTGCTGCATCTCCTGGCAGTATTTAGTTATGCATAATTGCTGCAGTATATAGCAAATACAACTCTACCCAAAGCAAGGAGGTCATTCAACTCAAGATAACATGCATATAACATAGCAGATGGAAAGGAAACATGCAATACTTCACATTCTTTTTAGTAACATTTTCCAAAATTTGTTTAACAAATGCAAAAAATGAGACCCAGCTTCAGATTTTTTATTATTTTTTATTATTATTTTTATAAATATATATATATATATATATATATATATATATATATATATATATATATATATATATACATATACTGTATATAGCTCTGGAAATGTATTGTTATTTTACTATACTATACTATACTATACTATACTATACTATTTTTTTTCATCTGATTTGTTTTTGTCGGGATCACTTTTTGAGCTCTTTAATCAAAATGCCATTTAATTTATGTGCCATCAACATTCAGATTTCAGCCCTGAGGAAGCACGGGAAACAATTTAATTTCATAATGTTTTATATCTTATTTCATAACCTTGACGTTTGTTTTGATTGCCCTCGATTGTCTGGAACGACCCTTCTCGAATCAATATACGTGGAATGATGTGATTAGAATTTAAAGGCACAGCAGAATTATCTAGAACGCCTAGAACTGACAAGAGCGCTACTCTTGTTAAGTGTCACTTCCTCATTCTCTCTTCTAACCTTTGTACAACCTCTGTGCAATAAAGTGTAACCATTCGGCACATTTCAATGAGACCTTTGGCACTGTGGTTGTATAACTGATATGATGACAGAAACAGGCTCATATTTTCAAGTGAAAATATTCCCCTCAGAGGTAGAGGAATCAGACAGTGTGCAGTTTCTTGTGGGGATCCTCACGCCCCATTCGCTTTCACCCTCGGGTTTCTCTCTCTCTTGTCATCACTCCTTCCCTGCTGTAATTAAGTGAAAATTTATGTGCGATTTTTCCGTCTGACGATCAGGAATTATCACCGCATATTACAGCACAGCCTGCTGAGATGGGTAAGCAAACAGTGCGCAACAGAAAAACTGTGTTTGTGTGTCTTTTAATCTGAGCAATTGTTGCATTAGACTGCAGTGTGTTTAGGAATTACAATTATTATTGGTTTTGTTTATTTAGGCATGTATAATATTGATCGCGCAAAGCAAAAAAACATTTTAGACTCGTTGTTGACTCATAAGTTGAATTGCTCTTAGTTTTTTTTTAAATAGTTCGAATAGGTTATTTAATTTGTCTAGGGGACCATAGTTTCTGCTCTATTGTGATGTACATCTGGATTTTCAGCAAAGTGCCTTGACTTTTACTTAGTTATTACTGTGGGTGTCTGTGGCTTCTGTGACCCATGTTTCAGATTAGTAGCTCCATTCATCAGAAGGAAAGCCATGAAAGTCTCTGGGCCATCGGCATATCACAGTGACACTGTGTCTCAGATGAACTTGATTCTGGGCTCAGAAAAATGGTATTCTTTATGCTTTATATCTGGCTAATTTATCAGTGCATGACTGAATCTCCAGTTTGAAGAGAACGACTGAATGTCTTGGCGATTTACTATACTTCATGGTTCATCCTCACAGAGAAACCGCTATGGATGGGTTTTACTGATAAGATCTTTATCGATTGACCAGTGAGCTGCTTTTAGTGTTTGTAAGATACAGTATGAATGTTGAAGGGGACTGCGTGGTTGTTTGAAGAGGAGCGAATACTGGATGAAAACATGGCTTGTGTTATGTTTTTGTGGATAAGTGTTGTGACAGTTTGAATCAGGTTGAAGATAACCTGGAACAGTCTAGAATAACTCCAAAATCTAGGTCACCTTCCCTCTCACACACAAACATATACACACACACATACACACACGATAAACCCTAGAGCTGTCCATGACCAGAGGCGTGATTCCCTCTGGGTATTTGTCCAAAACACACTATCACACAGGGAAAGAGAGCTAGAAAATGTAACGTTTAGCATGTTTAGGCATCACGTATGCCCCAAACATGAAGACTATTCCAATGAGAAGGTGCCTTCTAAAAAATGTCAACATTCAACATGCAATGCAGTATTGCATATTTATATGCAGTATTGTTCTTTCAGGAGAAAGCAGTCTCAGAGTGCACTGCAACAAGCTGTGTGAAAATAGAAAACATCCAAGATGGCAGATTATAAATCAACCCAGGCTCATTGGAAAACAGACTCATTCTGCACAATACTGGGTTGTTTCTTGCGAGTTTCGCAACCCTTTCAAAATGAAATGTCCAGTGAGTTGTGCTTAAAGTGCTCTCATTTTAACCCAGAACAGATGAAGGTGAATCTAGCAGCATTTCATTACATTGGTTGTTGTACGTACAGTATCACGGCTGTTCGGAAATGAAATGTCCGGTGAGTGGCACTTAAAGGTTAATGCTCTATCGTGTTCGAAAATAACATACCACTTACACTAAACCTTAAGCTACCCTAAAGCTAACTGATTGTGTTAACAAAAGCAAAACTTGAGGTAAAATCACATTTACTGAAGGCGTTCATGTCATATCAGCTCGATTCTACAAGTCTTTGAGCTTGTGTTTCTCAAAGTATTTTGGGGTTGCGCAGGGAACTGTACAAGAAATAAGTCTTATTAATTGATAATCTGACCTGTATTCATATTTGTGTGTACTTCAGTTCTACAAATGCACATACAAAACATATGCGCTCAATTCAGTCCAATCATGTTTTTGTCTGATAAAGATGTTCAACAAAAAAGTCATGAGACTTTGCCTCAACAGATCATGTGATCAGAAAAATGTCGGAGAACTAGAGGTATGTTTGGATGGACTACAAGTTGCAAACATTCTTAAACATCATTTGTAAATGCTCTTATTTGGCGCGTGCGGCCAACTCATACAGTGCAATGGGAATGTGTTTTCCTGATGGAGCTGGGCCGTGGTGGGGTAGCATAACTGGACCAGTTGACTAATTTCATTGCACAGCTTCTCAAATGTTGGTTAAGTCAATCTGAAATGCCTGAGCCAAAGTCTGTCATCAAAATGGTCGGGTTTAATTACCTTCCAGAACTGTCTCACATGACTGTGTTCCCAAACACCCGGCGTCTGCCTCAGAACTCAAGATAACATGACAGGGTTTATTGCGTTTCGTCTATGAATTAATTTTATAATGTATGAAAAAAGTGCCAAAGTTGCTCCCCCGATTGTAGCAACTTCAATTTTTATTATAGATATTTCATGCCAGTTTCCCAGTAAGTGGTGATTTTGTTCTCTATAGCACATGGGATGGAAACAGTGCTTTATTAGCAAATGCTTTATGTGATATTCCAATATAGCATAAGTTAAATTTGCAACTTTGGATGGAAACATAGGGTGCGCCTCAATCAGCTCCCTATGTTGTGAATCAGTAGACTATATTATGTACATGAATTCAGACACTGTTAACGAACTATCAGAACTATCTTTCTGAAATGAGTTATGTTATTAAAAAGTACATTGTAATAAATACTTTGATTGTTACATCCTGTAACATTTCAGCTGTAAATGTATTATAAATGTTAATTGAGTGTTAATTGATTCATTAATTATAAATGATTTATAATAAATAAATAAATACATTTATTGACGCTCTTATGATAGATCAAGTTAATTAATTTATTATAAATGTTAGCTAAATTATGTACATTACCTGTCTAGTGATGTATGTTTACGCTGAAATATAATTAAATAATGGTTAATAATAATAAAAAATAAAAAAAAACATCTTTCGCGTCATTGTGTAGTGAGTCTTCTCATGTGATTTATGTTTCATGCTTCAAAACTTCCAGCAAGGGAACATACTGTAGTGAGCATCGATGCTCCCTGGTTTTCATGGTGCTTTCAGGGAGCGAACGTTTCAGTGCACTGGAAGGATTTTGTGATTGAGAAAACCCTTAAAATGACGACTTCGTGATCAGTGCCAGACTAGTGAACTAGGGTGCTAATTGAGACGCCCATAGCTACTGATGCATTAGTAGGCATAACCTTTCTGATTTGTAGTACAGACTGAAGCCTGACCCCAGAGATGCTGTTATTCCAACCCTGTTAAAATGCAACTTATATTGCTTTTATACACTTGTGTGTGCATTTGATTTTCTAAGGCAAGATGGAGGACACACAGTCGAAGAATGAGTGTGTGTGCAAGTTAGGTCAGAAGTGCATATCCGAGCATGTGAATACTGCATATCATCAGAAAGAGCTTGACACACTGCTACATACCTCTGAATACAGAACATAAATAATATTTAATAGCAATTTCCATCCATATCCACCCACTGCCTCTCAGAGTAGGAGAATGTGTCATATAAACAGAGAAAACCTTTGGCTTTCTTCTTGAAGGTTTCCTTCAACCTGCATCTTCAGCAACTTTTTTGAATGTTTATTTAATTTATTTATTCTGACTTGATAACTTCATGTTGCCCTGAATACATTGGCTTGCTGATAAATACACACTTTCAGTAAAGAGTATACACACTTTAGTATCAACACTTTTGTATCAACACAAATTAAACTTGTCAGTATTGGCGATGAATATCTTCAATTTTATTTTAGTATTATCTATATACAAGAACTGTCCTCATTAACATTTTTAGTTTGGTTTTATTTTTATATTTTCATTTTTCATTTTAGTTTAAATTTTAGTAATTATATGTTATTTTGACATTTTATACTTTTTTAGGAATTTAAATTATAATTTAATTTAATTTATTTATTTTAGTTCAGTTTGATTTAGTTTAGTTTAGTTTAGTTTAGTTTAGTTTAGTTTAGCTTAGTTTAGTTTAGTTTAGTTTTAGTTAACAATAACAACCTCATCATGTTCTGACCTGTTCATGGTTTTTTGGAACATTTATAATTTTTCTTCAAATCTGTCATTTGAAAAATTAACAAACTCTTTTGTGTTGTTGTGGAATCTAAATGACATTAGTGAATCTGTTAATTCAGATGATTATGATTTAAAAAATCCATAATTTTCCCAGAAGTTTCCAGTGCTGATTTTTTAAAAATGAAATAAACATATTGTTTGGTTTGTATAGTTGTATTTTTTTTATTAACAGTGCTATATACTACATTAGTATGAATAAAGTTAGATTTTTATTATTGTTATTATTAGTTGTAATTATTAGGTCAATTACATGACATGACAAGTCACGTGATCTCAAAATGGTGGCACGTATGATGATGAGACCGTCTACATGTAGATTAAAATACATGTTTTATCAATCATATGATTCTCATCTTTATCTTATGTTAGTGTAAATAATTACTTTTTTTATCCAGAAGAATAACTGTTTGTTTTTATTTTAATTAGAAAATAAATTACAGAGTGCACCCTTTAAATGTGAGTTCAAGGTGTCACTTTAATTTTGAACGAATTTTTGTCAAATGCAGTCATTCTCTGACAGGTATTGAAAGACATTTAGAAATCAACATTGAAAGACATGTTGAGTTGCCAGTTGCCATCTCTTATTATGAAGCTTTCAGTTCAGGCATTCGTCAGTGCCTCTGACTTTCTCGAACCTATTCAGCTCTCTGACAGATGAAAAACAAAACCACTGCTTTTCATAATGAAATGATTCTCTGCTCTCCACTCTGCATTCTCTCATTAGCCTCGTTCTCTGATATGTTTTAATAAACTTCACTGTCATTTACGAACCAGTCTGGCTGATATGTTCACGTCAGTGTGTTTGTGTGTGTATATGTGCGCCCCTGTGGACATGCTCGATGCAGCTGTGTGTGTGTGTGTGTGTGTGTGTGTGATGCATTTATTTGGTGGCAGCCTAATCAGATAGCAGTAATTGTGTTTACCCTGCTAAGGGAACATGTGCGCAGTAATTGGTGCCTTGATTAGATCCGCCGTGGCTGTGAGGCTGCTATGCAATCTCCTATTAAAAACGCATTGCATTCAAAACAGGACGCGCAGGCTGTGGCGGAACACTTCGTTGTTCAGAAACTCCACCTTTTCATTGACAGTGACACAACAAGGAAGAGGGAGATTGGGAAGGATTGGTCCTAAATGTCACAAGAACTAGCAATATGAGTAAAATGACAAAAAAGGCATTTGAAGGAAGTCTTTGGAGAATGTTAGGATATTTTCGCCTCACGGTATGGGTTCTGCTCTACACTATTGGTGAAACTAATTGCCTTGTAATTAAAAATATGCTGAGATGTGTTGAAGAATAAGTCTGCTTATGTTTATCGCTTCTCCTGTCTCTGCTTCTGAATCTTTCTCTCTCTCGCTCTCTAGTTTGTCTTCCTCCTTATGGGTTCTAGGGGACAGTTGATGCAGAAGGGTAAAGATATCGGCCCATTGAGTGTGTGTGTGTGTGTGTGTGTGTGTGATGCAGGCAGCAGCAGTTGGCTGTGAGTGTAATTAAATGTGAAGGTGGAAGAAAGAGGAGTGAATTGCAGATTCATTTATCTTCTGCCAGTCAGACAGATACGGAGAGTGCATGTGAGGATGGCTGGCAGTTAGTCATGCAGCGCTGAACTGGAATATGAGTGATGGAGTTTGCTGATTGAACTTCAGAGGGGGGTGAGAGGAGAGGAACTGCATGGGTACAGTGTCATGTAGTAATATTGAAATAGTTCCTTCTCTCTCTTTCCTGAGTGTCTGCACATGTTGGACACAGTTGGTTATCTTCATAACTACTCCTCTGGATAACCATGTGTTCGTGCCAAGCCAGCTGAGAAGACCAGCATGAGTTAGTACTGGTTTGGTGATGGTCTACCCCGGTGGCCATTTTTACTTACCTTGGCAACATTACCACAAATAATTTTGTGCAATGTAGTCTTATATTTTTTATATAAAAATACTTGAACAAAAATACTGCTGCAGGGATGACTCTTTTTGCATTCAACCTCAAAGTTAGCGTAGCATTAACCCTAGTCTCGAGTGGCCCTTCAGACTCGCAGCAGAAGGTCTGGCTACCATCGCAGTTTTCATTGGCCAAGAACCACCCAATAGACCATCTGACTGACATGTAAAGCAACCAATCACAGTTTGTTTTGCACAGCATCATGTTTAGGGGCATGAAAATGTCAAGTTGAAGTCCCTCTGATAACAGATCGTTGGCAACCAATAAATCATTCTTTCAAGAATTGTTAAAGCTACACTATGTAACTTTTTTGAGTTTATTCTTAGCTAAAAACACTTAGGGCTAGTTCTTTCAAAAATATATGTGCTCATTAATGTATATTTACTTCGTTCAAGTAATAAAGTATTCTCGTGAGTGTATAATATGCCATTGAAAATACATACGGGTAAGGGGTTCTAATGTCGGTCGCTATGTTGCCCCTCCATCTTGAAAATACATTAGCCAAAGAGGGACATACCCGTTAATTCAAGCTTCGCCTTTCGCGTTTTAACACTCGATGGCACCGTGTCGAATGTCAAGAGGGGGATTGCTTGCACCTCCGTCACATCAACTGATCTCTGTTCACAGAGAAAATGATATAGCCTACAATGTAAACTTTGCCTTACGCTAGTGATGTCGTACAACATACAGAATAACGATAGCACTGATAAAAGTTACTTTACTAAGATTAGCTTGCATTCGTCTGGGAACCTGATAACTGATGTTAGCAATGAAATGGTAAAAAAATGACGAAAACCTAAAAATATTATTCATTTTACATAGATGTCATAACCTATAAGTTACCTGACAAATTAAATTACTGCAAATTATAATAGTTTTCTAAAATAACCTCATCACTTGATGGAACACTCATGGACGAGGTCGAACTGGAAGCCATGTTAATCTTGGACTACATTGGCCACCGTAGGAGTTCAAACGAAATCGGAATTAAGAGGAACAGAAACGTCTACGGTTACGTATGTAACCCTCGTTCCCTGAGTAGGGAACGGAGACGTTACGTCGGATGACGACGAATGGGGTTTCGCTTAGAAAGCCTATCAACTTCGAGTATTACAAAACGAGCCAATGGCAAGGAAATGCCATGGGTCTGCGGAATTTGCATGGCGTAACTCCGCCCCACCTCGTGGGTATAAAAGGAGGAAGCCGGCAGCAAGCAGATATGTTTCTTCGCTGAGGAGCCAAGACTGAGCTCAGGCGATCCCCGCGGTACAGCGGAAAGTGGCAGGCAGACGTAACGTCTCCGTTCCCTACTCAGGGAACCCTTTCGAGTTACGTCGGATGACGACGAATGGGGTTACCAGTCTGATCACGCCACCTTCTCAGCTGTCTTCCAGTGCCCTGCGTAAATCGAGATCCCTGTCAGGCTGGACAAAGGACTCCATTTATCACAGGAATATTAAGGTACACTGGGAAGCATATCCCAAGCTTAGGGGAAGTATGCAATTAATGCCAGCCCGGCGGGGGGGGGGACTTAGAGAATACACATATGACCCGAAGGAAGCATATGGAAAGCACTGGGGTGTCCAGCCGCAGGTGGAATATTTCAACCCCAGGGGTGGCAAGGTGGCTTGCCAAGGGAAAGACACACGCTCAGAGAGGCTTACAGTGGAAATACACATGTGGGGGTCGCTCAGAGGAGGGACCATGCACACGGGAGGCACCTAGCCGACGCGCAGGCAATAGACACTGGCGCCGACGTCAGGAGTGCTGGAGGAGCTCAGGGCTTTCGGAGAAGCTCACCTGAGGAAAATACCGCACGTATCCAGTCCGTGGAGTGGAATGGCGAGCAAGCGAAGACACCTGAGCGGGTCCGGTACTAGCTGGTTGAAGCGAGTACACGAGAGGACACAGGCTCCACTCGGAGATTATAGAATCTGGCGAATGTGTTAGGTGTCGCCCAGCCTGCAGCTCTGCAGATGTCTGTTAGCGAGGCGCCATGCGCTAGAGCCCAAGAGGACGCCACACTCCGGGTGGAGTGGGCAGTCACACCAAGGGGGCACGGTCGACCTTGCTGCTGGTAAGCCAAAGCAATGGTGTCCACTATCCAGTGAGACAACCTTTGCTTGGAGAGAGCCTTTCACTTCAGCTTCCCACCATAACAGACAAAGAGCTGGTCTGAGGTCCTGAAACACTGCGTTCTGTCTACATAGGCGCGGAGAGCGCGTACTGGACAGAGCAGTGCCAAGGCTGGGTCTGCCTCCTCCGAGGGCAGCGCTTGCAGGTTCACCACCTGGTCCCGAAAGGGAGTGGTAGGAACCTTGGGCACGTATCAGACTCGAGCACAGCCGTATGCACACCGGAAGGTGGCAGCTGTGACGAGCCCTCACTTCCAGAAGAGTCAAACCCGCCTAGTGATGCTGCAACAGACATGGCATCTTCCTCTGTAGCTTCAACTGAAGCACGCGGGCCACCAGAGGGTAGACCCGCGGGAATCAGCAGTTCACTAGCGGGCACCGTCATTGAAGAGGGGGGCTGGGGTCGCGGACACATAGTCGGCGCCTTGTTCCAGACCGTAACCCTCAGGTCACCCTGGCCACCAGCCGCAGGACGGGGGGTGGATGAGGGGACTCTCACTCTTGCGAGTTCACGGAGTCTCGACCATAATGACGCGATGGTCATGTTCCCACTGAGAGAACATGAGTCATCCACGAGCGCTGCTCTAGCATGATCAATGCCCAAACATACTATGCAACGCTCGTGCCCATCAGAGTCCGATACCAATCTGCCGCAACCAGAAGTACACGGGCGAGACATCTTTAAAAAGACGTGCCACGTGTAAGCTCTTTTAGTGAGAGAAAACTCAAGTGTTGAAGCACCCGGGGAGAAACGCACCGACTGGCAGACCACTGCAACAGATCAGCAGGAAGCACGCTCTCGCCGTAGATCGCCGTCACACCAAAACTCGAGGTACTCGTTTGTAAAGCTGACAATTCAGAGATGGCTTGTGGAGAGAAGAATACACTTGGCTCCGAAGCGAAAACATATCTGCTTGCTGCCGGCTTCCTCCTTTTATACCCACGAAGTGGGGCGGAGTTACGCCATGCAAATTCCGCAGACCCATGGCATTTCCTTGCCATTGGCTCGTTTTGTAATACTCGAAGTTGATAGGCTTTCTAAGCGAAACCCCATTCGTCGTCATCCGACGTAACTCGGAGTGACAACGAAAGGGAACTAATATTCACTGGATGGTCATATACCTTTTCACCGCTAGATGGAGGTAAAAATCACACAGTGTAGCTTTAAAGAGTGTATGCCATGAACCTAACATACTTTTGAAAATCCAGTGTTTAGTTTATCATGAGAAGCACTCATTTTCACGACAGCTTTCTTCTTCCATGAGGGGCTCCTCGACAAAAACCCAATAGGATTTCCTCTTTTTTTAATTATAATTACAGAAAATAAGCTCTGTGACCAACAAAAGTTTGTGATTCTTATACGTTTTCTTCATCATGATAATCTTCACAAATTTACATAACTTTTTGAAGCATGAATACAATCGGCAGAAATAAAATGCTAAATGTAGGCTATAAATTAACTACACTACGGTCACTTGACTTCAACGTCACCATCATTAAGTTTTTGTCAAGTCTTTCAAGCTTTGTTTAAAAACATTTTCCATGAAAGTTTGAGTTCGAATAGTTTACAAGAGTGTGATTGTAAGGCTGTGAAAGCGGACGAGTAAGTAAGTGAGTTTATCTGTTCTGCGTAATGATGTCTAATGTCCCTGACAACCTTTTGAGTGCAAAGTGCAATGCCGGACACAGTGTTGGGTGTCTATGGATACTGATACCTAACACAATACCACAATTTTACTTGATTAGTTCCACATTTTATATTGTTCCTTTGCAGAAAAGACCAGCAAAGTCTAAAATGAGTTTTCGCACGGTTCCATGTTGAGGTTTGGTGCTGGTATAGCTAATGGACCAACACAGTCATGAACTTCACATCAAAACTTGGTTGGCAATTGGCATATGTGCTATTTACTGGTACATTGTGGAATATCACCATTGTTCCTTCTGTGAATTTCACAGTGAGTCAAGCCCAGCACACTCGCAACTCTGTGTTCCCTCGAGAGATGTGTTTATGAGTGGACCTCAGGACATGCCACACTCTGGTCAGCATGTCAGATCACTGGTGTGATTCAGTGGCTGGCTGCACTGAGAGTGACATTAGAGGACATAAGAAGGCTAAAGTAGAGCGAGCAGGGGATAAATGCCCTGACACACACATATTCACACCCACAAACTTTGAAAGTTCTGCTCTGCTGACTCATAAGTAGTGGCCATTCTTCACCCCATCTGGTGCTATTTGTCCTTCTCAAGACAGGAAAGGTGGGCACTTCTTTCTCCTTTCTTTCCACCCACCTGTTTTCATCCTCTGTTCACCTCCTCTATAACTATTTATTTAGCTCCTTTAAGACAGGAATTGGTTGATGAATGTGGTTTTAAAGAGTAGGTGAACCCTGGATTAACAGCTTTTTTGGCATTTATGCTTGCAAAGTCTGTTGCAAAGTGTCCTAACCAGGCTGGACACAATGAAGCGTAAAGCCATAAATCACATACTAATCTTTCGTGTTTTCTCCTAACCAGCCACGACAAATGATGCAAGACATGTCGCACTCAGTTTTTTTTCTCTCGATATCATGTTTTTTACTTGCTGCCAACTACTCTGACAATGTTTTTACTCGCCCCACCACTAAACAATTTGATTTTTTGAAAATATTTTTATGCTTTAACCTTTTTTTTATTACAATTTTCGACAGAAAATATTATTTTATATTAATTTATATTATAGTATTGTGATATTATTCAGTATCAGATATTAGGGTCAGTCATATTTTTTAAATAATACTTTGACTCAAAAAGGATTTATTAAAATGATCAAAGTTGATTAAAAAAAATCTATTTTAAATAAATGCTGTTCTTTTGAACTATCTATTTATCAAATAATTCAGAAAAATGTGTCATGGTTATAATTGATTATACAAAAACAGTGCGTAGAGAGCTTCATTGAAGGAGCAGCTGCATCCAAGCCTTACAACACCGCAATGTGCAATGCAAAGCGGTGCAATGCAGAGCGGTGCAATGCAAAGCGGTGTAATGCACACCGCCACTGGACTCTACAGCAGTGGAGACGTGTTCTCTGGAGTGACAAATCACGCTTCTCTGTCTGGCAATCCGATGGAGTCGTCTGGGTTTGGCGGTTGCCAGGAGAACGGTAATTGTCTGACTGCATTGTGCCAAGTGTAAAGTTTGGTGGATGGGGGATTATGGTGTGGGGTTGTTTTTCAGGAGTTGGGCTTGGCCCCTTAGTTCCAGTGAAAGGAACTCTTAATGCTTCAGCATACCAAGACATTTTGGACAATTTCATGCTCCCAACTTTGTGGGAACAGTTTGGGAATGGCCCCTTCCTGTACCAACATGACTGCGCACCAGTGCACAAAGCAAAGTCCTGACCTCAACCAGATAGAACACCTTTGGGATGAATTAGAGTGGAGACTGCGACCCAGGCCTTCTCGTCCAACATCAGTGTCTGACCTCACAAATGCGCTTCTTTTAGAATGGTCAACAATTCCCATAAAACACACTCCTAAACTTTGTGGAAAGCCTTCCCAGAAAAGTTGAAGCTGTAATAGCTGCAAAGGCTTGGCCAACATATCAAACCCTGCGGATTAAGGCCACGTCCACACGAAGCCAGAGCTTTCCCTATCCGATCTTTTTTTTTCTCGTTCTAAAAAAAAATTCCATAAACACGGCGCCGTCTCAAGAAATATCTGCGTACACACGAAAACCACTGAAACCAACTGAAACCGATGTAGTATACATGCCAGACCAGTATGAGGCGCTGTATTTCTGACACAGATACACTAAAAACAGAGAAGAGGACTTGTGCATAAACCTTGCGCGCTGTATACAATAATATTAGCAACAGTAGCTTCTTTTTTTCTTTCTTTTTAACCAATAACTTTATTGAACAATATGAAAAACCATAAATGGCCTGGTACAAAATAGGAATGAGTCACGATATTCGATTAGTTAGCAGACGTATAAAGCTTGCCACAAAGAACCGGCAAATAGCCTAATCATTATGAATGTGTCAAATATAGCAAGGATACATTTTAATTATTTATTAATAAACTAGTGTTTTCTGTGACGATGCTGACTCGCCACCTTCGCAGTATTGTGAAGGTGCTTATAGAGATAAATGGACACTTCATACGGATTATAAGAGAGTTGTCTGTTTCTCTTCGTTTTGAATAGTTTTGTTTAAAAGTAGACATTACAAGCTTAGATATATTTCTGAGTTTCTGTTCATTTATGAGACAAGCTCCAGTTCACGTGCGATGCATATCGCGTCGGCAGCTCCATGTCCTGATTATAGGCTATTGTCTGCTATATTTGCTTCTTATTTATTAAATCCAGGAAATTGGTTGATGAAACTGATTAAAATTAAGATACAATTTATACAAAACGAAATTCACTTTAAAGAAAGGCTTTATATAAAACAAAACTTAATGAAATGGTCAAAATGATGTGTCTCGATATTGCGCACTTATGATTAGGCTATTCACGCTGTTCACTTTTCATATAATCAACATATATGAAATGGAAAAAAATAACATATTATTTCAACATAAATATGAAACTAACTTTTCTTTAATGGCTACAACATGTAGGCCTACAGTACAGAGAAATTTAATGTTACCGGTGAGCATCAGGGGGCAGAGGTGCGTTTTTTGAATAATAATCAAATAATTCCCAGCGATTGTCAAATATTATTTTTTGCTTGAAATGCCCATCCCTACAAAATACGAAATGTCTTAATCAGACAAAATACAAGCATCATAGCATAAGAAAGAAATATAAACAAATAAAGAAGTAAAATAAAGAAATAAAATAAAAATACTTTAAAGTAGGCCTAAATAATAAATAAAGAAATAAAAGAGGCTCAGTAGCTTCTGAAGCATGAACTCAAGCAAGTAGTCGCAGTTGTTGTTGCTGTTAGCCTAATGATTTAGCGCGTCTGACTAGTCGACACGTGGGGTGATGACATCATCGTTTCGCAAAATATACGGATTGGCCGTACACACGAAGACGCAAGGGTGTCGTTTTCAGATTTATCCACCCTGGGACCTGGTTTCAAACAATAGCGGTTTCAGTCTCCCTAAACGCCGGATCCGTCTGGACGAAACGCCGATCCGATAAAACATTTGTACGTATACAGCTAAACTCGTCTCCGTGTGGACAGGGCCTAAGAATGGGATGTCATTAAAGTTTATGTGCATGTAAAGGCAGCTGCCACAAAGCTTTTGGCAATTTAGTGTATGTTTGACTGGCTGGATTGTTGTCATATCACAGTAACATTTTGCATTCAGTGAGATCAGAAAATGACTGTACTTGATGCTAGAAACTCTCTTGTATCAATTAAACAATCTAACACTCTTCTCTACTGTCCTGTCAATCATTCCATAACCACTTTCAGCATGGTAGCAGTATTCTTTCTAATCGCCATCCCCAGAGACATCTCAACTTGTCTCCCTTTCATGGTTGCAGCCTGAAGCTGTAGCAATGTCTCCTTGTTAGGCACCTCATATTGATTACCTACACTTCCCACAAAGCAATTTATTTAGGAGCATCTCTTAGGGCACTGTCTGTCTGTTCAGAGTGTTATCTGAAGGCTGTTATCAGGGGCGGTCTGAGCTTCATTCAGTGTTGTATGGAGATGTCGAATGTTAATTGTGGGGTCAGGAGTTAATTGGCTAGTGTACATAGGACTGTACATAGTCTTTGTCCAGATATATTCAGATATATTTGCAGATATATTCAGAATAATGAGATGAGTGTTCTGCCCAAAGACATCTTCCTGAAAGAAGCTAGCCTCAAGCCTTCCTGTTCATCTCAAAGGGTCTAACTGATTTGATCCCTAAAGTTGTCATCATGTCACACAACAATTGGGTAATTACATAAAGTCATGATAATTCAAGATGGCCGTAAGCTCTGTGTCCGTTTGTGAATAGGCATGCAGGCAGACAGGACAAAGGTCAGGTCATGGCCTGTCTAACATACCAGAAAAAACACACACATGCACACAAGGTCAAGATGGGTTATTCATTGGTTTTGACAGATGCAAGTATTTAACTTCAACCACCACTGGTTTGCAAAATCTGTTTACTGCAGTTTCAGAATATTACCTGTTTTTTTATATTAACTGGGTTCATTGGCTGGATTAATTGGAATGAATCCCAAAAATGCAAATTCTGACATAATTTGCACACACTAATGTTGTTTGGGCTGTGAAACTTTAAAATGGACACCAAAGAACCTTAACCAACTACATTATTTGTTATATAGCATTCATAGTTTATTGATTGCCATTTTTATTCATTTTATGTATAGGTTGATGTTGGATATTTAATTCTGCATTCTCATTTCCATTATTCTTACATTCATGTTATACTGTATGTTATCCTTAATCCTTAAAACACTTATTGAATAGCACTGTTAAATGTAATCTTTAGCAAATCTCAAAATTAATATGCATTTTTACACTGTACATTATAGTGTTGTGGTTCGTAATAAATGATGCTTGTAGCATTTAAAACGATTTTATTCATTTATTTAGTTAGATAGTCAAGATAGTATACAATTTTAATTGTAGACATTATCGATTATCAACCATAATATGAAAGCAATTGTCGCCACAGCCTATAATAATAATTGGACACTTTGGGCTTACACCAGCAAAAACCTTGCACCAGCACAAAGCCTCTTTTGGTTTAAAAAATTACTGTCAGGATTAACTTAAGAAACACAGTGAAAAATTAGAGCTAAAAAGGTTTCGATACAGTTATTTTTGCTGCTGATCTTATTGCATATGCATTTATAGGAGTTTCCCTTTCAGACGGAAAATTCATGGGAGGAGAGAATTTAAATGAATCACGCAAGGTCAAATAAGGCCACCTTTATTTATATAGCGCTTTTAACAATATAGATTGTTTCAAGTAACAGAGATTGTTTTGGCTTTGCAGCAGCTCTAGAATAAAGTTATTGTCTAGCTAAAGTTAGTTTTGATTGATTCACTTCCGTCATTAGTTATTAACTTGTGAGGGTGGTGGTGATGGCGCAGTGGATAAGACACATGCCTTTGGTGTGAGAGACCCGGGTTCGAATCCACTGTGAGACACCAATGTGTCCCTGAGCAAGACACTTAACCCCTAGTTGCTCCAGAGGCGTGCGACCTCTGACATATATAGCAATTGTAAGTTGCTTTGGATAAAAGCGTCAGCTAAATGAATAAATGTAAATGTAAACTTAGGGGCTTAGGAACACGACACCGTTCTAGCAGAAAACACCTTACGTGATCTGGCCGCTCACCCGCACAAAACAGTGCATGGTGGCTCGAGAACGCAAACCATGAAATAGGTTCCAAGGTACAAGCCTTGAAAAATTTATGATACAGAATTTTTTATTGCTTCCGCGTAGCCACGTGAACCAGAAATATCCTGACAATGTTTTATCTCTACAGAGGTAAAGGGAAGGGAAGGAGGCCTTCACAGTGGAGAGACTAGTTGATACTTCAGGACTACATTGTTGTCGTGTCCAGGCGCAGCTCCTTCATCAGATCCGGATATGGCCTAGATATCGCCGACTGCAGTAAACCTTGGGATAAACAGAGACTAATTTTAGCATAAACGCCATTCTTCTTATGATGTAACAAGTACATCAGGATTTATGGGAAGTGTTCCCGGTTCCAGCTGACCTAATCTATGCAGCCTAACATTGAATTATAGTAGTCTATAATGTGTTATGTGTATGCTAGAAAAAGAGATGTGTTTTTAGTCTAGATTTGAACTGACAGAGTGTATCTGATTCCCAGACACGCAAAGTGACACGCAAGGTGATTTACTAAGGTTTGCGCTAGTCAATTTACTGGTATTTGCGTCATTATTTACCGCCCAAAATAGCATGTTTTAAACCAGATGTTGAATGCCCTGCTCTTGGTAGATTGTGTTGGTCATTATGAAAATGATCCGGCTGTGTCTGTGTTCTTTAAGTTATGTGTCGTCAGTAGAACACACGCTGAACTTTACACCCCCATCATTCCTTTTATGGGATTGTGCTCTCATGCTAATTTGTCCTGTTCAGTAAATCTGTCCCTTTGCCTATATGGCTATCTCTTATGGGGTGAATGGTGGGACAAATTATTGGGGCCTGCAGGTCCAACACTCCGGCCTTGTAGTTTGAGAGATGAGTTGGCAGCGAGTGGAAGCAGTACGACTGGGAAGACAATGACAATACAGCGAGAGGACAGAAATGAAGCATTCACTTTGACCTGAGAATCTGCTGCTTTCACTGGAAAAGACTGGCAGGTTGACAATGGAGTGCACTATAAAGGCAGTTGTGTAGAAAGGACTTAAAAGTTATCTTCTCACAACCTCAAAAACGAGCCATTTGAAGGTGAAAACATTACAAATCAATGACTGGCACATCTTAACACACATTTGGAGAATGTTTGCAATGACAAACTGACAGCATTTCACTCAGGAACTTTTCCACACATTGTCTTGCAGATTAAGAGTTGGACACACTTTTAGTAGAGTAGTTGTCACTGTGGAATTTAATATGAAAGTATATTTATCTGAGATATTATTTTTCCTGTGTATTTATTTAGTGTATTTTAGGGATCTTTACCAAAATTTTTTTTTTTTACTGAACCTGTATGTTCATACTTCTGAGAAAAATGAACAACACTTTCTCTAAATCTTAATATGGGTTGTGTGCTGAACTGCTAAGCTATAGCTCTGACTAGCTATATATATTTTTATTTATATTTTATATTTATATTTACGTGAAACATGAACACAACAGAGTGCTAATTGAAATTATGTTGATTTGAATCAGTTAATTAAAATGAACATTATGATTCAAAAGGCACGCTAAAATGAATCAGACTTTCCAGCGCTATCTGAAAGAGTGTTGTTTATTGCTTCAGCTTGCTTGGTTGCAAAATATAATGAGGCTTTAAATAAGTGATGTAACATTTTTTTCATGCTAGCTACACTGTAAATCGTTAGGAAAAATAGCTTGTTTTCGTTAAATAGCTAATACTGTAAAAACTATACTATCTTGAAAACAGTTGAGCTACTGAAAAATTTAGTCAGGGTATGTTTGCATGGTTGCTAATGTTGCTAAGTTGCTTGCTAAGTAGCATTTTTTTTACTATGCTACTGCTACATTATTTTATGTTAGCAGCGACTAGGAGCTTGTCTTTACACTCTCTGACCCTTTTTGTCCTTTGGACATGAGTGCGTCCCTCATTAACAACTCGCCCTTAGCCCTCTGTCCTACACAGCCACATCAGAATCGCTAAAGAGTTTTACACGGCATAATGTAAGGTGCTCCACTTGTCATCATTGTTATGCTAACTTTATGCTAAGTGCTGACTGGCCCAGAAAAGGTCATTCTCAGTATAATGGAAGTCATTGCCTGTTGTTATGGGAGTAAGCCTCTATAGACCTCTGGAAACCAGTTGTCCTCCTGTAAGTGCTGGGTCACCATGATTTTGCCAAGTAAGACTTCTCCTGGATCAACATTTATTGATCCTGGAACAACATCGTCCAAAAATGTAGTCATAACCCATCCCTACACCTTAAAGGCACACTATGCAGGAATTCCGTTTTTGTCAAACAGTGACCCCTAGAGTCGCTGTAGAGTACTTGTATTTAACGTTACTGTCGTAAATACCACTCACGCAGAGCGTCTCTGCACTCACTGCCTCTGTACTTTATAATAATGAAGTAGCCTACCGCGTTTGATGGCTTATAACGTTTTTACATGATTGCAGCTAAATTACAAGTAAATAGCCTATAGCCTAGGCCTACTGTATAATTTGTAGGGTATGGACCAATCAGACACATACTAATTATTCATTATATACAAAGGTTTATGAAACTCCTCACACAGCCCAAATGAACAAACACAAGGGCAGAAACAGTGTCATGTTACAGGGCATGATAAGGAGATTTTACGACCTCCGAGGAATGTGGCCACATACTCAAGAGAGAGACTATGAAACAGAAACCCTCTTTAAAACAGACTTTGCTGCATTAATCATAGACTAACTGATCTATAAATGAACATGCATAAAACTGTGAAAGAAACAGTGTAAATGGTTTACTGTCTCGTGTACTATTAGGTATATATTATGGTATGTATCCTGGTATACAACCAACTAACGATCAATGTAACCTCACCTGTATCATGCCTCCTACCTAATTAATCCTCATTTAATGACTCACACTTTGATGTACATCACCTTCTTCTAGAATGCAGTGTGGATGTGCAATAGCTATCTGAGAATTAATGAAGGTATAATCATGCTAGGGACAAAGATCCGTAAATCAACTAAGAGCCACTTTCCCTCTCAGAGATGTCACCTTTCTGATTCGTCGAGTTCAAACCTTAGGGGAGGATCTTTTCCAGGCCTTATTAGAGACAGTCCACATGTGACCTCCCTCTCTTAGTTCTTTCATCCAGCCGCAACACTGTTCTGGTGTTACTGGGGAACCCCCTCCCCCTCCACGGGGGCCCCAGGGCCCAGCAGGCCTCGATTCCAACCAGATATGGGCTCAGGCAGGAGAGAGATGACTCTCTCACAAAGAACCAAGGACAATCTCAAGAGTTTTGGAACAAAGACTCCAACCAACAACGACTCCAATCACCCATCCTTCCAACTTCCTCACTTCTCCTGGGTGCTCGGCGTGGCCTCAACAGAGTCCCAGGCCTTGACCAAACCAGCGATGCGTTCCTGGAGAAAGAGAACGCTCAACCAACTTCCACTTGACAGTGGAACCAACTTCCTATCACTAACCTATTTATGTATTCATGTGTGTATGTTGTTTAGTTTATTTATATTCATATAAATATCTATATTTATTTAATAAAACTTGTACATAATATGTATTTGGTTCTGTTTTGTTTGCAATACAAGTCACTTTACGATCACGGTTTTTGCTACTGGCTCAAAGTACTGTACAGGCGAAGAAATAATTATTCTTCTGTGGTCATGGAAGATACCCTTTTCTTAGAATAAATTAATAATCAAAAGAGTTCGTTGGAAGAACTGATTAATTGATTGTAATATTAATTCAGCCACATCAAGTTAATCCAATTAACTGACCCAAATATTTATAATTAATAATAACAAGATATTATTGATTATTAATATTTCCAAAAAGCTGAGTTCCTTACAAATTTCATTTGAAATTATTTGAGTGTAATGTAAACATTACAAAAAGCCAGATGACATCAAAAAAGTTACACGCAATTTATCATAATAGTTTGCAAATTGCGCTTTTTTACACTATTAACAACGTGTAGGCTTATTTATGTCCTGATAATTATGTGAGATATTGACAACTGTTCTCATGATAATCGCAGGAATCAACTTTAACAGTGAAAGCCTGACCGAGTGGCACGCTAGTCCGGTTCCTCACGCTGTCGGATTCTCATTTCCTTTTTCTAGACTTTTCCGACTGCGCTTTCTTCGTTTTTTCCTTCGACAATGCTTTCCTAGCTTTCTGCTTCTTGTATGCTGGCTTAGCCATGACGATAGTTGTTCTTATAGCTAGCCGGATCCTGGATGGGGGCGGGGGGTTAGGGCGAAACGGCCACCATTCAACCCGAAAAAAAGTCATATAACCATTCCAATAACTCCAAAGCTGTTCAGTTAAGCTAAAAAAACTGCATAGTTCCCCTTTAACCTAGCACTACCCATAAGTTATCCATAAAGGGGATGTGATAGGTGAGGTAAATGATATAATACTGAATAATACTGATGTAGAAGCACCTAACCCTGGTTGTATGCCAAAACTTGACATAAACGGTAAATTGTCCCACAAATCTGATTGGTTGATTGAAATATTGTTCCAGGATCAACAAAGACTTTCCATCCAGGAACATGTTGTACTTGGTGAAATCATGTTCACCATAAGGACTGATGATAGAGATGGCGCTTTTCCATTATTTGTACCAGATCAACTCGACTCGATTCGAATTGACTCGTTTTGCCACGGCTCGCTTTTCGCTCCGTTTTCCATTACAGATAGTACCTCCACAATAGTACCTGGTCGTCAAAGCGACGCCACAGGAACTACGCGACACATCCCCGCTACCCACACACACACATCGAGTGTATTCTGTTTTTGATCATCAGGATGTGGCTGTTTCTCACAGCAAGAAGACAAACGTTATTTTACGCGGTAACCTCACCGGAGGTGATGCGAAAAAAAGTACCCGAAAGCAGGTACAGGTACAACTTTTACACAGTGGAAAACCAAACAAAGTCGAGTTGAGTCGAGTCGAGCTGGTACTGTGTAGTAGAAAAGCGCCATTAATACAGGCTTAGCCAGGCTGGAAGGCCAGCTAGCTATACCAAGTAAAAGCAGCAAAATACCATTTAATTGTATTTTAATTTTTTACTTTTTTTTATTTTAAGGTAGTTTTTATTCCTTCAGCAAGTTACAGCGAGATCAGTAACACTTTATATTACGACCCGCAAACAACTGCGTAAGTAAACCGAAATTACGGTGTACGTTTCTGTAATTATAGTGTACTTCCATGTAGGTATAAGGGAACAATATGTTAAGCTTTGGGTGATAAAGGGGTAACAAACAGATATTCAACCTGCTAAGAACTCTGTAAGTAAACCGAAATTACGGTGTATGTTTCTGTAATTACAGTGTACCTCCGTGTAAGTATAAGGGAACAATATGTTAAGTTTTGGGTAATAAAGGGGTACATTTATAATGTAATTATTTTAAAACAGGTACCTATTCTGTTAATATATAAGTTTTTATCACATTTCTGGCAAAATATGTTCTTGTGCAATGTAGTTACAGGGTAATTTTGACATCTGTGGGTTTAAATTAAACATATATATATATATATATATATATATATATATATATATATATATATATATATATATATATATATATATATGGCTGTATGTAAGCACAGTATGATAAAATTGAATTTATTGGCTTTTCTTATTTAACTACTTAACGTTAAGCCAAAAAAAAAAATTCTGCTATGATTTTAATTTATAACGTACCATGTAGTACTTAGTAATTACCTTATCACATTGTATTGCAATGACACTTAAATGTCAGGGCAAATATACTATGTAATTAAAACTTTTTTTTGTTTTGTTTTCTTAATAAGAGTACCTTTCTCTGTAATTACTGTGCAAATAGTGTTGTTTCATATTGTTAGATAGTAAGTAGTGTTTATTACCCGTTTCAACTGTGTATTTACAGGGTAAGTGTAACCCCTGCGGGCTGTAAATTAAAGTGACGCTTGTTACCCCCTTGTTCTGTGTAGTTACAGGGTAAGTGCAGTAAATATACAAAGGATCCCATTTAATTTCTGACTTTTATTTTACAAAAAAAAATTCAAAACACTTTTTCATCTTAATAAAACATTGTCTTTTCTACAGTATACTCAAACAACAAAGTAACACATTATATCCCCCCTCCCCCCTTTCTTTTTGAAGATTTGCTTCTTTTGTTTTTATTCTTTCTTTTCTTGCTCTTCTTTTATGAATTTTTGCCTGGAATATATTAACAGAATAGGCACCTGTTAGTTTTAAAAATAATGACATTATAAATAATTTGCTTGTATATCTGGTTGTCAGGGGTGTAGTACCAAATTTTGGGCCCTGGGTACAAACCATCTTGCTGGGCCCCCCGCCGGCCGCAGGTCCGCTTTCGGCAACTTCTCCAATGGGGGGTGGCGGGAGGGGGGGGGTTGTTGACGGACTTTTGACTTAATCTCGGCGACTTCTAAGGGCCCCCCCCCCTGCCTCGGGCCCTGAGTACTCGGTACCCTTTATCCCCCAGTTCGGCGCCCCTGCTGGTTGTACCCCTTTATTACCCAAAACTAAACATATTGTTCCCTTATACCTACACGGAGGTACACTATAATTACAGAAACGTACACCGTAATTTCGATTTACTTACGAAGTTCTTTGCGGACCAAAAAAGGAAATTCTACATTTAGTCCTGGTTCACACAGAACCTAAAGATAAAAAAAAAATGCCTTTAAGGGCCTAAATTTCAGTTGATCCGCACCAGCGTTCATTTGGAAGCAGACCGAGACCCACCTATTCAGGGGTCTTGGTGTGCTTGTTTGATTCGCACCAGGGTTTGGATGGTAACGTTCATAGTGTTAATTTTGTCAGCTATTTTTTTATTTAGTCTAAGTCCTGTGTCAAAGGTACGTTTTATTCCATTTCATTTCATTTTACATTTTTATTTAGTCAACCTTGTCCTGTTTTGGTTTAGTAAAATTTTAGCTGACTAAATTTCTGGGATTTTTAGTCTACTTTTATTGAATGAAAACATTTTTCATCATGCTGCATAATAGTTCAACTGATAATAATGATTATTCTCCTCAAGATTATAATCGCAATGGTTGGTGTCATTTTTGGTCTTCTTTTTTCCAACAAAAAAAGTAGATATTGGTAAAGTTATTATTTTTTTAATTACATTTTAGTCTTGACTTTTTACATCAATGCGATTTCATGTTTATATAGTCACAGTTAATGACCTTGCTTGCCATTGTCTCGTCTTAGTCATGGGAATAAAGCTTATTGACGAACAGTTTTGTCATAGTTTTCATTAATAAATTAACACTAGTACACAATTATTCAAATGATTCACACTAACAGAGCAATCGCACTAGAGTTCCTTTTAACCGGACCGAATCTGCCAAGTGTAAAGCCTTAGTTTCTTTTCTGTTACCATTTACAAAGTTACCTAGTGTTTTAAAGGTTGAGTATTGTATTCCAGTCTTTAATGCATCTGGAAAATTGCTCAGCTTACTTTTGTCAATGCACCTAAATGCTTTTTAGTGAAGTCATCAAATCTTGAACAACTATTTTGCGCTTTAAACAACTCTACATCCTATTTCAACTTTCCACAGAAACGCATTTCAGACCAGCGATCGATTCGGCCCATCAGGTAACATTTAAGTTGCTGTGTTGTCAATAAAACCTGGGAGCTCTTACTTTTTCAGGATGAATGCACAGTGAACATCTATTTAGGCCTGGGACAAAAGGCCATTGACTTGTAGACAGCCCATGCACTGTGGGAAAAGGTCAGCGAGTAGGTGCTAGTCATACCTGGTAAAACTGAATAACCTGAATAAGCCATTGATTTTGCTGCACACTGTATGACAAGCAAATCAAAGTGCAATCAAAGGCCCCCTAAAGTGCATTTCAGTGCTCACAGGTGCAGAGCGGCTGTCAAATACCTACAGTTGCAGTACAGCTGGCCTTCACCCTGCTAAGAGAGTCACATGTGCGATAGCTTTATACACGTTATTCTTCGTGGTGTTGAGTCGTGTTGTCTGGGATGTCATTATGTGGGAGAAGAAACTTCCTTAAAGGATTTGTTTGTGCAAATATTCTTTCGTCATTTACTTTATTTCTCATGTGGAACACAGAATGCTCTGATTTTTAAGCTTGAATCTATGTGGCATAGAAAATAATGACTAGTGCAATTATTTTAGGCAGAAATAAAGAAAGTGTGGTTTGGAAGAACAGGTTTAATTGATAACAGTGTTTTTATTTTTGTCTGTTTGACTATACTTTTAAAAATGTTCCTTTCCTTTTTCTGTCTTTTGGCAGAGGGGGGATCAAAATAAAGAGTCTCAGAGTGTGTGAGCGAGTGAAAGAGACAGATAGAGAGAGAGATTGATGGCTATGTCTTGTGAATTCTGCACAGACAAACAGGATTGGAGTTTTAGGACGTGTACAGGGTCAGGAATTGAGCAGACGAGCTGAAGCTACACTGAAACATGGCTGCCGCAGGGCTGAGGGAGTTCATGGATGCGAAGAAGCTTCACGCTCATTTCAATATCACTCTATCAAGGGATGTGATGTGAGACGGTGAACTCTCTCAACCTACACAAGGTTCATATCATTGGCTATTGTTTAAATTAGTTTAAAAAATAGGCTACCCATTAAAAATGGGCCGATTTGCACAACTGGTCATTGAAAATGCATTAGTATACACTTTTGTATTGCATAAGTATACAGGTGCTGGTCATATAATTAGAATATCATCAAAAAAGTTGATTTATTTCAAGAATTCAACTTAACAGGTGAAACAAATATATATTATATAGACTTATTACATGCAAAGTGAGATATTTAAAGACAGTATTTGTTATAATTTTGATGATTATGGCTTACAGCTTATGAAACCCACAAAATCAAAATCCCAGAAAATTTAAATATTACCTGAAATCACACAGTTATTACACAGGAATACCATGGCCATTGAACCAGGTTTTGGTTATTTTGGCAGTGTGGGCAGGTGCAAATCCTGCTGGAAAATGAAGGAAGCATCTCCATAAAGCTTATCTGCTGAAGGAAGCAGGAAGTGCTCTGAAAATGTCCTGGTAGACGGCTGCGTTGAGTGAACAGCACAGTGGACCAACTCCAGCCGATGACATGGCTCCCCAAACCAACACAGACTGTGGAAACTTCACACTGGACTTAAAGCATCTTGGATTGTGTGCCTCTCCATTCTTCCTCCAGACTCTGGGACCTTGGTTTCCAAATGAGATGCAAAATTTGCTCTCATCAGAAAAGAGGACTTTGGTCCACTGTGCTTTATTGAATCCAGAGTCAACGCAGCCGTCTACCAGGACATTTTCAGAGCACTTCATGCTTCCTTCATTTTCCAGCAGGATTTGCACCTGCCCACACTGCCAAAAGAACCAAAACCTGGTTCAATGACCATAGTATTCCTGTGTAATTACTGTGTAATTGCATGTAATATTCTAATTTTCTGAGATTTTGATTTTGTGGGTTTCATAAGCTGTAAGCCATACTCATCAAAATTATAACAAATAAAGTCTTGAAATATCTCACTTTGCATGTAATGAGTCTAAATCATATATTAGTTTCACCTGATAAGTTGAATTCTTGAAATCAATCAACTATTTGATGATATTCTAATTATATGACCAGCACCTGTATATCTCTAGATACTTTGCCTAGTGAATTATTTGTTAAAAAGGTTTTATTTATTTATTTTGTGTACTTGTTGAGTCACAGTTAGTACCTGCAAGTGCTGCAGCTCGTGTGTCTGACAAAATGTTTTTCAAACTGACGAACAAGAACAAGATATGCAAATAAAACTGTAGAACAATCCTAAAAGTTTCCCGCAAACCACCAAAGGCTGCATCTTTACGAATCCGCTATTCCCTGTGGAACATAACTCAGAAAACGCACTCCCACAAAAGCATACATTCAGCGGTATGTGTATTCACACAGGCACACACGTACACGTATACTCTCACTCTAAAAGCGTCGTCATTCGTCTCCTGCTGATAAAAGAGTCATGAAGGTCTGACTGTTATGTGCTAATGTTTTTTTTTTTTTTTTTTGGTCAGACTTCAATTCCCCTCCTACACATATTCTCATCTCCCCTTTTTGACTTTTTCCAACGAAGTGCATAACTTTTTACTGGTATCTCTCTGGTAATTCGTCAGACTGACCTTGACACTTGTAAAGTGTCTCCTCGCAGCCCCTTCACTGCTTGAACACTCTAATGAGTCATGTGTATCCTGTCAGGACCGAATGACCTCAGCTCAGCCTCAGGTTAGACCTGCACCACACTGATAGTCAGGAGGGTCACGATGGCAGGACAGGAGAACACAGCATCAGCACCCGCTTACATTACTGCTGCACTGCCCCCCGGTGACTTGGTTCTCAGACTGTCAACTTTAAACAGCATAACTTCCAAAATGATACATAGTATATTCATAGGGAAATAATCTAGAGTCAGATTCTGTTGTTCTGAAATATAGGATATGCAAGGCATCTTACATATCCATGTAAGTCCCCCTGTGGTAAAAATCCAGCTTTTAATGTTGCTTATATGTCTATGTGGTGTTTTCAATATGCTTTAAGACAAACCATGAGCAAAATTACTATTAATGTGTATTTTCTCCTTGAAAATGCAGTGAACCAAAGACGTCTCAAAAACGCAGTTTGAAATCGCTGGTGTTTCTGACGTCACAAACTACCTTGTAAACAATCATTTCAACATGTGATCGTCAACGAGTGGATCTCTGAGCTGGTGTGAGTGAGTGGAGGCGGGGCTAGTTTGCATATTCATCCGCATATACTAAATGAGGCAATGGTGTAGACTTACATTAAAGCTATTTTAAGGCGTGAATAATTTTTTTTCCAGGAAAAAAAGTTTAAATATGTAATTTTGGTGATCAAAGATGAGTTTTAAGGGATTACATGGGGATTTTTAAGCTTAGCTTAAAGCTTCTGCTAAGAATAATAGTTTATTATAGTGTAGAAAACAATTTGCCAGCAAAATGTATTGTTTGTATTTGTTTAGCTAATTTATCTGCAATCCAAGAATATTTTTCTATAAATAAGGCAGCTGTGTTACTGAACATTGTCCTGTAGTTAAAGTTCAGCTCTTCCTTTAGTTTTCTTGCATTAACTCCTGAGATGCTCACTGTTAAATGAAATATTACAATTAAAATAGCCATGAAAGTATCCATGGACCCTGCTCAAAATACACATTTTATCAGTCATTATATGAAAATATTTGATGCCTTAACGCAGAGATTGCCCATACAAATAAAATATAGTATATATAAAATATAGAGTTTAGTCTCAGCCTCAGTCGTCACTCCCAACAACCGTTGGTTGAATGTCTGATGTATAAGGCACACAAAATTGGAAACACTTCAGAAGTTTCGAAGTCATCATCTGGCCAGTGAAAGCTGCGATTGAGTCCAGACCTTCTGCTGTGAGTCTGATGCAACAGAGAGTTATATTAGTAAATAAAAAAACATTTCTGGTTGTATGGTGCACAATTCAACATTCCAAATGATTCTAAATCAAAAATAAATAAAATGTTTGTTTACTCTTTTATGAAACAACTTTCCTTATACACTCTTCACAATCCAATCAATTCCAATAAAATCAAGCCCTGCTCAACATATGTGGGAGGTGAAATATCCTGTTTCATTTTGACGTCTCATATTATCGACATGAAATGGGTTGTAAACAGTATTCATTTTTAAACTTGCTTCGCTATTGATTTTGTTGAAACTATAACTGATTCCTGGCTTATTTTGTCTTCTTTTTTTTTTTTTTAACTACCTAGACTTAACTGAGAGTTGCAAGTTAAAGTGGGTCCATTACTACGGTAAAGATTTCTGTCGTCATGTTCTAGATTTAGTAAGTGTACAACATGCAGAGTGATAATACATAAGTTTCTCAGAGCAGAATTGATCCGCATGTTCTGTTGACAAGCCTGTCTGACAACATGCTATTAAAGAGATTTAGCTTTTGCAAAGACAAAACATGCTATTACCCAAACAACACACTACAGGTGTTCCTCAACCCACAGCATTCAGCTGCTGGAGTGAGGTTTTTTAATATGAAAAAAGACTGATTTCGTGTATGTCTTCGTGCAAATCATTGCCTAATGATGTAGAACCCTGTTGTGCATTTACCTGTGGCAGTTGAGCACTTCTGCTAGAGCAAAAAGGAAACAAACAAAAGAAATTAAAACAGATGCCACTGACATTTTTAAAGACGATTGCGAAAGTTTTGCCCTTTCCAACAGTAGGTAATCATGAAAGCAGTCAAGCAGGACTAGAACACTTGGACTGTGCAGGCCCAGAATGATGCTAATAATTTTGTTTATACAGTATGTGAATCAATGATCCAAACGAAAGTTAATGTGAACAGAGCCCTGTTTAAAGTGAACTGAATCCAGTTTCAATAGTAGCTGAGACTCAGTTGTTACAAATGTTGTGATCAGGCTAGAAGATTGTGCTTGGCTTAATAGGTTTTGCTGAACAGGAGCATTAGAACTAATCTGCATAATTTGTAATATACCAAGTTTGCCAGGCTCATGTAAATAAATTAGTTTAGAAGCAGTTTAGGCTGTTTAAAATTAAAAGAACACATTTTCTACAAGTGACTAGTTTAACAGTGCCCTAATGTTTATACTGTGGAAGCAAGGCTTCATTAATGCCAGCTATAGTAGGCTTTACAAATCAAATGTGAAAGATGAAGATGGAATTGTTACACTCTCTGTTCCTTTCTATGCGTGCATACAACATGCATTTTCCATCTGATAAATTGGCCTTTTTCTCAGATATGGCAGACAATTGAATGAAGGGTCTGGTTGTGTTGAGGCACATCTAATCTTCCAGCTATATGTGCTGCGTCTCCCTCAGGTCTTGTTGGCTGTTATTAAAATGTGCTTTTCCATCAAGACAGAACCCAAACGTACTTACAGTCTCAGTTCGTTCCATTCTCACTCAAATAGCCATAGCAAAGCAGCAGAGTATTTCTCCTCACTGCTCATCGGCAATCATCTTTCCTCCAAATGTGCATTTGAAGCCAGGATAGAGGGGAAGAAGTGGGAAGGAATATGCTAGATTTATTGCTTTGCTGTGATGGCATTATTGCCACTCGGCACTCACTGTGTTTAGGTGATGTTATTCTTTTGCTGTGATAAAGTAGCTTTTTATTTTTTCTGTGGTTCAGTGTTTCATATAGTAAATGATGAGTTCTGGGGGAGAGAGGCGTACCGGTGGGAGGGTGTTTAGTGCTGAGTTATAGGCCCTGTAACTCAACTATGGAGCCATTTTGTTTAGAGAAAGTGATACATGATCTTGGGTACAGAGTGTCCAGTTTTTATAAAATAACAGACGAGAGCTGCTAACAGTTAAAGCATTATGCTATTTGTTTTTGTTTTTTTGTCAAGAGACACAAGTGTTTTTTAGGTATCAGCCTCAAATGGCATGTCCATGGATTTCTATGCATATCTTTGTATGAAAATAATGCATAGCTTTTGACTATTGAATGTACAGTACTAGATATTGAAAAATGGCAACATCTATTTTTTTTTTTTTTTTTTATTACTCTTGAAGAAGACATATTCTCCAAAATAGCAATATTCAAATTGTATTACTGGTGGTAAAATTACACTCTTTATTTATATTAATTTATTTAAAAACAACAACAACAACAACAACAACAACAACAACAACAACAACGTTACAAATGCAAATGCACGTAGTTATATACATATGTATTTATTTGTCTGCCAGATCAAATCTAAGTCGTGTGGTGTGACCAGCATGTAAAATTTGATGATGTTTAAAAAATATTAATTAATTATATTTATTTACATTTTTAACTTGGGAAATATGTTTTAAAAAAAATTGTTTATAATTAATAATAAAATTGTTCTGTAAAAAAAATAATAATGAAATAATGAAATTGTCTAGAATTTATTTGAGGTGTAATGACAATATTTATGGAAAATTATTTTCCTTGATGTTTATCTATATAGGACACTCTTAGATGTCATTGACTCTGACACAGAATTTATGTGTGAACAGTTTTTTTTTGTTCTGTTCACAAAGTCTGTTCACAATTCTGAAATATTTAATATTAAACAGGAAAATGACAAAACGTTTCATAAATTCAATGTCAATTTGCTAATCGAATTTCATCTTAGTTGAAGAAAGGAAGTCATGAGTTAAAATAACTATACTCTCATTTCAGAGGAGAGTCGTTTATCTGTGGGTGGAACAGCAGGGTCAGGTAGACTGAAAGACTGAGGTATAAAGGACGACGTTTTGTTGAATGACTGCTTCAATTGAAAGTGACAGCAGGGAGGGCGGGATAGGGGATTTGGAGGGAACAGAAGAACAGGGCATTGTGGGAGCAAAAGGGTCATGACTGCCACAGGCGATGCCTCAGGGTTGCCACAGTCATTGACAGTTCACCTGTTGCTTACATGTATTAGTCAACCTCCATGAACAGACATATACAAGAACACCCACTGCACTGTTAGCAAACATCTCTACACCACCCACGCTCCTGAGAGAAGCTAATGCAAATACAGTATGTGCTGCACACTTTCCTCTTTATAACAAAATAAAGAACTAAAATGACAAGAGGTGAGAAAACAGTAGTTAGAAAGCATCTGATGATAGCGATTTGGATGTTTGCACAAGCTCTGCAATTCGTCACTCCATTCAAGTCAATTCATGTCACGTTTATTCATATAGCACTTTATAAAATAAGTTGCTTAAAGTAACCAGCTTTATTAAACATGAAAAACAGTGTCAGTGTCACTTTCAGTTAGAATTACAACTTGAGTTTTTACTATAAAGCAGCTCTCCATATATATATATATATATATATATATATATATATATATATATATATATATATATATATATATATATATATATATATATATATACATTTATATATATATAAATGACCCATGATTTGTGTTATTGGCATTGAAATAGGCTATCTAAAATAAATTTAAAGTCATATTTGCTGTATACACCACTACAGTACATTACCACTATACTCCCATTCACCACTATTTACGTTTACCCAACCAAAATTATATTGGTTCTGAGAGCCTCAGAAATGTGAAAAGTGTCCATTAAATAGTTATAGCCTATATAGAAAGGGCTTTGGATGAAAGATAAATTCCTTGTTTATTTCAATAAACAAGAGTTGTTGTGAAAGCTTTTTGTTATCAACCTGTGCATTGCTATTATGTCAATTTTGAGTGGTTCATTATATTTTCTATTAAATGTAAAAGGGGTTCTTCTCAAGTTAAGATACAGTATTTGTACAAAATGTGTCCTTACATCCAGGACACATTTATTTTTTATATTTATTTTTTATAAAGAAATGTTATGTTCAGATGGGTTGTAATCATGTATTTTGTGTACTGTATTTGCCTCATACTTTGTCTTATTAGGTTTTAGCTTACAAAAAGTTAGATGATTAAGATCACTATATTTTAGTATCTAATTTGCTGTTTAAGCACATTTTGTTCCTCTGTATTCTTTTGCAAATTCTGAAAAGGATTTCTGAATTTGTTTGCTATTATTCATGCTGTGTACTGTATCTTATCTTGAGAAGCCAGAACCCCTTTTACATTTAATAGAAAATATAATGAACCACTTATAGTACGTAAAAATGTATTTAAAAAAATGAACGCTAATACAACGCTAATAACCATAGAAATGTGTCATTACAGTCTGTAAATATCTCTTAACAACACAAGAATGCAATCACTAGTAAGTGACTAAGACTTCCTGTTAATAAAGTATCTGGTAAGAATCTACTCTATATTAACAATGAATTAAATCACAATACACATTAATAAACCACAATAAATAAATTAAATAAAAACATATTCAATTATGTCTCAAGTTAAGGGAATTACGGGTCATTTGACAGGCGTCCAATCACAACTGATTTCCGAAAAAGGGGAAGTAACGAATGAATTTTGAGGTTTTTAAAGCAGTAAGTCCCTCCCCTTGACTGCCAAAAATAAAAATTGTTCAAGCGAGCAAAAGCGGCAGGTGAGAGCAGATCAAGCGAGAGAGTGTGTGGAATGATCATGCTCGTGCTGTGACATGTCCTAGCGTACGTGAGGATATGTGTTGCGTGCAGAGGAGATGTCATGCGCGCGCAGGGTTTGAAATGAGCTCGCAAGTCCCCGTTTCCTCGCGTGTAGATCTGTAATCCTCTCGCGGAAGTAATTTAGCACGCGCGCCAGCATCAGTTGTGTGCTCGGTTCTTTTAGGCATTGATTTGCCGCCATATAAGTTAAATTCTCAGTGGGAATTTGCCTATACTCTCTGCTGAACACTGAACTGTGAATGTGTGTGAGGGATGGGGGCTTTGAAATGATGGATATAAAGCTCAGTTTCCAGCACAGCTTGCAAATTGTTGTTTAATTTCTTCAGGCTCGCAGCAACATTTCATTCAAACCCTCAGCTTCAGGTTTAATGTGCTTTATTGGCATGACAAATGATTTGTATAATTTGTATCGCTAAAAGGTTTGCAGTGTAATTGCATTGAAGGAAAACTTAAATAATATACATACTGATATAGTGAAGTGATTTCACAAAATTAAAAGGTAATAAAAAAATTAAAAAAGCTATAATAATTTTGTCTTTCTCTTCCATCTATCGTGTACTTCATGTTTCTATACATTGAGCATATACAATATTTCTGTGCTGTTAATTTGTGTGTTGAGTTAGCTCAGGTTGAGGCAAGATATTGACTGTTAGTTGAGCTGTACAATGAAACCGTGTATCGTCCAGGACTGTTTTCAATGGATGTGATCTGACAGTCTGGGGGGTTATGGGACCTCTCTCTCTCTCCTTTTTGACTGAATGAAATTATGAATGAATCATAGATCTGCCACATAATCACACACACACACACACACACACACACACACACACACACACACACACACACACACACACACACACACACACACACACACACGCACGCGCACATTTTGGGCCTTTTCCATAGACATTCCATAGACATAATGGTTTTTATACTGTACACACTGTATATTCTCTCCCCTTACACTAAACCTACCCCTTAACCTACCCATCACACACAACTTTCTGCATTTTTACTTTTCAAAAAACGAAAGCTGTTATCCTCATGGGGACCAACAAAAAATTCCCCACAAGGATTTCGGATATTGCCATCTTTGTAGGACCATATATTCTTTTTTACATAGATTCATGATAATACCATGGTTTTATTTAAAGAAGTTTTGAGTACCATGTAAATACCATTGTAAACGAATATGTAACCATTTTGTACCAAGGAATTGCAATGCTTGCATCATGGTACAATTACAGTAAATATTTTATACTGGTACATTTTTATTAAAACATTAATAAATGTGTAATTTTTGAACTCTTAATTTATTTTTAAAATACTTTAATATATATATATATATATATATATATATATATATATATATATATATATATATATATATATATATATATATATATAAAATGTCTGGTGACAGTTTTTAGAAATCAGGCTCTCACTTACGGAATAAGTGTGCAAACAAGCACACGCATCCACACTTACCATCTAAACTAGGTCTGAATATAGTGCGCCCCGTGGAGAATTAGCCCATTTTGTCCATTCAACAGAAGGCTGATTAGATGCGCTCACATCCTCGCTGATGGATATCTCACACAGTTTGATGTTTTATTACCCATCAATCTAATAAGATTAGCAAAAGCTTTTTTTTTATATCTTCCTGCCTTCTCACTCTTAAGAGGAGAGTGAATGAACATAAGGTCATTAAAGGAGATCGATAGATTTTATGTTGGGGAAGTCAGGTTCATGGCATGTGTGTTGAGAGAACAGTAAATGAACCATGCGTTACTTAAAGTGTCTGTTTTAGTGCTTTTGTCAGCAGTGACCTACATCAACAAAAATTTCCAGATGCGTGTACATGCACGTGTGTGTCTTTGCGCACACGGCTTCTTGTGTTGTCTCTCGACTGCATCTCACTTGAGGGGATTTAAGATCTATCAGATTTAAATTCGACCAAGGCTTGAAAAACTGTACGATTCTTTGAAGTCTAACAAACTCAAAATTTTTAAGCAACTTCAAACGACAACACGACTATCGCTTCTGGTCTCAGAAGGAACATTAATTAATTTCCATTTTCATCTAGAAGGATAAATAAATAACACAAAAGGAGGTTTACAACACCAAACAGATTGAATCCTGTTAGCGCCATAGCATGTAGCCCAATATGATTTGACATAAGTTCTACTTGTTAATTAGAATATAGGGATAGATAGATAGATAGATAGATAGATAGATAGATAGATAGATAGATAGATAGATAGATAGATAGATAGATAGATAGATAGATAGAAAGTGATTGATTCATTATCGATAGATAGATAGATAGATAGATAGATAGATAGATAGATAGATAGATAGATAGAAAGTGATTGATTCATTAATACTGTATTAATTGATTGATTGATTGATTGATTGATTGATTGATCCATTCATTCATTCATTCATTTTTAGACTGTGTTAGACTGTGTTGCCCCTCTCGGCATCTGTTGCCATTGGTCGGCACTTGTTTTCGCTGACTGAACTTGTTAAATTGATGTTTGCCGTGTCGTGGAATGTCTGAGACAGTTCTTTTAGGCTGTGTTTACACTATAATGAATGATAATCGTGTGTGTGTGTGTGTGTGTGTGTGTGTGTGTGTGTGTGTGTGTGTGTGTGTGTGTGTGTGTGTGTGTGTGTGTGTGTGTTTTCACTGTCTTTAGACTTAATTGACCATGTTTATATTACTCAGTAATGATACTGTGGAAAGATTGGTATAGTTACAATCTTTTTTTAATTTTTATTTTTTTTTATTTTTAAGAGCCAGTACTGTTTGTATAGTTTTGTACTGATTTATGTTTGATACAGAGGGAAATAAATAGGGAAGAAAATAGAGAGATAAAAGATGAAAGTCTTGAAAAACAGAAAGCTTGGAGAAAATAAAAGGTAGATGCAGAGAGAGAGAGAGAGAGAGAGAGAGAGAGAGAGAGAGAGAGAGAGAGAGAGAGAGAGAGAGAGAGAGAGAGAGAGAGAGAGAGAGAGAGAGAGAGAGAGAGAGAGAGAGAGAGAGAGAGAGAGAGAGAGAGAGAGAGAGAGAGAGAGAGAGAGTTTAAAGTCGACAGCAGCCGCCTTAATTCAATAAAGATGGGAGCTGTGTTGTAAGAAAATGAAAAGTCTTATAGGGAGTTATTAGGCAGTGTGTGGTTGCTGGCATTGACACAATGCCACAGGGAGATGCCAGCCCAGTAGTAATAAAATTTCTATGTGTGTGAAAGAGAGAAAGTGTGTATAAGTGGGTGAGGTAAGTAGCCCTTGTGTTCTTTCTATCTTTTCTAAGATTAAACCATGTATTTATTTGTGTAATTTCAGATGTTTTACAGTGCAGTATAGTTCAATCTTATACAAAAACAGAATATATATTCACTTTTTTATTTTTTATTAGCTTATTTATGAGTTTTTCAAATTATTCCTATAAAACATCTCTCATGAATTAGTTGGTTATATAAATAATAGTATATGTTGATACTTCAGTTTAAATCATATAACTTTGATTTCGGTTGCAAGGTCCCTCCAATAAAGTTTGGTTTTTATTTTTGTCTGTACTAGGGTATATATTGTTTTTTTTCTGATTGTTAATTCACCTAGTTGTGCTTGCGGTTTATTGGCCAGTTTCTGATTTGCTAGTTAATTCGTTTATTAATTTCCTATGTATCATTAGTTCATTCCCAAAGTCTTTTAATGTTACTGTTTAAATGGAAAATGGTGCCGGGAAAATTGTGACTCCTTTTAAACAGTGTTTCTGTTTAGCTAGTTTCTATGATTTTAAATTCTAAATATTTAATAATATTTGTATGTATTGTTCTTTACTTTTTCATGAATTTTAAATCAATAAAAAAACTAAATAAACATACATCAGTAAAAATATATATATTATTATTACAAACATATATTTTAATAATATGTATTCAATTAATAATATATTCTATTAATAATCCTCACTCAAAAAATAACTCTTTGAATGAACATAAAAAAATCATGGAAAGGATTTCCACATGATTAACTTGCTTTATTTCAGCATTATGCAATTCTGTTATTCCAATTTAATGTACTTGCGTTGGGTCAACTTAATTTATTAAGGTTGATTCAACTTATTTACTATTGTTGGGCACAGCTTGATTTAATAGTGTCAGCCCAACTAGTTTGCAATGTTTTAGACCAACTGATATGATTCAGGTATTCTAATTCATATACCCATTCATCCAATGCAATATAGTTTATTTTAGTGTCACACTAATAATTTTTTAGACTATTGCCAACTATTTACTACTACCACTTTTTAGCATCTTAAATGATAAGATTTACATGCTTCATCAGCAAAGGCATTTGCTGTGAGTATTGCTGAATCAGTCTTCAGACTAACCAAATGCTCCACTCTTCTTCACAATGGTAACCCACTGTAATTTAAATGGTTCTAATAATTCCAATGTAATTGAACATTAAACACAACTACACACTATCAAGTCTTCCCCTTTTCTTATTTTCTCAAAAACACATAAAATAACTTAATTTCAACATTTATATTTCAACATATGCAAAGCATGCTGGGAACTAACAAGCACCGCACAGTTTTAGTTAATGCAACACAAACTATTCATGTAATCCAACACAAACGGATTAAGTAAACTTAAATTGTACATATATTTAAGCAGATTGAACACAATCAAATTAAGTTTGGACAAAATGTATAGCAATTGTGTTGCTTAAGCTCATTTTATTTAAGCAATTTGAACAAGCAGCAAAATATTTTTTTTTCAGTGCTGTTTCAGATACTAACATTGAGAATTTGTACATGTACATTTTGTAACTTCAAATTAAATAGGTCTTACATCTTCATTTAAACAATTATGTCAGTGTTATCAATGTTATATTATAATTAGCAGTAAAGCAGTTACTTTCAATTTTTGAATTTGTGGGTTTTTGGGACTACAGTTGCAACTGCATAAAGTAGTTCAAGCTCCTGTGCCCTCCTTCAATTAGACTTAATGTCAACAGCTCACTTCAGCTTGCTTCCAGAGTTCCCTCATTTTGAAGGGCCATGGGAGTGGGTGAGATCCAGACTTCTCTCCAAGAAACAGCGAGCTGTCCTCAGCCTGAATGAGGACTTTGGAGCCCTGCAGGGTAGAGAGCTGGAGCTTATTTCAAGACATCTCTGCTTGGACAGTATAGTTTTCTGCCTTCTGACACAGATATATCCACCCACACACTCATACGGTCAGTTCTTTTCCGCCAAAGTTCAGTCCCTGAGGTTGGCAGTAATAATAAGCGGCATTGCAGGTGCAGCGTTCTGAACTGGGGGGAAATAAATGAGTGTTTATCCTTCCCATCCTTGCCGCTGAGGGACAGCTGAAAGTTATCATCTTTCCGGAGCTCTCCACAAACTGTCAGTGTTAGATTCAGAGCATGGGTTAAAGCACTATTTCAGCTAAAAATAAAAATTCTGTCTTAACTTCCTCCCCATCATGTCGTTCCAATACCATATGACATTGTTGATTTTGTGGAACACAAGATAGTTTCAACTTGTGTTGTCCATTTAATTAAAGCCAGTGGTGTGTAAAACAACTTTCGTTGAACAAAAAAATGATGAGTGTGTTCCTTCATTCATGTGTGCGGTGACCTTCGAAGAGTTGTTAATTTATCAGCTGTCATGAATGCTCCTCTTCATCAGCTGCCTAATGTATGTTTTATGCATGTGAAGGACATAGACTACTATTCATTATGGCTCATCTCTTACTTCAGCATAATGCCACATTGTGTCAGTGTTATTGATATATGTTGTACTAGAAGCCCAGAGCAATTTCTCTCAGCACTCCTATAGATTAATGATTGTTCAGTTGCTTGGACAGCCCTTGATACACCACAGATTGGCAGTGAAATCCATTGGACGGGTGAGGAGCATCTCGTACATATTTGGTACTTTATACCACTAGCGGCGCCAGGGATTTGATTGTAGGTGGGCCTCCAGAAAACTGGATGGGCCGGTTAAAATAAGCAACAACAAAAAGAAAAAATGGGTTCCCCTTCATCTCCGTTTCAGCGCTTTTCTGTGGCACTGAGGACAGCGATTCAGTAGCCTACCTGTGTGGCTCTTGTGTCGCCGTCCTCAGCTCAGTGCAGTAACGTTAGCCTAACTTGGGGGTCGCACACTGGACAAGAAGCGCAGCGCTGTGCCGCGTCGCGTTTAGGACAACTCGAGGTATCGCACACCGGACGCGCACTTTCTCAGTTTATGGCCAGCAATACTGTTATGTTTAAGGACATTATGGAATTAAGATAATGTCTGTACTATGTTATGATTGTACTGTACAATCAAATACAATCATTGCTGACTTTGCAGTCTGAACACTTTAGCCCAGAGCGTCCGTTAACTGAATGAATTGAGAATATCAGCTGAAAATCCGATAACATCAGCAGTTTTCATTCAAGCAGCTGATTTCTGTAAATGAATATAAAACTAAATGTATATTGCAGCACAGGGGGAAGTCAGTATACATTAACGACGATTTGAGACAAATACATTTAAATTTAATATAAAACAAATGGCGCACTGTGGTGCGGTAAGATTTTGAACGAGGTCCGAGCCGTTGCTTGGGCGCCGCAGACAGAACACGAGTGTGTGTACACTCCTAGAGAATAAAGTGTTCGAATTTTAAAGATGCTGCGCTTCTCGTCAGGTGTGCGATCCCCTTAAGTGACACGTGGGGTAGAAGCTGCTGATTGGTTGAGAAGCTTTCACTCAAGGCTTTCCTCGGGCTGCTTATTGGATGAACTGCTAGAATGAAAATCACTCGTTACTCACTATAGGCCTGGGTCAAAATGGGTGGGTGGGCCCAGGCCCACCCGGCCCAATGGTAGCGCCGCGGGTGCTTTATACAGACAGTTTCGTAGCATGTGAATACATACTGTACTTGAGGCATACTTTGGAGTTAAATTTCAGTGCTCAAACCTTCCCTTATGCTGAGGAATTATGCATTGACTCTTTTAAAGTTCTACACATGGGGTTCTCTAAAGTTTTTTAGGTTTCTCAGAGAACTTGTTTTGCTCTTTCTCAAGATGTTTCTCCAGAGGTTTCCACCAGTGTGGCAATCTGAGGAACTCCACATAAGAAACGTTTTGTTTTTACCATCATTTTCTGGCCACAAAATTATTTTTGTTTTTTGTTTTCTATTCTGGTATTTATGAATATGGAATAATTTTTCTGACAAATAAAACATTTGCATCAAATATTGCTCTAAATTGTGTTGTTAAATGTATATTGCTGAGTGTCTCTACATGCGTGTCTTAAGTAAATTGCATCAGGTTTTGGTAAGAATTGTCATTCAGAATCACAAATGTTTCTAAATTTAGCTACACCTTGTGTAGCTTTGTATTGCATTCACAGCTTTACCACTTAACAAACTGAGCAATAATCACCAACCTGAAATGCCCACCCTTTATCTCAAAAGAAGTATAACTGGTCCTACACCCCTCTGAATGAGGTTCAACCCAGCGTCATCCAGCATTAGGCTTTGTCTCATTGCCACATCACATCACAACACCAATTTATTTCGTTTTAGTCTCAGAGGGATTGGACTCTGCATCAACCAGCATTCGAGGCAGGTGCGCTAACAAGGATGCTAAATACTGCTGCCTCTAACATCGGTTTCTAGTGCGCCTCTTGATGCCACGGAGGTGAGGTTTAGCTGCACAGGTCTTATTAGATGGCCTCCATTACATCTCACCCCCATAACCTCCCTCAAATCAACACCGACATGCATTGGAAGCTGGTACACTAACAAGGACACTGAAGACCGCAGTCTCTAGTGTCAGTCAGTTGGTCAGTTTAGCTTCCCCAAAACTGGTGCTTCCCGTTTGCATAATAGTTTAATTCTTGACGCAACCATTGAGCTGCAACAATGGAGGACTTGAAGGGGTATGTAGAAACAAGGTCAACATAAGATACTACTGATACCACAACAATACAAGAGCTAAGAGAGGCAGAATGAGTGAGTGAGAAAAATGTCAAGTTGGTAAAGGGAGAAAGACATATACAAAAGGGGCGGATATGGGGGTCAGCGGGTTGACTGAACAATGGTGTTGCTGTGAGTAAGGTCTCCCAGTCCTTTTTGATTATTTTTTTTATTATTGAACATGTTCTCCATTCACCCTTTCTTCTTATATATGCTATCAATTAAGCCTAGGCAAGTTTATGTGTGTCCTGGCATGTGTCTATTTGCCTTTGTCTTCTGATCAAACTGCAAGCTCAGACCTAATTGGGTATGTTTGTCCTTGCTTCACTGAGTGTAAGCCAGTTAATTGGTCTACATCCTTTGAGTCTCATCGATTGGTCAGTCCAGTTATCCACTTATAGGGTTTGTGATGAAGGTGTGGGAGGGACCACTTGATGTTCCTATGCCGTGATAGGCGTCCACTTTGATGTGAGAGCTAAAAAAAAAAAAAAGGCTTTCATCCCTCCTATCGCCTAACACCAGACCTGGACACAGCACTTTTACTTAGAAACCAACCTTTCACCATCATGCTCCGGGTCTGACATACCTGCAATTATGGCCACACACATGCAGCAGTCTTGACCTTCATTCTAAGCTGCAAATATGGGGGCAAATGCTGGGCATATGGGGTTTCGGGAGGGTTTTTAGAGCTCCGGGTTGATTTTAAACCTTGGCTTTGAACAGCCTTCCAGGTTCATACAGACAAACTCCAGCTGAAATTCAGCAACTAGACTGAGATTTAGATCTAACTGCTCAAACAGAACACAGTATTAGAAATATAAGGATGTGGGCTGGGTTAAATACAGGCTATTAGAATATCACTTGGTATTTTTGTCAGCTGCAAGGTCCAGATTGTGCTGATCGTCAGAAAAGTAATGGCATTTTGAGATGATAGTGGATGGAGGGAGGAGGAGATGTGCTGCAGATATGCAGAATTCATCAAATGACTGTGTGCTTCATCTATCTCCCTCTCTTTTTTTTCTTTCTCCAGGGCAGGACCGCAGTGAAGCAGCTCTGATAAAGCGTTTTAAGGGGGATGGTGTTCGCTACAAGGCCAAACTCATCGGGATAGATGAGGTCACCGCCGCAAGAGGAGACAAACTCTGTCAGGACTCGATGATGAAACTCAAGGTGTGTTTATGTTGGTTGCTTTCTATACATTTTGGTTATTTATTTATGCCGTTGGTGTTTCTGTATGGTTATTTATTTATGCCGTTGGTGTTTCTGTATATTGGTCAATGACATGATTTAAATTTTGTTTACGAATTTATTAAAAAATACATTAAAAGTACATTAAAAATTTATTTGAATTCATACATACAAGGACTTGAATTCACATCTTCTAATCTCTTTACTGTTATTATTTAGTTAAAATAGAATATTTGACCAAAACTTAATTCCAGTGCTTATTAATACTTTTGCCTTCCAAATCAAAGTCATGTGGTGTGATCAGCATAAAACAGGAAATTATATCATAGAGAGGGCCCCTGCAGAGCCTCATAACTGTGTGTCAATAAGTATCTTAAAATATCAGATAATTTGAGCTTTTCTTGACAAAGTCAGGTAAGTTCAGGTTATAAAATGTCATTTGATCTGACTATAAACGTTTTCGAAAATATTGAATAAGTTGTCACAAAACATCTCTTTTGTAAATGTCTTTAATTGGAAAGAAAGTATTCATTTAAAAATCTTTCAGGTGGTATTTTATAATTACATTTATTTAAAAACTAATAATAAAATGCCTTTGGCATTCCTCATGTAAATAGCTATATAAAGTTGTAACTTCAATAGCTTAATAAATAAATAAAGCACATCCATCAGATGGGTAATAAGCCGTCTGAACAGCAATGGTCACACTACTGTGTATAAATGTCTCTAGTTTTTGCTACAAGCCTTGTATTGTATTGCATGCACAGCGTTACCCTCTTAGCAAACTGAGCAATAATCACCAACTTGAAATGCACAATAACTGGTCCTACACCCCTCTGAATGGGGTTCAACTAGCGTCATCCAGCATGAGGCTTTGTCTGCATGAGTTTGGGGCCACGAGAGTGAGGTTTACCTCCACTGGCCCACGTTACACTCACCCCTCTAAACATCATTGCTATCACATCATGACACCAATTTATTTAGTTTTACTCTCACTGCTCCAAGCGGGATTGGACTCTGCATCGACCGGTATTGGAGGCGGCTGCGCTAACAAGGAGGCTAAATACTGCTGCCTCTAGCATCAGTTTCTAGAGCGGCTCTTGAGGCCATGAGCGTGAAGTTTAGCATAGATGTTTGTGTTTGTGTATAGATGAACACTTTCCGGAAATCAGTGTATTTTTATTATACATTTGCCATAAATCGCACCCTTTTCACCAGTGTTTAGATTGGTTTCTTAGTGTGTTTGAGAGAGAGGGTAATTTCACCTTCCGATTTGCATGTTGGTCTGATTGGAATGTCCAGACTGTTATTGATCAGAGCTGTTTACCTCTCACTCATCCAGACACATAATCTATACTCATATTCCCACAGTCCTCCACTCCTTAGCAAATAAACGAGTCCTGTGGTGTCATTTTTTAATCTCTTATTCCTCTCTCACACTTTTTATGTCTCTGTGGTAAGGAGAGTTTCAACAACAGTTTGACTTGAGTCATTTCATATAATCCCCATCCTCCCTTGATAATCAGCTATAAAAACTTCCTTAACATCACATACAGCATCTGTCCTGCTTTTTCTACAGACTATGCTCTGGACTTTCCCTAGACTGCAAACAGACCTCTTATATTTCACATCTGCATCTCTTCACTCCAGCAGCACTTATATGCACACACTCCCACTTCTGAGTTTGAAATGTCAGAGCTTGTGCTCTTTCCACCATGCTACTACTGGCATTAGAAAGCCTCATTCATCACCGCTCCAGCACATATGGATAGGCATAATGGTGTGCTAAGATACATCATACGACTGACGGATGCTTCTCCCTGCGCACTCGGAAGGTAGACTAAGAAACGGGCTTATCTGATTGGCTAGGACAGATTACGGTCCTGGAAGACTCGAGGGCTCCAGCATCTTGAAATAACGCTCACACCCACACCCACCCCAAACACTGATCTTGGAATGGATTGGACATAGGACACAAGCTTGATTTAAAAGCCATTTTTAGCTTTGGCTTAAGCTAATTGCAACTTTATATTTTGCAAATTTGACTTGACAAGTTGCTTATAAAAATGTATTTAAAAAGAGTTTTAAAAAAATCCAGGTGTGATATGTTCTTATCAGATTGACGAATTCTGGCAAAAGCGACGTACAGCCATCTGGGATGGGACTTTTCTCTCTATGCTGCTCTTAGATTCTCTATTGGTCTTTTGCAGCAGTTTTACTAAAGGATGCCACTTTTCGTTCCTCCCACCCCTCTTGTTGAAAATGAATTGTATCCATTGTGAGTTGTGTGTGGGTGCACAGTACAGATTAATCATGTCAGTGAATTACCAAATAAAATACATTACTGTTTGGTTTATTGGTTTGGAAAAAGTGCAAAATGTACTAATACATTCAAACATGTGTTAAAAGGATAGTTCTGTCATAATTTGCTCACTCTCATGCTGTTCCAAACCCGTTAGACTCTGTTTAATCTTCAAAACACAAATTAAGATATTCTAAAGATACCTGAGAAGTTTCTGTCCCTCCTTTGAAAGTCCAGGTAACCTAAACTTAGAAAGCCCAAAAAGGTCATAAATATGTCATAAAGTCCATGTGAATTGAGTGGTTTAAATCCAAATCTTATAAAAAAGATAGCATTGCTTTGCATGATGACCTGAGATTTATATGATATATTTGCTTTATATGATAAAATTGGGTAATCCCTTTTATTCAACCCCATTTAACCAGTCACCTGAGAAGTCACAGAAGTCACCTGAGAAGTCACATCATAATAAGTCACCTTCTTTTATTTGTATTTTAATAAGGTCATTTCAGGGATCCCTTTTTATCTGTTGCTGTTGATGCAATTTTACATTTGCAGTGCCTTGTGTAGGGCCACTGTGGGTCTTTCAGGGTGTGGCCCCTGGTAGTCACTGGCCCAAATGGCCCCATATTCATCCTTGCTGATTGGTCGTTCCACCACCATCAAAGAAGCAGGGATCCCTGCACTTCAAAAGCTGATCTCCACAGTGGGCTTTTACAGGTTAACTGTAAAATTGGACAGTCAGCTTTTCAGCCTGTGGCTGATAGATAATTCAATAGCTTTAAATGTTCGAGAGGCATTCTCTCTTACTTCATTTACCTGTACACTGTCAAACATTTCAGGCTTTTTTTTTTTATTCGATTTGAGCCACTTAGTTTTAAATTTGTATCTGTATATGATAATGGGCCACACTTATATCTCATTCTCATTTAAATTCAAAGGTTTTGCTGGCATGTGAGGGATACTAGCAAAAGAGATTAATGATATTCTATGTTTTTAAATAGTTCATCGTGTCTGCATATAGAATAGCATAGTGTGGAAATAACAGTAGAACACAGTTTTGACCAATCATTTGTGCAACTCACTAGACGGTACCAAGTGGATTCATTTATTTGCTGGAAGCGCAGACCAGTTTAGTCCATGGTTTCGATTGGGTAGTGCAGTCCTATTGACACTTTACATGACACTTTACAAATTAATGCAGTTTAATTTGCTAATTCATTACTCTTTGTTCTCAAAACAAAGGTTTATTGAGAATACATTGCCATAAGCAATGTTTTGAAATGTGGTTTGTGCATATACATTTTGGGATTTATGTCTAGTTTTGAATGACCATAGTTATGGCATCCATCAGTGTAGGGGCTAAAAACCCAGATGTCTTCAATCTCTCTAAACAAAACCTCCAAGCCAAAAATTGTTGAAAACGTGGAGAAACTGAATCAATTTATTTACATAACTGCTAATGCTCCCCAAGGATTGCAGCAAGAAGCGAAAGCTGCCGTTCCCTGCTCAGTTTCTTTTTTATCTTCTTTTCGTCTTTTCTCATGTTTCTGTTTTCATCTTCTTGCCTGCAGGGAATCGCAGCCTCTGCGCGGTCTAAAGGAGAACACAAACAGAAAGTTTTTCTCACTGTGTCCTTTGGAGGGATCAAGATCTTCGATGAGAAGTCAGGGGTAAGTCGTGGGCAGTGGGAATTGTGTCCTGTCACTATCCATGATCTTTTGAAGCAAGTGTCTGAGCCATGAATACAAATCCTCAGATGCCTAACCTGGTTTCTGTTTGTTTTATCTACAAAAAAAACGACATTGTGTTTTTCATTACTTTGGAAATGTGTTGTCTAATATCTAGTTGACATTTGTTTTTTTTCCTCTCATCTATTGACGAATGACAGGAAAGTGCTATAAAGTAGGCTACTCGGCATCAGTAAAAAGCTAATTGCAACAAAAAACACAAGATGAGCCAAGATGTCCGATTCAAAGACAAATGATTCTTCAGAAGTTGTTCTTTTTCATGAGTCAGTCAATAGTCTCGAATTAGCTTGTGACTTAGCGATTTGAATTGGACAAAAACCTGTTCACACCAAGAACGATGACTATAAATATATAAGCTATAACAATAACTATGTTAGCAATCACAATTCATGATAATGTTCTGTTTATTATGTGTGTGCTGTAGTTATGCTGGCTGCTGTTTTAAATGCTCGAACTCTTCCGAAAGTGATTTCAACAATATCCTTCTTCTGTGTCCTTTTTGTTATAACTGTTGTGTGGAATTTTTCATATTGGAAGGATTATTAAAGTTGTTATTTATAATTATAGTTATCAGGATTGATGAGAACAGCCCAAGTCAGTGAATCGAAATTCATTCATAAGTGATTACGTCATTTCTTGGTTACGTCTCATTTGGAATGAACTGGATCTCTCAATGAGATATTTTAGGTTTGTGAAACTTATGTAAGTCTGCTTACAGACTGATTGTTCAAATACGTGACGTGATCGACAACATTAAACAGCATATAAATCAAAACTGCCTAATGTTACTGAATGAAATGTCGACCCAGGATGAGTTATAAGACTGTGAAGCTTTGGGGGGTGTTGACGGACTCGATCTACTCATCTATATTTCGATCATTGTTCTGTATCAATACACAAAAACGTGATTTTCCCAGTTTTTTTCTCAATATGTTGCTTTTTTTAATGAAATTTTCCCTCATTCAAGTGTTGATAAAAAAAGAATGCATGAAGCTAGAATAAAACAGCTTTTTTTGTTTAAAAGCAGAGGGTGTTTCTTTTATAGTGCATGTTCAGATATACATACAACAAAATATTCTGTGGGCCATGAAACTTTTATGAAAATGATCAAAAATACTGCCGTTGGCTGGCAACTTTTTTTGAAAAATGCTGTGAGGGAAAGAGGTAAATATACTATAAATGGTGTTTCTTAAATATTCTTTTAAATCAGCAATATTTAAATGTCAAAAATACAGTGGGGATTACTAGAGTGACAGCATTAATCTAAAATATTATAATTTTAACCAATATAAACCAGTGTGGAAATAATTGCTCCGCAGCATCGGTCTGTAACCAGCTGAAATGTGCAAAGAACTTAAAATTTGTTTGCACAAAAGTATAAGTGGCAATTATTTCCCAGACATAACTCCGAAAAAAAAAAAGAATATACAGTTATACTCGTGGACGTAGTTTATAGTCTAGTGCACATGGCTCTTCAATAGGCCCTCATTTTATAGGCCTCAAAATTTTGGGTCGATGGGAAAAGATTGTTTCTGAGTGCTAGTGTGCTGTTGCTCAGGCTCAAATCTGCTGTACGTCGGGCGGGGGGTAAGGCCATCCTTTGGGAGAGGTAAGCCTGTGTTAATGATGCGTTTTAAAGAGAGGAGCGCTCTCTGGGGAAATCAGAGAAGCCTAATTGAACAGACTTCTTAGAATAGAACGACCGTAGCTTTACAAGACCCATCTGCAGGGCCCGACTCCATCTTGATGGAGAGTAAATGGCAATAACAGCCAGTGAATCACACCTGAGCTAGTTATAAACGGAGGGAATAATGCGTATTTATGAAGTATCAGACCAGATCACATACACCTAAGTGCTGCTCCACAGAAGAAGAGTTTGAAAGGAGTTCACTCCATAGTTATTGATTTGCCTCTTTCTTTTTTGTTGTGAAGTGCCATTAAGCCCTTTTGGTTTGAAACCAGTTTGGACATTATTAAAAAAAAAGATGAAGCAAATCCCAAAGAGTGTTTTTTGTCATTGGCTTCATTAGTCCCACATTGATTTACAATATTTTTATTTACAGCATTTCACAGAGTTGTAAACAGCATACTTTATCATTTTAATTTGTTTTTTTGATGATATTGTCATGTAAATGTTCTTTTTACATTTGCTTAACATACTTAGTAGGTGCTCTCAGTCATTTCTTTTTTTTCTTAAACATTTTTTATACCACAAAATGAAAAAAATATTTTCAACATTTGTCATATCAGTGTTGCTAGAAACATACATAAGACACATTAGGCAATCAATAAAAAGTCATGCATAATACTGCAGTATAAAGTTCAATATCAATGTTGATATTAGTTAGTGAAACTGGTTTCTACATAAAGTGGTTCGCCCGTTCACGGTGGCCACCATTTAAGATAACTTTGCAATTTAGTTAATACTTCCAACGTTTGTCAAAATGTTGCTAGAAACATTAATTTATTCTACAGAAGACAGATTACACGTAACTGAGGAGTTTTGTGCAATGCTACATCCACACCAGTAGGTGTCAGTATAAATTTCAATTCACAATTTGTAGTTTGTCAGTCTAACAAAAAAGGTGCACATTCCACTAAAACACTAAGACAAGCCAAGAAAAAAGAGGGTGTTCTATTATATAAGGTAGGGATTCCCTTCGTAGTGGCCGCCATGTTGTGATCACATGACTATATAGCCTATGGCTGAATCCGAAATCGCCCCCTAAACCCTCAATCACCATTCCCTAGATTAGTCCACTAATACAGTTTAATTACATGAATGAATGAAAATTAGTGAGGGAATTCGGACAGCCGTTGAGTGTGCAATTTGGGATTGAATGAGTGCACTCAATATATGCTATGGAATCATATCAAGTTAGTACACAAACACAAACTGAAGATTAACTTATCTCAAACTCTTGAGTTTAGTTTGTTGCACACCAGTCAACTGCGATAGCATTGCATGAACTGGTGGGGGCAGTAGAGAGGCCAATATTGTAATTTTATTTTAGAAGACAAATAAGATCTGATCTAAACTGGTCTAAAGAACATTAACCAATCAATCAAAAAATTAATCAATCAAAACTAACTTTAGCTAGACAATAACTTTATTTTAGCGCTGCTGTAAAGCCAAAACAATCTCTGTTACATTAATTTCCTATTATCGCTGTAAAACTGCTTTGAAATAATTTATATTGTTAAAAGTGCTATATAAATTAAGGTGACTTGACTTGACATTAAGAGCTGGTGAAAAAAAAAAAACGTTCTAAGATCCGTCACCACTCTTTCAGAGTTAAAATATGTTTAAGCTGAAAATCTAGATGCAAATTTACAGCGATGGTATTTTATAGAGAACAGGCTGATTAATCTTTGTGTGTTGCACCGATGAGGGCCGGTGACAAATGAGAGGTTACTATGTGAGCACAGTGTGCTCTGTTGTCATGACACCAGGAGGTGATCTACAGGACAAGCTTTTAATCTGTCATTGATGCGTCTGATCTATTAGCACCATGACCTAATGCTCTCTTTTGTGAGTGTGTATGTGTATGTGTCTGAGTGTGTATGTGTTTAAGTATCACACTACAGTTACATCATTACACAGCATTTATCAAGTTGTACTGCCGTAGGTTTAGCTCTGACACTAGTGCAGCAATGGTGTTTTAATCTGAGGTCAATTGTGAAATGTATATTTCTATACCGGCCATGAAACATGAAATTCTGTCATCATTTACTCACCCACAAGTTGTTCCAAACCTGTATTTTTGATATTCCAAACCGGTATTTTGTTCCTTCTTGCGAACTCAAAAGAATATATTTGGAAGAATGTAATTAATCAAACCCAAATGGAAAAACATATAATGGAGGTCAATGGGGTCCATCAACTGTTTGGTCAGATTTCTCAAGGTTCCAAAGAAGAAAAAAGTTGTACAGATTTTTGGAATAACATGAGGGTGAGTAAATGATGACAGCATTTTCCTTTTCTGTGAGGGTCACACTATCATTCTTACGTTTTACTTTGGCGACTTTCTAATTTAGACCCTGAGACTGAGCCAATGCAATGAGCCTGTCCTCTCTATTACAGAGTCTGGTTTAGAGATGTCATTGAGTAATAGAGGTGTGTGTGTGTGTGTGTGTGTGTGTGTGTGTGTGTGTGTGTGTGTGTGTGTGTGTGTGTGTGTGTGTGTGTGTGTGTGTGTGCGTGTGAGAGAGAGAGAGAGAGAGAGAGAGAGAGAGAGAGAGAGTTGCAGTCTGGGTTGTTGATCACATTGATGGTTTATAATGTAAGATGACTGGACCATGTCATAGTGGCTGTGCTGGAAGTCATTCGATTTTAGATGTGCTCTCTGCTGCTGCAGACAACGCTATACTTCATATGTACCACTTTTTTATCGCTCTCTCTTTCTGTAGCTCCATGTATTACTGACATAAGTTACCCCTCATGTCTTCTCTTTTTCTACCATTTTGAATTGTCAGGATTGTGTGAATAAAAGTTTGGATGCCCTAATTAAATACTGGTTTTCCCATCTGAACAATTTAAATGGTTGAACTAACCTCCAAATACAAATTATGGATTGTCACAATATCATGTGGTGTGAAGGACTTCAACAAGATGCTTAAAGGTAGCCTAGAAATCTAGACGCACCCTAGCGGCAGCAAAAATTATTTTTTAGAAAGGGTGGTCTAGCAACTCTCCATAGACTTTTGAGATGGAAAAACCAAACTCTGGTCAGACCAATCACATCGTGTATAGAGTTGGTGGGCGGGCTTAACATAATGACGACAGAGTTGTGACGGTTCCGCGCATAGTTCCGCGTGATTTCCCTGCTACTTGAAAACAAAGAAGATGCTGCTGGCGAACAGCGGTCTTTCGAATCAGCTTTGGCCGCGACTCTGGATGACTTGGAGTTAAGAGAACGTCACTTAAGTCATTCTTAAAAAAGGAAGATGTGTTCGGAGTTTTGACGACCGGATACGTCAAAAGTTTAATATATCAACTAGCTCCGCTGGTGGAAAAAAGCATGGGACTCACTCAGCCACAGCCGTTCATTGCTCTGGTTAGTTGTAGCGCTGTCCTATTGCGTGCAGCGGGAATTTGAAAGACAACCGTTTATCCAGCCTCTTGGATTGAGGTATGCTAATTGTGAGTTCCCAGACCTAACATCTTGATAGGGCTGGGTTGCCAGGCTAGCTTCAAGGGCCATTCGGCAACTATTTCAGCTTAATAAAACCGTTTAGAAATCATTTGGATGGTTTAATAACCTGTTCTGGTGAGAATGGTGACTTTCCCCGCTCCCCCAAACATTCCTAGGCGGAAAACCAACCTTGCAACATGAGTCCCGGTAAGTTGGAAATAGGAAGTCTCGAGAGAAGCGAGAACGAGCGAGAAACACAAACTGCTTTATGGCAATTCGACATAAACACACACGCCACCCTCAATGTGTATGATGTATTACCCACCTCTGTAGACATTACCCACCTCTGTAGACCTCTCCCCACGATAAAGTTGGTCGGCTCCGATAATAACAAATACACATGAGCAGTGGTAGAAAGGTGGAGGAGGGTGCCACAAGTGAGTTTTTTTTTACGACATTGTTGTGAAATATACGCCTCACAGCTGTAGGGGGAGCTCGTTGAGAAAACATGCGACAACAAAAGTGAAAATCAGCGAAGAAATAGCTAGGGTTGCCGAATGCCCCTTTAAATAAATAATGAGATATATATATACAATATATATGCACACACATATATATATATATATATATATATATATATATACAATTAAAGGCTTGTTGTACTACTTTATATATATATATATATATATATATATATATATATATATATATATATATAATACAGTATAATTTATTTTAAGTATAGCTACTTTTATTATCCAAATAATAATAATAATAATAATACATTTAATTTTGTTTTCTTTTATTTTTTTATTTTTTTATTAGACTTTTGGACCCCACTGTCTTCTCTTTTTGTACTTTTTGTCTTTTAACTAATCTAAATCTAAATAATTGTATTTGTCCATCTTCGTAGGTAGATAGATAGATATGGTTCACATTAGAAAGTGAGGACTGAGACTGTACAACAGAGAATATTATGTTATGAAGAGAGAATAAAATAAGGAAGAAGCGAGCAGGATGAGTAAGCCAGAGTGAGAAAAATGAAGATGGTAGAAGAAAACCACTGGACAGCCCCTTAGGATTCAGCCGTTTTCCTCACTGTGTAGTTGTTCCAGCTTCATCTGCCTGTCCTCCATCTTTTCCTCCTTGGCATTGGTTCTCCCCTCCAGGCCCTCCTCTGATGAAGAGGAGCTGCTTCCTGATTTCATTATGGTGACTCAGTGGACAACCGTGTGCGGCACTGTGACTCGGCTAATCGTATTGTTGTCCTGCCGTCTGAAGGCCTGCCAAGACCAGCCACTCGTATTATTAACTCTCCCACAAAGAGGGAGACCAGATCGGAATCAGAAAGCAGGGAGATCCTCCATCTAGCCCACTGCCACCTCCAGCTCCTCCTCAGTTAAGACCGCAGGCCTCTTTACACCAGCAAAGCCTTTAATACCTGAAAGATATTCCTTTAGCATTCTCATTCATCTTAGTGGCAGTTGCTCGGATCGGTTTCAAAACCAAGAGAGTTGTCTTGCTATCTACTGCCTACATGAGGAGCCACCTTCTGAGAAAGTGCCCTGACTGAAATGAAATCTCATAAGTGAATGATTTGGTATGCTCTACTTAGCAGGCAACACCATACATCACATCGCTCCTCACGTACTGTGTTTGACATTTCATATTTTATTTGATTGGCTGCATCCGAATATGCATACTTCCCTAGTATATAGTAGGCCAAAAACAATAGCCTTTGTAAAAACAGTAGTATGCATTTATACTACACACATTTGTACTATATAGAACATACTTTTTTTTAACGATCAAAAAGTAATTAAGCTGTGTCCCAATTCAGAGGCTGCATTCTTCAAAGGAAATGGAAAAGTCCGCCTTTCTGGAGGCAAGAATGCTTTTCTTTATGAATTAAACGTGCAAAGCTATCTTAGAAATCGCAGAAATGACTTTTTTAGACATCTGATTCCTGCTGTATGTTCTCTTACCCCCACAAAGCACATTTCTGGAATCTATGATTTGTGAATTCACAGAAAAGTTATTTTTCAGAATGACTCCAACTTCTCGTATCTAATGTGCCTAAGATGTCCAATTTGGTTTCCAGATTCAGTCTTCATATATAGTTTCATAAGTCACAAATAGTATGCAGGGAGAGTAATCTTTGATTCTGTGCCTCTGATTTGCATAGAAATTAGATATGACCTGATCTGAGTAGTCTAATGCATGCAAAAAGCAGCTGTTGATGTAAATGACTATAACTGTTCCACTTACTCTAATATCATTAGACAGAATAAGTGAGCTTTGTGTGTGTGTGTGTGTGTGTGTGTGTGTGTGTGTGTGTGTGTGTGTGTGTGTGTGTGTGTGTGTGTGTGTGTGTGTGTGTGTGTGTGTGTGTGTGTGTGTGTGTGTGTGTGTGTGTGTGTGTGTGTGTGGGAAAGACGAGAATGCACATGGAGTGAGGGCAAGTAAAATTAGCTAAGTGTCTATATTAAAAACGATAATTTGAAAAATTAGGACTGTGATTTTAATGCATTAATTTGATTTGGTTAATAAAATAATATATAAAAATGACAAAAATATATAGTTACAGTAATTTAATATTTAATACTTTATCATGTTAAATGCAATAGAATAATATTGTACTGTATTGATATAAAACTGTAAAGAGAAATAAAATATATTCCATTCTGTGTTATCAACAAGTGCATTAAACATTACATTACGTCTGGGTTGGAACTGCAGGGGGTTTGTGAGTTCAATAAAAGCTAATAATTAAATAAATCAGACAAATTTTAAATTAAAATAATAACAAAAATTATAAATATGTATTTGAAAAGACAAAAGCCTTCAAAAGACATGGCAATGCATTGCTAAATTGCTAAATTAAATGAAATAAATGAATAATTATTGTGTTCGTCAGGAGTTGATTAAATATGCAATGTTGAGCAAACACTGTTGTTGTTTTTTTCTGTAAATCCTGTGGCCAAATGCTTTGTGGCTCTCAATTTACCATGCAATATAGTCTTCTGATTAGTGGCTGGTCTGTTTGTCCAATTTCACAAAACTAGAAGACTTTCTGAATGCATAAGTGACATGCTTTTTTAGAAAGGAAAATTGTAAACACTATAAAGAAGAATTAGGAAGAGTCAGTAATTTAAGAATGACTTACTGCCTTTGTCTGAAAAAATATATAACCATGTAATCAATAAAAAGCAACTAGTCTGATTACTAGTATTTGAAAATCTAATATAATCTAATTACAAATACTTAACTTTTGGAATCTGATTACGTAATCCAGATTACATGTAATCAGTTACTACCCAGCACTGGATGTATGTGATTAATTTAATTAGTTAATCAGCATATAATGTGATTAATTTGGCATTAATACTATTTGTAATTCAGTTGAATTGATTAACAGATATCAATTCTTGATATTTTGAAGATATATTTGACTAAGAGGAGTCCCAGAGCTCCTGCTGGTACAGTAGAGCAGGTTGGCACTAACAGCATGAGATAAAATTCTTCATTCTTATGGCATTTCAAGTCCATTTTGCGCTGTCAAGAGTTATTAGTCTCTTCACCTAGTGTCTCTCTCTCTCTTTTCCTGCCCATATGCTGCGTTTTCCCAGAGGCGTCTATGGGCGTCTCATTTCTGAATTTCCTTTCCAATCCCGCTCTCAGAGGAGTCATTTTGGCTGCCCACCCGCTAGCTTGTCCACCCTTGATCGAGTGTGTGTGGGTGTGTTTGTGTGAATGTATGTGTGTGTGTGTTGGCACCAGTGGCATTTTTGATTAAACTCAGTTCTCTCCTTACTAATTACCCCTCTCTCAGGCCCAGTCGCTATATAGTTGTGCAGTTTCTCTTGCTCTTTCTTTCTAATCAAAGACCTGGAACACTCATCATTGCAATGGCAGCTGCTAATTAGTGGATACCTGGCGCCGTGGCAACAGCAGGTTTGGGGGGTGTGGGGGGGCTGGGGGTGGAGGGCAAGTCAAGGCTGGTTGATGGGAATAATGACACCATGTCTCCATGTCTAGCTCCCACACTGAGGTGATTAAATATGGACACACACTACACCGCAAGGTATGTTTTAATATAATGATCGGACTTCGACATGGAACATATGGAATAACTTTAATCTTACTGTTTTATGTTGTATTTGAGGCAGGTGTGTCTATCTGTAAAAGGGAGGTCAAAAAAGAACCAGTACTTTAGGAACAAGTCAAAAATAAAATAATAACAATATAGTTTTATCAAAGTAGGCCTACTAAATCAATTTGTACCCAACTACGGTACAGCCTATCTTGACTACTGTAGTCTGCAAATATGTGCGAGTATGTGTGAGGCTTCATAGAGAAACTACCTAAAGGTTTTTGGGCATGCTGTGACGAGAAAGTCCCATGACGTTGTTTGTTTGTTTGGCACATTAGCACTGCAAATAACCCAAATCAAGCACCAAAATACTTTAACTCTTTCCCTGCCAATGTTTAAAAAAAAATAAAGTTGTAGCCACCACCAGCATTTTTGATAATTTTCTCAAAAGTTTCAAGGCCCCATAATATTTTGTTGTTTGAATAAACATGCAATATATCAAAAGAAAGAACAGACCGTCTGCATTTTATTCTAGTTAAATGCATTCTTTTTTATCAGCACTTGAATGTGGGTAAGTTTCATTAAAAAAAAAGCTGAGAAAATCGTGCTTTTGCCAAAGACTACATCCAGATCGGATTCAGAATTATGATCAAAACACAGATTGAGTTGAGTGAGTCCATCAACACCCCGAAAGCTTCACAGGCCTATAGCTCGTCCTGGGTCGATATTTCATTCTGTAACATTAAGCATTGATTTATATGCTGTTCAATGTTAATGATCACGTTATTTTACATATGCATCTGCTCACATATGATATCGCTTGTTTCTGCTTCTTCACCTGTGTTTTGATCCGGAGATTCTCATCTTTCAGAAGATGTGTAATAGCGCCCACTACCATATGACAGTGAAAACACTGAAAGCTGGAAATTTCCGTCAATGGCGGGGAAAGAGTTAAGGTGGTATAAGTTAGCAATGAGCATTCTTTAAATGTTATATGGCACTTTTTGTTTTACAAAATGCATACATGTCCTCAAATCTATAAAGCACCATTTTGAGAGTTTAACCAAAGATTTGAATGTGTCTAAAGAAGTAAAAAGAATCACATGTACAGAATGAGTGAATATGGGACAAAAAGCTAGAGAGAGAGAACATGATAGCATGGTTGAGAATAAGGCGGGACGCATGAGATGAGACTATTGAAGGAGAAAGACAGAGAGAGATATGTGGAGGAAGGGTGATAAATCATGCTAAACTCATTAATGAGATAACGGTGGCTGAGGAATATGAAGGTTAAAGGGTTGAGAGCTCTGGATGTGCCGTAGACAGAGTTATTTCCTGCCAGGGCCACTGCAGTCAGTCACATACACGCATGCATATATGCCAATACATGTAAGGCACAACGGAAGTGACAAAAGGACATTTTGTTGATCAGAATTGTCAAGATTGATGCAGAATCATTCCCGACTGAATTTATGATTTACTCTGCGTTCCTGATGTTGAGGTCGGCCGCTTTTCAGATCTTTAGACATCAATCCACCTTTACTGTGACACACCAGAAATGGAGCTCTCTGTGATTTACTACAAAACACATTCACATATGCTTACAAATTCATCGGCATGTCATGGTCTCTGATGGTTCAGGTTCATATGGCTGTGAGTTGACTTTAGACACTGTGAAATGTAAATGATGTGTTAGTGGCTGGTTTGATCATACAGATCTGTAGACTTAGATAGTTTACAATGTATTTTACTGACTGCTTTTAATTTAATCACAATTCAGCTTACATTCAGTGATACAACAGTGTTGGTTGAGCAGATTTGTCCTCTGTTCTGTAGCGTTCTAGATCTTTCTAGATTTCTCCCTTTTAGCATATTTAATGGTGTTTCTTTAACTATGAGCAGTGTTGGCACTGTAGAGAAAATAGGCATTCACTCTTAAAAATAAAGTTTTCGCATGGAAGAACCATTTTTGGTTTCCAAATAATTTGGAAATTGGAAATTACTTTGGAAAAAATTATTTTGGAAAAGTTATTGGAAATTAATTTGGAAATTAAATTTGGTTTAAAATTACTTTCAGTGAACATTTCTTAACCATCCGTGGTCTCTCTCATTTTGATTATCGAAGATGAGTTGTAGAGGGATAAAATGATTGACACCAAAGCTGAATTTTCAGCATCAGTCTTCTGTGTCACATGATCCTTTCTAAAAATCATTCTGATATGCTGATTTGCTGCTCAAGAAGCTTTTCTTATTATTATCAGTATTTGTGGACACTGATACTTTTTTTCAGTATACAGTATATAGTCAAAAGAACATCATTTATTTAATTTATTTGATCAATTCTCTGATATAAGTGAAAGTTGTGGAGATTACATTTTTGGAACAAAATGGACAATTTTGTAACTTGAGGCTAATTACACCGGTAACATTTTATGTTGTCATAAACATACAATTAAATAATTTTTCGCATAATTTTGAATTACTTTGGATCAAAGAGTAAATGTTTAAAAAGAAGCATATTAACAGTAAAGGCTCGAGAATTGTCGTCCATTATAAAACCATTTCATCACAGGCAGTTTACAAGGCAAAGGCTGCTTAGATACTCCTGAATAGAAAAATCTAAGCAGAACTTCAGTCAGCGATGATTGTGCATTTCTTTATGGCATATTCTATCATTTCTCTCTCTGAACAATTACCTTCACAAGTCACCCTTTGAATGAGACCTTGGAACATTGGTTGTTCAATCTGTAATTCCTCTTCTCTGACTTATCTGTCTGTTTTCACCTCTAAACAAGTAAAGGAGACAGAACAATGTGTTTTTCCTCATCATTTCCTCCTCTCGCTTATGATGAGTCGCTTTTCTCTGGTTAGACTTTTTGGACAGGCAACAGGCAACAGATGTGAGATTGTGTTTGGAGAATGAAATATTGAACAATTAGAGCGTCGCTACATGCCCAATCCAACCGCTGTCACTCTGTATGTGCACTTAGTTTCTTTCTCACCCTTCCTTCTTTCTACCATGAGAAATTTACCTGGCAGAAATATTTCTTACCAGCCATGGATGGATGGATGGGTGGGTGGGTGGGTGTATTGATTGATTGATTGATTGATTGATTGATTGATTGATTGGTTGATTGATTGATTGATTGATTGATTGATTGATTGATTGATTGATTGATTGATTGATTGATTGATTGATTGATTGATTGATTGATTGATTGGTTGATTGATTGCTTGATTGATTGATTGGGGAAATACAGTCAGATCATCAATTCAATTTGTATTTGTGTAAATATGTATGTATATACACTACAGTTCAAAAGTTTAAGGTCAATAAGATTTTATTTTAAATACATGAATGCTTTTATTTAGCAACAACACAATAAAATGACAGTAAAGACATGTATAATGTTACCTAATATTTCTATTTCATATAAATGCTGTTCTTTTGACATTAATTCATCGAATGATCCTGGGGGAAAATGCATCATGGGTTTTCACAAAAATATTAAGCAGCACAACTGTTTTCGACATTGAAAATAAAAAATGTTTAGAAATTCAGCATATTGTAATTTAATTCTGACACATCATGTAACACTGAAGACTGGAATAATGCTGAAAATGCAGCTTTGCCATTACAGGAATAAACACATTTAAAATTTTATTAAAATAGAAAGCAGTTATTTTAAATTGTAATTATATTATGCAATACAGCTGTACTGTATTTTTAATCAAATGAAATTATAAGATTCTTTTTCATTTCATTCATAATAGTTTCCTGAGGTCAGGGAAAATCCGGTGTCAGAGCAATACAAACCCCCCAGAAAAACATTCGAAAAGCTGCATTTTGTTCTGATGTGCGCTTAGATGTGGATCTGAAGTGTCGTGTCAGTTTGAAGTGATGTCATTAAGAGGCTCTTATCATCCTCAAACAGAGTCTGTTCCTCACGGCAGAAGATTGTTACAGTTTCACTGGCTGGCCTCCCTCTGGGCAGGATAGTGTATCGATAGTCCCGCAAGTTAACACCTGCACACACACACACACACACTACCGAACAGTCATGAACTTCTTGTACTTAGGGAGAAGATACTATTGAACAAAAAGGGCCTCCATTTGAGGAACAAGACCAAGTAGATAAAGTAATTCGCTGTATAGCGTGTCGAACAAGACCGGGAGATGAAATTGAAAGAATTGTTCTACTAGGCAGACTCATTTGCAAAACCCAGATAGTCCTTGTATAATCCTCCCTTGCTGGATGGCAAACAATGGACAGCACCAGGCTCTGAAGGGATTCTGGAGCTGCTGGCCCTCATCTGCACTGATTTAGGGGAAAAAACGTCCTGTTTTGGGACACTTTGTCCTCTTTTTTCCCTTGTCTTTCCGTCTTTGAGCTCGGTCGGCGTAATCCAGCGGCAAAGCTTAAAAATTTGCCAGCTCCAAAACGATATGAAATAAGGGCTAAAACGTGCACTTTATCTCTAACTATTGGCCCGTAGCTACACAAGGACCTAATGAAGCCGTGGCTAATGTGTGCGTGCGAGTGTGTACGGGAGTCAAGCGGCTGGTTAATTAGCTGTGAATTTGTGGTTTTGAAGAGCTTAGCGTCGGACTCTAGATCCTCATTATCTCTGTAACACCAGCGTTCCCTTTCCGCTGTCTCCCCTCTCCTCAAACCAGTGTTATACAGCAGCATCCAGAGATAAGCAAACACACACACACACTCATCACCAGTGTTGGACACGTCCCCAGTCGCTAAAACCTCATTATGAGCTCTGTTTGTGTTTTGTCATTAAGTTGTATGTGCGTTCCCTCAGGGCGCGATTAAACAGGGCAGGGCTTTTGTTTTAGGCCTTTGTATATATAATTCTTTGACGGCTGTGAATAACCTGAACCCTATGCCTTTAAATCATATTGGTCATAGGATGGGTCTGTTTCTAAACAACATAGGTAGCATCCTAAATAAGATGCACCTCATAAGTTAGCAATTTAAAATGTTTAACAAGTGTATGTATACGCAGAAGCTGATTTCACCAAGTTAAACATGTTCCTAGATCAACGTCTTTATTGATCCTGGAACATTTCAATCAACCAATCAGATTTAAGGGACAATTTACAGTTTATGTCAAGTTTAGTCTTACAAAAAGGGTTAGGTGCCTCTACATCAGTGTTATTCACCAGTCATTTCTCTCTGATTTTAGAGATAACTTATGGGTATGGTAAGGTTAGGTTCAGGGGTAGGGATAGGGATAATGTTAGGACAAAATTTTCGAACAGAAATGTTGTTCCAGGATAAACAAAACATGTTGACCCAGGAACGCATCTAACTCAGCAAAATCAGGATGTGTGTATGTAGATACATAGGCAGCAACTTACTATTACCAATACCGCTCTTCATGTGAAGGCTTGACAATTTATTACAATAAATGGATTTAGCATCACGCTAAGCTAACAGTGTGATACTCAGATAAACATTATGCCGTGTATACGTGTATATATGCATTATGCAGTGAGTGTGTGTATATATATATATATATATATATATATATATATATATACACACATATATATATATATATATATATATATATATATACACATATATATATACACATATATACACATATATATACACTGCCGTTCAAAAGTTTGGGGTCTGTAAGATTTTTTATGTTTTTAAAAGAAGTCCCTTCTGCTCATCAAGGGTGCATTTATTTGATTAAAAATGCAAAACAAATCCAGTAATATTTTGAAATATTATTTCAATGTAAAACAGCTGTTGTCTATGTGAATATATAGTAAAGTGTAATTTATTCCTGTGATCAAAGCTGAATTTTCAGCATCATTACTCCAGTCTTCAGTGTTACATGATCCTTCAGAAATCATTCTAATATGATGATTCGATGCTTAAGAAACATTTATCATTATTATCAATGTTGAAAACAGCTGTTTTACATTGAAATAATATTTCACAATATTACTGGGTTTGTTTTGTATTTTTTAATCAAATAAATGCAGCCTTGGTGAGCAGAAGAGACTTGTTTTAAAAACATAAAAAATCTTACTGCCCCCAAAATTTTGAATGGCAGTGTATATAGGTAAATGTATAAAAAAATTCATCTGTATAGGTCATATGACCATGAAATGTTTGTCCAATCATTGCATTAAATACCAGCTGTGCACATTATTTTAGCGATCCTGTTTAGCTCTGAAATTACACACTTTAAATATATTTTTAAAGATCATTTCTCATGTTGGTTTTTTATGCTTTGTCCAGAATGTTGTATCTTGAAAGCCAACATAACAATGAACAGCTTTCACGTGAAGAGCATGTACATGTATGATACCTTAAAATGCTAATGTCTTGGCAGGTTGCTAGATTTGGTACAGTGCTAGCGTGCTCTTTTCTGACCTAGCTCTTAGAAGCGTGATGCTTAGTGTATCTTCACCATGGTAACAGTATAATTGTCAATGCAGCGGAGTGACCTCAGAGGTCATAGGGCCGCTGTGATGATTTGAATGAAAGAAGGGGAATGAATGAAAGCCACAAAAGGTAGCATGAGTTCTTACATGTGTGAATGACCTGCAGATTATGGGTCATTATGATGGAAGCGGCCTATGTACTGCGATAACACAGGGCTCACTACACAAGCTCGAGGCAAACATTCCATTCTGAGAGGGAGGCTGGCGTTGAATAGGCACACAAGTAATTAATCTTTCAAGGATTTTCTATGCTTCCCATTTTAAACTGCCCAGAAGGAAAGGAAACGCAGTTATGTGCCGAAGATTTTGCATCTAATACCCAGAAAAGCACTTGAAAGATTAAAGTCTGCAGTTGGTAGGACTGTTTCATTTTGTATTACAAGCAGCATTCTTGGAAAATAAGCAATTTATTCACTGGGAAGCCAGAGATTTTCTTTCAAATTAATATAGTGAATGAAATGGAATTTCTTTTTGTGTAAAATAGCTGTATCCAAAATCAAAAACCAGCTTGCTGTGAATGCCACCATTGGTGAAACCAGAAGTGGAGACACCACAAAAAGATTACATAAAATCCACCACTAAATCAATAAGTGAACCATTTTTGGAACTGGTTCATTTCAGCGTACAACCCAATTCACAAAAATAAATTGAAAGCTGCTAGACTGATCAAATCTATGCTATTTTAAAAACAGCTGAGCTACTACTTTGTGAAAAAGAAGTGTGCTTAATTGTATTGAAAGTGAACTTAATCTTAAAAGTATAGGCCTATTTAAAAAAAAAAACTCTATTTGCAGATAAACAAAAATAAATTAAAGGCCAGTATTTTAATGAAATAAAAGGCTAATTAAGTGTACATAAAGAGATGTTTCTAAAAGACTTTTAAAAAGAGAACTTTCTAATGTCAAATTGAAAGTGTTACATTACACCACATTGTAAATCATTGTTTTAATATTTGCCATGTTTAAAAGAAGTAATGTTAATTTGACGTGTTGACAAACATATTAAAGCATAAATAAAGTACTTAATTTTAGCGTGTTAATTAATATTACATTTAAAGGAAATACTGTATATTTCAAAGGTTCTAAATTGAGACTTCACTACAAGTTTATACTTATAAATATATTTAAAAACATGAGACGACACCTTCAGTAGAAATTACATTAAAGTATATTTAGTTTACCATAAATGCTTTTCTGTACATATACAGTATTTCAAAGACAGTTGAACTTACAAATAAAGATGCATTTAAGTTAAAAAAATGCATTTGATATAAATTTAAACTATAATACATTTTTAAATAGGCTACAGTAATTTAGATTAGGATTAGGATTTTTCGATCCCGCTCCCACCTGAAACATTCACGTTTTGTCCCATTCCCGCCTGAAAAAGGCCATAGAAGAGATATATTGATTTTTTCAGTCCCAGTCCGGTTCGATTCTGTCTCATTCCTGTGTCTATAGGCTGTTTTTCCAATTTCCACACACACAACACTTCACTTTGCATGCTGTTAGTATTAGATAATTATATTTTAGCCACGGGATTGCAGACCTCTACAGGAATTGTAAACAACATGCAATTAAGAGTCCAAAAACATTACATTCAGTTTGCCTATATTCTTTTAAAATATATTATTTCTGGGATAGGTACTCTTTCTATAAATATGCTTTCGTGTAGGCTACTACATTTTCGTAAGGCCTGTCACACCACTGAAAATGTAAATGTGAAATCTTCATGCTCAGTTTTAAGTGTGAAATCATTAAGTTTGTGTGGGCACATGGCATGATAGTTTGATAATGAAAGCAGCCCGTTAACCTTATTCAAAACTTTTTTTTTAACAAAGCAACCCTCTTTCTCAAAGTTTGTTTAACACATCACATGATAGTTTGATAATGAAAGCAGCCCGTTAACCTTATTCAAAACTTTTTTTTTAACAAAGCAACCCTCTTTCTCAAAGTTTGTTTAACACATCACTGACAACACTTCATATTTCAGCAGGGAAAATAGCACCTCGCAGTCAGACGGGTTGTCATAAGATGTCATCCCCTGTTGCAACTCTCGAGTTAACTGCCAGGCCCATGGGGGTGCGTGTCTCCCTCCCCCCCTGTGCATGCGGCATGTGGCGTGTGTATTGTGTTAGTGATGTTTTAATGACTCTAGATGAAGTGGGTGGTGAGGGGAAGATTGCCACTTGCAGTAGATTTCAGCAGATGATTGCTCTTCAGCGGCAGGAGGCTGACACTAGTGCCGAGACCCTGGTGTTTCAGCCATCATCCTGGAGGACGACTCGCTCCGAGCTCCTGACCTATTTCTGCCCTCCAATTCCCACTCTGGGTTAATGTCTCCCTTCATTTCCATGGCCATTCAATGACTGTAGTTGGGTTTTTAAGTTTAAGTGGGTGCTCGGATGTAACATTTTGCTTTCACAGAAGAGGTTTCAGTGCACACCTGGGTTCAGTTGACCATAAAGTTCAGTTTGGGCACAAAAAAAAACCTCAAGCTTTAGTCCTTTGAAAGGGGGGTGTAGAGTTTGAACTCAAATGATGAAAAATAAATGTTCAAGTTGGCAGTAACTTTGTCGTTGAAACACTGGAGGTTTTGGTGCACATCTGCGTCAGTTGACCATAAAGTTCAGTTCTGTTATGACAACTCTGTTAAAAAACTACAAAGGACTACAAAACATGGCGCAAACGAGGAAATAACATAAGTCCACACAAGACAAGGGGAACACGAGATAGGAATCATAACCAATGTGACAATGGGCCCTATTTTAACGATCTGAAACGCAAGTGTCAAAGCGCAAAGCGCATGTAACTTTGTGGGCGGATCCCGGTGCTGTTGCTATTTTCCCGGCGGGATAAATGCCTCTTGCGCCTGGCGCAAATCTAAAAGGGGTTGGTCTGAAGTAGCTTCATTATTCATAGGTTTGGTTTGGGCGTAACGGGAAACAAACCAATAAGAGCTTTATATCACATTCCCTTTAAGAGCATGATGAACGAGGTGCGCTTGTTCCATGGCGCAATACTATTATAACGGCGCATTTACCAGGCGCGCTTCTGAATCGGTTCTCAGCCGAGGAGATCGATGTTCGCGCCAGGGCCGTAAAAGAAAGAGAAGTGACATTGGGGTTGGGACAAACCCACCCAAATTAGCTTCGGTTAAACATGCATATAATAATTTGGGTAAATGTGTAAGCTTTATGCCTATTTTCCCCATCGTCATGGACACAACAATGATTTCCCTCGTGTTTTAATATTTTTACTTATAATAAGGGATCATTTGCAAAAAGTTAAATACATCTGTGTAGATAAGCGAATCATCTACAGTGTATGCGCGTTGTTCACACTCTGTATTATGGCCAAGCATGCGCGCTTAAAATAGCATGTGAATGTACGCGCAACGCGCCATTGACTTTAGACTAGGTTTTTTCTGGTCAGTGGCGCAATTGTTTTATAGAACAGCAAAATAGCATGAGGGAAAGTTTGCACCGGAACACGCCTCCTCTTTGCGCTGAACCGCCCCGGGAGCGCAAGTGTATTTCTTAGTTAACCGACGTGTGTCTGTGGAGGGAAAAGTCCGATTTGCGCGGGTGCAAAATAGGAATGATACATGCGTCAGTGTACAAAGTAATTTGCGCCGGGTGCAAGATAGGGCCCAATGACTTCATTGGTTTATTTTGATCTTCTTCTTGTTTAGGACATAATTCAGGGAGTAGGAATGTCTGAAATCAAATCTAAACTTCATCTTCTCCTCTAGCTGTATGAGCAGCTCTAAAGAACTTTTTTTGTTTTGTTTTTGTCAACAGGTTCTTCAGCACCACCATGCAGTTCATGAGATTTCCTACATTGCAAAGGATATCACGGACCACAGAGCCTTTGGTTATGTATGTGGGAAAGAGGGAAACCATCGGTTTGTGGCCATCAAAACTGCTCAGTCTGTAAGTATTCATTCCTTTAAATAGTCTGAAATTTTCACATGCGTTAAATGTCCAAAAGTATATTTCAAAACCATGATTATATTATGTGCTAAAGTCCGTTTGCTGTTATGACAGCTTCCTATAAAGACTCTGACTGGCGTTCATTCCCTCTGTCTGTTTCTGACTTTGCCCCTGTGTTATTGTTTCTGCTGCTGTTCTTTGTTGTTGCGTTGCTCTAGTCTGCAGTGCTGCACTTCTGTTGCAGTTGCTCAATCGATTTCCATACTGGGACGATGAGTATCTGCTGTCCTCTCTTTCTCTCTCTCCCCATCCATTGCTCTCTCACTGTGAACTACAAGTGACCCAGCAAACACATAAAGATAAAGCAATGGCAACATGTTCCTGCGCTATTTTCACTCACTCCTGACACAGTTATGACTCTCATTTATAAATCTTTCCAACCTCATGTTGTCGTTTCCTGCTGTTCCTCCTCATCTCTCTTTTTCTTCCTTTTTCTGCCTTAAAGTACTGTGGGAGTATCCATGTTCCAGGGGTTGATTTTAATTAAAACTAACAGTTTTATTTTATTTTATTTTATTTTATTTATTTTATTAACTATGATCTAAAAAAGAAAACTTCTGTCCCTCCACCACAATTCACAAACCTTCCTCAGAAAAGTCTTCTGTAGTATTTGTATTGTTTGTGATTTCTAATCAAGCTGTAGTTTTGTCAAATTTGCAAAAAAGTGTTGAAAATATTATGTAATTATGTGTATTTGGAATACATAAAATGCTAGCTACAAAATTTGCCTCAGCAAGGAGTGAGCTATTATATTCCAAAAAATATATAAAAATGTAATTTCCAGCACAAAATACTATTAAATACAATACATAAACTATTAAAAGTGTGAAAATATTGTTATTTCTACAAGTAAGCTGGGCCAAAAGTGCATATAGTTGAAAAAACACTCAACATATATCATGCTACTGAATGCTGAAATGATTGTGTATGATTTATCCACAAACCCACTGTAGCATGTATTCTTCTTTACTTTCTTCTTTATTCTCTCTTTTCTCATTTCTTTCCCTGTAAACACTCTTTCTTTCTCACATCTGCTCATATTGCATTTCAGTGGAATGAATCTGCTGTAATAGGCAGCAGATAAATACCCAAGGCGAGTTTTGAGGGCATTTCCATCCATGCATTTATTGAGATATTAGTGACATTTAGGCTTCACTGGGAAGGTGATGCATTTTTAATGTAACTACAAAGAGTGAATTTTGATCTGACCCTGCCCTTTCAAACGGAAAGCACTTTGTTCTGTCACCTCACATCTGGCAGATTTAAAAGCATCTGAATAAGAGGTTAAGAGGTCCTTTTTTTCTTGTTTTGTTTTTGTTTTTTTTGGTCTGAATTGCTTAAAGAATCATACAGGAAATGCAGCAGATATGGATCCTTATTGAGAAGATCATGTCACTTCTTCCTCTCTCCCTCTTTGCCTCTATAAATCTGTCTCTCTGCCTGTCTTTCTGCGTGAATTCCCAGGCTGAGCCTGTGATCCTTGACCTCCGTGACCTTTTCCAGTTGATTTATGAGATTAAACAGAGGGAGGAGATTGAGAAGAAAGCTCAGAAGGACAAGCAATGCGAACAAGCTGTTTATCAGGTAACACACATGCATGAAACCTTCACACTCACATAAACTCAAAAACCCAAAGAGAATTTACAATTTCTAATGCTCGGTCAAAATATGAGCGCATATATGTCAGCAGACGAATGAGAGTGGTGTAAAAGAGAAACAACAACAAACTCAAAAGGGAATAATGAAATATGCAATACAAAAAGGGTGAAAATACAGAAACAACACATTTCCGAGAGGGCATATTTATTATTTATCTCAGAGAATAACATAATTATACTCATATGAGGCCGGGTGCACTGAAGGATTGTTTTTTTTTTTTGCAACTGTTGCTTGCAAGATTGTAAATTAATGAGAAGTGGGTAAACAAGGAGGTAGACTGTACAACAACAACTGTCTCTCTCACACACACACACACACACACACACACACACACACACACACACACACACACACACATATATATATATATATATATATATATATATATATATATATATATATATATATAACAGTCATGATTAATCGTTGCACAGGCCTATTATATGCAGTAAATATGGGGTATATATATATATATATATATATATATATATATATATATATATATATATATATATATATGTATATATATATATTAGGGTCCAATTCTCACTATTAACTATGACTTTTACCTAATAAACTCAGAATTTCTGCTTATTAATAGTTAGTAATGTAGTTGTTAAGTTTAGGTATTGGGTAGAAGAAGAACAAGAAGAAGTTTTATTTATATAGCGCCTTTCCGTAGCTCAAGGTCGCTTTACATTGTAAATTACAATACATTTGCACACCCACACACACATTTACATTTACATTTATTCATTTAGCTGACGCTTTTATCCAAAGCGACTTACAATTGCTAGATATGTCAGAGGTCGCACGCCTCTGGAGCAACTAGGGGTTAAGTGTCTTGCTCAGGGACACATTGGTGTCTCACAGTCTCTCACATCAAAGGCATGTGTCTTATCCACTGCGCCATCACCACCCCCTGGGTGGTCATTACAGTCGCATAGGATACATACAGTCACATTAAACAAAATACATGTTAAATAGATATGTTTTTAACTGAGTCTTGAATGTAGCCACATGATATTACGAAGTGTAAGGGGAAGTTAATTCCATAATTTAGGAGAATTAACACTAAATGACCTTCCACCTACAGTAGACAACCGGAAACGAGGGATGGACAATAAACCAAGTTCAGCTGATCTAAGGGACCGTGCAGGGCGGTAGGTGTAAAGTAGATCAGACAAATAGGGAGGTGCAAGACCATTTAATGCCTTAAACATTTAAGTAATTCCTTAAAGTGAATACGTGATGCCACGGGTCGACAGTGAAGGTCATGAAGCAGAGGACTAATGTGAGCAGAACGCCTGGTGGAGGAGAGAACTCTTGCTGCTGAGTTTTGATCATACTGTAATCTTACAATAAGTGTTTTGGGCAGACCAAGAAATAAAGCATTGCAATAATGTGTGATGTGATTAGTGCTTGAATTAAGGTTTCAGCATCAGCTAAAACCTCAGCGTCAGTGTCAGGGTAGGGTTAAGGGATGTACAATATGGTCATGAAGAATAAGGTATTAATACAGTATGTGCTTTATTAAACAGCCAATATTCTAGTATGCATGCTAATAAGCAACTAGTTAATTTTGAGAATTGGACCCTAAACTAAAGTGTTACAAAATATTTTCCTAAATTAAACAAAATACTAAATACTATTCCTAAACTAAAAATCTCACACGACAAAACAGTGGCAAAATCCCACAGTGCACACCAGTTGTGTGGCAGCTCTTTCCATTCTCTCTCTCTCTCTCTCTCTCTCTCTCTCTCTCTCTCTCTCTCTCTCTCTCTCTCTCTCTCTCTCTCTCTCTCTCTCTCTCTCTCTCTCTCTCTCTCTCTCTCTGTTGAAACTCAGGTGCATATCTGCGGGGGGATTTCCTTCACACTGCTTTTTCAATCGAGACAAAATCCCTCCTTTCGTCCTGTGCGGGCTGCATTTCTGATCCTATTTTCACTGGCTGATGTTAAAATTGTGCTTTTGCTCTGTTTTTACATAAATGACCAAAAATTGCCTTCTTTTTCTCGTCATAATCATCCCTCTCCCCTTTCCTTCTACCAATACTCTCCTTCCTTCAATCACTCCCTCTGTGTGATCACTCCTGCAGACCATTTTGGAGGAAGATGTGGAGGATCCCGTGTATCAGGTAACGCTTTGAAATAAATCGTTAATCATTATGTCTGCCTGCATGTATGCTGTCAATTTAGTGTGCCTCGCAATGTCACTTTAAACAGGGCTCCCTGCTCAGTAATATGCGTTTAATCTCATTAACAGAAATAAATGATTCCACTCCATTTTCTCTGCTCTTTCTTCACTCCTCCTGAATTAATAATACTTGTTATTTCATCATTTCTATATAGAAGTAAACTGTGAATCATCGCTGCAAAGTGTTGTTAACCTGTCCTTTTCATGAATTGGGAATATACTGATAAAACTCTGATGCAAGAGTGATTCTGGGAGCCTCCTTTATTTTGTACTGAAAACAGACAGCTTTAACACATCTCATCTGGGCTGCGTGTGTGTGTGTGTTTACATGCATTACATTGCCTTTCCGTATTGTTCGGTGTGCATCATATTGTGAATGATCTAGCCTTCTATGTATTCTATTGTGTATGATTGGAGTGTATCTTTAAAAAGCAAGACTGGACGTTCATTGGCTGTTACTAACAAAGTAGAAGAGAAATGAGAAACATTGCTTCTAGGTCTAGCAGTTAGCTTAAGAATCAGTCATTACTTGCAGTATAGTAAAGAGCACTATCAATTTGCTGTTAAGACGGCTAGAGAAGAAGAGAATTAGCCAATGGCTAACTGTGTAACAGAATGAAATGGCCAATGGCGACACTAGTTTGTAAATGAGAACGGCTAGGGAAGAAGAGAATTAGCCAATGGCTAACTGTGTAACAGAATGAAATGGCCAATGGCGACAGTAGTTTGTAAATGAGAACGGCTAAGCCATTAGATCTAATGTCACAGGAAATGGAGACGATTCTGCCATTAGCATTAATGTGGTCTTGAATGGACAGGAATTAGCAATTAGCTAGAATGTCGCTTGCCAAAAATCGCACTCATCTCTGTGTAGTCCCTGCGTTATGGAGGAATATATCACAGCTATTGGTTTAAACGGGTCTGCCATTCCTAAATTATCCCTAAAACTTAGTGGTTAGCATCTTAAATGCAGAACAACACTGGGAAAGTTTTGTTACCCCTGCTAAGCTAACATTAGCATGCATCGTTAAAGAAACATGCAGCATTGGGTTTAAGACTTTGATTTATTTCTCCTTAACGTTGTAAATAACATTGCCCTGTTCGCAGGTACAGAAACAGAGGGGTTCGGATACACAGAAAAAAAAGTGGGATGATGAAATTTTAAAGGCCAAAATCAGACTGAATATATGCATGAGGCGTGGGTCGGAAAGAACAACTCGTAATTCTTCCCTCCGAAATGTTCTTGTATTTGTTATTATGGTTATTTTAAGTTGTCTCGAATGTAGAGAGTGAATATCCTTCTCTGCATTGAAACTATCATAGTTGTAGTTACAGTGAAACATGAACCGACTGCTGTGTCCCTCAAGGCTACAGGGGTCACTGCGCTGCTCCTGGGGGCCGCTGTTGATTCTGTGTGATCAATCAGTCTTCTTCCTTTTCTCTTTTCTTTTCGCACTCACCTTTTTCCTGTCCCTTTGCCTTTTTATCTTCTTCTGCTGCCGATGTTGTAGTACATTGTATTTGAGGCGGGACACGAGCCCATCCGTGACCAATCAGAGGAGAGCATATACCAGGTACACTACCAAATCTTAATAATGGTACCTTTTAACTGATAATTACATAATCAGATTCCAATAATAGTTTGAACATGTTACATGTTTACCATTAGTAACAATTTACTTATATTATTATTATAGTACGAAACAAATTCAGAGTAGCACATGTCCAAGCAAAATAATATTTGTGGGGGATTTGAACATGTGACAACTGTATTTTTTTCTTTTTCTGAGAATTGGAAGTTCGCCAGCTCTGAAAGAGTAATCTGCTATTTTAAATTGGACTAATTCAATAAAAATGTTAATAATAAATTCGTATTTTTTTCATAAATTATTATAATATTAATTGCAATATGTTTTATAATATTTGACTGAAAAATATGATTAATACTCTCAAATACATAATTTACAAGTTCTACTAAAAAATTCATTGAAATAAATATTTAGCATTTTAAATAAATAAATAATGGCGTAGCTTCTCATATTTTTCATAGTTTAAAAAACTGATTACTTTACCTAATTAATATTCATGAGCCAGGCTGATGAGGTTTCTAATGTCACCCCTGATTTTTCTGATGTTTTCTACATTCCTGCTTGAAAGAAATCTAGACTAAAAAAAAAAAATATATATATATATATATATATATATATATATATATCATAAAATATATATTATAATATATACATATATATATAGTGTGGATTTACCTTTTTCGCACAGAAATGTCTTCTAAATTTCACAAACAACCACAAATAAATGTAAAAAAAAATTGAAGGAGAAAAACTGAAATCGTATTTTCTTGTAAAACATACTCCAATAATCTTTGTTTTATTTACTTCGAAGAATCACTTTTACAGTGTGTTGAAATTACTTTCGGCATCCAAAACACAATACAATCTGCCAGTTTGGAAAAAAAAAACATAATACATCGAGCTTAGGTCTATCAGTATCAGCTTTTCATGGACCAACACAGGTTTTGATGATCAAACAGCCAATAGGGAGCCTCCAAACAAACCGGCATTCTTCTTTAAATAACACTTTAAAAGAATCCCTTGGTTTTGATGGTGCCGCTATACTGGCAGCTCCACTGTGTAACTGCCAGAGTCCCACCTGTGAATTAGAACAGAGTGCTTCGCCAAGCCACACTAATTCAGCGCGACGGCCCTTTCAAAGATTTACACCCAGCAATGTTTCGTGCTCCAAGCGCCATGACCAAGACAACAGCAGGTGTTGTATCCTCAGGTGCTGCTTTGTTTTGTCACCTGTGGCTTGAGTCAAAAAGAGACACTGCCAAGCTAAACAATAAACACATCAGTGCCCCAACACTTTGCCAGTCTGTCTCCTCCACAACTTTTTACAGAGCCGACTTAATGTCGTAGTCAGTTAAATAACTCCGCCAAAGCTTGAAACACCATCAGGGACCAAATTATACCCTCTAAATTCAAATATCTGCTCGGCTCTCAAGCGCTAAGCTGACACTTCACAAACTCCTTCACTTGTTGCTGACATCAGGACAGATATCGGAAACTCAGGAGCATGAAAGAGACATCTGCTTGCTGTCACATCAATAAAGCCAGGATCAGCTTACACCTGATCTCATCTCATATCAAACAAAAAGCCAGATTGGCCGAGTCAAATTGAATCTGCGTGAACATCACTTTTGGTCTTTGCTAACAGCGATGAAATAGGGTAACAAATGAACAGAATAAGAGATTTGTGTTCTCTAGATGTCCAATGTAAAGACTGAAGCTGTATAAATGGCATCAATCGAATCAATGAATCCTGGTTATATTGCGGACCGCCATGAAAATATCAGGGAATTCAAAATAAAATGAAAAAGTAATGGAAATTTCAATAGTTTATCTACATTTTTAGCTATGCTTAGCTTTAAGATATGCTACTGGTTTACAAATCTGTGTGCTATATTCCTAAAAATGATTTCCCCAAACCTAAAGCAAGACACTACTGGTGAATAGGTTAAAACATTTAACTAATAAATACCATACTTTATCCAGTTGACTTATCACAGTACATTAAGACAATTGTTTTGTATTACAATTTTTTCTGAAATGTTATGTTTAAATATGCATGTGAGGCATTAGTTAATTAAATATGCACAGATGTGCATACATTTCGAGAACAGGAATTGAACTTTGGATAAAGCCAGGTTTGAAATTCTTATTCCTTTTTGTTGAGAAATTAGAGTTTTGGTAGAGAAGTGTTTTTACTGAGGGGACTTTGGATATCTCTTTGTATCATAAAATGAATTAGAAAATTCTGTCAACAGTTAGAAAAAAAGTTATATAAAATGTTATATAAATCAGATGAAAGGTATATGAAAAAACCTTTCTGTTAATACCTTCAAAATATAGATAGGAAAAAATGGTTTATGAAAGTGGAGATTTCTTGCTCAGTGCGGGAGAAAAAGAAAACTGATTTTGAGAAAACTGCCTTTAAAGATATGTACAGTATTGTAGTTGAAATGTACAGACGCAAATAGATAAAAGTGTAATAAAATAATCGCTTACATGTGTATTGTGGATGTTTTCTTTCCACTAGTCTGAAAAAAATGGAAGTAAAATAGCCCAAAATCTCAAAATGTACCAGTGCCTTAAAAAACAATATTTTTTTCTGTATAGCGTCTTCTCTTAATTGTTATACGGGAACCCTATATTAAGGGGAAAAAATGTAAAGAAACACTATCTAACATTCCTTAACCTTATGGAACAGCATCTCATAACAAGATATGTTGATTAACCAAAGCTAACACTATGCATCAAAAGTAACCTTGACCTCCAGCGGGCCCCTTGGGTCCCAAGTAGTTTTGGCTCTGGTAAAGTTTGGATAACATGACTGTGCTGAAGAATTGATGCTGACCGTAGGGAGATTTCCAAAGTCTGCATGGATAAAGTACTCTGCTGTGAGAGGAAAGCAGCAGGTCTCTCCTCTGCCCTTTCTCCAAATGAAAGACTGAGAATGATTAATCATTGCTGTCGCTGTGTGATCTTTGAATAAAAGAAATGGAAAGATCACTTCAAGTGTACGATCAAATAAAAACACAGCGGCAATCAGTCTCTCAGCAAGAGGGAAATTAAGAACAATGGCAAATTAAAAAGAGAGAGAGAGAGAGAAGACATGAAAATAACAGACAAAGAAAGGATCTGGATCTTTTCTAGCCGTCTAATTTGAACATGAAAATGATGGTATACTGTAAAAAAAAGGTTACTACCTTAAATTTTAAATAAATTTTTAACTTAAATTACACAAAACTGACTTAAAAAATTAGTTGAATCTTGTATAACTTTTAAAATGAACCTATTTTCTTTTATTTTGTTTGTTTTTAAATTAATTTTAAATTTTGAGTTAAGCCAATGTAAAAACACATGTTGTCATAACTTATTGATCAATAATAGAAAATAAAATGAAATAAAATATTTATCATGCAGACTATAATATTATATTGATATTATTTTGATTTATTTTATCTAAAACATTTATTATAAATAAAATATAAATTTGTTATAAATAATACAAATATTTATTTGTATTATTCAGGCTCTATTTTAATTTCTACTATGCACTATTTTCTGCATCTTATATTATTAATTAGAACACTTTATACACAGACAATGGCTCATTTTGCTCTCCAGAAAGCATTAAATTTGCATTCTGCATTGACCTTGTAAAATCTCTTGCTGAAATCTGAACTAATGGTAACTTGTCATGTTAACTGTGCATTTGGCTGGGCTCCCTGTCCACACCAGGTCCCTACCAGCCAACAAAAGGAGGGAGTTTATGACGTCCCAAAGCGACATCCAGTGAGTGGACCTGTGTGTGTTTGTTTATGTGACTATCCTGTGCCTCTCCTGTGCCTTTCAATATGTAAACCACCAAGCATCAAGCATGTTTCCGCTCCCTGTCTCGAGTCCCGTGAGGAGTTCAGCAGCACTCATTTCCCAGCTTACAGTAAATCGCATAGACTGTGCACTCTTAATTTACCCCTGGTGTTTGTGCGTTTTTGGCTGGTTGTGTATATGTGTGGTTTTTGTGTTTGTTTCATTTTCCTTGTGAAAATCTAGCTGTTTGGGTGGTGGGCATTACATGATTGGGCGTTTTTTGCATGATGTACGCTTGTCTTCACCCCATGATAAGGACAGCTGGTGCGTTCATGAGGGCATTCCAGCCTTGTGAATCAAGTTGACAAGAAAGTTCACCCAAAAAGAAAATTCTCATGAATCATGTACGACTTTATTTCTTCCATGGAATACAGAGATTTGAAAGAAGAATGTGCTCATTCTTTTTCTTGCAGTGACTGTCTTTCAAGCTTTAAAAATGATATAAAAGTGCCATAAATGTGGTCCATATGATTCATGCACAGTAGCAGGCAATTTAAGTAATTATTCAATAAAAACATGAATATAGAGCACAACTCATATGAACAATTTTTTTGCTATATTCATATTTTTATGGAAATGAGCAACTAGAACAGTCTCCAAAGGGTTTCTTCTTTTGTGTTCCAGGGAAGTTTACTGCCTAATAAAAAGTCAGTATTTTTGTCTTGTTTTCTAGTACAAGACTAATATATTCTTAAAAAGAAAAGAAAAAATGGATCAAAATGAGCTCAAGTGAGTTTAAGCTTAAACGAGAAAATATATCTGGCTATGGGGTCAGAAATATAAACAATTCAAAGCGAAAACAAGATTATTTTTTCTGACCCCATTCACTGTACAAACTTTTTATCTTTTGTCAAATCAACATAATATTTTGATTTCTGTTTATTAAACCAATCTCCTTCATTGTATTAACTTATTTTTTTTATGTCAATGAACCTAAAATTTTAAGGCAACCAGGTAACTTACTTTTTTTTAAGTTAAACCAACAATATTGTTTTTACAGTGGCAATTATTTTTGTTGTTAAGCAAAAACTCGATTAATTTTGATAATTATTTTAGGGAAAAAAACGTAATATCATAAGTAATTTTGCTTCTCAAATAAATAAATCTTTAATTAAGAAAGTTTATATATTTATACTAGAAAACGAGACAAAAGCACAGAGGAAGAACTTAATGTTTGGAGTGTTGAAATAACAAGACAGAACTTTCAATTTGGTGAACTATTCTTTCAGTGCCACATCATGAATGTCCGTGAATCATGCATGATTTACAATAATAAATAAAAAATAAAGTCTGTGTAGCTTAAATGGATTGACAGATAAAGTCATTTAAATGAGAGATGGCAAACATTCTTCTGCCTTTTTTGAGTTGTGCTCAGGCATCTGTGATCGTACTGTGAACGAGATTCAACTGGTCCAAGTTATAGTGAATTTTGCTCTCTCTCTTTAAATGGTGTCTGATCTCTTGTCAGGCCATTTGGCCTCAACATTAACACTCTGTTATAAAGAAAGATGGCTGATCTTTTCATGTTCTGGCCAGTGTCTCTGCTGTCTGTATCTCTCTTGTGTTATAGCTGCTCTGTTCATTCAGTCTTAGCTCAGCTAAATGCCTAAACCCTCACACAATCACCATCAAAACACATACAACCCCTGCAAAAGTCCCTCGTACCCTGGAGTTGGTTGAGTCTGTCTTCGATATTCAATTGTTTGGGTCACTCCAGACCTGGAAAAACAATGTTTGAGTTGGATTTTCCTCATCTCAGCCCTCATGTCACCTTGTGCCGCTGTCTGACATCTCTTCCTCTTGCCTCTTCCATCATGTTTTCAAACACCCACTCACTCGTTTCTCTCTTTTCCTCACACATATTTTCAACCTTCTTCCTCTCTCCTGTTTCAATCTATGTCGTGTGGCCTCTTGATCCTGCCTTCCCCAGCTTTTTCATTTCTGCCGAAGCAAAATCTGCACAGCTTCAACTCACAAAATAACTCTTTCAGCTCTACGGAATTGGCTTTTGAACCGTTAGGCTGTAAATCTACACATACTGTACATTTTGGGTCTGAATTTATTTATGTATATGTATTTATTTGTGCTTCTTTGATTTATTTATTTATTTAATTTTATTTATTTTTTCAGCAGCATTTTGGGGCAAATTCAATAAGCATTGTGTAATGTACATTATAATTATACATTATTATAATTATTAAAATTTCAGTAAACATTTTTTTTAGGAGACATTTGTGTACATCTTCAAACTTTCATAGCAGGACTGATTCATTAAATGATTATCAAATTATAAATACAAATAGATGTTTTGTTGTTGTTTAGTTTTCATTTCTTTGTTTTCTGTTTTTTTTAGTTGTTGTTGTTTTTGCTTTGCTTTGTTATTTGTGTGTTTTGTTTTGTGTTTTTATTTTGTTTTGCCTTGCTTTGTTCTGAGGTTTTTGTTGTTTTGTTTTTCTTTTCTTTTCTTTGTTTTGTTTTTGCTTTGCTTTCTTTTGTTTAGTTTTGCTTTGTTTTCTGTGTGTGTTTTTTTGTGTTGTGCTGTTTTGTTTTGTTTTGTTTTGTTTTGTATTGCACTTTTAATACACATTGTTTTAACACACATTGTTCAAAAGAAGTAAAAAGAAAATGCAGTATGTCAGATCATAGTATTCTGCCACAACCTTCACAACTGAAACGGACAACAGCGTCATGCAAACTGCGTTTAGCACATATTTTTGGAGCATGTTTGCACATGAATTAATTGTCATATTGCCCTTAGTGAAACATGCAGTGAAACAAAGCAGGCAGTTTTCACTAATAAACAACAATATCAGTCAGTGCAATTTATTATTTAAATTCCCCCCATTATATTTTTTGCCTACTAAAGAATTGACTTTGATAAACAGTATTTAATTAATCATTTTTTTAAATAACTCTTTAGTGTTGTTCTTTTTTCTTGTAACTCTCCTCATATTATTTAATTTCCTAGCTGTGTTTCTCGGTTGGTTTCATGCCTGTGGCTACATGATCATAACTCTCCGTCCGTAATGAAATGGGCAGCACTAAAAGCACACAGGACACTGCGAAGATAATTATTCTCTCCGACGGAACGGCTAATTGATAGTCTTTTGAAGTGATAATGATGATAGAAAAGTAGGCTGATGGATTGTGGCAAAATAAACGTGATTCTAATATTCACTCCCAGCCTTGTTCTAAATGTTGCCATGGAGACTATTTAGTGTAAATACTGTTGTTTCGGTTATGGAATGACAATACATCATGTGAGTCATACTTTCACAGGAGAGGCAGATTGTTGTAATATATATATATATATATATATATATATATATATATATATATATATATATATAGATAAGAAGGTAGTTATCAGCACTCGTGATATCCATCAGTAATAAGGTGTCAGCAGCATGCAAGGCTCTTTGACTGACACAGTTCATCACTGTGGGGCCCAACTGTCATCTTTCCCATTATCCTCAATGGTGATCCCCAAGGGTGTGTAAAGAGATTGATTTGATGGCATCTTTTGGGCTAGTAATATTACGGCCATTTAATTCAGCTACTGGCCGCAGTGTAGAACGGCAGTTCCAGCTCAATGACCTTCACAACCAAACAACGTGAGACGACCACCATCACCCTGGAAACATGACAGGAACAAATAAAATTTTAGTTTTTACCCCTTATTCGGCCTCATTCGTGAAACACAAGCAGGACAAAACTGAGTGCAAATGTAGATTGCTGCATCATTCAGTGTGCTGCTTATGTTTTATGAATGAAGCCCTTTTCAATGTTAGACAGCTGAACTGATCGAGTGAAGAAAGCTACACAACCCAAACCTTGATGATGCTTTCTCTCTTTCCCTCTCTATCACACTGCCTCTGCTTTCCTTCATGTTTGTCCATTCACTCATAACTACATTAGCAAATATTACGTCACTAGCAGTGGCTTATTTCTGCTTACTTTTCTCAGACTGATATGACCATACTTCAATTCTTAAAGCTAAGCGCTAACATAGAGAGACTTTCAGACTTAACCATCTCAAGTGTCAACTGCTTCTGAAATCTGAGCCACAGACCTGGAGTCAGTTCTCAATTGATTTTATTGCATGTTTTGCATGTACATGTCCAGATCTTGTGTGTTTATCTTGTTGTCAGTGTTAATTCTGGTCATATTTAGTTAGCCGGATAACTTCCCAGATTCCATCATAATCCTGAGTTATCTTTTGTAGCAGAAATCAATGTGAATGTCTGTCATTTGAATGTCATGAAAGTCAAATTTTACATATATTGTTTTTTATATTAAGGTGGGTTTTTAAAATGAACATTAAATTATGTCAGGGGCTGTTTGAATCTAATGAATTGCACAGCTGGAGTAGGCCTAATGCAAGAAAACAGTCTTTAATCCAAAAATTCCGGTCTTTAATCCAATTGATTCGTTGCTGTTGTTGCTATTTTCGGGATTCTGATTGCCTAACGTGGGCTTGAGCTTCTCGTTACACTGCCACCTGCAGGTTTTGCATGCTCTTGACAGCATATACTGTATACACGGTTTCGTGTAAACTAGCACTTTTCCTGAAAACTGACAGGTGTGCACAATGTTAATTTTGAAAACGGAGAGGGTGAAATGTCCGTTTATGAAAATAGCCGGCCACGTGTAAACGTAGCCTAGGTCAATTTGCAAGACAGGAATCGAAACAAACACAAAATAAAAAATATAATCCCGACAAATGAAAATTGTAATGACAATTATATGCATCACACATTGCAACTTAACAAACAATGAATAATACATTTGTCAATCTTTGTTATCATTAGTACTAAAACCATAAAAACAAATATTTTCGGTACTTGAAATAAAATAAACGTTAACTGAAATAAAATACAACAAAAAAGTTACTTATTTTGTTTCAGCTATAGTGCCCAAGGAACATTTCTCATTTTTGTTTATTTTAAGTTGAAGTACTAAAATAACTAAAACTAAATAAACTCAAACTAAAACATTAATACATACTATATACATATTAAATCACTAATAAAAATGACAAAAACACAACAAAAATACTGAAACTAAAAATTAAAATAATGTTGAAATTAAATGTTGAATGTTGTAAATGTTGAAAATTAACAGTAATTAAAAAACTACTTTTAAAGTACTTGTAGTTAACTAATGTTAACAAATGGAACCTAATGTAAAGTTACCAACATAAATTGTATTCCTTCTGTCATGCCTCTCTGAGGGCACCAAGTGAAGAAAAACAAAATGCACATGACACCCCTTTATCCGGCTAACCAAGTAAATCATGTTCAAAGAAGGGGTTCTTGGTGTTCTTTTCTATTTCATGGTCTACCCATCCTCTCCTTTTGTATAAGATCCTCTCCTCGCCTGTGTTGCTTTTTCAGCAGCACAATATGTAAGATGGGAGCAGCTGTTGTTCATGGTCTTTTGCTCTTCCCATGTTATCTCAAGAGACGCCCATTTGAGCAAATTATTTTCCCATTAAAGCCTGCCGGCAGCTGGATATTTTTTTTTTTTTTTTTTTTTTTGATTCCTCCTTCCACAAATTAAAGTTTGGGACTATGGGATGCGAGTTAGCGAAGATAAATACAGTAGGTTCTTGCATTTGTCGGCTCAAACCTGTTGAGAGATAATCTGGTAAAAAAAAAAAGAAGCAAAAGCCATGAATTGATAGTGGGATAGTGAGGTAAACATGTGTAACCTCACCTGTACAGGTAAAGTACCATCCATCTCATCTAATCATACTTCACCTTCCCAAAACAGACCTCATTTTCTGTGTGTCCCATTTCATCTTTCATCTAACACCATGTTATCATTGCAGAACAAACATAACCAACAGATCGATCTCTTGGATCTAGACACTGACCTGTTGCTGGTCACCAAGGTAAGGTAGACAGTGACTGGCTGAAGTTTCTCCACACCTGCCCTCGGCCTTCCCATGATCCTCCAAGCTGTTGTTTTGATTCCAAATGATCTAGAAAGCTCCTCTAGCTGTAATCTAGCTATAAAGTAATACGTAGTGCACTATGGTCCACTGTAGATTTCAGTAGAGTCCATGTACAGGAAAGTAAATGTCACACTTCCCGCTATGAACAGTTTATAGCCCTGCTAAATCCCCAGTCTCTTGCTTTTTACCTTTTCCACTATTCTCCTGGAAGTAGTCTACTTACTCATACCTGACCTTTCTATTTCATAGTCAAATGACAGAGCTCTTTTAGATGACCCTAGTTTGACCCTGTTGAATAGGTTGGATTTTGTGTTCCCATGAATAAAACAGTCAGAGTGCGCAACCATGTGCGCAAGAATTTTACAGTGGTCTCAAATGTCATGCACACAGTCGTGTTATTGTGTGTGCTGTTTTTTAATTATTTTATAATTATTAGAGACAGGAGAGCAAATATTCTTTCATAAAAAAATATCCCTTTTGTAGATGTAGGTGTGAAAAGAGTGTGTTGCATTTTAGGAAAGATCCCTGTGGACTGGACTCAAGCAAATGGCTGAACAAAACAGTTTTTAGAAGCAGTTTAGAAAAGCTTTTCAGTAATGCGCCAGTCACTTTAAAAAGCTTAACCCCCCCCCCCCCACCTTCGGGCCTTCCGAGCCGGGTCCTCCAGCTGTCCTCCATCTCGTTGCCCCAACTCGGGTACATCTGTGGTCCCCTGGCCCGGTTCGTGGAAGCCAAAAAAGCTTCCCAACCGGCCCAGATGGCCCCAAACTATACCATCAGACTCGGCTTGCGATTCCTTTTCGCTCGGCTTCCGCCCAAGCTCAGTGATATTCATCACACCTAGGTGTTGAGAAAATATGCTCCTAAAATTAGTGACTTTAGTCACACCTAAATGTTGAGCAGTGCTCCTGTCTTGTGTGCGCACTTCGCAGTCTACTGGCAAACGACGCAATACAGCCGTTCCCTCCAGCCGATTTGAAGGCCGGCTTCTATGAGCCCATACTTCATTGTACCCTAGAGATGTGGGTCACGACCATCTTGGTCCTGTGTTTATTGAGACAGACCCTTTTTTAAAAGCTTCCGTTCAATTTGTTCCACAGGGATGCATTTCCAAATGCTCCGTCCCCAAGATCGGTCTGCAGCGTTAGCCCTGAGTGCGTTTGAAAGGTGGGAAAGTCCTACCCTTCAAGTGCTCATATCCAGTTGGGTCCTCAGGTCAACTGGGAAAGAGTAAACTCTTCCTCGGGCTGAGGATCTCTTTTCTTGTTTGGAGATGGATTCGGTCCTCCGCATCTCTGAAAAGAGTATGTGGATGGTTAGTGCTGTATAGAAGTGAGAAAGGGTCCCACTGAGGCTCCTGGGGCATATGCTAGATGCAGCCGCTTGGCTTCCTCCATATGAAGACCGCTTCAGCCCTGACTTTACGGCCCGAAACCCAACGCGTGTAAAAGCACCCTGGCCTACCGCCAAACCCCCAATCCGTAACAGACATTTTGTTTACCGGCTGAGGGGCCACGTACAAAGGGCATGCAGTAACAGAGGTCTGGGCGGCCCTCCGACTGCATTGGCATCCATTGCCTCGAGTTGCTTGCAGTTCACCTTACTTTGAGACACCGGTGCTCAGCGAGCATGTACTGGTCTGAAAAGACAATATGGCAACCGTTGAGCTACACTCCCCTCGCATGTTGCAACTCGCCCGCCACCTCCTCCTTGGAGTCAGAAGCTTCTGAGGTCGCTTCATTCCACTTATTACTTCTGGCCTGCTCAATCGTGCCGCTGACAAGCCTTACGACAGCCTCTGGCCCAGAGAGAGTGAAGACTCCGTCCCCCAGGCGGTCCAGCTGTTTGGGACCACTTCGGGGCCGCACAGTTACATCTGTTGCCCCTCCGGACTCGTCCCTCTGCCAGTTGGTTTTTCTTCTGTCTGAGTGGACACCTCTCAACACAGAAAGACTCTGGTCACAGCTGACCAGCATTCCCCAGTGAGCCTTCTTGCACACAACTGTGCTAAAGTCAGAGAAGAGATGGAGCATGTTTTGCTAGTTGCTCCTTATTGGCCCAACCAGACCTCTTCTCTCGACAGCCCTTCCTGACTCCTTCCTCTGAGTAAATTCTCAGGAATGGGGCATGATGGCACCCGCGTTTAGATCTTGGAGAGTTTCAGGTCTGGTTCTAAAAAGAACGGGACGTGGAGGGTCTGGTTACTACCGCAATAATTTTTATGCCGTAAGAGCCCATCACGTCTGTGAGTGCACCCTCTCAAAATGAGGCATGCTCCCCTTAGAAGTGGAACCTATTCATTGAAATGAGTTTTCTCTCCATGAGGAGATCCCAAAGGTCTTCGATCATTTCAGTGCTTCTTTCCTGCTAATGGGTTGGAGTGAGGGCTGTCTCCTCCACTTCAAAATGTTGTTGCCTCTGTATTGACGCAACACCATGACGCAGTGGATACGAATCCATGGGAAGCACGACTTGATCGTCAGGTTACTGAGGGGAGCAAGGAGTCTGAATTTGTCTTGCACCCCCTCTTCACCCTCTTGGATTATCTCTGGTGCTACTGCACTGCAGAGACCTCCCTTAAGCTCTGCTGGCATTGAGTTAAAAATCTTGTTTTTAGAGAAACAGTTCTCCTGCTTGCTTGGTCTGTATCTAGAAAAGGGATGGGCAACTCCGGTCCTCGAGGGCCACTGTCCTGCAGAGTTTAGCTCCAACCCTGACAAAAACTATTTTTTTGTAATCCTGAAAACATTTATTAGCTTGTTTAGGTGTGTTTAATTAGGGTTGGAGCTAAACTCTGCAGGACAGTGGCCCTTGAGGACCGGAGTTGCCCATCCCTGATCTAGAGGGTAGGGACTTGCACTCATTTTCGGTCAATGAATCGTGCCTGGAATTCGGGCCGGCTAACTCTCAAGATCTGAGACCCCGGCCCGGATATGTACCCAAGGTTCCTACCTCTCCTAGGGGACCAGGTGGTGAGCCTGCAAGCGCTGCCCCAGAGGAGGCAGACCCAGCCCTGGCTTTTCTCTGTCCGTCTGCTCCATTGTGGTTATATTTGCTCAGAATGCAAAGCCTGGACCTCAGACCAGCTCTTGTCCGTTACGGAGCCAGCTCTGCCGTCACTGTCCGGTTGAGTCTCCCCCCTGTCATAGGCTGGAGCCACCCCAGTGACATTCCATATGTTGTACTACCCGGTCATCCACCCAGTCGATATGTGTATTCTCCACATGTTACCTCCCTTCGGGCAGGATGTGGCTTCTGCAGCGTATGCCTTTCCAACGAAAGAGAATGCTTTCCGAGTGGTCTTGTGGAACAGCAGTGACTTCTCTGGCCTAAGCCCTGTCCCATCTCCACCTCAAATAATGCTGGGGGATCAGAAGGCTTTTGTCTAGGCACTGGAAGGTGGCAGCACTAGTGGCGTTTTAATTGGGATGATTAAAACGCTATGAGAAACCGTTTCATAGTTCCTAGAACTAATGGCGGAAGTACCCGCTTTATGGCGTGTTCACACGGCAGGAACATCTTGGTTACATGTAACCCTTGTTCCCTGAAGGAGGGAACGGAGACGAAGTCCCGTCGCCACTATTACTGGACCACCGCTGACTCCGAATTATGCTCGGCTCCTCAACGAAAAACAACTAGTGCGTGCATCCACTTCCGCATTCATACCCATGCCGCGGGGCAGAGTGTGAGATGCATTTCTCGCACGCCTGTGTTTCTCCGGTGCAAAAGCCCCTGTTCATTAGCCAGACCTGATAAGGTCACCCTCATGTGTCGTATGCCAGGTCCTCTTGGATTTCATGTTTACAGCAAACTCAACATTATTGGTGCAGCTTGCATTTTTGTCTTATTTCCGCAATTTTCTGGGGGGGGGGAAACCTTAACCTGAGAAGGGGAAAAGCAATATTGGCTAATCAAAATCCATAATTCCAAGCCCCAACAAATGAATCAATCAGTTGTCCTGCCATTGTATGACTGCAGAAAATGCAGACATTTTGGGCAGCAAAAACCCGAAAAAGTTCTGCTAAATCCTAGGGGGACTGGCAAGCCATTGTTCACCAATGGCCGTGAATACAGGATATATACCAACATATTCACTCATTATCTTTCTTGAAATTAGCTCTTATTATATTGTAGATTAGATGGCTGGCTGGCTGGCTGGCTGGCTGGCTGGCTGGATGGATGAATTGATGGATAGATAGATGGAAATGAAAATAAATTACTGTTTATTACTGTTTATTTCTTCGTGCTGTACATGATTGGTAGGTAAAAGAAGTCATCATCATCTTTTATGTTTTTATATAATTTTTATAGCAATTCACTATCATTTTCATAAGTCACCTTTTGTATTCAAACCACTGTTTGCACAAGGTAGATTCCAATATTCTGTGGCAAAGACTAGACTGTCATGGCAGTGAGTGCTGAGGTGAAACACATCTGATTTTATGCTGGTAAATGTTCCTCTTTCTTCTGCAGAATATCAACCAGTTAGAGCTTTTCGGAGACATGTCCACTCCTCCTGATATCACGTCCCCCTCGGTGAGTGACTCCAAATGGAATGCAGGAATACTGCACAGTGTATACTGCATACTAATTAGGTAGTATGTAAACAGTATGATATAGTAGTATTTTGATATAGTTGAGCTATGAGCAAGTGTAGTTTAAGGAAAGCTTCTGTTTAGACTGCTCTGATTCTCCTCTTCCACAGACCCCAGCATCTCCTGCTAATACTCTGGACCGCACGCTGGCCCACCAGACACCATCAGAACTGTTCACACCCTTCAACCCAGCCTCTGTACCCTCAGGTAGCAGAAAATACACACGTTGTGTGTGTACAATACCAAGAAAATAGATAAAGGAAACATAGAATGGGGTGGATGTAAATTAAGTAATGTCTAGTTCCGGCTAAATAAGATGTCCCGTCCTCCTGCTGTAGAATATGAATTCTCTCATTACTGGCTGCTGTGATCTGCATGATAAATGCCTTGCAGAGGACACAGCGTGTGTGTGTGTGTGTGTGTGTGTGTGTGTGTGTGTGTGTGTGTGTGTGTGTGTGTGTGTGTGTGTGTGTGTGTGTGTGTGTGTGTGTGTGTGTGTTTATATCTCTGTGTGTTTGATGCCTATTTAACATGCACATCTGTTCGGGAGTCATATCATACATTTTTATTATGTCATTCTTTTCCCTGATGTCCACTTAGTCAAGGATTTTTGCGCCACAAAGGGGCAATGTTTTGTTCCCTTACGAAGGGAACTCAACGATGCGTCCATCGACGCCATGGGAACGCCCCCAGCGTGACTGCGTCTGAAGCATCTATGTCAACTAGTCCAATGGAAAGAATGAGCGTCACGGGCGGGTGACGTCATGACCAGGAATTGATAAAAGCACATCCGGTGCAAACCGGCATTAGCTTCTGTTGCCTCAGCAAGCGATCTGTGTTATACTGTCTCTGTCTATTTATTGTTGTCTGTTGCAATTTATTCGGAAACGTTATGGCGAAACAAGTGTACAAGCAGTGTGTTCCTCCCTGCCCGCGTTATTTAACGGGTGGGGACACACACGAGCTTTGTGTCATTTGTTTGGGAGTGGAGCATGCGGTCTCAGCCTTCGAGGGGGCTGAGTGTCAACACTGTGAAATGCTACCGCTCCGCATGCTCCGCTCTCGCCTGTCACTCTTTGATGTAAAGAGTGGGCAGGCTCGCGATCCTCAGGGATCAGGACCCGCGTCTGCCGAGGCGGCGCGGAGAATGCATTCCTGGGGATCGCAAAAGGATCTTTCGGAGGGGTTGGAGACGGGTCCGCGGGCCTTTTCTCCTTCCTTACCCGGAAGATCCAGCGCTCTCCCCCCGGTGTCGGAAGCACGCACTGCGGTTTCTTCCGCCCGGGGAGAGAGCCCTCCATTACTTCAATGCTCTTCCTCCGAGGAGGTCGATGTTATGAGTATGGAGAGTGAAAGCACACACATGGGGGAAAGAGATTCACAATTTATTTCCCCAGCATATGATGAGCTGGTGGATGTTATGTCACGGGCTGTAGAGAAATTAAATATTGAATGGCCATCTGAGAATAAAGGCGCTCGTCCTAAAAGTAAATTAGATGAGCGCTTTTTATCTTCCACGACATTATCTCCACCACGAGGGCTTCCCTTTTTTCCCGATCTTCATAATGAAATATCGAAATCGTGGAATAAACCTTACTCTTCACGACTTTTTAGCCCTCAAGTTAACACTTATTCGAGAATAAGAGGGCTAAAAGAGTATGGTTATGAGGCGATGCCCCAGGCGGAACAGAATTTAGCCAGCTATCTTTCGCCTGGTCCCGCATCGTCCCTGAAAGCCTCAGCTTTGCCCACTAGACCACTTAAAGCCACCTCGGTTTTAGTGGGCAAAGCTTATACGGCAGCAGGTCAAGCTGGAGCATGTCTGCACACAATGGCAGTGCTTCAGGCTTATCAAGCTGACCTGCTGGGGGATCTGGATAGTAGTGAGGGAATTTCTCATGACGATATTCGAGAACTTCGTCGGGCTACCGATCTTTCTCTCAGGGCTACTAAGGAGACCGCCAGAGCAATTGGGCGGTCTATGGCAGCCTTGGTAGCTACTGAGAGACATTTATGGTTAAATCTGTCAGAGATTAAAGAAAAAGATCGAGCTTTTTTATTAGATGCTCCGCTTGAACCTTCTGGTCTCTTCGGCGACGCAGTCCACGCGGTCGTCGAGAGATTTCAGGAGTCTAAAAAACAAGCTGACGCTTTTAAAAAGTTTATCCCTCGCCGTGTCCAGCCCCCTGGGGCTGCTGGGCGTGAGCAGCCCCAGCCGTCGAGCTCATCATATCGTGTGCATCAGAAAGAGAGTGTTGCATCTCGTGCACCTCCACGTAGAGACTGGAGACAGACGCAACCCTCTCAACCGAAGTCTTCTAAGTCGAAGCCGGATCTGAGGACCGTTCTTCAGGCGAAGAAGACTTCGGTTAAAAAAAAAAGGTCCTGATGTTCACGCATCAGGCCTGTGAGGACAGCCCCGACCGAAGTGGAGCGGTGTACACCTCATTTTACGGTGCCCGTTCCATTTCGGGGTCCTCACGAGACCGTTCTGCCAACCCTGCCACCCTCGGTGCTTCAGGGCGCAGCGGTCTCCAGCGAGTCGCTGATGCTATGCTGCGGCACAGCATCGGTTTCGCGCCCTCTGAGGGGGGCCTTAGAGCGGCCAGTTCAGGTAGTTCCTGCCATTATGTTTCAGGCTCCGGAATTGGCTGTCTCGATAACACCAGAGACCAGCCTCGAGAGGCTGGTTCCCTTAGTAAATTTTCTGGCAGCGTGGAAGCTTCTGCCGAATATTTCTCATTGGGTCCTGCAGATTGTAGAGAAAGGATACAGAATCCAGTTTGGTTCTCTTCCTCCTCGTTACAAAGGGGTGCTGCCCACAGTGGTGCATCCCGAGCAGGCTCTGGTAATGGAGCAAGAGGTAAAGGCCCTGTTAGCAAAGGAAGCTATAGAACAGGTGTACTCACCCGACAGAGAGTCGGGTTTTTACAGCCGTTATTTCATTGTTCCAAAAAAGGATGGGGGGTTGCGTCCCATTTTAGATCTTCGTCTGTTGAATCGTTCAGTACAGAAACTCAAGTTCAAGATGCTGACACTCAAACAGATCGCGACTCAAATCAGATCCGAGGACTGGTTTGTCACGATAGATCTGAAGGACGCCTACTTCCATATCTCCATCCTCCCTCAGCACAGGAAGTTCCTAAGGTTTTCTTTCGGGGGCAAAGAATACCAATATCGGGTTCTTCCTTTCGGTCTAGCTTTATCACCCCGCACGTTCACGAAATGCGTGGATGCAGCTCTAGCCCCTCTCAGGCTTCAGGGCATACGTATTCTGAACTACATCGACGACTGGCTGGTTCTGGCGGAATCAGAGCAGTCGGCGGTTCGGCACCGAGGTGTCGTTCTCGCTCATATGCAGATGTTGGGGTTGAGGCTCAACGCCAAGAAGAGTGTTCTTTCTCCAGTACAGAGAACCACTTTCCTTGGTGTGGTATGGGATTCAGTGACGATGCGGGCCACTCTATCGCCCGTTCGTGTAGCTGCTATCCTGACAGCCACCAAAGAGCTAAAGCTAGGCCAGTCACGCACTGTGAAACAGTTCGAGAGACTGTTGGGTCTCTTGGCGGCAGCGTCCAACGTGATTCCTTTTGGCCTGCTGTACATGAGACCTTTACAGTGGTGGCTAAGGACCAGAGGGTTCTCCCCGAGGGGAAACCCACTTCGTATGATCAAGGTCACGCGGCGGTGCCTTCGTGCCTTAATTATATGGAGGAAACATTGGTTCTTAACCCAGGGTCCGGTATTGGGAGCTCTTTGCCATCGTGTTACGATCTCGACAGATGCTTCCCTCACCGGCTGGGGAGCGGTAATGGAAGGCCGCTCGGTTCAGGGTCTGTGGAAAAGTCATCATCTTTCGTGGCACATCAATTGCCTGGAGATGATGGCTGTCTTCAATGCGTTGAGACAGTTTCTCCCAGACCTGAGGGGCCATCATGTGCTTGTACGAACAGACAACACATCAGTGGTCTCTTATCTGAACCGTCAGGGGGGTCTGCGGTCGCGTCCGCTCTGCAAACTGGCGCACCAGATCCTCCTGTGGTCTCTGGGGAAGGTACTCTCCCTGAGGGCAGTGTATATTCCTGGGGACCAGAATGTGGGGGCAGACATCCTGTCGAGGCAGGAGCTGAGGCCAGGGGATTGGAGACTCCACCCCGAGGCGGTGGAGAAAATTTGGGAGTTTTACGGCCAAGCAGAGGTGGATCTGTTTGCGTCTCAGCACACGACGCACTGTCCACTTTGGTTCTCCCTTACTCACCCAGCCCCCCTGGGGCTGGATGCTATGGTGCAGACGTGGCCGAGGCTACGTCTGTAAGCATTTCCCCCTGTTGCTCTGCTCCCAGGAGTTCTGGAACGAGTCCGCCAGTACGGAATAAGCCTACTGCTTGTAGCACCACGCTGGCCGAGTCGGATCTGGTTTGCGGACCTGATCCATCGCTTAGACGGTCCTCCCTTGGAGATCCCGATCAGGAGAGACCTTCTGTCTCAGGCCGGGGGCACAATATTTCACCCTCGGCCAGAGATTTGGAACCTGTGGGTTTGGCCTCTGAGGGGGCCCAACTCATAGAGAGTGGTCTCTCAGCTGAGGCTGCTGAGACCATCCTAAGCTCCAGAGCTCCAGCTACTAGGAAACTATATGCGCTGAAATGGAAAGTTTTTTCTGTATGGTGTCACCGACATCAGTGGGATCCGGTTAACTGTTCTGTGAACACAGTACTCGAGTTCTTGCAGGAGCGCTTTACGTCAGGTTTATGTCCTTCCACACTTAAGGTTTACGTGGCGGCCATTGCGGCTTACCACGCCCTGGTTGGGGGTACATCGTTGGGTCGAGACCCCCTGATTACACGTTTCCTTCGTGGCACACTGAGGCTGAGGCCTGCAACTCGCACTAGGGTGCCAGCTTGGGATTTGGCATTAGTACTAGAAGGCCTGTCTAGGGCTCCATTCGAGCCCTTAGATTCGGTTTCAGAGAAATTTCTTACCCTTAAGACTATCTTTCTGCTAGCTATTTCGTCCCTTAAGAGAGTTGGAGACCTTCAGGCCCTTTCGGTTTCCCCCACTTGCCTTGAGTTTGCACCGGGGATGGTCAAGGCATTCTTATATCCAAAACAGGGATACGTCCCTAAGGTGCCGACCTTGATTCCGAGGCCTATCGTGCTGCAGGCTTTCTGTCCTCCTCCTTTTACATCTGCGGACCAGGAAAGGCTGAACCTCTTGTGTCCAGTGCGAGCACTGGATACTTATGTTCATCGGACATCTTCTATGAGGAAGTCCGACCAGTTATTTATTTGCTTTGGATCACCTAAGAAGGGTCTTCCTGCTTCTAAACAGACGGTTAGCAAGTGGATAGTCGAGGCTATTTCACTTGCATACGAGTACTCTGACCATCCGTGTCCCTTGGTGGTCAGAGCTCACTCAACGAGGGGTATGGCGGCCTCTAAAGCCTTGTTATTTGGGGTTTCCCTCCAAGACGTTTGTGATGCGGCAGGCTGGTCCTCACCGCTCACATTCGTCAGGTTTTACAGTTTGGACCTGGATGCTGCCCCAGGTTCTCAGGTGCTTAGTGCTTAGTTACAACAGATTGACACTCAGGTACTTGGAATTCTGGCGCTTTGGGTATTCTCGTTCCCATGGCGTCGATGGACGCATCGTTGAGTTCCCTTCGTAAGGGAACGTCTCAGGTTACTATTGTAACCATAGTTCCCTGAGAACAGGGAACGAGACGATGCGTCACCCTGCCATACTTCCTGCATCCCTGTGATCGGCTTGCTTCGGCAATTTTCGAAGCTAATGCCGGTTTGCACCGGATGTGCTTTTATCAATTCCTGGTCATGACGTCACCCGCCCGTGACGCTCATTCTTTCCATTGGACTAGTTGACATAGATGCTTCAGACGCAGTCACGCTGGGGGCGTTCCCATGGCGTCGATGGACGCATCGTCTCGTTCCCTGTTCTCAGGGAACTATGGTTACAATAGTAACCTGAGACGTTTTTCATCACCATTTGCACCCCTCTCTCTCATTCTTTGATTCAATTAAACAAAATACAGATTATTAAAGGACTGGTTAAAATATTTACTCACTCTCATTTTGTTTTAAACTTGTATGACTTTCTTTCTTCTGTGCAACACAAATAAAGATATTTAGAAAAATCTCAGTGATTTGAAAATTAATGGGGTCGAATGTTGTTTTGGGCCACATTGACTTTCATTAAATGGACAAAAACAGATTTAAAATATCTTATTTTACAGTTATGTTTTGCAGAAGAAAGAAAGTCATTCAGGTTTAATTCAAAATGAGGGAAATAAATATGAAACAATTTTCATTTTTTGGGGGTGGACTACCCTATGCCTGAACTTGCCAGAACCAACATTTTAATAATGTTAATATATCTAATTACAAACATCTTTTATGGACTACTACTGAACTTTTTTAATATTAGAAACATTATGGTAAAGAGAAAGCCATATGATAATTCAAAGTTTCCCACAAGTAGCTTTTCCACAAGCTGAGGTAAATATTACTATTTAGAAGATCAAAATTTAGAAAACACCTTCATGGTAACACACATGACACTCAAATAATTCTATACACATTTATTTGAACAGAAGATGCAACATAAAACCTTAAAGGGGATAGTTCACTCAATTATGAAAATTCTGTCATCATTTCCTAACCCACCCTCATGTCATCCAATATTTTTGCCATTAGACTTTAGTTCATCTTTGGAACACAAATGAAGATATTTTTATTTTAGGATAGTTTTAGACTGCAACATTAATACCACTTTCAAGGCCCATGAAAGGTAGTAAAGACATTGTTGAAATAGTTCATGTGACTTCTGTGGTTTCACCTTATTGAAAATAATAATAACGTTGCACTCTATGGCGGGGTCATAAAACTACCCCTTTTAATGTACAGTACTAATTAAAATAAAAAAAAAATTTGTTACACTATGTAACAAAAAGATTGTTTTGTTACATAGTGAACTCTAAATTGTGAAGTACTACCACTTTAAATTCTACAGGAACACGCACGTCATGATATTTGAACCAGTTATTAAAAACTAATAGCCCTTGTGCAGTGACTTTGCTCTCCCTGGGACATCTGTTCCAGCCAGATTGACTTCCTCTGAAACAGTAAACAGTACAGCATTGATATGTGTGGAATCAAGTAGTGTATCATCTGTCCCATCTGTCTTCAATTCTTTCCCTCAGTCAAACTCCCCTCTGTGTTGTAAAATCATAAACACCAGGCTTGACTCCGACACACCTGTCCTGATAGGATTCTCACAGTTCAGTTATGATAGCATGAGCACATTTTTCACCTTTGTGGAATCATTCAGGCTTTTTTCAAGTGAGAGTTTTTCCCCAGAGTGCTTCAGGGGGTCTGGTCCCGCTGGCAGTGTATTGTAAGTCACTTTCAATGAAACTTGTGTGCTAAATGGCATGTCAAATGGAACATAACTCATCTGAATGAGAACAAGCTACTTAATTATGATCGTATTTAGGAAAGCTATGCTGTATTGTGATCACAGTCACACTATATAGTCACTATATGTGTTCTATATTTATAATAAAGCATGACTTTAAGATTTTATGAAGCAGTTAGTCACATAATAAAATCAAATAAATAAATGACTCAAATACATAAATAAACAAATAAATACAATCAAATAAAATGTAAAATAAATAGAAATAAAATAGAATATAATTATAAATAATTTAACTGATTTTATAAAAAACACTATGAACCCTTATTTAAAAAAAAGTTACGCATAGGTCCATAGAGGACAAAAATATCCATGTCGTATATATTATTATCGCAAATATATTTTATAAAACAAGTTGAACTCTAAAACGGCCATAAATATAAATACATTTTGTTCCAAATATGAGGTTGATATCTCAAAAAATGAGCTTTCAGTAAGAATTTGTTTGGGCGCAGTAACAGACTTTCCCCATTGGGTGCAGCAAAACTACACTGGTGCCCACAGTAATTGGATTTTAGATTTGTATGTTTTTTTATATATAACACATACCAACCACACTCTGACATCCATACCAACACACCCACACAAATATCGTGGCATATAATTTATCAAATGGCTCTATAATATGCCGAAGAAGAAAATAGGAATAAAGCGAGTATTTGCTTTATAGACCAAACCTGAAAAAATGGCACCATCTGGTAAAAAACTAGTAATTTTTTTTTAAGCCTTGCCAACAGAATGAAAGCCTCTTATCAAAGATTGCATAATTTTATAGTTAAATGGCCCTGGGATACAAAATTGCAGTTTTAATGGGTTTCAATGGGGCCATTGTTGTCCAAAAGGCGCTGAGAGGGAGTATTTTTTGTATCTAGTGCAAAAAAAGAATTTTCAAAGGAAATGGGGGTGAAATAGTAAAATTACAATAAAAATACACACCTGTGCCAATATTCATGCAGTTAGCATAAAAAAATAAAAAAAATAAAAAATTACACTTAGCTCCAAAGTCGACAAAAAAGTCCAAGTCAAAAAACTGTAATAAAAATGTTAAGCTTGGGAGCAAAGACTCAAGTTTGGTCTCATTTTAAAGAGGACCCGTGGCAGATTATTATTGAAGTTAAACAAGTGAAAAAAGTTAAAACCAAATTTTTTTTATAGAGGTTTAAGTTTATGAAAACTATTTATGAACATTAGGATCGTTATTTTATATAAAATATATATTTTATTAAACATGTTGAAATCTAAAACTGATATAAATTCAAAGCCATAAATCTAAAAAAGTTGTGTTCCAAATTTGAGGTTGATATCTCAAAAAATGAGCTTTCAGTAAGATTTTGTTTGGGCGCAGTAACAGACTTTCCCCACTGAGTGCCAGCAAAACTCCACTGGTACACACAGTAATTAGATTTTAGATTTGCAGTTGAGTTTTTCCTCTCTCAATATTACAAGCATACAAACACACACACACACACACACACACACACACACACACACACACACACACACACACACACACACACACACACACACACACACACACAACACACACACACACACACACACACACACACACACACACACACATACACAGACACACACAGACACACACACACACACACACACACACAGACACCGACACAGACACACACACACACAGACACATTTTTTTTTAATACACACATGCAAACTACACTCAGACATCCATACCAACACACCCACATAAATATCGTTGCATAATTTATCCAATTGGCTTTATAATATGCCGAAGCAGAAAACAGGAAGAAAGCGAGTATTTTCTTTATAGACCAAACCTGAAAAAATGGCACCATCTGATAAAAAATAGTAACAAATTAAATTTTGAAGCCTTGCCAACTGAATGAAAGCCTCTTATCAAAGATTGCATCATTTTATAGTTAAATGGCCCTGGGATAAAAAATTTGCAATTTTAATGGGTTTCAATGGGGCCATTTCTGTCCAAAAGGCGCTGAGAGGGAGTATTTTGTGTACCTTGTGCAAAAACGTGAGCTTAGAATTATGCAGTTCTATCTACGTTTAGGGTAGTTCTGAGATATTGAGCATCAAAGTTTTTAAATCCCTGCTGTTTTTGTGACATGGAACCTTTTTATTTTATTAATAACTACTAATTTTTTTTTTTTTTTTACAAAAATAACACCACACAGGCATTAATAAACACCTAATGGATAAGATTATGTCAAAAACTCAATTTCGACCAAAAGTGGAGATAGAACCATATAATTCTAAGCTCACGAAAAATATATTTTTAAGGAAATAGCAGTGAAATAGTAAAATGACAATACAAATACACACCTGTGCCAAATTTTATGCAGTTAGCATTAACACAGGCAAAGTGATCAAAAAAACAAAACTGAAAAGGCCAAAAATGTCCCTAAGGAGGCACAAGGCTTAATTTAGTCCCATCTTTCCGCTAGAAGATATAGTACTCGTCGACATGTCCGCAGGATACTGGAGATGTGCTTCAGGTTTTGCTTCCCATGTACCTGAATAACAGTCCATAATTCCATCCTATTTGCCAATCGTTGACCCATTGCTCAAAAATGACTGCCGAGGGCCATCATGGACCAGTGCATGGGTGCGTTGCTATGATGAGACAGCCAATTGCTGCCATACTGAATGATGGACATGCACGATTTACTTAAATTCACATACAAAACTTCTCCAAGCATTCCACTCACTGGTCCTTGAGACAACCACACACCGTTACTGCAACTCCATGTGTCCAATCATGAATTGAGGAGTAACTAACTACAAGTACTGTTACATTTATTAGTGTGTGTGTCAATAGCTAAGCTGTTTTCAAAATACTAAAGCACTTTTTTTTTTACTGCATGTAAATAAATACACATGTTCATAATTGTATTGCTATTTATTCAAATATTGTTTGGTTACACTATTTTAAAAATGCTTTTTAATGCTGTCACCTTCATTTTGTGGCAAATAGATAAATAAATAACAAATATAATTTATATAATATTATTCATATATGTTATATTATTTATCATAAATAAATGTATAAATTAAAAAAATAATAAAATATATACCCACACCTGACTATTAGTCGCACCGGTTCAAAATTGCATTGTTGAGAGAAAAAAAGGTCACATTTTATTATTACATTCAAATAATTAAAATACTGTAAATCAGAACATAAGTACTACAAACATGGTTTCCCTAACTCCACAACAAATCCTTTAAATTTAACGTATTCAGAACAGAACAAGAATAAAAACAAATACGAGAATAAAACAATCATAAATTATAGTGGTATGTATTATAATCAACATTTATTATAAATGCCAAGCCTAAACAAATTTGCATGCTACAGTATATACAAATAAACTTGGGCTCATACCTTAGCACAAATCCAAATGTGTGTGCTTTGTGCATGTTTGCATACTTGACTTTAAATGCATTGAATAAGTCACTTTGGAAGTCACAGAAGGTTTCAGATGATTAAAACGATAGATTCTTCTTTTAAATTGTTAATGTCAACACCTAGTTAGAGAAGCTGTGGCTGATTCTAGGTCATTTTTAAAGATGAAGCGTCATCTCATCTTTCCACAACTTCCTATTTTGTGAGCAGCCTAACTACATTTGATCTCACGCCTCTATGAAATATTCCAGACACGCTCTCACAGTGCGTGTGGCATGTCATAGAGATAAGATACGATGTGGAGTTTTATTATTTGAATCAGCGTTACTCATTGGAAAGAAAGAGCAAGATGTGTAATGAAATAAGCCTCAATGTGATATGAGTCAGACTGTTGTAATGGCCTCGTTTAAAGGGCGTTGCTATTCATTAAGCCCGGACCTATTGTGAGAAGTAATTACAATAGTTCATCTGAGCCATAAAGACCTTTTTCATTATGAAAATCTAGGTCATCTTTACCAAGTCATCAAGAGATATATGGCTGCAGCCTGAAAGTCCTTTAGTGAATGATAAAGGTTACAGCACAACCTCGTAATGAGGTGTGCGTGTTTTCCAAAGCATTTTGGTGGTAAATTCACTTTCGATAGTTTGAAGAGCTTTGTGAACAGGAAGTCTCATTGTCTCCGTCCTTTAGGTTATGTGACGATGGGAGCCGTGCCACCCGCGTGGGCGCAGCAACAGTTCGCCGCTCAGGCTCCATTAGCGTTTGGCGTCCAGTCCACAGTGCCCGTTGCGCAGGTTTTACCGGGCGCTCAGCCTCTGATCTGGGGTCAAGCCAACCTTTTTCCTGCCACCCAGCAACAGTGGGCCGCAATGGCAGGGGCTCACTTTTCACCTGCCGCTTTCATGCCTGCCCAGACAGTAGGGCCGCTTCCCGCTGCCATGTTTCAGACACTGGCTCCCATGGCAATGCCCGCGTCCTGCGAGACGCCCGCGGTGGCCATGGGCGGAGCCGTGGCAGGAACCTCGGGCTCCACGGCCTCCAGTCCGCAACACGGGGAGCGCACACTGCAGAGACAGGCTAAGATGAGCAAGGAGATGTTTAAGGACTTCCAGATGGCAAAGCCACCAACCATGCCTGCCAGGAAGAGTGAGCAGCCTAGCCTGTCCTGCACCACAGACGCTTTCACCAGCTACTTCAGCAGAGTGGGGATGGCGCAAGACACGGACGACTGCGACGACTTCGACATCTCGCAGATGAACCTAACGCCCGTCACCTCCACTACGCCCTCCACCAACTCACGTGAGTAGGACGCTTCAGACATATGCCATGGTTTTGACTCAAATTTGGGGCCAGTTATGTAAATGCAATTATAGGGTGAAAAACTAGTTTAAAACACGTGGTCAAATTAAATAAAATATTTATATTCATGTTGATTTAATATGGAAATATGTTACGTCTCCCTATTTAAGATGTCTATGAGTAATATGGTATATAAGTGTTGAAACTTGAATACATGTGAGTTTTTCACATTAGTATAATAACCATTGTTTTCAAATAGTGTTTTAATATATATTTAATTTCATTTATATATTTTTTTTCTTTTTTTTTCTTTTCTTACAAATATCATACAATATTCATTCATAAATATCATTACATTTTTTGAAAGTTGCAACACATTACATTTTACAACCTCAACTTAAAGGGTCAATTTAGGGATTTTGATCCACACTTTCTGACGGGTTTTAAGCTTACATGCATAAGTTTAGTCACATTGATCATGACTAGTTCAGATAAATCCCAAAATTCATTCACCAATTTCTTCAGTTTCAAGCTGAAATATTTACTGATTAGCAATAAAAGTAAGTTTTTTTATTGTTTAAAGAGGTTTAAAGTTGAAAATAATGAAATAATTTTCTTTTTTCTTTTTTCTTTTATGATGGTTTATGCAACCATGTATTTGGTTAGGCATGCAAATACATACATATATTTGTGGCATATATAATATCAAAATGTTATATGTATATGAGCAATATCACACTGCATATGCAAATATAGCCTAAATATAAAGTTAGAAACTTAATTTTCCCCTTAACCCAAATCAGTTTGCTCTGGAACAAGTAATAAATTAGACCAAGATTGCCCGTTTGATATACCCCAAATGAATTATATCTCTTGTTTAACCACTATTTACATACAGTGAGAGCCAGCGGCAAATTCCCAAAGGATTGGCCGAGATTAAGCTGTTTTCTGCGGGTACATGAGTGTTGAGCAGCAGCTGAAAGCCTGGCAAAATGCCTGGCAAAACGCCTTTTAAAAAGCCTGAAAGCTTTTAAAACAAATGTTAAATCATGTGCTATGTTTATATATAGTCAAACAGTATTTGAGGTCTAAATAACTACATTCTCGCCCAAAAACATCGTATAACTACATTTCCTGACACAACAACAGTAGTGTTTTTAAAAAGTATGGTGGATTTGCTCGACCGCCATGACAGCCGCAATAAGCAGAACTATACAAAATTTTACAAACGGTAAAACGGTTCCAGTGCTGATATTGTGGGAATATCACACGTCTCTCAGCCAATCAGACTCGAGAACCAGAAAGAATTGTTGTATATATTGTATTAATATAATATTTTTATATTATATATGTTCTAGATGCTTTTATCAAAAATGTGTTACTCGACATTAAATTACATTTTGTTAATTCATGCATTACTTAAACCATGACTTTGACATTGTTAGCATCTGCTCTACAGTTTGAGCACAGGAATGCCTCCACAGCCACAGGACATCAATTGACCTTTCGCTGATGTCTTAAATGAATACTGTGTAATGCATTAAATAATTAAGGAGGGTTAGCATCTTCCTCTTTTTTCAATAATAAGAATTTATGACAGACAGCATTTAAATGGTTATATCTTGGCACTGGTTTGAAAACATAATGATTATGTTTAGAAAGCTGCAATTTTCCTTTTTGCTTCACTGCATAAAATTCAAAATGTGTTTCTGGGTCAAGCGACTCAAAAAGATGTCACATATGTACACATATTAGATCTTCCATGTTTTCCTGAATAGATCTTTTAGAATTAAGTGAATTTATTTATACGTATTTATATTTTTGTATACTTTATTTATACTTTATTATTGATATGTATGGTTTTTTTCCTCTTTCACTCTAAATTTAAGAGGTTGGTCACGGTTAGGTTAGGCTTAGGGATCGGTATAGGGATATCAGGAATGTTGTTTCAGGACCAACAGAATCACATAATTCTGTAGCTCCATAAACCCTAAATACATCAACAAAGAAAAAGAATCTCACATAGAAGAACTTGGTATCTCACCACATGCCCTTCTCTCTCTCGCCTCTCTCATCGCAAGCCCTTGAGATTGCTGACACGGCTAGAAAGGCTTTATCCGTTTCCTACTACAGAACTTCAGACTCGCACCTCATCCCGTCTTTCATCAACACATCCTGTTTCACTCAGGGGTTGAAAGGTGGGCTTTGATGCTGTTGCCCAGAAGGCATTGTCTTTAGTCAGTGTGAAAATGACAATTAGTACTGCGGTGGGGAACGACGGCAGGGGGAAAGAGAGAGTCAGTCACAGGCCCAGCTGTGCTTCTGGCGAACAGTGTAATTATCACTGATCTCTAGGGAGCCCTGCGCTGTGTGTTGGGCCTGTTTGGATCATCTCGCTCCTGTAGTGCTAATTATTGCTGGGATGGAACGCCACACCGTCCCACGTTTGCACACAGGCAGGCCGTGCATTAGAGACATACTCATTTATTAGGTGTCAATAAGGGATTTTGATCCACATAGGACCCTTTCTGACAGGTGTTAGGCTTAAATGCATACGTTTAGTCACACTAATCATGACTAGTTCGTACAAAACACAAAATGCATTCCCCTAGGTACAAATCGTTCCAGTTTTGAGACGAAATATACACTGAATGGTGCAAATAGTAAGTTTTTTTTTTTAAAGAGGCTAAAGGTACTATTTAACTTTTTTTTGTTCAAAATTAAAAAAAAATGTACAATGCATCATCATTCCTTCTTCCAAAACGTGTTTTTGTCTTACACTGATTCACTATGATAAGCCTATTATAAGTGTTTATATTTTAGACGTGTCGGGATGATTTTTGTGGGAAATTGTGTACATGCCTGTCTCGTCGCTGAACATGCTGAAAAAATGCTGAACAGAATAGAATCTGCTGGCAAAATAAGGAAGCCACAGAGCTCATAATAAAAGCAGATTCAACATTGGCTTTTTTAGAGATGGCGAGAACTGAGGGAATAAGGTATTTTATTGAACAGATAAATCGCCATATGTAGCTCTCTATCAGAGTTAATTGTAAATCATGGTCTATTGTGAAGAGTCATTTCAACGCAGAGCCGAAGCACAACCAAAACAATGTTCTTCTGCAAAATGCAGGTTTTCAAGTTTTTTGTGTTTTTTTTTTCAACCGCTAGAGGGCCAAAAGTTACATAGTGTACCTTTAAGTAACCTCAAAACCAACAGGAATTCACTTTTACGCACCCCCAAGGCTAGAATACTCTTCACGACTTGATTTGCAGGTTGGACGAATCAATACTAGTTTCCAAAAGTCAATGTCAGTCTGCAGATTTTGGGCAGATGGAGTTGACATTTCTATGAAATCACTACGCGATTTTCTCTGAAATCGCGTAGTGTATGGTAGGCATTGACTTACATTTTTTAGCTTCAGGCTTTTAGCTTCATTCCACCCTGTAAGCTGAGATCAAACTTATTTGATATTTTGAGCTGATTTTCGAACTAAGTCGTCCTTCTTTTAACAACGAGCTGCTTGTTGGTTTTTGTCTTTTGTTTTAAGTCGTCAAAAGCTCTTTGATGGTGCAAGATACAAACTTTCAATGAGAACAAAAGTCATAGTGCTTTTAGCGCCACCCCCTAGACATTTCAAATGGAAACTGCAACAATTTGTAGCTGCACTAATGCATTTTAGGTTTTGGAAAAGCATATCTGTTTTATTTTTAACGTTAGAGCGGGTTAGGTCATATTTATTTTGAATGAGTAAGACTTCCAGCGTTAGCCGCTTCCAGTTATTTTAGCTAATGAATGAAGTCGTTCACATTCACAGGAAAAAGCTTACATACGTGTTGAAAAATAAGTTGGATACATAGTCATTGACGGTCATGTTTTTTTTCTCTTGAGACCAAGTAGAAAAAGGCCCATAGTAAACTTAAAATGAGAATTAATGCTTTACATATTTGAGTAAAAACAGGCAATTTCCTTGGCTGAATGCAACAACCGTCACTGAGCTGTGAGAAAAAACAGCTCGCTGAAGCAGTTTAAGGTTGCATGAGCCCAAAAAGGAACATTGTTTTCATGTATAATTGATCACAAATGAGCGTCGTCTTTAATGTAAGTGTGAAAATTTCAGCGCCCTTCCTGTCAGACTGCAACAGATATTTAGTTACTCTCCCAGCGGGTGAAAAACATATTTGTACTTTCTTAGCGTCACCCAACAACACATCAGACGCTTTAAATCAGCTAATGCAATAAACTAATGTGAGATTTACTCTGTGTGGCCTGTCACTAACCATAACTCTGGCCTTTTCTATCTACAGCACCCACCCCGGCCCCCCGGCAGAGTTCTCCATCAAAGTCCTCGTCCCACGCCAGTGACCCGCCCACCGATGACTCTTTTGGTGAGGCAGAGGGCAGCCCTAGTCGGAGCGGGGAGGAGGATGCTGTAAGTACTGCTGATTGTGGGAAATGTCGTTTTTCAACAATATCAGATCTGATCCCACATGTGCTTTTTATTATACAAAATACAATCAGAATCAACACCTAAAGTTCAATTGAGTTTCTCCTATCAGCACTGACTTCATGAATCCTTGCAGACTTACATGTTTAATATTGTTAAAATATAAATACATATTTAAATTTCATCAAGTGCATTATTACCTCATAAATAATATAACACCTCAAAAAAAGGTATTATCCAAATGACCACCACTTTTTAGACTAATGACGTGAAAGAAAAATTCTGACATCATTTACTCACCCTCGTGTTGTTCCAAACTCAAGCAACGTTCTTTATTCCATGGGGGGGGGGAAAAAGGAAAACTAAAGTTAAATAATGTACTGGTCACTCTCACTACCTTGAGAACCATTTCAAGGTGTGAAAAGTATATAGAAGCATCATGGTTTGTGATTGAGTGAATGAGTGTTTGGAAACCATGTTAGCTGTGTGTTGTGAACCAACAAAAATCTTCATTAGAGTTCATAATTTGCATATTTTTTACAGTTCACAAAACTGGGTTAAATGATTCATTCATGGACTAATCCAGTTCAAGTCAGTGATTGATTCACAGTAGTTAACATTATGAATAACAATACATTTCAATGTTTTTCACTTAAATCTGCTTCAGAAGGCTAATTGAAATAACAAACACATCATATAGGCTATTTATGGTGCTTTTATGTAATAACACGTGAATAAATGATGACAAAATAAAATTTTGGGTGAACTGTGAAAACCTGTCAGTGGTGCCGTCCACTGTATTTCATAAACACTCACACACACCCTCTCTCTCTCTCTCTCTCTCTCTCTCTCTCTCTCTCTCTCTCTCTCTCTCTCTCTCTCTCTCTCTCTCTCCTGATCTCTATCAGATATGACTCATCAGAAAATGCCATGGAAACCCGACTAGTGCTCTTTCTCCTTTCTTTTATATTTCAGCTGAACAAAAAGTTTAATTAGTCCTTGTGTGCGTCTCTCTCTACTGAAATGGCATTGGACTTCTCACTCACTTGCTTACTACACACACCCACACACACACACACCGTCATGAGGTGTTACGAGTGCAGCCATAGAGGGAATATTCATAAAAATCCAAAATGCTTTAGTCTAAAGTCTTTTATGCGGTAGTACAATACAGAACCCTTTTTAACAGTAGGGTTTTCATAGCTCCGGTAATGGGCACATGTGTGAGGGAACTTAGGAATACATTAGTGTGTGGGTGGACTAATAAATGTATTGAATAAACGGATGGATGGATGAAAGGATGGATGGACAGATGGATGGATACTTTCTCTTTTTTGCACATTTACAGCACTGCCAATGCTTCTGATCTTACTGTTGCAAGAAAAAAATACTATTTGATTTACTATGGTTCTCTTCTTTCCTGCTGCTTTATAAAAGCTTATTTCCTGTAACTTTTTCTCTTTCTTTCCCCCAAATCTATTCCTTTCCCCTTCTCCTTCAATGCTCCTCTCTCTTTTTCCAGGCTGGAGACTCCCAGCAGTCTCCGGGTGCGAGTGAGCCTCAAGCAGAGCCTGAGAGCTCAGAGACGGACAGTCCTCAGGTCGGTAGCTAGATAGCGGCAGGTCAGGGTAGGTATCTGTCCTCTTTTATTCCCCCTCTTCTTCGTGTCGGCCTGCTCCAACCATGACGTCACGTCAGCACGCCTTCACCCGTCCTCACCACCATTACATAGACCCACACATCGTGGCCGTGTGTTGTGGTGCTCTTTCTCTATATACTTTACACTTTTTCTACTCTCTAACTCTCTTAGGCTGCGTTCACACAGGTGTGACTCTTGATTTGTCCTGTTTGTACTATTACAGATCTGGATTCAATCCTCTATGAGATTCGTCTATAACGAATGAGATCTTGATTTATGCCTTTAAACCAAGTGACATGGTAACCATAGTTTAATGATAGTAAATAATTATCAAGACTTTCTGTATTACTATAATTAAGGACATTTCAGCTATTTTATGATGCCTAGGACCCTTGCGAGGGAATCCCTTTCTAAATTATACAGGCTGCTAAATATTAAGAGTGATATGAGAAATATTTCAAAATAATTGATAAATGGGTTTTATAAAGTCAAATCAAATTATCAAAATATTTGGAAACTTTTTTAAGCATTCGTTAAGTTGATAGCATATTTAAATGAACTTTACAATTTCAATTTGATCAATAAATTGATTACAATTTGATCAATAAACACCAATAATTACAAATGAAGAGTTCAGATGCAAAAGCCTCTATCATCTGAAAATGTCTTCTAAAATGATAATTTTTATCAATCTCATGTATTTAAGTAACTATTAAGTAGCTACTGTAACTATACTTTGCACTCCAAACAGGACTGACAAGTGTATTCTGCTACCGTGTGAATGTGGCCTTATTCTCTACCTTCAGCTTCTTTCTCTCTCTTTCGCTCTCTCTCTGTTTCTCATCTCGCCGTCCCTGCCTGCTGCTGCAATCACTCTTACGCTGGTATGCATCTCATGGGAACATGGTTTATATGCTTTTATGGTGTAATTTTGTTTTGTTTATGACAGAGTATGAGTGAGTTTGTGTGTGTGTGTCCCTTTAATCCCATAAAGATTCCTGATGTGTGTGAGTAGCAATGCTTTTGAACGTGATTTTTAAGCAGCGGTGTTGCATCGGCATACCCATGAACATCATGAATGATCCACATCTAAGTATCTGTGTATTATATATAGTGTATTTCCAGATATACAAAATGAGGTCATGAATGTTTTTTTATATTGTCACTCATCACAGCAAAATCACACAACATACTGAACTGATCTGAACAGAAGTAAAACGAGGTCTGACACGCAAACTAGATCCTTTTTTATCTTTGATTTCAGTCATTGCGGCTAAAAGAATAAAATTATGCCGGTGCTTTAAACATTTCAGCTCTTTCATTTTAGTGACTTTTTTTAATGAACAAACAAGCAACAAGCCATTTTATTTCTGTTCATCTGTCTACAGCTGATGTAATACTAAATTAACACCAAGCCAGTTGGTTGGTAACTTTAGAATTGCAATATACAATATTACACAACTTAAATTGAATTGTATGAATGATAGTCCCACCCTTGATGATTTCAAACAAAAGACATGCAAATAAAAGACTTGCCCGTCACATAAAACAAAGTAGCACCTTAATTTCTTTTTAAAAATTTGGACTTGCAAAATCCGAATGGCCTCAAAAGTGAGCGATCGCTTGGTGGTACCTGTCTGGAGGAGACATGAGCTCATCAGGATGAATCATTAATGAAGGGCTCTGGGAGCCAGAGGCTTGTTTCTCTGACTGTAGGAAGACTGATGTAGCACACTCATCTCTACCTGCCTAATGATGAATGAAGCACTGATCCCAGCTGAAATATTAACACACCTGTATACACCCCCTATAAACACACAGACTGTAGAACAGATGTGTCTGTCCATTTACTATAGAATTAAGGAAAATTGGTTCCTGGTTTGGTCGGTAAAATCGTAATATTTGGATGTGATTTAAAAAATTCTTACAGAGTTCTTAAGAGGTTTCATCAAAGGTTCCTGCCATAATTCTTAAAGATGCTATATTATGCCCTTTTACAAAGTCTTGATTTTGTTTTTGGGGACTATTAGAATATGTTTTCATGCTTGAATGTTGAAAAAAACATAATTTTTAACATATTTTACATTGCTGCAGCGCCTCTCTTCCCAAACTGTCAGCAACGCTCTGGGGTGCGTTTATCTTACAACAATGTAACTCGCTGCTTCACTTCCATAGTACGATGCATCATTGAAGAAATCAACTAGCTAATAACGACTGTTTCCTGAAACCGTAGTGTCGTAGGCCCCCAAATTGGTCGTTCAACCACGTTGGTTAATGATGTCACCCACGTGTTGGAGTGATGAAACTTCTTTCAATGAATCTGTTTGAGATCAAATTAATGCTAGATATTTTGCTGTAAATCACGGGCATGGCATCTAAGAAATATTTCTAATTTTTCTCAGTTATTTTGCTTTATTTCCAGATTCAATCATAGGCTCGTTCTTATGTACTAGAGCATGTACGCACATGCGCATTCTTAAAAAACGGTGCTTTAAATCTCTTGACAAGCTAAAAGACGTAACTTACATTTGTAGGTATTCTAAATAAAAGATATAGATCGTACTGAATGTCAGCTTGATTATTTGGCTCAAGATAAGGATTCATTGAGTCCACATGTCATGCAAACTAGAAACTATGCTTCTAATCACGGGTGGAGAGCTGTCGTTCCAACCACACAATTTTGCGATGCTGTTTGCAATGGTTCGTCGGAGCTAAAGTTTCGGGAAACACGGACTGACACGCTGAACTATGCTGATAACAACGGAACTTCCGACAATAGTTTGCTAACAATGCTTTCGGGAAACACACCCCTTTTTAGTTCCTGTCTTTATGAAGCCCCTCCTTCTGAAAAGCTCAATGTGCTCTGATAGGTCAGCTGGAGCAGTGTGCTGTGATTGGTCAAAGTTTCAAGCGTGTTTCGTAAATGTCACGTCAACCGAGACTTTCAACACACTACTAACGCAACTCAATCAGGCCTCGCCCTTTTATTTTGCGCATGCCTTGATCAGGAATTTTTAAAATAAGGAACGTGACGTGTTCATTCCCAGAAGAAAACTCAAGAGTACAATCGAGGCATTTCAGGGAGTTCAGAAACAGTGCTTACTGATATAGAGACTTACTCCCTTTGGTGTTGATTTGTCCTGTGTATGATCCTGGTATGATATTGTCTCCTATCATAGTTTCAGAGCACATGAGTAATACTCAGTTTACTGTGCTTGAAGCAGTATGGCGGCTGGGTACTGTGTGGTTGGCAGTCATTGCCAATAGGATTATAATAGCGGTTGACTGAGGATGATGTTACTCTGTACTGTCTGCACAGTGATTATCAGGAACGGTAAGTGTTCTCGCTGACAGTGACCTTCTGTTGGAATATGAGCCAATGTCAGTGTTGCCAGATCTCCCCCCCAAAAAAGCAACCTTTAAAATTGGCTTAAAATAAACAGTAGGTTTCATTGCATTTTGCTACAAAAAATTTATTTTCAATAGTTATTCTCTTTTACAAAAATAAGTCAAATGTCAATGAGTAAATTGCTCTCATACACACACATCTATGGAAATGACAGTGGAAAAAGCACAGATTTTAAAGGCGCAATCAACTACAGCGATTATTAATGACATGATGTCAGAGAACAGAGCTGTTGGTACTGTAGGTGGGGGATTTGACAACTGCAATTACTTGTCTTTCAAACTTTCGTTTTGCTAAGCTGAAATACACAACTGGAAATAAGTTGAATAGAATATGTATCTGTAATTAATACTTTTATTTAGCTATGAGAAACAACATATTAATATGATCAAAAGGGGCACTATGCCACTAATACATACCTTCTTCTTGCGATAAGTCATTCCCAACATCATTGGATGTTGGTAGGTTTACGTACATGGCCATTTTAGCCATTAGTTTTAATCGTAGGAGATGTAGGCATGTTATCCAAGCATTAATGGCAAGGAAAGACCCTTATAATTGAGAGCGGCATGTATGAGGTGTTTCTGGGTGTTTCTCCCTCAAACTGTAACTGCTTCAAGGTCTTGATATATTGTGGCATTTCTTTGTTGTTTGGAAACCAGTATTCCTGTAATTATTTTGTCTTTAATGAGTTTAATAAAGAACTCTGTCTCGTCTTCTGTCCAAACATACTGCGCCACCTTTAAAGAATGATCGACTTTCACATACGCAAGGTGACCTGTAAATGTGAAAAAACTGTTTCAATTGCAGTTTTGCATGATAACCACTTTTCTAATTGCCTGGAAAACCACCTCACACGAGCGTAAAAACATTTTTGCGCTATATATGGGAGTTTTTGTGAAATTTACGAGTATTTACGTATTTTCAATTCGCAATTTCAATATGTTCAATTTGAAGGGTAATGGAAACGCATGCAGCTACTGTTTGTCTGGAGCTGGTGTGCTGCTGGAGACTAACAACCAACTCTTGCTTGTATAGACTCTTGTGAACTGTTATTTTTTTATGCTTCTTTGTCATTTGTTCGCCTTATTCAGCTCCGTTTCAGCTATGATAAAGAGACATCCACTCTTGCATTGCGAGTTCATGCATTTTGTGCATGAAGAAATAAAGCGAGTGTGTTTGTTTGGGTTGATTTCAAATATCAACTGTGTTTCTCAGAAATTGCTTACTGCCCCTTGAACATAGATAGCATTTGTACATGCACAAGTGAAAATAGCTGCTTGAGACATTACCAAAAGGGACTTTGCTTATAAAAAGTGGACATGTCAACACAGTCTTTCTTCATTTTCTCTACCACTTTCACTCAGCAGTGTTGACTGATCTATTCCCTTGCTCAACCTCTCACCTACTTAGTCATCCATTTCTTCCTTCCTCTCTTTATGTACTTCCTCCCACACTCCCTTTCACTTTGCTTTCCTCTTTTTCAGCTTTTTAGTGTTCCATTCATTTTATCTTCTGACTCTTTCTCTCACTCTCTAAAACACTTATCCTGTCATCTCTCGCCCCGTGTGTCCGTTCGAGCGCCCACGATGGGCGGAAATGTCTGTAAGCGAGCGATAATTGCTTTTTGAGGTTCTGATTTCAAACTGTAGGGTTCAGGCTGCAGCATGGACACACACTGACTGGAAGCTCTATTGTACCTTATCTAAGCCTTCCTTTGCTCCTTGATGCTCTTTTTATAAATAACCTTTTGATGAAGAGAGAATACACAGGTTTGTATGCTTAAGTGGGTGGTTCTAATACAGATAGTCTGCAATTATTGAATATAAAGATTAAAAACATGGATGAGGTTGTTCTGAGAGCAGGAAGGAGGATGAGGCTGGTGACTTTTTGTCACACATTTTGTCTCTGTTTCCAGTGTTTTGTGCAGCAGTTTTTCTACTGAGCAGCTGCTGTTGTGTAGCTCTTGGGCTGCGTTCCAGTCCACTTTTAGACACACACTTGCGAACTTCCCGAAGCACTTCGCCTCGGGAGAATCCCTGCCGCCATTTTGAAGTGCGTTCCACTTCGTGAAGTGGACGAGGGAAGTTTATATGGACAGACCCTCGCTCACTCGATTTTGACAGAGGGAGCGAGTCTACTTCATATGCACACTTCAGGCAGCTCCATATACCACAATGCAAAGGTTGGGACATCAACGCATATTATGTTTAATTTACCCCACCACAAACAACTCTATGATATACTAATTATTAAAAAAATAATCATTTAAACAACTCAAACAAACCTATATGCATATAGAATGCTGCATTAAACAATTTAGTAAGGGAAACAAAACAAAAATCAACCCCATAGTGGATTTTAAGTGATCAAGGGCTTAGCACGTTCCAGTTCAGCCTATTAAAAAGGTTCCGCCAGTGTTGAGCACTCATGCAACGTAAGCAATGACGTACATCTGAGTGAACGAGACGGAGGGAAGTTAGCGAGTGAAGGGCATGATAATTTTGGACTGGAACGCAGTCCTGGTGTCATGGAGTAAGTTTGTGAATATGTGATTTTCAGAAAGACCTCTGTTGCCACCTGGTGTTGATTTGGAAGAAATGCTTGTTTGGTTTATGTTGCCAGATTTATACCATATATATATATATATATATATATATATATATATATATATATATATATATATATATATATATATATATATATATATATAAATATATATATAAATATATGTATAGTCCATATAGATCGATATATATTGGATATATTTTTATTTTTATATAAAACATAATTCTATTTTTTAACAAATGAAAGTGGGAAGGTGTGTCAGACCTCATTAATATATATTTCTGTAAACGATAAAAATGTACACTTTTAAAAGCCCTCAAAAAATGGTCACTGACTAAACATCTAAGATAATTAAAATAAACTTTAATAATATAAATATGTCACTTAAGAAAAATGATGTTGAAAGATTCTTTGGGTGTCCAGATGATATAGTATCAACCTTTACTAGTAGGGGCAAACGTGTTTCCCATCTTAGAGTTTTGTCATTTATATTTCAGTAACCCCATTCTGTTTGTGTTCAGGGGAAGGACCCTCTTTATGCCCAGATCAACAAGGGGAAGAAGTGAAGGATCATGGGAACTCTGCACAGACGTGATCAGCGCTGGGGGGGGGAGCAGGAGGCCAAAACACTGGAGATCGACTCTATGCCCTGTGTGTGTGTGTGTGTGTGTGTGTGTGTGTGTGTGTGTGTGTGTGTGTGTGTGTGTGTGTGTGTGTGTGTGTGTGTGTGTGTGTGTGTGTGTGTGTGTGTGTGTGTGTGTGTGTGGACCCATCCGTGTGTATATGTGTATGAGAGAGAGAGAGAGTTTGTGTTTGTGTGTATGAGCGCGGTCACTCTAGCCTGAATGGTCCACTTCTCCAAGCAGTCATCTCTCTAGAGCCGCCCCGTGCCCCTCACGACTTCCTCCGTTACTCCCTTCGCATGGATTGAGAGGGACAGACTCTCTCCATACCACTTTCTTTCTTTCTCACTGTGTTTTCTGCACATGGCAGCAGGGCATTGTGGGTGATTTCAACCTTACAACACCCCTCATAGCCTTATGAGCCCAGTTCTGCAGCTTCATTCATGCCCTTCGTCCTATTTCCAGTTTCTGCTGGTCTGACTCTCTATAGAGACCACATTACGGGAAACTCTTGAGAGGTGCCTGTCGGACCCCCAATCACGCATCCGACCCAAGACCACCATAATTGGTGACTTACGCGATACATCCTTTTAGGTTTATTTGGTTTTTCCTCTCCCACGAATTTGAGATTCTGCTGCTAGAAAGCTATGCAGAGCTAAAAGAAGAAAAAAAACAATTCTCTCTCGGATGGAGAACAGACATGAGGAATGACTTTTGCCAAATCTCAAGATTTTGGAGCAGCTGAATTTGACAGGGGAATTTGAGGGAACGAACATTGCAGAAACCTGTGATTGAACTGTTCCTTCTCTATAGCTTTTGTACAATACTAATGAGAAAAAAAAAACATGACGTTGAAATGGAATTTTTATTTTATAAGTCAAGTGGAGCCCTTGAAGTCGACTTTAGATGTGTTTTAGGGGTTAACATGGCTTTAAAATCTGATCGTTGGTTTGCCAAACTCATTTTGTAAATAATAATAATTATTATTATTATTGATCATAATAATGACGACAATGACAAATAATAATGAAGATAATAATAATGGTTCCGATTATAACAGTGTTCATTCCATCCTGTGGACTTCCGTGCCATAAAATAGGCTGGCCTTAGTGATGCAAACTCCTCATGAAACCCAAGCAATATTAACACGTGTCCCAAACTCCCAAGCGGTTTATGTTTGCGTTCTGTCTTTTGATTTCAGCAGGATGGTGGAGTCTTTTTAAGTGGCCTGAAACAAACCCAGAGAGACTGTTATTATGTTTTTAATGGCTGAAGTGGTAAATAGATGATGTCATATTTATGTGATTTCTTTTGGTTTGTTGTCAAGATGAAGCTGGTTAATGTGATTGAGGAAGACCAGAGCTTCTCTCAACGTGTATGTTAATGCAGAAATCTCAAATATGCATGTACACAAACACATACACGATCATTTACAGACTGTAAAGTCAATATGACATCAAAATGGGCTCTGTTTACTTTTTTTAATACACCTTTCTGCACATTTAGCAGTGCATGTTATTCCAAAGAGAAAATGTCCTCTTATTTTTTTTCATCGAAGTGTTAAACTTCCTTTATGACGAATATAAACAAGGCCGAACAGAAGATATCCTGACATTAATTTATTGATGGTAAACTACTTTTAAAAAATATTGGCTCCAATCGGATATATGTAATGCCCACTTTTTACAATTCAGTCAATTCCTAATGTGAATTTCGGTCACCTATTTGTTGAATATCTTGTTTTACTCAGAAATATAGGTCACATTAAGACTAATTTGGGTTGCGAAGGCTGTTTCATGTTGACTTTAGGGCCGTCTGATCATATTAAATCACACCAGAATATCTGTCTGCGATCCAGCCTCCAATCAGAGAAAATCACCATGAATGGCATCCGTTTTCATTGCATCTGAAAAGCTCAGAGCATTCCATTACTGTGACGATAACTTCCTCCTATTTTATGGCCAGAGTCCCATTTTAATTTAAAATAAAAGCTGTTTTGGACCTTCGGGATCTAAATTTTGAGCATTAAGAAGACACAGGTGAAAATCAAGGTGAATGGGAGTCCTTTCAATTTCGGTACATTTCTATTTTGCCTTTACCTCAGCTAATGGTTTGGTAATTTAAAAGGACACGTTATTTTTTATCTTGATGATGATGACATTCTACAGTGGATTTTTAGAGCTTTTTTTTTCTTTTCTCTTGATTTACGTAACCCACCATGTAATACTGTTACCAATAAACACATCCCAAAATGTTTCTCTGCCTTTCTGCCTTAGCAGCAACAAATCAGTATGAAAAGGCTGTTTTATTCTACACAAGTGTGGTCCTCTCTCATGGTTCATCACATGACCAGCTGAATACTACTCTCTTGGTAACCCCCATTATTGGACACTTTAGGTTAAGAGGAAGATGAATCATGAGCATGAACAGGACATTTATCAACAGTAACTTGCCTTTGTGCACTGCTGCATCCACACCACTAGGTGTCAGAATAAAGTTCAGTACCACAGTTCAGTTGTATCTACCAGTGAAACACTAGCTAATTCCATTTTGCCAGCCTGAGTTACAAACAAACAATCAAATTACCACTTGTTACTTCAACCTAAACTCATACTAGATTTGGAAGAGAAAAGAGAACATTTTACCATAACTGAAATGTTGTTTCAGGTTTTAAATGATCTAGCCGCACAATCTAAATTAGATGCAGAATGTGAATTGAATCACTGAACTGGATCCTTGCCAGATAAATGAGTACATTATAGGCATTCCATTGAACCACTCAAATTCCCTCAACATGCTTATGGGGAAAATTAATACATTAGGCCTGCTTAGTTTGTTTTCTCTTTCACAGGAAATTGTGTCAGGAGCAGTTTGTTCTTCTGATCACATTTTCAATCAATCTTCTTTATGTCATTCATGAGCGCAAATCAACATCCTGTAAGGAATGTCACCAACCAATTTGTACGTCACAGGTCAAATGACCTTGACTCATTAGTCGTAAGATTCCTTCTCAGGTATGGAGGGTGATCTACCAGGTTAAGAACTAGTTTCCTTTCTTTTTATGTAAATTCCTGCGCTCTGATTGTTTTGACTTCTTTTATGAGAAAGATGTGTGCTAGATGTCATGTCTTTTAGTCAAAAGTGCTTTAATTCTAAATTGTATTGCTCAAAATTAGTGTTTGGTAGTCATTCATTCATTTGTTTTATTTTATTTTTGCTTTATACAGCATTTCCTATTCCAATATTTATCTCAAATAAGTGTTTATAATTCCTCACTGACAATATACCCCACTATAGGGCCAGTGAGTATATTGAATTAACTTTATCGTTTTTCCTATCATTTTTTTTTTGTCAAATCTAAGATACATAAATTGGCTTTCAAACATAAAGCCACCTCAAGAAGAATTAACTTAAGTATAAAGTGCGACAACTAGCCCTAGACTCCTTTATTGTCGAATTTAAGATCTTCAGATGTAACCAACATCTGTTTTAGAATTTAATTTTAAGCAAAATAACTAACTTTGATTAGATTATTTAAGGTAGAGACTGTTCTCCTGAGAGTAAAGCACATCCTCTGTGAAAGTAATGACAATATTGACCAATACTTTTATGTTTCTTCTATTCTACCTGGTGTGAAGATGTAATGAGAGTTTGATTTTGGTTGTTTGACAATAGAAGCTGTGCCTTCTTGGATTTCTGTGGTTCTTGACTGACCGCATTCTTTGAGAATGAAAACAGTCCTTTGCTGGCGTTCAGTGAAGTGACTTGTTTGACGAGACATTCCTTTATCTCGTCATTAGCACATGAACATGCTCATCCAACCTCATTCCAGTCTGAGGGCCAATGGGCGAGTTCTCACTCTATGTGCTATTTATCCTCTGACAACTGCGACACAACACCATTTTATTTGTACATGCTGGATCATTTTAAATCATAAAGGAATAACTCAATGGATTATTAATTATGAGGATTTGAGGAGAGATAATTATCTCTTTTTGAGGAACTGCTGGAAAAATTTGAGTGACAATGATGGAACAGGTGAGAAACCATAACATTCATTTCATTTTATTATTAGCAACTTTAAAATGTGATATATGCTTTGTTTTTTTTTGTTTTTTGTTTTTACATAGATTCCTTAAACACAAATGAATACACACATTAAAATGTAATATTAGACAGTTGTGAAGAAAATCTAATTTTGCTCACAAAAAGTACCAAGATAAAAACATAAATGACATACCTCATTTTGGTAGTACAATGCTATTCTTTCATGTAAATATCATAAATATGGCAATCATTCAGTACCATGGTACTGTGAGTCTCTTTTGTGAGAGTTTCCATACTTATCAGTTTATTTATTTATTGAACATCTTTTGACACCAGCCATACTCTTGATAACCAGAAGTTTCTTAAAATAGCCCTAGCGTCGATGTTCACCTCAGCTTACTGATTTCTACCACATGCTATTATACATTTTGACATTGACTAGTGTGAATGTATGGAATTTGTTTGGGCAATGGTAGAATGTCATCACATTACCTTCCCACACAATGTGGATTGTGTTGTGTTGTGTTTTGCTACAAGTTTATTTTTAAGCTCTGAGATATTGCTGACAATACAAAAACCTATCATAATTATGCATTTAAATCATATGCATGCCATAGTAAAATGTAAGGTTTACTTTGATATTTCTTAACATTTGCTACATTTCACACATCAGGATGAATCAATAGACTTTAAAACCCTGAAGGCACGGTTCCAGGGTGAAAATGGTCTGAAGATCCAGACTAAACCTGCTGTCCCAGAGAAACCCAAAACCATCCCTCCGTTGACAAAAGCCAGCAATCCTTTGATCTCATCTATCAATGCTGCCGTGCAAAAAGGGACGTTTTACGCACCACGAGTAGTCTTCAAAGATGACAAAAATCTCACTCGCCAGCTCTCTCCACCTTGGGGATTGAAGACTAGAGAGAACCAGCCCATCAATAATGCTGAACAGCTAGAAATTATCCAGAAGAAGGAAGTTAACACTGTTAAGCAGAATCTGAAAGACACAAATCTTCCACTGGTTCTGCCAGTGGGCCCCAAAAATGCCGAAACCCCAGAGTCCGAATCCAGCCCACTTACACCTGTGTCTGTTTCAGCATTAAAAGTGTCAACACCCAAAAAGTTTGTTTTTACCCCTCAAAAAACTAGTGAAGAGAAGACAGACCATGTGAAGGAAGTACACATTACCAAAAAATCTTTGAAGGATAGAAATCTTCCACTAGTTCTGCCTGTGGCTCCAGAAAAATCAGAAACCCCAGAGCCTGAATCCAGCCCACTTACACCTGAGTCCATTGCATCAGAAAACGTGTCCACACCCAATCATTTTGTATTCACCACTCAAAAAACTAGCAAAGATGAGAATGAGAAGCCAGACACTAAGGAGGTCGAAATTGTCAAAAAGTCTCTGAAGGAAAGGAATCTTCCACTCGTTCTGCCAGTGGCTACAATAAAAGCTGATACCCCAGAGCCTGAGTCCAGCCCCTATACACCTGTTTCCATTTCACCAGTCAAAGTGTCTACATCTAGGAATTTTGTATTTACCCCTCAAAAAACTAGCAAAGATGAGAATGAGAAGGCAGACACTGCTAAGGAGGTCGACATTGCCAAAAAGTCTCTGAAGGACAGGAATCCTCCACTTGTTCTGCCATTGGCTACAATAAAAGCTGATACCCCAGAGCCTGAATCCAGCCCCTATACATCTGTTTCCATTTCACCAGTCAAAGTTTCCGCACCCAAGAATTTTGAATTTACAACTCAAAAAACTAGCAAAGATGAAAATGAGAAGACAGATACAGTGGAGAGCCCAACTCCAGCTAGTCGTACCCCTGCTCCAAGTCACTCGGCTCCTGCTGGCCCATCTGTACCAGCCAGTCCTCCTATGGAAAGTGTACCTGTTGTCCCTTCTCAGACTTCAGCTGGAACACCACCTGTCCCCAACATTCCTACCCCAAGCATTCCAGCTCCAGGTATTCCGACCTCTGCTAGCCCTGAGTCAAAGATTCCAGAACCAGCCATTCCAACACCAATTATTCCCTCTCAAGCTGTTCCTAAATCAAAGAGTTCTAAGCCAGATACCACTATTTCAACTCCTTCTGACCCTGAACCTCTTAAACCAAATATAAATATGCTCAGTTTATCAGAAGTATTTCCTCCCCCTGAAGGAAGTCCACCTCCAGATTTCACTGATATTCCTCCCCCTGTTCTTTATGGAGATTTTCCCGATGGAGACCTTACTGAGCAAGCTATACCCACTCCAGTGATCCGTACATTTATCAATCCAGTTCCCAGGAGTCCAGTTGTCCCCAGGTTAGCCTCCCCTGCCCCATCCACCCCTACAATGATATCCACAGAGCCCTTGGTGATGCCCTTAGAGTATACACATGGTCCAGACTCAAGACTTATAGTCTCAAGCCCTCCTCCATATGTTCATACTCCAGCTGCACCTGTCGAGGTGGTACTTGAAAACGCAAAAGCTCTTACTCACAATACAGCTATTAACCCAGAGAGGACTAATGAGGACCAGTTCTCAGCCAAAACGCTTTCAGCCTTAGCGAGAGCGCAGGAGATGGCCTCAGTTAAACGGACACCAAATGATAGCCGAATATTTAGCCTTCTGGAAAGGGCTAAGAGAAAGAGCACAGTTAGCCAGTTGGCTACCACAACTGAAAATATAACCCCAATTGAGACAGTTCCACCCGAGATACCTCTGCCTGAAACTCTCACACCTCTGCCTGAGACTGTCACAACTGAGGTGACTCAACCTAAACTAGATACACCTGAAAAGGCCTCACCACAGTTTGCCACATCTGTAGAGCAACTGCCTGAGAAAGCTCCACCTGTTCCAGAAGGGTTTGAAATACCTGAACTCCCTCCAGTTGATTATGTGGATCACACTTGGGTGCCACCTAAAACCCACCCACCTGAAACTGACAAGGTTGATGGCCTTGATCACAGTAAGTATCTGTTTTAAGCAGGATGGACACTGTGTGATCTTGCCCACAATTTTGTTGTCTAAGATCAGTTTCATCCATCATAGAAGGTTATACTTATTGTAGGGTAGTCTTGTATCAATAAGTGTGGCATGTTCACAGACAGCCAATTAATTGGTTTAGCAAAAAAAAAAATCTTTGCCTCAAATTAAATTTTGTTCAGTGCTACTGTTAATCAACACAAACCAGTTTTCGATTAACTGTTCACAAATGTAAATACCTTTTAGCAGTGTTTAAATGCCTTTTTGATTGTGAGGAGTTAGGTGGATTCCATACGTCATGGAGGGTTGGTATGCAGGATATGTAAGTCTTTTGTGGCTTGTGTTGGGTAACATATTTTTCATAATCGGAATGACAAACAATATTTTGTCTCAAGGACATATCTGTAAGAGTGAGACATTTTGGTTTTTAGTTAAACTAAATGCTAATTAGGCTTACATATATTATCGTAAGTAATTGTTGTAATTAAACCATATTGCTCATAGAGACATCCTTAAAGAGAAAATAATTGTTTTCATTACAGCTTATATTAAAATTACATTTACTTTCAATTAGTGGGTATTAAATATGATCGTCACCTAAAATTGTGAAAAGAGAAACACTTTGCACCATCTCATGCATTTGATCAGGCTTATAATTTCATAAGTATAAGCATCATGGTTTCTCCATTTTCATTCCATAGTCTGTGCTTGTCTGTACATTTTTATTCGCTTTGCATACATAACTTTCTTGGTTTGCTCTCTCTTCCTCATGCTTCTTTTTAAGGGTTATCATTTTTGTTATTTCTTTTTTCTTGTTTGTTTTAGAATTCAGCAGATGGATGGAAAAATTTCTTAATTTTCTTAACAATAAATATATCCAATAAACATCATTAACAAGATACATTTACTTGGCAAACATAGGTGCAGGAGATAACACTTTTTATTTATTTACTTATTTTTACAAAATGTGTTGTTTTGTTTTTTTGTTTTTTTACACCATTCGGTCCATTTTCTAGTTTTATGTAAACATTTTTCTAAATTCTGATGTATTCTTAAAACATTTTAATCAAGCTTCTACATTGTAAAAAAAAGTTGCTGCCGTAAATCTTTAAGTACAATCAACTTGGATTTTTAAGTAATTTCAACTTACATTACATTAAACTGACTTAAAAATGAGTTGAATCTTGCATAAATCATAAAAAAGTTATAAATTGCTTAACTTATTTTGATGAGTTAAAGCAATGTAAAAACATATGTTGTCAACTTATTGATAATATTATTTTTTACAGTGTATGTTTTTTTTTCTGTTTTTTTTTTTTTCAAAATGGTGGTGGTCCAGTGGTTTTCCATTCTAATATCTATTCTCTTGTTTCTGCAGGGATGGTGACAGTGGTCAAAAATGTGAACCCCCCTCCCCCTCCTCCTAGGAAGGCTCTGCCCGCCATACCCACTGTGGACCCTCCACTTGAGAAACCAACTCAGTCTCCTGCCAGATACCTCCAGATTCCCACAACACAATTTGAACCTCTAGAAACACAAGGTTAATTTACTTAAGATATGTTTCTCTGAAGTTTTTGTCCACTAAATGTGTACATTAACATTTGATTTCTTCATCAGAAGATTCACTACATGACAACTCATCTGGGGATGTGTTTTATGAAGATGTTGAGGGACCCTTGGCTCCAGCAGTTTCTACCTTTAGGCCTCCATCAATCCCATCATCAGATTCTAGTTCCAGAAGGCCAGTTTCAGTTCATGAGGAAGCTTTCCTGAAACAGTTGAGCCCAAATCATCAGGTTCAAGAAAGTGCGTCTCTGAACACGTGGGATAGAGACATTGTGGATGTGGACTACGGGTCTGTGAACTCTGGCTCTCCAAATCCAGACACTCAAGCTGCTGTACCTCAGGACTCAATTCCTAGCTCACCTACCTTATCTCCATCGGGGTAAGCCATTAACTTCATGTTGATTTAGTGTGGCCACAGAGAAAAAAATGGCTTTTGTGTATGTGTTGTCGATATTGAGCTACTTTATTTTTATTCTGACTTTCCTCCAGGACCCTTGAAAGAGTTCACAATGTTAATGAAGATCAAGCAAACAGTAAAAAAGGCAAAACAATAAAGAATAAGAAACAGAAAGGACCTCTAAAGAGTAAGTGGAAGAAGTCTTCACTAAAATAGGCTAATGCTGTTGTGAAGTGTGTTATTTTGTCTTGTTTTCCACTAAACAAGAAGAAAAATGTGAAGTGTAGTGATTCATGTTTTCAGTAATCTCATCTCTGATGACCTTCTGACCACCATAGAAATGATAAACACAGTTTATTTTAGATTCTCTTTTCAAGTATTCTGCTGACTAAAATATGTTTTGTATTGTTTGTGACTTAGATCCATATGATGATTCAGCGGCTGTGGTACGTTTTTCGGTTTTGATTTTTGTTTTTACCATTATTGTTAAAAATAGTGTTTTATGACCGTTGAATGTCTGAATGTTAATGTCAGGACCTTTTGTTTGCAATACTAATAATCCTACTTTTTTGTTGCATTATCATATAATATGTTTTGTATCTTCTCATTTCATATACCGTTGTTGAAATGATCGGTTCGAACATATTGTGTCTTCAATTAATAACCTAAGGAAGCTTCACCTAAACGGTTGTTCTCCAGGTTTGTAGCAACATATTTTTTTTTTTGTTTTTAAACACCTGATATCAATTCAAACTGCAACTACATTCCCAAAATAATCTAATTGTAATGATGAAAAACTTAAATCCGCAGGAAGAACTCAGGAAAAGTGTCAGATGAAAAAGAACTAAAGAAGAAAGAGAAACAGCGTGAAAAGGAAAAAGAGAAGGAGAAGGAAAGAGAAAAGAAGGAGCAGAAAGAAAAGGAAAAGAAGGAAAATGAAATGAGAAAAAAATTTAAGGTATATTTTTCCCTCTTTGGACATAGCAGTATTTCTTACATATGTCAGTATTTGTATACCAGACAGCAACATAGTGTCGGCCCAGATCCGGCCCACATCTGGCAATCACACGTTGGGTTTTAATCAAAAGTGAAATGAGCCTTACATTTCAATTTCTCGCTAACAGCAAGAGTCTTTTTCTAATGCACAGGGCTCAGCAAGTGATGTGGACACATTCATGTAATTGTCTTTGTGTATTGATGTTTAATGCAGATCACAGGCCAGGAAGAGGCCATGTATCATGTTAAAGTGATTGAGGACTGTAAGGGCCGTAAAAACGACCTGCCGGTGAAGGTTGGAGACACCGTGAGCATCATCCGTACCAACAATTGCCCTAAAGGGAAATGGCTGGCTAAGGACAGCAACAACAAATGTGAGCGAAACACAACAAATTAATTTAATGCCATTATATGCATATATTGGCACACTCATAATTAGCAAGACGCTAAATCAGTATTACAGATAAATGGCGTGCAGAAAATAAGCATTGTTATGAATGTACCCTGATAAGGACTATATGCCTGAATAGATCTGTCGCTAAGCAAAGACCTGAACGAGTGCTTGAGCTTTGACTAATCTGTTAGACTGCGTATGTAAGAGCTTATCTCATTTTTCAGATGCTTCTGCTGGAATGCAGATTGGCAATTTGCTGTGTGTTGTTTTTTCAGACGGTTATGTCCCGGTGGAGAGTATGGATATGAACATCAATGGAATTATGGAGCTGGGGAAGATGACAACAGCATCTAACAGATCCAACGGCAATGGACACAAAAACACAGAGGACATCAGTACAAACAGCAGGTAGCCATTGAAACGAATAGGCTACTGCAATATACAGTAGTAATTCTATGCTAGCATTGAGTGCTGATCTTGATCTGCAGTTTACAAATGAGATTTTCTTTATTTTTATCTGTATTTTCTTAGGACCTCAGAACATTATGACATGAACCATGAAAGCTGTAAGCACCTTCTTTTAATAATTTTTTATAGTAGTAAATGTTTTATTTTGTATTATGTTTTGTGTGTTTGATCACAATAAGTATCAGGTTATTTTATTGATAGCTTTCTACTGCATCATACTAACTAGCCCCGCCCACTGTGAAATTTCAGCGGTCCAAAAAAAAAAACACCCATAGTAAATAGTAAATAGTAGATTGTAAATTGTAATGCCCAGAGGTGTAAAGAGTACCTTAAAACCATACTTAAAGTCCCTGTAAAGTCAAAATTAAGTATGTGTTCTGAGTTTGTCATATCACAGAAAAATGTGTTATTAGCCACCAAGCCAAATTTGAATGATAAAAAAGCCGGCAAGTACATAAAATAAGCTATTAAAATCTTGAAAAAATGAGCAGTAGTCTCCGCTCTCAAACGCTAGGGACGTGTCCGCTGGCTGCGCTGAAAACACGCCCACTCGCGATACAGCTGCCGTTGCAACACTCAACTGTCACCCGCTACAGCCGGAATGGATGCTCCTAGCAGCTTATTAGGTTAATGATCGTTATAACATAAGCACACAAACTTACACTCATTGGTGGGCACGCACTGCCAATGATGGCACCAGTTGTCGGTGCGACGGGAGGATGAAGGCCGAGGAGGGAGATAGTCGTTGCGCCCCATTCACCAGTAACAGCGGATTATCAGTGAATCCCAGTTGTCTCCGACGAAAGTTTATAAAACTATCCCGTGTAAAATAATCACTACAGAGACGGGTTTTGGTGGTGATCCTCAGCTCTCCATCAAGGTGGTTCTTCACAAAATTAATCCACCTCTTCTTGATGTGATCGTTTTTAGGAAATTAAAATAAGACACCGATCTGTTTTGTATATGATCGCATCCAGGTAGTATGCATTTCCGTGACAAAGACATAACTAGCAAACTGTAGGCTGTAGAAACTATAATAGTACTGACAGTAACTAGTGATTGAGCAGCAAACTGATGAGAATGTGCTCAATTTATATTGTTTGTGGAGCGGCCAGCCTCAGTGGCTGTAGTGCGTCATCAAGTCGGGGCGTGTCCAGGAGCTCAGGGGTTCCAGTGCGTCATCGAGCCCCGTTTTAGACCCCGCCAAAAAATCCGGAAAATAGCAATGGTGAAAAACTGTTTAATGGTCTAACTCCACAATTCAGTTCTTCACAGTTCACAGTCTTTGTAATATGTTTTAGCAATACATTTCTAACATTTATAATGTGTTTAGAATTATTTTTTTATTGCCTTTAGAGGGACTTTAAGTAAAAGTAGAGATACCTTACAGCAAAATGAACTCCATTACTAGTTGCATGTCACCAATTCCAATACAACTTGAGTCCCAGACAGCAACATAGTGTCGGCCCATATCCGGCCCACATCTGGTACATGTAGAATCCACACGAAATTAACTAATTACATTTACTCACACCTCTGATAACACCATGGACCCTACTTTGGCTACCAGTTTGTTTCAGAATACAGTTTAAGATTTTATTGTTTGTTTTTAAATCTCTTCATGGTCAAGCACCAGCTTACATAAATGATCTACTGAAGATGCATGCTCCTTTGAGGTCATTGAGGTCCGCTGACCAACTACTCTTATCTGTTCCTAGAACACGACTTAAAAATAGGGGAGATCGAGCATTTTCAGTCGTGGCACCGAGACTTTGGAATGATCTGCCTATGCGTATCAGAGTAGCTCCCAGCCTTGACATTTTTAAATCACAACTTAAAACTCACTATTATTCATTGGCTTTTAAACCAGCCTGAGAGTTAATTAATGCATTTTATATATTCTTTAGTTTGTCACTTGTTTAACTGTGCTTTGTGCTCATGTTATGTGTTTATAATTTGTCTGAAATTATGTTCAGCACTTTGGCTAACCTCGGTTGTTTTAAATGTGCTTTACAAATAAAATTGTATTGTATTGTATTGTACTTTGATTTTAATACCATTATATTATTGAAGTATTTTGGATTACCTTCTTAAAATCATAAAGTAGCATGGTAAAGATTGGAGGACTATTGTATTATAATATCATCTGATACAGTACCATCAGAGAACCATGGTACCAACACAATTTTCATAAAGGTAATGTCTTTGGATTTTACTGTTTTGGGTGATTATAATACAGAGTACAATCCCACTCTTGACAGGAATTCAAATTTCGATTTAATTTAAATAGTATTATTATTTGATTTTCATTTTATTTCCTCAGTCTCAGAAGACAGTGAGGAGTGGACAGGTGATGATGATGACCCTGTGTTTGGCTCTCCCAATGAAACCTCACACATGTAAGTTTTACCTTGTGTGTTTGTAGGTGCCCTTTTATTTGTTCTCAGTAACAAAACTAGACTGTTAAGCTACTGTATTGTTTACATGAGGTGTATGTTCAATCTTTCAGAGGGCTGAATCAGTCGCTGGCCACACCAGCTCAAGGTGAGTCATTGATGATGACACATGACGGAAAAATTTTCACAGGAAAGCTAACCAGGAACAGTCAAGACAGAGATCAAAACTCTGGGGAAACTGTCATCATAGCTACAGAATGTCACTTACTCTTTCGTAGACATTTATGGAAGCCAATTTCCTCCCGCAAACAAATAAAAATAAAAACAGACAGGGAGAATCATAATTATGACATACAATGTTGAAATCATTACCAAAAACCATTATGCCATCGAAATAATGATATTAAAAGTCATAATTGTGGCATAAAAAGTGAAACGAGTTTAAAAATGTACGAGTACATTGGTAAAATGATGAAAAAAGTTGTCATTTTGTCAAAAAGTCAAAATTATGAGCTGAAAGTAAATTATCTCATTAAGTCAAAATTATAATGAGACAACTTGACATTTTGACAGTCGAAATTGAGCTAAAAAATAAATTATGACATTAAAAGTTGAAATTATGAGTTGAAAGTGTATGACATAAGTCGAAATTGTGTCATAAAAGTAACTATAAGTCAAAATCATGGGCTAAAAAGTATATGATGCCATTAAAAGTCTACTTTATGAGCTAAAAAGTCTATTATCTATCTATTAAGTCTAATTATTAACTAAAAAGTCTATGACATTAAAAGTCGAAATTATGAGTTAAAAATTATATTATGACATTAGAAGTCGAAATTATGAGCTAAAAAGTCATAATTATGACATCAAATGTTGAAACTGACTCTTTAGATACTAAGTCATAATTATTAGATAAAAAGCCACAATTATGATGTAAAAAAAACTTCTTTTTTGAATTTTTATGTCATAACTTTGTATCTTGTAATCATTTTTTTATTCATTCTTTTGTCCCTGTTGGTCAGGTCCTGTCCAGCCAACCCAAACTGATTCAACTTACATGAATGTGCAGTAAGATCCTTTTCTACTCACTAAACATGACACATACTGTACTAGCTTTGATCTGAAAGAATTGTTTTACATTTTAAACACAAGAATGCTCATTTGTTTATTCTGGGTTGCAGACCAAAGCAGGAAGCCCTTCAAAGACTATCCACATTCTTTATGACACCCTCTCGACTTCTCCCGCAAGACAGCAACCCAATGTAGGCAATCACTTTAATTTTTGTCTATTTTCTTTCGAATTCACCGGAATTGATTGTAAATGATAAGATTACAGGATAGCAAGTGATCATGGTTTCTCGACTTCTTTTTTCCTTATTTGGTTGTTTGTGCATCAAGAACGCCAGAGCCTGTAGCAGGTGTGTTTTGACTCTCTGAACCTTAATTACATAAACAATTACATCTACCCACACTCACTTTTTTTTTCTTCTGCTCCTCCACTTCTGGTTTGATCTGTTAGCAGACGAAGAGGATCCTGGCAGCTTGTAAGTATTCTCACAAATATGTGCAAGTTCTCAAACGTAACACAGACAGTAATTTATGGGATGTCTTTTTTCAGCTGGAATATGTGGTCTGACTGGCTTTACATGGATGTTTGAGATGTTTTTTTCAGAAAGCATGTCTCATTCCTTCAGCCTGTGCAGTACCTGATGACCTGATAATGCTAACTTGTGTTGTTGTTGAATATTTCCTTTAGAAATCAAGAGGAAGAAAATGTAAATGTTTCAGAACTCCTGATTCTTCCTCCTCCGGACCAGTATGCTGACATCGTAGCTGGAGACTCCATGACCATTTACAGCAAGTATGTACATTGAACACATGTTGACCTTTTGCAACAACATGCCCCAATGGCAGAACATGTTGTTGCAATATATAGGGTTAGTTGTCACAGTGGATTCATTAACTCTTTCCCCGCTATTGTCAAGATTTTACGTCATTTATGACAAAACGCTTCCCCGCCATTGACAATTTATTGCGGAAATCTGTTTTCAGTGTTATACGGTAGCGCTGTTAGATCTTCGGTATATCTTCTGAAATAGAACTGCATCTCCACATCCAAAAAGCAAGTGAAAAAGAAGATCTGCTTAAATCAGAAGGAGCGGATAAGCATATGCATATACAGTACTAAATCAAAACTGCCAAGCGTTACTGAGAAAAATGTCGAACCCATGAACAGTGTAAAAAATTATATGATTAGTAAGTGTAAATAAGTTACACTTTTTTGTAAGTTATTCAAGATTCAACTCATTTTTTAAGTCAGTTTAATATAACTTACAGTAAGTTGAAATGACTTAAACATCCAAGTAGATTGTACTCAAAAATTTAAAGCTTTTTTTATAGCTTTTTTTTGCAACGAAGAGGTATCTGAGAGTCTGATAAAAATACATTAATAATAACAGTAGCATTTTGAAATATTAATATGATTAAAATAACTGTTTTCTATTTGAATATATTTTATAATGTAATTTATTCCTGTGATGCAAGCTTTTCAGCATCATTACTCCAGTCTTCAGTGTCACAAGATTTTTTATTATTATCAGTGTTATCAGTTGTGCTGCTTAATAGTTTTGTAAAAAATACCAACATTTAGGATTATTTGATGAATAGAAAGTAAAAATTACAGCACTTATTTAAAATAGAAACATCTGTATCATTTTAATGGCTGTAAAAAATATATTTTTAATGATTTATCACAACTTTTTATCTTTTGTCAAATCAGATGTGGTTCAGTAGCATAATATTTTGAGTTTCTATTTATTAAATACATCTCTGTTGTATGAACTTAAGGCAACCAGGTAACTTACTTTTTTCAGTTAAACCAACAATATTTTTTATAGTTTACAATTTTGATCAATTGAATGCATCTTTGCTGAATTTGCTGACCCCAAACTTATAAACAGTAGTGTAAATAATACATAATGATATTTATTATCATCTCTTGGATATTTATTAATTTATTGACCCCCCCCCAAAACAACAACAACAACAACAACAACAACAACAACAACAACAACAACAACAACAACAACAACAAAAAAAAAAAAAAAACTAACCACCTTTTATTCCTGCTTGACTTTTAACATTCAGTGCAGGCTTTAAAAACTTCACCTCTGGCTTTTTTTTTTATGCTACATTGATGTTTACTGACATTTTAGATAATATGTTTGTCTATTCTAGGCCAATCAAACTTGTCTCAAAATAGCCGAATAGCTCCGTCTGCGAGAGGGAAAGATGGGCTGTGCTGGATCTTCACTCTGAGTTCATAACCCTCCTGTGGGGCGTGATTTGATGAGTACCACAGTAAATGTCACCCACACAAGCTCAAGAAGAGATGTGTCTGTCAAGTGGGAAGAATAATGTTTGTGATTGTGCATCTGTCTGTTAGTGGCTGCAGGCGAGTTCTTCTATATTCATGTATATTATGTGCATTCTGTGTGAAAAAAAGCCCAGGCGTGATGCAGTGAGAAGCTCTTCAGATGATTTAGACCCTTGCATCTAAGTGTTAGTTCACTATTGTGGGGAAAATACAGTCTGTGTCTAGAGGTTGTCTAATAAGTTTTGAAAGGTTGGGTTTGGTTTTTACAGTACACTGCCATGTAAACCTTTAAATGCAGTAAAAAGTCAGCATTACTTTTGCGGTATAATTTACTTACCAGTTAGGATTGTGACTTAAATGTTTATATAGCCATACTTTATATTTGTATTAGATTATTCATTTTATATTTTACAAGCAGTACTTTGCGTTTAAGTTTTCCCAGTCTTCAGGGCTAATCTACATTAGGGAAAATATGCTGACGCTTGTAGTGCAAGTTTGAGTGCTGTTTATTTAGTTATTCTACTGCATGTACTATTTTTTTCTGCTGCAGACAATAAATGCCACAGTTATATACAATCTTCAGCCTTTGTTGTTTCAAAACTGTTCCCAAAAATGTCCCGATTTCTCCAGTATAGCTGCTTAAATACGGATTAAATAAATATTTTGTTTAACTATAAAAGCTGCAAAAATATCATACAGATCTGTATGATTTTACTGTTTTTGAAAGAAGCATTTATTGTATATATATATATATATATATATATATATATAAAAAGGCATAGGAGTTAATTTGTGAAATATTACTATAATTTAATATAATTGAATTTATTCCTGTGATGGAAAAGCTGAATTTTCTCCATTATTACTCCAGTCTTCAGTGTCACGTGATCCTTCAGAAATAATTTTAATATGCTGATTTGCTGCTCAAGAAACATTTATTATTTATTATTAATGTTGAACACAGTTGTGCTGCTTAATATTTTTATGGAAACTGTAATACAGGAGAAAGTAGTTCCCTATCAGGGAACTCGAGCTGCGTGGCCCCTGCTTGAGTGCGTCATGAAGCACGTATGAAATCAGTCCAATGGCGAGACGGAACGTCATAGGCGGGTGACGTCATCGACCAGGAAATTATAAATGCACCCCAAAACACAAGCGCGTCACCTTCTGAGTCTTCAGCAAGCGCTCTGTATGTGAATATATCAGTCTGTGTCTCAAAGTGTTTTTGTCTGTCCTTAGAAATTGCTAGGCAGGAGTTTTTCACATATAAAAAAAACTATAAAGAGACGATATATATATAATATGGCGAGCGAACAGCAGTTCAGAAAGTGTGTTCATCCCTGCCCACGTTATATCACGGGTGGGGACACTCACGATCTGTGTGTTGTTTGTATGGGAATGCAGCATGCCCAGTCAGCTCTCGAGGGAGCTGGTTGCGAGCATTGCGAGCGTATGTCAATGAAAACGCTCCGCTCCCGCCGAGCCCTCTTCGAGGAGAGTGGTTCGGTGCGCGCTCCCCGCGGTTCGGGTCCCGCTTTTGCCGAGGCACAGTGGAGGCTTCAGTCGTGGGGATCGCAAATGGATCTATCAGCGGGGATTGAGATGGGCTCTGCCTTATCTCAGCCTTTACCTGGTAGATGCAGTGCCTCAGATCTGGGTGTGGAAGCACGCGCTGCGGTTTCTTCCCCCCAGGCTAAGGCACCATCACTTCAATTATCCAGTTCTGAGGATCTGGATATTGAAAGTATTGATACAGCAGAGACTGGGGACTCATCACTTCAGTCTCCTGCTAGTGAGGAGCTTATGGAGGTGCTCACTCATGCTGTAGAAAAATGAAGCATCAAGTGGCCAGCTGATAGACAGGAATCTTGTTCAAAAAGTAAACTAGATGAAAGATTTCTTCCGTCTCGTGCTGCACCTCCACACCGGTGTCTTCCATTCTTTCCTGACCTCCACACCGAGGTGTCGAGGTCATGGAAAAGACCAGTGTCATCGAGAATATTTAGCCAGCAAACATCTGTTTATTCAAATATTTCTGGGGCTAAGAATTATGGTTATGGGGCGATGCCTAAGGCTGAAGAAACGCTAGCGAGCCATCTATCTCCAGATACGGCATCGTCATTTAAGACACCGGCATTGCCCACAAAGCCATTAAGAAATACCTCGGCTTTGGTGGGCAAAGCTTACTCGGCGGCAGGTCAAGCGGCAGCGTGCTTACATACTATGTCGATATTACAAGCATATCAAGCAGACCTATTAAAAGATATGAGTGAGGGGGATGAAATTAGTGCTGACGTAATTTGAGAATTACGTCAGGCAGCAGATCTATCTCTCCGTGCCACCAAGGAGACGGCCAAATCAGTGGGCCGTTCTATGGCAGCCATGGTGGCAACGGAGAGACACTTATGGTTGAATTTATCCAACATGAAGGAAAAGGAAAAATCTTTTCTCCTGGACGCCCCGCATTCAACTGCTGGCCCCTTCGGTGACTCTGTGAATTCGGTCATCGAGAGGTTTCAGGAAGAGAAAAAGCAGGCGGCGGTGCTCCAGAAATTTTCCCCCTCCGTGTTCATGTCTCCGGGGCTGCTGGGCGGGAGCAGCCCCGGCCGTCGAGTAGCTCCTCAGACCGGGCGCAACAGAAAAGGAGTGTCGCGTCTCGTGCTCCTCCCCAGCAAGACTGGGCCGAGGCGCGGCGCTCTCAGGCGAGGTCTTCCAGGGGCAAGGCCGATCTGAGGACGGTTATTGTCCCCAGGAAGGCTTCGTCGAAGAAGAAGCCCTGACGCCAGAAACGTCAGGGTACTGAGGGTGGTCCCCACCAAGAGAGAAAGGTGTTCGCCGCAGTACACAGCGCCCGTTCTCTCTCGGTGCCCTCAGGGGCCCGTTCTGCCAACCCCGCCTGCGTGCCAGGGCGTAGACGGTCCCAGCGAGCGATTTCCCGAGGGACGCTCGCCCGCTCTGAGGAGCGGTTTAGAGTGGTCAGACCAGTTGTTCCCTGCCGGTGCGCCGTTACAGGGCACTGTGTCTGCCACTCAAAATATTCCAGAGGCCAGTCTCGAGAGACTGGTACCCTTAGTAGAATTTTTGACTGAAGCTCAAATTCAAAATGCTTACTCTCAAGCAGATCGTGTCACAGATCAGGTCCGAGGACTGGTTTGTCGCGATAGATCTAAAGGACGCGTACTTCCACATTTCCATCCTTCCACAACACAGGAAGTTCCTGAGGTTCGCTTTCGGGGGCGAAGCGTACCAGTATCGGGTTCTTCCGTTCGGCCTAGCACTGTCTCCCCGAACTTTCACGAAATGTATGGATGCATCTCTGGCTCCGCTGCGACTCCAGGGCATCCACATTTTAAACTATATCGACGATTGGTTGATTCTGGCTCAATCGGAGCATCAGGCGATTCGGCATCGAGATGTCGTTCTCGCTCATATCAAAAAGTTGGGGTTGAGGCTCAACGCCAAGAAGAGTGTGCTTTCTCCAGTACAGAGGACCACTTTTCTGTGCGTGGTTTGGGATTCGACGACGATGCAGGCACGTCTGTCTCCTGCTCGTATAGCTTCGATTCTCTTAGCCGTCAAACAGGCAAAGCTAGGCCAGTCACTCACTGTAAAAGAATATCAGAGGGTTCTGGTTCTGATGGCAGCAGCATCCAACGTTATACCTTGCGGCCTGCTGTACATGAGACCACTGCAGTGGTGGCTCAGGACCAAGGGGTTCTCCCTGAGGGGAAACCCGCTCCGCAAGATCAGGGTCATGCGACGGTGTCTCCGTGCTCTGGCTATGTGGAAAGAACCTTGGTTCCTGTCCCTAGGTCCTGTGTTGGGGGCTAACGACGGACGCCTCTCTCACAGGCTGGGGGGCGATCATGAGTGGTCGCTCGGCCCAGGGTCTGTGGCAGGACCATCATCTTCATTGGCACATAAATTGTCTAGAAATGATGGCGGTGTTTCAGGCTCTGAAACACTCCCTCCCAGACCTGAGAGGTCACCATGTTGTTGTCCGGTCAGACAACACATCGGTGGTCTCTGATATAAACCATCAGGGGGGTCTGCGTTCGCGCCCGTTATACAAGCTGGCTCGCCAGATCCTTCTATGGTCCCAGGGGAAGCTTCTTTCACTGAGGGCGATTTATATCCCGGGGTATTTGAATCAGGGGGCAGACCTCCTGTCGAGGCAGGGGCTGAGGCCCGGGGAGTGGAGACTCCACCCCGAGGTGGTGGAGCTCCTATGGAAACATTTCGGTCGTGCCGAGGTAGACCTATTTGCATCCAGGGAAACATCACACTGCCAACTGTGTTTTCCCTAAGTCCTCCAGCCCCTCTGGGGTTGGACGCGATGGTACAGGAGTGGCCGAGGTCACGCCTGTACGCATTTCCCCCGATTGCTCTGCTCCCAGGAGTTCTGGAGAGGGTTCGCCGGGACGGGGTCAGTCTACTGTTGGTTGCCCCGTACTGGCCGGCCCGAGTTTGGTTTGCGGACCTAATTTCTCTCCTCGACGGCTCTCCTCTGGAGATTCCGATGATGAGGGACCTTCTCTGTCAGGCGAGCGGGTCGATACTTCACCCCGCCCAGATCTATGGAGGTTGTGGGCTTGGCCTCTGAGGGGGCCCAGCTCATAGAATCTGGTCTCTCGACTGAGGTCGTGGAGACCATCCTCCACTCCAGAGCTCCGGCCACTAGGAAATTATATGCCTTGAGGTGGAAAATGTTCACCTCTTGGTGTGGAGAACACCAGCTGGACCCAGTTAACAGCCCGGTGGGTGCTGTGCTGGAATTCCTTCAGGAGCGTTTCTCCACAGGGTTATCCCACTCCACACTGAAGGTGTATGTGGCGGCCTTATCTGCTTACCACGTCCCTTTGAGTGGTGCTTCTCTCAGGAGACACCCACTTGTAACCCGTTTCCTTCGTGGCATTCTGAGGCTGAGGCCAGCAGTTCGCACGAGGGTGCCGACCTGGGACCTGGCGGTTGTTCTAGAAGGTCTCTCTCCAGCACCGTTCGAGCCCATTGAAGAAGTTTCGGAGAAATTCCTCACTCTTAAAACTATCTTTCTTCTGGCTATATCTTCATTAAAAAGAATAGGAGATATCCAAGCTCTGTCGGTCTCTCCCTCGTGCTTGGAATTTGCACCAGGCATGGTGAAGGCTTTCCTCCTCCCTAGGCCGGGATACGTTCCCAAGGTACCAACCAATGTGGTCAGGCCTATTGTACTGCAGGCTTTCTGTCCTCCTCCATTTCTGACGTCAGACCAAGAGAAACTAAATCTGCTTTGCCCTGTTAGGGCCCTCGATGCGTACGTCCACAGAGCTGCCCTGTGGAGAAAGAGTGAACAGCTATTGTTTGCTTTGGACCCCCTAAGAAGGGCTGTCCAGTATCTAAGCAGAGGTTGAGCAAGTGGGTGGTCGAGGCCATCTCACTTGCCTATGAGTCTGCCGGTCAGCCTTCTCCTTTGGCTGTCAGGGCTCATTCAACCAGGAGTATGGCTGCCTCTATGGCTATCCTGTCAGGAGTATCAATCCAGGATGTTTGTGGTGCGGCAGGCTGGTCCTCACCGCACACATTCGTGAAGTTTTATCATCTCAACTTCAGCTCCACTCCAGGGGCGCAGGTGCTTTCGTCCGAACGTGCGCTCTGACTTCACACGACGGACACTTGCTCATATGGCGACGTTGGTATTAGCGTTCCCAAAGCGTTGTCACGCAGCTCGAGTTCCCTGATAGGGAACGTCTCTCGTTACGTAACCCTGGTTCCCTGAAGGGAACGAGACGCTGCGTGTCTATGCCATGCTCCCAGCATGCCCGTGAGCACTTGCTTCAGTCTTATCAGAAGCTGACGCGCTTGTGTTTTGGGGTGCTTATATAGTTTCCTGGTCGATGAAGTCACCCGCCTATGACGTTCCGTCTCGCCATTGGACTGATTTCATACGTGCTTCATGACGCACTCACGCAGGGGCGTTCCCAAAGCGTTGTCACGCAGCTTCTCGTTCCCTTCAGGGAACCAGGGTTACATACGTAACCAGAGATGTTTCCAGGCATGCAATTACATTTTTTTGGGGTTTTCCATAACCGTGGTGACTATATGTTGTCATATGTTCACTGTTAAAAATGAAATGATCAGTAAGTTATGACAACATATGTTTTAACATTGGTTTACATCAAAATAACTTAAGCAAATTCAACTTTTTCTAAGTTATACAAGATTCAACTCATTTTTCAAAAGTCAGTTTAATGTCATTTAAGTTGAAATGACTTAAAAATCCAAGTTGATTGTACTAAGAAATTTAAGCCAACAACTATTTTTAGAGTGTTATTGATTTGCTCCAAACTGCATATGTTTGACAGCTATAATGTTGCATAGTCAAAATAACTACACAAACTAAAAATTGCATATACCTCTTTATTTTCCGATTTTTTATTTTCTTTTTTAACAATAAAAATGAAAGTGCAAATCAGAACAGGAACACCATGCAGTGCATAACTTTTAAAATAAAAACCGCACACAGACAGGAAGTGACACACATACATGTACAATACAGACATGTAGACACTGACAGGCAGAGGTCGTCTCCCAGCAGGGCTCGGGAACAGGCAAAAAACACATTATTCTCATGTTTTACTGCAGGGAAGCTGTTCACACATACAACACTACACTGGAGAGAGATGGAGGGTGTAATATCCAGCACAAACGCCTCTACATAGACAAAACACTGAACACGAGCTGAAGCCATGGCCATCGCACTAATGCCCCTTTGAAACTAATGGGGGCCGTAAAGTTTCTGACCAGTTTTCACAAAACACAGCCATAAAGCTGATATAAGTGACATAAAACTGTCGAAAGGGACTTAAACTAAGACAAAGATTTACCACATGGGCGTAAAGCATGCACACATTCCTGCGATTCCCACCCAAGGTTTGCCATTGATAGAAAATAAAATGGCAAAGTCCAGCAGCAGGGGGCGATACACTCCCTAAACTATGTGTTTAATCTTTTACCTCGGCACTTTCTCTCCAAAAAGGTGCACTGATCCTCAAAGAGACCGAGAGTTAACTTGGGATTTGAGGGGAGAATGTTAAGAATGCGTAAATGCTTTAAATTCTGGGAGGACTGTGCAATATTTTTCCATGAAAACAACAACATAATCCAGTTTAATCTTCCCCGGCAATAACGGGTCCCTCAGCAATGGTGGTTTGCACCGAACTGTTAAACTTTTTAGAGGCATCATATCTATTGCATTTCATATAAATGATACGAGAACTTTCCATCTTTCTGTTTTACATTCAGTTAAAATGGTACAACTGCAGTATGTATCCTAAAACTGCAGCATACTGGTACAAAACACATAAACGCTCTGCTCCATGCACACAATGGTAGACATTTAACCATTCCGTACAGTCCAAGACAGAGGTGGAGATTCATGAAGATCACCACATCTATAGAAAACACAAGTTGTGATAAAGTCTGTTTTTCCAGATTATGAGCAGAAATGAAAATGAAAATGACTAGTACAGTAGATCTAGCTTTGCAACTCGTTCAACATAAATAGAAAAATGATTGGTTCAAATGATTCAGATCTATCCTATAGAGCAACATAGTGTCGGCCAAGATCCGGGCCACATCTAGTACATGTGGATCAATGTGCATCAGATGTGGGCCGGATCTGAGACGACACTATGTTGCTGTCTGGGATTGGTTGAACTGAAAACATCTCTTTTTTGGCTGTCTTGTTTGATTGAAAGATTAGTCATATTAATGTAACATGCATATAATACTCAATATAATTCACTTTCAGTTATCTTTCATGGCTATTACCCGTCTGGCTATATCACACACGTTGGCACAAAGACAACTACAACATATCCACTTCCTGGATCCCCACTGAAATCCACTTTTTTATGTCATTTGTTCAAAATTAACACTTAAAATGTGAGCTTAAATAAAGAATAAATACGAGTAACTAATAAATACATTGGATCTACTCCATACAAACAACCGCACACATAACCAAATATGTTAAAGCATTAAAAACAAAGTTCTATTTAAGGCATCACAGGGGATTGGGTCACATGGCGCAATCTTTTAAATGCTCTTGGCTTGGGTCACTTTATGATACACACCGCATATATAATGTTTATATAAGTATATATAATATTTATAGCATATTACTATTACTTCACTATACTTTTGTAAAATAATTACAAAAATACAGAAAACCATACATCAATATGGGTTGAATGTATCATTCAGGGAAAGTGCTTTAATAATGTCTTTCTGTCTGTCTGTAATCTCAAGTATTGAGAATATTTTAAGGCCGTCTGATTAAAGGCTCACTCATATCGACAAAATGACGGGCACATTCTCCACTTCATCATCTGTATTCTTATCTATTTGCATTTTAGCCATATCAAGGCACAACATTTAAGCTGGTCTGTCTGCCCTCGTCCAGCATATTTGTCTCTCTATGGCAGCCCATGATGTAAGCAAAGCCTCTGAGACAGACACAGATAGGTCACGGTCAGCCGTTTCCACTGCAGATGGTGTGTATCATCTGAGATTCACTCTGACATTCACCAACACTGCTATATAAATGCTCTCTGGAGACTGCAAGCCAAAGCCTGAACGCTCAATATAAGTTCTTCACTCTATAAATTAACTCTTAAATAATGTGAATAGATATGATTTCTTCGCAAAATAAGGAAGAATCTCTACTATAATATAATTCAATAATGATCTTTGCTCTGTATGTATAAACCTATTGTTTTGGTATGTCCTTGCAATCAGTAGCTATTAAACTAAACTATGCAACTCAAGTGATTGATATGCGAATATAAATATACTGTATAATACATAATATCGAAAGAAATGTATATATAAAATCAGAAGTATGTTTATGATTTTTTGAATTCTTTAAACATATGATGATAAGGAAAAACCTTAAATGTTAAAGTGGCCCTAAAAATGCTTTGGACAAAATTAATGTTTCATTTTATTTTCAAATAAAAGATCTGTTAGGTTTAAAATAATAAAAGCTATACATATACAGTTACAAAATAAAAGTTATGGGGGGGGGGGGGGGGGGGGGATTGGGAATCATCATGGTTGTCAAACATCAATGGAACATAATAATAATTGTAATAATAATTGTTGTTGTTATTATTATATAGTAATAATAATAATAATAATTTCCATTATTATATTATTATTCCAACTCTATATTATTATGGTATAAATAATAAATTGCATGCCACCTTGTATAACACATTACGTAAGTATGTAAAATGGAGCATGATAAAGTGATAACAAGAAGGTTTAGCTTGACTTGTTTGCTGATGGCCTTGAAATGATAGGTTAACTAATACAACAACTCATACCTGTGTCTTTAGTGTCCAAAACCTTTTTGGGGCCACTGTATGTCTGTGCTGCTACTGTGGGACTGACATAAAAGCAACCCCGAACTCCATAATTCACAACCCCTTAACCCTTCACCTTTTGACTGGTTTCTAAGAGGTAAAGACCACCAGATGGTGGTGTTTTCTGGGCACGTTGGTCTCAGCGAGCCAAGGTAGTGATGAGACTGGCACACATTTCAAAGAAGTCCATGGTGTGGCTGCCCTGACGCGGGGCCAGCAGGGGTGTGCTCCCGGTCAGAGACCCCGGCAGAGAGCTGCTGAGCTGGGGCATCTCAACAGCCACGCTCGCAGAGTCGATGCTGAGCCGTGGTCGATGGAGGCCAGCTGTAGAGCCAGAGCGCTGAGGAGTCGACGACCCTGACTTGTGCTCGATCACATCATCTGAAAAGAGAGCGAAAGAATTTTTACATTTTATCAGACAGATATAATGAAGAGTAACAAGCCAGGTTACAACTGGCTAAATGCATCTAGATCAGAGGCATTACTAGGATTTTTGTACATTAGGGGCTTCACATCTACACTTCAAATGTTTAGAGTTTTTTTTTATTTCTATAAATTAATACTTTTATTCAGCAAGGATGCATTAAATTGGTGACATAAATGTTTGTATAATGTTACCAATATATATATATATATATATACATATATATATATATATATATACAAATAAAGAACTTTCTGTTCATCAAAGAATCCTGATTTTTTTTTACCACCGTTTTCAGGAAAATATTGTACAGCGCAACATTGATAATAATAATAAATGTTTCTTGATCATCAAATCATCATATCAGAATGATTTCTGAAGGATCACGTGACACTGAAGACTGGAGTAATGATGCTGAAAATACAGCAATGCCATCACAGGAATAAATTACATAAATATATTAAAATTAAATAGAAAATATTTTATTAAGTTATTTTAAATGTTAATAATATTTCGCAATACTACAGTTTTTACTGTATTTTTGATTAAATAAAGGAGTCACGAGAATAAGACAAAGTCAAGTCACAACAAAATGTCAATTGAGAGAATAGTGGAAATGTTATCATTTTTCATACAGTTAAAGTAGGTACATGCAAATAAATAGCTGCCTTTTAATTCCAGTAAAGAGATCATTGTTTTTGGTGGTACTTGTCATTAAAAAAGACTGATTGATTGATGCTCACCATCGATGCTCTTGAAGTCGAGCAGATAGCTACGGTTGTCCACCTGGTAGAGCTGCAGACACATCTTCACAAAATTCCCAGTGACAGGATTCTTCCGGCGCACTCTCAGGTGATACGGGTTCACCACCTAAATCCCACGACATCCGACACACTGACATATCTATTCTCAATATCAAATCAAACATGTATGCTTCTGCTTGTTTCAAGCCACTCACTTTCCACTCGTATTCTAGTTGTTTCATGGCACGGTAAACCTCAGCCATGATGTCGTACGGTTTGCTCTGGCTCCGAATGCCCAGGTGCCATTTTGCCTTCTTCACCGCCAGCGGTTTGGGCCGGGTAGTGTTGAGGGCGTCCAGAGGGCACCGTGCCTTAGGACTGTCGGCCAGGAGCGGGGGCATCCGTTCGGGGTGAGGTTTGACCCCTGGTGGCAGGGGCATGCCCTCCTCCATGAAGGAGCCAGTTGGGGGACTGGAGGCCAGGTAGAACTCGCTGGCCTGGTTCATGATTCTCCGGTTGTCGATGATGAGGTGGTACGCCACGGCCAGCTGGTCTTGAGGGTCTCCGCTGTAGAGGCTGCTCAGTACTTCGGCTTCAGTGCATTCGAACTTGTCGCACACCTCCCGCACGGCCTCCTCGTCCACCTCTGAGGAGTCGTATGAGGGGTCCTCGGGGAAGAGGTAGCCAGGAAGATCCTGTTTAAACCACTCATCCTCTCTGTCATAAGGGAGAGAAGAAAATAAAAGTACTGTATGTTGTATTTAAATATTTGTTAAAATCATACTATGGTTAAACTGACAGAGTGCATAAGTTTATGGGGCCCTATCATACACTTGGCGCAAATGCGCAAGTGTTTTTTGCTAGTTTCAGCCATGGTTTAGAAACCATTTTGTTTAAATAGCAAATGCATTTGCGCCCATGGGCGTGCTGGTCTGTAAACGAGGTGTGTTCAGGCGCATTGTTGGCGCATTGCTATTTTGAGGAAACTGAAATAGACTGCGCCATTAAACAACTGAAACCTGGTCTAAGGTCAATGGCGCAGTATTTTTTTTTGTTATTTAAAGAGCGCATTGGTATTGTGCGCCTAAAGGCGAGTGCACAACGTGAGTACACTCTGCTTATTACACACACACACACAATCTGCTCATTACAGACACACTCTGCTTATTGCACACACAGGGATGCGCAGCAGCACACAAACATGCCAAATATTAAAAATAAAAGGATTACAATGTAAAAGATTAATATTGTGTACATAAAGATATGTGGAATCTGGCTTGTCTGGCTTTAACCTCGCATATGAGCAGATCGGTTTTCTTTCTGGAGAAGCGTTCAGTCTTTCCACTATCAAATTCAGTTGTTTAAATAGCGAATCCACCATGGCGCGAACGCAACTGGCTTTTAAAGGGAATCGGAGATGAGACTCTGATGGGTTTATTTCACGTTATGTCCAAAACGCACCCATTACTCATTAAGAGAATAGGGATAACACTTTTAGACCATGCGACGCACCAGCCGACCATTTTTCCCTTCGTTAAACTAGCAAAAGTGGATTCGGACACGACCTTAAGTGGACTTGCGCCGTGCACCTTAGACCATGTGGTTAGACTGTTAAAATAGGAGTGTGTGGGATGACTAATAGCAACCTGATGTCTTTGATAGTAGCTCTCTTCAGTGGGTCCACCTGCAACATGAGCATTAGTAGACTGGCCACTGAGCGGTTGAGGTATTCTGGCATGTAGAAGACCCCTCCACGGATCTTTTTGAAAAGGGTGGGCACGTGCTCGTCATCGAATGGCAGAGTCCCACAGAGCAGTGCATAGAGAATGACGCCACAGCTCCAGATGTCCACCTCTGGACCAGCATACAGCCTGAAACACAACATAAGTGTCATTGTGTGAGTGCGTGGGCTACTACATTGTGTCTACGTGTCGATCAGGTCCTGTTTACACCTGGTATTAAGATTAGTTTTGGTTGATCAGATCACAAGTAGATGAATGGGACACATTCCTGATCTTTTTTGTCCACTTTTAACCACTTCTGTCCTGATTTCTTCAAGGGTACGGCTATGGGCGGTATGGGTTTTTCAGATCTTTCTATCTAATGGACAAAATAAGCTCATGCAATTTACATATGAATGCAGTAAGGCAAACATACACTGCAGCAGCTTTTGTTTCTACTCTGATAGCCAAAAGATCACGGCGAGTGCTGTGAGTGTGTGTTAGAAATCAGGAATGGTGAGAGAACATTGTGCTTGGTAAATTTTTTCATCTTCAAACCCAACTTAGGTCGACAAAGTTTAAATCCCATCTGGCTATTGCACTTCACATGTTTACGCTTTAGGGCAGTAGGCGGAGTGTAGGCGGTTTATTGTGGCTGTTCGAACACATTCGACGACATGAGCATCTATACTACGAAAGCAATCCAGTCGAATGCGTTTTCGACTACCTCAGGAAATGGTCGCAAGCGGACAAGCTCAAAATGTTTTAGACCCGTTTACACCTGTATTTAGCGTCGTCCACTTGTGATCCGATCGGCCAAAGCGCATCTTAATACCAGGTGTAAACAGGGCCTCAGAACGAATGAGAAATTTTCCAGAAACAAGCAGAACAAGACGACAATGGGTATTGCATAAAAAATGTATGCAGTCCTTATATAATATTTATGTGCAGTGTATCAATGCAGTCCATACCGCAACACAAACAGCCAGCCATGGTTTTTTGGACTGATTGTCTTGCAAGCCAGACCTTTGACTATCGATACATATAATACAGTGTAGCGCATATTGTCCAAGAACTGATCATTCCTTACATAATCTGGTTGTCAAGACTTTAATAAAACTGACTACATGACCTCTCACCTTCCTGAAATGACCTCTGGTGCAGCGTAGTTTGGTGATCCACAGCTTGTTCTCAGGAACTCTCCATCTGACATCATGTTTGACAGACCTGACAAGCAGAACCGCACAAATACACTTAAGGGCGTTTTCACACCTGAAAGTCGCACCAAGGTCCGAACCAAAGTTCACGTTTTGATACATTTTATAATTTCAGACAGTTTTGGTTTGGTTTCACACTGCAATTATGCGAGTGCACTAAAGAACTTTACGTGACATACTTGTGTCCTATCGTCATCATCTATGTGGGCTGCATCTTGACATTGATTGGTTTGTAAATGGACGTGCGTCTGACGTCAGCGTGTTGTCAATTCGTCAGACCAAATTTCATCTGTTTGGTCCGGACCGTGGTTCGGGGTAGGTTTCACATCTGTAATTTTGATTCGGACCGAACTGAAAAGTACGAAAGTCCGGACCAAACAAGGTAGGTGTGAAAGGGCCCTGACAGGCAATTTGAGTGAATCAAATAAATATATACAAGTAAAACAAAACGTATTTCAGGGCAGATCTAAATACAGTGGGATCCAAACGTATGACACTATATTTGACAATCTGGGAATTTTAATAAAAACAAATAATAAAATAAAAAATAATATGAAGTTGTAAAAAACGTTTGGAAATTTTTAAAGTGAAGAATTTTCACAATTGGTCTCAGGCTTTTGGACTCCACTGTATATGTGGTGTAGCTCAGTGCATCTGCAGGGTGCAGCAGATATTTCAGGTATATTCATTTCAATCATCATTGTAATGCATGTGTTATGCCCACTGCACAATACAATGCCAATATATTAATAAATATTAAAATAACATTCTACCAATATATATGTAGATTGGGGTATTTATGTATTTGTTATATGAACAGCTTGCTGTATCTTTTTAAAATCTGTGAAATAGATTTATAGAAAATAGAAGTACATTTTTTGTACTATAATTATACTTAGTGTGTGTATGTGTGTGTGTGTGTGTGTATACAGTATGTATGTGTTTGTGTGTGTGTGTGTGTGTGTGTGTGTGTGTGTGTGTGTGTGTGTGTGTGTGTGTGTGTGTGTGTTCGTGTGTGTGTGTGTGTGTGTGGTGTGTGTGTGTGTGTGTGTGTGTGTGTGTGTGTGTGTGTGTGTGTGCGTGCGTGCGTGCGTGCGTGTGTGTAAATAATACAAAGTAAAAGGTAATTTAAAATATAGATATATGTTAAATTAGAAAATAAAGCATTTTCACTAGTGCTCTTGGACCACATTTGGACCCCACTGTATATGTGTGTAGCTCAACAAATCTAGCTTCAGGGCAGATTTTTGTGTATTTCTCTTTCCCTCTTTCCTGTCTCTGCTCTTCTGTGGATAATCAAACAGCATGCCTCATATAAACCACACAACTGGACATGCAGCAAAACTGCAGCTGGTTGCTTGGCAACTATGCCTCACTGTCTGCACAACATTGGCTTTCTGTGAGAGTGTGTTTGTGTGTGTGTGTACCAAAGTCAGCGATCTTGGCATTCATGTTGCCATCCAGCAGTACATTTTCTGGCTTGAGATCTCTGTGCACCACCATGTGTCTGTGGCAGTAATCTACAGCTGAGATGATCTGCTGGAAAAGACGTCTCGCCTCTGTGTCTTCCACCTGCACATGAGAGACATAAAGAGAGATTACTACATAAAACATTATTTATAATAAAAAAAAGTATTTGTTCTCTGTGGGTTAAAGCTGTCTGCATTGTATTTGATACAAAGTTTTACATTCAAGTCAAAATCAGTACTACTATCCAGATCAAATACTCGTCTTCTGGCTAGGAACCTTTTTATTTGGATAAAATAATGTCAAGAATAACTTTTATATTGTTAATAATATTTCAAAATGAATATTTAGTGAATTTAAGCAATGTCCTTACCTAATATGTAATTACATTGCTAGAAAAACAGTATTGAAAATGTATTGAATATGATACAGCAGGTATTTAGATATATTAATTTCAATCATTTAATTCATGTATTATGCCCCCGATACAATACATTTAAATTATTTGAATAATTAAATGAATTAAAAATGGAAATATTTTACTAAAATATATTTAGAGTGGGAACTTATATTTGTTAAATACACTGGACAGACAGACGAAGAGATAGACATACAGCCAGCCAGCCAGCCAGCCAGACAGACAGACAGACAGACAGACAGACAGACAGACAGACAGACAGACAGACAGACAGACAGATAGATAGATAGATAGATAGATAGATAGATAGATAGATAGATAGATAGATAGATAGATAGATAGATAGATAGATAGATAGATAGATAGATAGATAGATAGATAGATAGATAGATAGATAGACAGACAGACAGACAGACAGACAGACAGACAGACAGACAGACAGACAGACAGACAGATAGTCTGTTATCTCTATAAAGGTAGGCTATATGTTATTTGTCAATGCAAATTATGTATTATAATTCATTAAATTCCTTAAATGCTCAAATATAGATAAATCATATCAATATGGAATATTAATGTAAACTCTACCGCCTTTTAGATGACAGAAAAAAACCCTTCTAATTTAACTGAATTAATCTTATATGAAACAACATTGTCAAAAGTAATTCAAAAACCTGTTCAAGTGTTGATGAATTAAGGCACTAAAAATAAAAAGGATCAAATTTCACCACAGTCAGCTGTGCGTTCAATCTAAACATGTCCTGCAATATGAACCGTCAGGCAGTGCCATTGTAGGCAACCCAGATAACACAAAGACTGAGCCCGGTATATATGCATGAACTCTCTGACCCTTCCCACGAACACTTCACTGGATCAGGCGCTGTTTGAATAAGCTAGATCCCCATAACCCCAACAGCTCTGGAAGACTCAAAGGTTAATCCATGCTTAAATCCAGACCAGAGCCACAAAAGCAAGTTAAGAGTCATGAGGCTCATAAAACAGTTTCCAGCTCTTAGGTGACTAACACAATAATTGTGTTGTCCATAATTGTATATGTTTTGTTGTGCAGAACTCTATTAATTGTAATGTTCAGTCATTTTACAAATTAGGTATGGCATGCAACTTTGGAGAACCAATGAGAAAGCCAATAGCCTTTCCCATGATTCTAAGAGGCTGTTAGCCTGCAGCTGACTTCAGTAGCAAGAGCTCTTCAGATGATTCTTACCCTTCCATGCTTACAAATATAGTCAAAGAGTTCCCCTCCAGACACATATTCCATCACCATGAAGAAGTCTGTGGGAGTGCTGATCACCTGATACCTGCAACACACCCGAGAAAAGAACCACAGAAACTCAACAAGAGGCTTTAATGTTGTTGCTTTCAACATACAGCAATACAGAGCTCAACAATAAGGATGGCCAATGGCCCGGGGGACACTTTCTTTATCATGTACAAATGTTATTATACCCTGCAAAGAGAAACATTTTGATTTCTCCGATATGTGAAACAATATTATTGCAACTTCAGCTGACTTGAAAGATATCTTGATTTGTGATTGCAAGCATCAACTATAATAAGATGAAAACTCTTTGCCATTGTTTTCCAGCAAAAGTGAGTTTATACATTTTATAGTTGTTACATTATAGTCATATCATTTCTAGCTATAATTAAAAACCTCATAAAATTATTTTTAATGTAATATTTAATTTAATTTAATGTTTAATTTAATTTTTATTTCTTGCTGACATAACAAATATGTTGCGCTATATATTTACATATATATATATATGTATGTATGTATATATATATATATATATATATATATAATTTATCTATAAATAAATTATATACAATTCATTTATAGATATAACGTATCTATGATGTATAGATAGTAAATCTACAATTTTAAGTTACAATTATTAAATAATGTATTATTTTAATTTATATAAATAGTTTCTTGTGAATTTAATTTAATCACAAAACAAATGTCTCTAAAAAATACTTTTCAGTATAAATCTGAACTACTGGCAAACCCATAAAATCCTACCCAACATAACTTCTTACCAAATATTCTGTTTCACTCACGGAAGTCAAATTCATTGAAAATGTCATTGCATAGTGCATGTAAAAAATTATAGTAAAAAAATAATAATAATAAGTCAATAAAAACTATCTAACAAGCTTATTTTAAACTCAATTGTATTGGACGACAATAAGAGCATCAGCATGTTATGCCACACTTATTGGAAACAGAAATGTCTACTTGCAGTCTGCTGTGTTGTTGTACCAATATTCAACATAAGATCCCTTATAGTGGGAGACACAGACAGCCTTTCAAAGGACAAGGCCTGTATTCCTCAGAGGGGCTTAATATGGAATACTGAAAAAAGTCTGGGACACCTGATGTGATTTTCAAATAAACATAATGTAACTTTACAAAATCCAATCATTGAAAAGAAGAATGATAAAAGGAGAGAACAAAGCATGCTCTTCAAATTCCCAGAGAAGCAGACACAAAAAACACAGCAGGGGCTTAACATGGTACATGTGTCGAGAATACAATAACACAGCTATTGCACTATGATGAGAAAAGGGGAATAAGTGAGAGTGGAAAAGAAGGAAAATGAGAGATTGGGACATGAGAGGATAAGAAGATTATGCTGTCTTTGTCTCCTTAACTTCTGATCAGAGCAACCCTGAAATGTGCCATTGAACTGTGAGTGGCGTCGGTACATTTCCTCCCAATTAAAATGCGGGATGTATTTGGTTGTATTTGCACTTTCGTTACGTGACTTTCAGTTTGTTGTTCTGTCTTGTTCCTGTCTCCCTCTGTTCCAATGTCTGTGTACACCTGTGCCTTATTATCCACTTAGCCCTTGTGTTTCTCTAGTCTAATGCATTGTCAGGTCTTGTTTCGTTTGAACTGTCTTCTTGGTGAGTTTTGTTTCTTGTTCATTGTGCTCCTGTCCTTGGTTTTGGTTTTCTTGGTTTATAGTATAATAAAAACTGTGTTTAATTGTCTGCTTAATATCTGCTAACTCTTTATTGTGATGGTCACCCAAAAGACATTCTACTGACTATAAGTAACTTTGCAGGTACCTGTCAACTTATTCTACTTACCTGAATCCTAACACCTAACCTTAACCCAACATTCTACTAACAGTCTACTAATACTCTATGACTGGTAGTTGACATGTAGTTGCAAAGTTGCTTATAGTTGGTAATGTCTAAAGTGAACCATCAAAATAAAGTGTAACCGTGTAATCTATTAAATGCAATCTAGAAATCCTCAAATACCAAAGTGTCTGTACAATGTGTTCTTTTAATTTGTAGAGTTTGTTTTGAAAAAAAAAATATTGTCTACACTATAAAACTGATTTTAGATCAGTTTAAAAACCATATAGAAACTGGTTCACTGAGATTCAGATCCCTAGTGGTGAACCATTAAAATTGAGAAGGTTTACTGAAATCAAGGCAACTTTGGCAGGTTGATACATACTGGTTTAAAGTTTCAAAGCTTCAAAATGCAGTTTTTGCAAGAGCCCATCACTACTTTTGTGCTGAGATGCAATTATAATGTTAGGAACATTATTGGACGTATATATTTTTATATAAGAACATATATTTTACTTTTCATAAAGCCATTTCCCACCCTAGCTGTCTTTAAGAGGCACATTTCATTTCCAGTGGGCTTTTACATATATATGTGTGTGTGTGTGTGTGTGTGTGTGTGTGTGTGTGTGTGTGTGTGTGTGTGTGTGTGTGTGTGTGTGTGTGTGTGTGTGTGTGTGTGTGTGTGTGTGTGTGTGTGTTTTATCTTTTTATTTATAAAATTTAATTTAAAACACATATATTACAATAACACCAGAAACCTGAGGATTTCAGAACAATCTGTTTTTGCAGCTTAGTTTTAATAAGTGTTTGTCTTGAATTTGGGAGCTTATAGGCTTTTCTTGAGACCATAATTGCTATACCAGCTTCCAGCACACACCAGACTGGACCAGCATGGAAATGTAAGCAGGTCGAAGCTGGTCTTTTCAATTGGACTCATTAAAATCAATTATCCGTACATGTCTAACCACATAGGAAAAACATCTGTTCCGTCACCTATTTGTTTTTGAAGTATTCCACATCCTTGTCATTAGTGATGTTAAATCTCACAAAAACTGACACGCATTGAGCACATAAAGTCAGCATGTGTAATGATCCTTGTAATGCTCCTAAAGTTTTAAGTGCACCATATTAAAGTCGCCTGAAATTGCAGTTCAAAGACATAAAGCTTCTTAAAATCTTTAAGAAGCTTAAGCCGTCAGTTAACCCAGTGTAAAAATGATTTTTCTTCCAATCAAGGTAGATAATCATCAGTGCACTGCAAGGGCATACTCAGTGGATTCTGTTGATGCTGATTGCATTTTTCATGTTGTTGTTTTTTATGATGATTCACTCACAGCTTGATGATGTGTGGATGTCTGAAGAGCTTGAGGTTCTGAATCTCTCGTTTGATTTTCCCCACAACATCGAGACTGCGGATCTTCTGCCTGTTGAGGATCTTCACAGCAACTTTGTGTCCTGTTAGCTGGTGCTCTCCAACTGTTGGCCAAACACACGCACACACACACACACACACACACAACAATGAAGACTCAGCTGAAATACCATCACCAGCAGTTAGGTTATTGTAAACACCACTGATGAAAGATAAGTTTTATTCCAATGAAAGCAAGCATTAGCGCTGCGGGCCGGCGACCTTCAACACAAACCCTCTAAGAAAACAAAGATAGAGAGACCTTCATTTCAGGTCTGAGCCCTTAATATAAACAAACAAAACTTGATCTACTCTGAGTTTAGACTTTCATATACTGCCTATCTAGAATTAGATACTGCTCACTCTTGAGCAAAATTTAAGAAAACAAATACCCACATTTGGTTTGGTTTGATATATTATCAGTCTTGCTCATTATTGTAACAAGATGACATATTTCTCACCCCCAACCTGAACACACACGCACACGCACACACACACACACACACACACACACACACACACACACACACACACACACACACACACACACACACACACACTAAAGTATACTTACATAAACATTTACAACAAAGACATGTCTAATGTTACAAATCTATCAGTATTTAAGTATAAGTATTTCAGTTATTTCTTGCCTATTCTGAACCTTAAAATAATTTGATTGGTATAACTGTAACTTAATCTATTCAGGTTTATTTAGTATTTTTAGTGTCCATATTGACACTACATTCACTGCCTGAGCTACATGAAGAAATAATGAATTAAAGGTCAGTTAATAGAGCTGTAAAAGCAAAGCCTCTATTCATGTCTACTAACAGTCAGAGGGTGACTTGCAAACATAATGTGCTTCCGCTGTGGATATTTAAGTCCAGTGACACCCTGAGCATGCAGTATGGAGGGACTTTAAAGGGCTTTATTCATATCAGCACCCTCAAGCAGTTTCTGTTGTACAGTCTTTACAGGCAAGGAATAAACCATTTCAGTGTTTTTAGTATTAAGGTGGATTATTTGTTATCTTGCATGCGTTTCCCTGAAAAGTTGCATGAGTGTGCTTAAACTGCAGTCATGGGATCTCCTGTGGAGCCTAATAAGGCTGTTAGATTTCCCACCTTGATAAAGATCTTAAGACTCTCCTCAAGGACATTTGTTCTACTGGTCATTGATTGTTTTTTGTTTTTTGTTTGTGTGTGAATGTTCAAATTTGGTTTTGCCACAAGCCTCAAACCTCAAAAAGCGAGCTAACTACCTAGACAGCAAAAACCTTTGGTAGATGTTGTAACTTCATCATCTGACTGCAAGGAGCACCTTTCTCCATAGAGTGCATTAGCGCCCACCTCCTTTTTCAGGAGCGCTAGTTCGGGAAGTATTATTTTTCATTAATTTTCCCATAGGGATTTTTAAAAAGTGTTTGTTAAAGCGTTATAGGCTGAGTCATGAACCAAGACAATCATGAGGTGAAATACAACATTACAAACTTTGATTTGAAGCATTAAAAAAAAGTAATTAAAATATCGGACAAAAATACAAAGGTACAAGACTGTGTACTTACTACTTAACGGCTTTAGTAGGGATCGAACTGCAATCCCATCAAGCATTGCAAATAGCATAAACTAAAAACTATGGAGAAACATAAAACTACTCATTTACAAATGTCGATTATTTACAAACATTTAGGCCTACGTATTTTGAGATCGTAGAGAGATCGACTCAATTAAGCCATTCACAGTGCTTCATGGGAGTGTTTTTTTGGTGGAATTTTTTCTGCACAGCATCAAGGGTTATTATTGGGTAATGTAGTTTTTTTTTTCACCAGGAATTCGGCTGTTAAACGCGATCATTTAAAAAAAATAATGTGGACCGACGTCTTCAGCAGAAGAAAATACCATGTATTAACAACCTCATAGCTCTTTAGGTTTTAAATTTACCGTTCAAAATCAATTTCAGTTTTTACTTCCAGAACCTGACTGTCGCACTCTATTGATGGCCACGGCTGACATCACACCTCAGGATAGTCACTAGTGAAGATTCTCTTACCCCGAAGGATTTTTATCCCCCCAGGACCCTAAAGTAGCTGTTTATTACGTCTGTTCAAAAATGCATTGCGTTAACGTGCTATCTTTTTCAATTCAACTTAATCAAAATAGCCAAGTATCCTCAACATTTTGTACAAATGTATAGTGGTAGTGTTTAAACTCATGTTTAGCCTAGCAGGCTAATCAGTATGACAAACTAGTTTAATCAGATAGAGCTGGGGTTTCCAATCTTGATCCTGGGGGCAAATACACTGCAGAGTTAGGAGCCAATCCTAATTAAACACACTTGAAAACGGCTAATCGAGGTTTTCGGGATAGCAAGAGACTTCCAGGCAAGTGGTTGCTTGGAGCTGAACTTTGCCAGACATCATTGGCCCTCCAGGAGCAGGACTGGACACTGCTGAGCTAGAGGTAAAGTGAAAGTGACACGTGATGGCCAAGTATGGTAACCCATACTTGGAATTTGACCTCTGTATTTAACCCACCCAAGTAAGTGCACACACATTAGGAGCAGAGCAGTGAGTAGTGAACACACACACACAGCAAACGTGGATACACACCCCCGGAGCAGTGGGCAGCATTGAGTGGCGCCCGGGGAGCGATTGGGGGTTAGGTGCCTTGCTCATGGACACCTCAGTCATATTCCTGCTGGTACTGGAATCGACCAGCAACCTTTGGGTCACCAGTCCAACTCTGTTACCATCTGTTACCATTAGGCCATGACTGCCCCCAAATAAAGCTAGTAAAGGTAAAGCTTAGCTAGTAGCTAAGTGGTTAAGGAATTGTTCACTTAAAAAATAAAATTTTGTTGTTTCAAACATGTACAGCTGTATCCATTTTTTTTTTCTGCTGAACACAAAGGAAGATATTTTGAAGAATTTCGGTCACCAAACAGTTGATGGACCCCATTGACTTCCATAGTATTTTTTCCCCTACTATGGAAGTCAATGGGGAACTCAATTTCTTCAAAATGTCTCATTTTGTGGAAGAAAGAAATTCATATAGGTTTGAAACAACTTGAAGTAAATGATGACAGAATTTTCATTTTTAAGTGAATTAGCCCTATTCCTTTAGTAGAGCTGCAGGATTGTGGATAAATTGAGAATCAGGATTTTTGTAGAGCGGGACTTGATTTCTTCCAGTGTAAATGGATTAGATTTAACCAACAGATTGTTGTGGTTTGCTACTGCTGTGATGTCATGTGAGTGACCGGTTGTCCCGCCCTCACACAAGTGAACGTCATCATAGAAGAGAACTTCCCCCTCCACTAGAGGGAGGGGGAAGTTATTTTGATTAAAGATTATGAGGGCACAGGAATTTAAAAAAATTTGTGTGCATGAATAAACTAAAACATTTGTAATAAATACTGCAATATTATATTTAAAAAAAAAATAAGATTTTCAAAAAGTTGTCATGTGAACAGTCCTGTACATTTGTCCTTTTGTCTGATTTTCAAAAAGAAAATGTTGTTGTTGTTGCTTCAAATCAAAGTTTGTAATGTTTTGATTCACCCTGTAGCTGGTTGGTTTGGTTTCCCTTTGCGGAAATGAATGGGGAAAATAGTTCATCTGGGAAAGTGGGCGGTACTGTTAAACCCTATAGTAAAGGCGGGCTGAATCCTGTATCTTGTCAGACACCCAGCTGAGAAATGGTCATAAGATAAATGGGAATGCTTGTGTTGAGGCAAAAATGCTGTATATATAGACATTTCTGGGTTGTTGTTTTTTTTTTTCTCTTTTTTTTAATGAAATTATAATGCACTGCCAATCAATAAATTAGTTTAAAACGGATTTATGTGCACAGACATATACTAATAATTGAGAACATTTATTTTAATGCAACATAGACCGGTTATATAATAAGATTTTACTTTAATAAATGTGGAGCAAAGCTCAAAGACAGTGCTATACCCGTGCGAAAGGTCATTGCCAAAATCCCACTCGCGCTTAGAATAGAAAATGACGGCAAGGTCAAAGCAGTCCTGCAGGTAAAATATACCAACTACGACATTAGCTCCAGAGCTACTTTTACAGTAATCATTAGAAGACACTTTTGAGACAAACGTTTTAAAGATTCAATAATTTGGGAGCTGGAAATGTATGCAAATATATTTAAGAGCGCAGCTCAATGCCTGGTCGCGATTCACGGAGGATGACAGAGCATTAAAATTTTTAAAATGCCACATTTTAAGAAGGCGTAAGTATGTGAACCCTAAACATTTCCGAAATGCCAGATAGTTCCCCAAATGTTGTGATACTAAAAATGTACGAAAACATGATTTCAAGTGCACCGTCTTGTGTGGTGCTGAAAGAATTTCCATCTCTGCGCCGTATTCACTAACAGCATAAGCACTCTCTGCGCCTGGAGGACGTTAGCGGAGGTTCTTACTACGCATTTCATGCTACATAAATTGCGCACATCGTCCACCGGCAAGTTCAGCACTAACAACCCCGAAAACATACGTTCGTACTCGCATTCCATGCAACGTCCGAACACGTATAGTAAATGAATATACTTAACTCTTCACTTTTCCAAATGTTCCGACTCCCAGCGTGTCTCCGAGGATGTAGTGTCCTATCTTTACCCTGCCTTCGTGTTTCTGTTTTTCAGCCATTTTACTATGTGAGGTTCTCGGGCTGCCTAACAGTAGGCGGGATTGAACACATGAGGTTGGGTAGACTGAGCTTTACTGAACCCCTCTATGAGCTGATCTGAATTCAGCTTCAGGAGAAACTGTAAACTCTACACAGGCAGCTCTCGGATCAGCTGATAAGGCTTGAACTGACGGGGAAGGGGGCGGTCGAGGTGTTTAGGTAAACAAGTATTCCCCTCACTGATTGAGCATGATACACCCACCTCACAATATTCTACGTTAGTTTATTTTTGTATTTTTAGATAGGCTATATCAACTACTCTGACATTAATTATTTAAAGATGATAACTATGTATGAGCCATTTCGTTTGATTTTCTTTTTATTTTACATAATTTTACTCAGTATCCACCCAACGGGAAGACTGATTACAGTTAGACACTTTTTTGCGTTTTGATTTTTCACACAAAAATAGATACTGAAAAGAAGTGAATTTCTACATGGCATGCCACATGACATTTTAATTAGCTTGTAGACTAAGATATTATCAATCAATAATACCCATAAGTAGTTTATATTTTCCACAATTAGCTCATAAAAATACGGTGCTTTTTGTCTTAACTTTGTCTCAACTGTACCCATATGTGGTACAGTTCCAAAATGGAATGTAAATAAATACGCATATTTAAGTATATATATATATATATATATATATATATATATATATATGAACCCTTTTCTGTCAGGACGTATGTACCCTTTTATACAGCAACGTTTCACAGCTGTGTAGGCTATTTCAATAGATCATTATGAAAACATATCAAAAATTAGGCAAAATCATAGTCAGTCTTTATTCTGAACTAAAATAATAATAAACATAGTAACAATACTTTTAATAGCGTTAATTTTAATAGTTAATAGTAGCTAATTAATTGCACTAAAATGTTGTACTCTTTATGTATTTAATGTTATTTATTTGCGTATTAGTAAATGTGCACAATCACATCATGCAGTCAAAATCACCAGAATATACAGCAGAATTAAAGTGATTTAATGGAGAAAATTGTTTCCTAATTTACCTCCGTGATTTGTATGGATGGCTCTCGTGTAAAGTCCACCATTAGGCCGTACACAACTGCAAAGGGTCATTACTGGTATATTTATATTATTTGCCCAGAGATTATAAAAAAAAAAAAAAAAAAAAAAAAAGTGAAGGTATTTTTTTGTTGTCGCTAGTCTTGTAAACTTCAAGTGTGTTACATGCTTTTCACCGCTAGATGGCAATGCTTCTTCACTGCTAAGTTGGAGTTGCCAAGACCTGGTTTGTTTTATACATAGACAGTAAAATGTTTTATATTGTAGGATTTTTTTTATTTTTATTGGATCAGACAGATATTAGAAAATAAATATATTACAACAATATAAGAATATAGGCTATAACATAAATTACATAGTTTGACATACTGTGGCATTATTATTTATTTATTTATTTTTCCAGGTTTCCTGCAGGTTATTCAAATGCTCATTCTGCACTACACTTTTCTAGTGTCTCAGATCCTCTATTGAATTGGAGTCAGATCTCTGACAGAGCTCATTGTCGACCAACCATACCTCTTTGTTCTTGTGCTAGTCAGATGTTAATCTAACCTTTGTGTGTGGGATCATTGTCCTACAAAAAAGATGAACTTCTTCCAAGCTTCCGTTTTTAACGACTAGTTCTTTTGCAGAACTTCCTTGCTCTTTAGATTTACTGGAGTTCTTTTAGTGTTTTGGATTACAGAAAAACACCAAGATAAATGGTATAATAAACTAAAAACCCATCAATTTAACACCCGCAAAATATGAAACTGAAACAATCAGAAAATTGGTCACAAACCAAATGTATCCATTTATTTATTATTAGGCCAATATCCATTAAAATAATGAGTGAGTCAAAATACTACGTTTTTGTTTACGTTATATAATGGTCGTTAGTCGCATGTACTGTTTATGAATAAAACATGGAAAATCAAGGGATAATTTACTTTTTTAAGAAGAAGAAGAGGAAGAAGAAGAAGAAGAAGAAGAAGAAGAAGAAGAAGAAGAAGAAGAAGAAGAAGAAGAAGAAGAAGAAGAAGAAGAAGAAGAAGAAGAAGAAGAAGGAAAAACATTCTAACTGGTCAATGTAACCCTCTTCATATTTCTTCTGATGTGAATGAGATAACTGGTCTGGTGGTTACGGTGTGTTTCCGCTAGGGGCAGTGCAGCTCGCTGTGTGTGTGTGTGTGTGTGTGTGTGTGTGTGTGTGTGTGTGTGTGTGTGTGTGTGTGTGTGTGTGTGTGTGTGTGTGTGTGCGTGCGCGCGCGCGCGCTGAAGGGCCGTGGGCTTCATTCAGCGTGGCTCGGGACAGGAGAAGGGGGCTGAGCGCTTACTGGAGGAAAGGAGGTGGAGACCAAAGAAGGATTCATAAACAGGAGTTGATCTCCTAGTTTTAAAACGCCGCTCTCAGTTCAAACCTTCAAGTAGAGTAGAACTAGACCACACTCAGAACTCACTAACCAACCATACACGACTGCTCTTTCACTGGACAAAGCTGAATGGACTTGATTGCACGGACAACTCATTGTTTTCATTAACTTATCAGGACGTCTTCCCACTTTAGACGGGACACTTAACTCCCTCAAACTTTATACGACTCGTCCTTGCTGACAAGACCACTGAAACGAACCGCTGCAGTGAATCTCTGGGATTTTTAAAGGAGAAAGACGACTGGAGGAACTCTCTCAAATGCAAAACTATATGTATGAGAAAGCGATGGCACCCGAAACAAGAAACGGAGGAACATCCACGTTAAACAACAACGGCGTAGACAACAACAAGAGGAAACTTTTGATAGTACTAGACATCTTCTGCCTTGTCCTGGGTGAGTGTCCCAACACACAAAAACTTTGTATTATGCATATATTATGTCTAAAATCAATGAACCATTTATATACACTGTGTGTATATATATATATATATATATATATATATATATATATATATAGAGAGAGAGAGAGAGAGAGAGAGAGAGAGAGAGAGAGAGAGAGAGAGAGAGAGAGAGATATGTGTGTGTTTATCTGTCTGTTTATTAGTCATCTCAAACTTGATCACATATTGTACACAAATATAGCATTCTGCAGTAATTGAGATCACAATATTAAGCTAAAGGTTAAATAAGAATCTTAGAAAAAAATAAATAAAATAAAAAGTACAGTTTGTACAGTTATATAAATGCATTAAAAAGTGCACTGTTTTGTATAGCATAATGCACCAGCTGGAGTAAATGTTGACAATGGAAGTTAAACTGGTTTAACTGTTAATCTACAGAGAGTATGTGAGCTGAATAAAATTAACTACTGTTTATTGAGATAACGATGCAAATTGTTTTTCATAATTACGCATTGGTATCTTAGTAAACAGAAGAATAACCGTTGCAGGCTCTTATCACAGCCTGTAGGATGGGCAAAGTTGGCACTGTTGTTGATGTAAAACCACTTGTTTTTTCTCCATGGGTTGTGTAAGAAACCTTATTTGGATTGCTTTAATGAGACCTTTCTCACTCTTCAGATGAAGGAGGGACTTATTGTGGCCCTTTTTTGCTCTATTGACATCTTTTGAAGTGGCATAAGACCATGCTTATTATGGTTAACCGATCACTTACATGTAACATAATCATCTGTAGTCAAAACAAGTTCCGTAAACATGACTTTACGTTCACAGCTTTTTATAGTTGTGATGCAACCGATTTTTAGGCAGACCATCACAGCCATGTGCAGTTGATTTGGATCTGACCAGTTTATTATGACAGAGTTTATTTAAATTTGAAGTTCAGTACAGTCAATTGTCCGTGACATACTTGCCTTACAGAGGACACACAGTGCTATCTGTAAATTGCTCTTAGGCGCATCTATTTTCTTTCCAATTTTCTTTAACCCTATAAAGCTTACGGTGTCATTATTTGATACTCAAATTTCCAAGGGCTCTAAATTATCAACATATTCAAAACTTTGCTCGGAAACGTAGTACTCAATCTACCACATGCCGTCTGTCATTTGATTGACTACATACTTTTTTTGTACAAATGCAATTTCAGGTCTTTTTGCTATGAAATCTTTACTGATTTATATATTTTATATATTTTTAGTAGTATTTCGAGATGAACAGTGAACACTTAATCCATACATCATTTTCTTTTTAGAAAAATCATGCTAAAAAGTGATAAATCAGGCTTTTGAGGAACTTTTATTTGTATCTGTTACATTGTATTGCATTGCATTATATGTTTAGAGCCACACAATTTCATCTTACTTTTTAGTACTGAAAATATCAGAAATTGCATTTTTGCGAAATTGCGAGAAAGTATTTTTTTTTTCCTCCTCATGTATGAGCTCTATTCTCATATTCTCCCATATCATACTATATGGGCCATAAAAGCTTGATTTATCAAAATATGATATTCAACCAAACACTTTTTTTTTTTTTTTTACTATTTCAGGCTATTACTATTAAGTCAGGCTTTACAGGGTTAAAAGAAAAGCAGTTTTCGACGTGCTGTCATTCACAGCTTTCACCAGCTCAGCGTGACATTGGGAGCTTGATGAAAGTGTTGCCTATAGTGGTTAAAGATGTGCACTTGGTAACCTAAAGGTTGTAGGTTCAGACCCACAATAGTCGAACACAATTGTGCCCTCGAGCGATACATTTAACCCTTGATAACTCCAGAAGGATTGTACCTGGAACACCTCTACAGTAAGTCAGAATTTTCGCTATAGGTGCCCTATTTGTATCGTTTGGTTCAGATGCCTGGAAACCATCACAGCGTCGGGTTCTCATCTTTCCTCAAAGCCTGGCAGTTCGAAACCTCCTCCTTCAGAATGGAAGGATTAACAAACTTCAGCCCTCATCTTTACACATTCAAGAAGAGACCCTCCAACCCCCCCCGCCAGCTGGCATATGCCTCATTTAACTCCAGCAACGCCATCATATCAACTTTCTCTCCCGCTTTTAGGGGCAGAACGAATCCCGCTGCTTTTGTTCCCAGGAATGCGAAGTAGAATGGCTTAAACATGTCGCTTTAGAGCAGGTGGAGGCGGGAGTGGAGTAATATCACTGATCCAACGGCGGTCCTAAATTAGAAGTTTACAGCGAGTTTGGTGACTAATAACTTCCTTTCGTCGCCGTATCGTAAATGAAAACGAACCCTCAGCTCTTCCTGTGCATGTTTTACGGCCTCTTTTAAATGCAACCAAAACGACACATGTTCTGTTATATAGACGCATAAACGTATGTAAGGAATTCACTAAATTCGCTGTGCTTCGAAAGGAAGACATAAACAAACATTCTCTTTGTCATGTTTAAGATAGTGGGCTTGGCCTGTTTTTGGTGATCATGGGAGGGGGGGTTATGTGAAAGAGAGGAGACTCATTTGAAAAGGATGGCTGAAGAATGTCTCTCAGTGAATGGGCTTTGTTTGCGCCGAAGCTGCGGTTCATCCAACGATCAGGCACTTCAAGATCCATCTGTTGTGGAGATCTGTAGATTAGTGCGTTATCTCTCTTTCCCTCTCCCTGGATTTTTCTCTCCGGCACTCACAGTCTCCCGCATCAGATACGGAGCTGATAACCTCCTCGGCTCTCGCTTGTCTGTTTTATTGCATTTGAATCCACTTCAACCGTTGGTGTTTACACATGCAGTGCACCCACACTGAGACCGATGCTTTTGTTCCTGCTCATTAGTAGTTTATCTCTGTGGGCATTGTATCTGCAGTGTGTCTGATGCATTATGAATGTTAATGAAGCTTAAGAAAGCTGCCAGACGGATTGTGTGTTTAGCGTTACCTCCTGTTGAGATGAAGTAGAGAGGCTGCAACTCCGCTCATTAGCATACAGTAGTTATAGTAACAGGAAGGAGGCGTGTCTCTGACTGCCACGCCCCCCACCCCAAGGGTGTCTGGGGTGGTGGGCCGCACACATTCCTGCCAATGCTACTGATAGTTGAAATAGTTTACATACAAACACGAACACCCACCCAGACTATTTCTCTCATCCACACTGGCTTTACTATACTATTCGAGATGTCAGTGGTTTGCTTGGATAAAAATGGCTACTAACCTGAATCTTATGAATAACATAATATTTTTCATTGCCCCCAAATCAAAAGAAAAAACAAATTTTATATGTGTATATATTAGTAAAAATTATTTATATATATATATATATATATATATATATATATGGAAATGCAAATGTATTAGTATTATTACAATTTATACATTATATAACAGTATTTTACATGTGTATATATATATATATATATATATATATATATATATATATATATATATATATATATTAAATTGGAAAAAAAGTTTTTTCTATACAATTATTTTTTAGTTTTATTCTTATTTATATTTTAATATGTCTAATAATAATTATAATCATATAATTTACTGTTAAATATTTATGTATTAGTATTATAACAATTTAATGTATTCCATTATATATAAAAATGTATATTTTATATTTTATTAATATTTGTATAATTTGTAATATTTAATAATAATATATATATTTTTAAATTATTTTATTTTTTTGTGCTGGGCAACGATTAATCACATCCAAAATAAACGCTTGTGTTTACATAATATGTGTGTGTACTGTATATAATTATTTTCTATAAATACACACATATGCGTGTACACATAATTTATATATATAAATACAAAATTTGGTAACACTTTACAATAAGGTTCATTAGTTACTGCATTAACTAATATGAACTTACAATAATCAATACATTTGTTAATGTATTAGTTAATCTTTGTTAACGTTAGTTAATACAAATACAGTGGTTCATTGTTTATTCATGTTAGTCACAGGACATTAACTAATGTTAACAAATACAACCTTTGATTTTAAAAATGTATTAGTAAATGGTGGAATTAATATTAACTAAGATTAATAAATGCTGTAGAAGTAATGTTCATTCCTAGTTCCTGTTAACTAAGGTAGTTAACTAATGTTAACTAATGAACCTTATTGTAAAGTGTTACCAAATATTTTATATATACATAAATAAAAAATCTTTAATATATACACACACGCAAAATAATTATACACACTACATACATAGGCTACACATATACTATGTAAACACAAACTTTTATTTTGGACGCGATTAATCGTTACCCAGCACTATTTATTTTACATTACCATAATGGCAATTGGAATGGAAATTAATGTAATTGTCTTGCAAAATAGTGCCTAAAACTTTTTTTTAAACTGACTTTCTTTTTCTTTTTTTTAAATTTGGGGCGACTTGGACATGCTCTTTTTGACAGGCTTTGTGAGATTCATCCTAATATGCAACACATTACATTGATGCTTTCTGCTTGGTTAGCGATTAGTAGAAATGCTTGCTAATGTGCTCATTGTTCATACCCCACAGATGCAAAGCATACTTGACTTACCAGTGACATTTAATCCGGTTTGCCGGTCTGAAAGGTTTGACCAAGCTGCTTCCTGGTACCTCTCTGGGGAGGCATCATTTCTAAAGGAGTTTTCTTGTTTACGTGTTGAAATGGAAATGAGAACTCAACTTAAAAACTACCAAGGTATCACCACCGTCAGCGTTCACCCTGAATTAAAACAACGTGTGAACGACTTGAACCTCAGTCATTTAACCTAGCGAGGAGATCAAAGTGAAGGAAAAGGTTTCGGTCTCATGATTTCTGGTCAGTTTTAGCTGCTGCTTTTAACTTCTCCTTTATCTGTGGCATTCCAGGAGGGCGATGGTAGAGTTATGGAGTGCCAAAAAACCCTTTGGGAGTTCTACAGACCCTTAGGTCTGACTACATTAACCTCCACCTCTTAAGCTGAGAAGGTCTGGTCCACCTCTATAAATATTTTCCAGAATTTCTCGAATTCTTCATCGCAGACCGAGGGCGGCTTCCACTCTTGAAGTGACATCTGGTATAATTTTCGGTCGGTGTATGCAGGGGCAAACATTTAGGAAAGGGAGGGAAGAGGAAAAGGTAGTCTCGCTAGGCCGCTCTCCTGTTTTCTCTCCCTCGCTCTGACTCTTTGCCCTAGGTGTGGCCAGCTGTGCTGTGAAATGTAATCCCCCAAGTTTTTCTTTTCTACATCGTTTCCCTTAGCCCCAAAGCCTCCCTCTTTCTCTCATTCGCAGGGTGTAATTGCAGGAGACCGTCTAAAGCCGCCACATGGCGTTCAGGAAAGACTTTGACCTGCCGTAGCTGTCAGTCAGATGGACTGATGGAGTCCTCCTGCAGTAGTGCTCCATTAACTTTCCCCATCCTGTTTATAATAGTTTACATGTGTTTTGCACTTCTTTTCAGCAACTCTATTTAGTCCTCTTGGAACCCTCTTGGAGTCGCTCATCTTTACACGTTTATTCCGCGTTTATACTTTAGTTACATTGGTCTGTGGACATATATAGAAATATAATTTTTTACTATAATATAATATGTTTATAGATGTATTTCTTCTCGTCTCAATACAAGACCTTGACCAAAAATTGATGCACCTCTTGATGGGAATAAATGTTTATGTTATTTTCATCAAGAGACACATCAATTATTAGTCAAGATCTTGTATTGACAATGCAAGAGTCCAGCACTCTGTAAGGTCTACTCCGGCACATCCCAAGGACTTTCAATAAATTGAAGGTCTGGACTCTGATTCATGTGTGAAAATGGTTCTTTATGCTCCCTACCAACCATTCTTTCACAATTTGAGCCTGATGAATCTTGACACTGTCATCATGTAATATGGCCATGATGTGTCTTCCTACATGTTTGTTTAAGAAATGAAAAGGTACACACTCAAAGATAACAAAGTTGTTATAAAGTTTTACCAAGATTATGTAGCTTGGTGGTCCCTGGTTTGCGAGAGATTCGGAAATTACGCAACTCAAGTTGTTTGAAAGAGCACCACGGCCTCACATACAGGAGCATGTATTCTGACTGACTGCTAGGTATCTTTTCCAATGATAATCTGAAGCATTAAGCTGTAAAATCAGAGCTGGATAGAAAGTCGACATTTAGTGAGACTTATTTCAGACAACCTTCCTGCAGATCGGTCCTCTGTGGCTTTTTCCAGCCACTTTACATGAAAAAATGACAAAAGAAATGGCCGTTTCTGCATGTTACGTAATGAAGTGACATATTAGATGATAAAATAACACTTCTGCCATAACTAAAAATCAAGCTGAGTCCGTTGATGCGTAAAACAGAGTTTCAGAAGTCATTCCTCTGAATGAGAAGCTGCCACGGATCTTTTGGAAAGTGATATTAGGAGTCTCTTGGCTCCTGAGGGAGCTGTGTTTTGTAATAGTCAGCATTAAGGCTGGAGGGTTACAGTGTGATGTAGGAATGGTTTCCATATGAGTGCTCTTGGAGTACAGTAGAGTCATCTGGGCCTCAGATGGAGTCACAGACTGCCTCGGCTTCACCGCTAGTAATGACGCTGTCAAAACATAGTGCCCACGCTCTGTATTTGTGTATGTCTAAGTGCACATGTGCAGTACAATGTGTTTGACTATTTGTTCAAGAACGTACGAGGCTGTTTGTGTATGTCTTAGTGTGTGCGTGTGTGTGTAAGAGACGCTGGTTTTTGAGGTCGCTGCCATGTGATTTAATTATAGGCTTGTAGAGTTTATGCGACGAAGTGGGTTGCCGTAGGTAGCAATCAGACAGGCAGACATGAGAATGAGTGACCATCAGCTGGCTGTTTAGTGTGTGTGTGTGTAGACTGTCGGGTATAACTTTATTACATACATTATTGCACACACTCTTTGGGGATTCGTTACGGTCACTAACATTCCTCCAAGTGTAGACGCTGTTCTCTGTGATCAGCAGCCGCATATCTCTATCAGTTTACGGCTCTCTGTTTGCGCTCAGAACAATAGCGTAAGATCTTCAGGGGTGTGGAATCAAGTATGAGGAACCCCTGCTGGTTTGTAAGCCGCTCTATGAGTAAACACAAACGATTTGTTTATTTATTCTCAGTGTAATTCTAGTCTATTTCCTTTCACCAGTCTATATTGTATCCTGTTAGCTATTGTTTCAGCAAACGAGGCATTGCGTGTGTGTAGGAGTCTGTGGGACTCATCCGCTGTAGCTGTCACAGCGGAACAATCATCCTCAGTTTGCTTAGCTTGATTATAATTCCAGGGTGTTTGCAGGATTTTTTTCTGGAGTATGTGCATGTTTTCTGGAATGGGATTTCTATAAACCCAGTGTGGGCATCTCATCTAGCACCAAAAGGCCAAGGGTGACCACCCTCACATGACAAGCGCTCTTTCACTTTTTCTGGGTCATATGGATTAAGTCCAGGGTGCTTGGCATTCCTGGGTGTAAGCCTAGCTGGCCCCTAAAGGACAGTCACCATTTGCGCATTCATATGCTAATGACACCTGTGTCACCAAAGCTAATTCTAATGTGATGGATAATGCTCGATATAGCTCAAATGTGGTTTTTGGTTTTAGTTTGGTGCCCCTGTAGAGAAGAAATTTTCTTAAGCATTGCAACTTGATTTCTTAAAGATGAAGTGTGTAATATCTCGAAAAACTAGGGAGAGAAGGGTAGGGCCATGAGGGATCTATGTAAATCAAAGCAGATGACTCGTTTCAGTGCATTTATGTAGAGCAATGTTGTTCAAAATAAGTTTTCGTGAAATAAAATATTAAATGAAAAACTTAAACTTTGTTGACTTAAATTGTTTTGCCTTGGCAGCTGACTGAAATGAAAACTTTAAGTGCTAACATTACTACATATACATTAAAGCAAAACAGAATTTTTGATGAAAACAAACTAATAAAAAATGACGAGCATGAAACAAAATTAAAAAAATAAATATATTATATATATATATATATATATATATATATATATACATTTTTTTTTTCATGCTCGTCATTTTTTATTAGTTTATTTTCATCAAAAATTCTGTTTACATATGTATACATATGTATTAATTTAAAATAATAATAAAAAACAACAACATTTGACCCCAAACTCAATATGATTTTTTTTTAAAGAAATTAATACTTTTCTTCAGAATTAATACTTTTTTTTTTTTAAAGTGACAGTAAAGACATTTATAATAATGCAAAAATGTTTATTTTTAATTAAACGCTTTTCTCTTGAACTTTCAAAGAATCTTGAAAAAAATGTAATCACGGTTTGCACAAAAATATGAAGCAGCACAACTGTTTTCAACTGTGATAATAATCATAAATGTTTCCTGAGCATCAAATAATCATATTAGAATGATTTCTGAAGGATCATGTGACGCTGAAGACTGGAGTAATGATGCTGAAAATTCAGCTTTGATCACAGGAATAAATTGCACTTTTCCTATATATTCACATAGAAAACAGCTGTTTTATCCCTGCGTCAGTGTGTCTGTACGTTTATAGAGCTGTTTTGTCTTTCTTTCACTGTGGGATGTTTCCTTGTGGGTGGAGTTGGAGCAGAACAATGCTGTGATCGTTTACACCTTCACTGTTATTGCTACTGTCTCATTGCAGAAGCACACACCCACAATAAAATGTGTAGCTTATATGAACGTGTCAATATATATTCACTCATAGACTACACAATAATAAAAAACATTTAGACAGTTTCAATCATCTTGTGCTCTTACACACCACACCAAAAGCCTAAATGCAGCTCTCACACTAGAGTGGTAGAGTGTAGATTGCTATTTTCAGATACTTTGGTTGTAGTGTTAAGTCCATGGTGGGTCTTTCTCTTGAGCTCCAGGGCAGGGTGGGAGATGGGAGCAGTTCCTGGGCTCTACCCCAATGAAGATGCTCACGGCTGGCTGTGGTGGCCTAGGTTAACCAGGATCATGACACACCACTGACTCTAAAGTCTGTGAAGTGGGCGAAGGGGATGAAAGGATTGATGGAGAGAAAAGGAATACTCCTGCGGTCCTAAGAAGCCTCTTCTCCTGAGCTACAGGGTTTTATGATGTTTTATTGGCCTCGGTAAAGAAATGCCAAAAAAAAGAGGCAGACAGATAGTAGATGTTCATTGGTTTAATTGTGCTCTACTGTGAGAAGAAAAAAAGCTGGGTTTGACCTTTGACCTAAGGAAACTGGCCAGCAGTTGTGCACCTAAAGGCAAAGTAAACAGACCTACCAAAGAACGTGACACACTTGGCAGTGTCGATTTTTTTTAGGGCTCTTTGCTGCTTGATTTAGTGGTATCTCCAGACATTTATTTTGACATGCTAGGCCTTTTTATTACATGATATAAATAAACACAGAAACACTTTTTGTCTTTGAAGAAACCACTGTAAATACAATGTATGTGTCCTCATGTCTTCTTTTAGTGAAATATATTGTTTTTCGGCCTCCTCAAGGGGCTGTTTGTGCATGGGGAAGAGATTAAAACGGTTAAATTACAGAGTAGCTTTGACACGTTTTCATTACACCACTGTGCACTGTGATTTTACTCTTGATGGGTGATATGTTTATATATTTAAAATTTTAATAAACGTCTCTTTCAGGAATGTTTGTTAAACACACAGGCAGTTTGACTTGAAGCTCTGTTAATAATTTGTCTCTAGTAAACACTTTTGACGTGTTTGGAACTTGGAGGGCTTTAGTATCATTGCAGTTCATCCTAATAGTATGCAAGATAAGAATTACTGCATCCCAGATCAGTTTTTTGAAGCTAGTTAGCTAATATACTTGTTCAGTGAATTTTCTTTTTCAGCTATTTTACCCACAACCCCTTGCGCGACAGAAATAGATATCTCTTTTTAGGTTTTCAGTTAATGAAAAGTCCAGAGGAATGCAAGGTTGAAGCTGGCACTTGATTTTTCGATATGCATTCATCTGAAAGTGATGATACTGTACACAAGTATGCATACGAAACAAAGCCCTAGGCTGAATTTGAAATATTCCCCTGTATTCACTCATACAAATAAAGGTTCTTTATTGGCATTGCTGGTTCCTTGAAGAACATTTAACACACCATTACAAATGACACCTCAAAATCGGGCATTATGTAAGAGTATGGGGTGATTTTAGACACAGTTCTAGTGTTTTGCATACAGTGCTATCAGGCCCCCAAAAGGCTGCCCACTTGGATGCCCATGTGAAAAGGCATGACCCTGGCATCGATTTCCGTGAGTAAAAATTGCTGTGCGTAAGCACATGTTTTGAACTGGGGCCCTGCCCCAGAGCCTATCTAATGTATTGAGAGAGTGAGAAAGGTAGGATTGCCAATGAGCACAGCTTTGCTGACCTCAGCAGCTTGCATAGACAAAGCTAACGGAGTGGCGCTGGTGTGTGAGATAGCAGAGAACACAGTGACAGCAGTGCTCCCTCGCACACACAATTATGAAAAACACAGTGAAGTCTCTGTCACAAACAAAATAAAAATTCACATGATGTTTTTTCTTCAAAATGTATCCTAACCAAGCATGATGTAGTAAAGAATGCTCCTGTAACAAGTGGCAAACAATTAGTCAATTTCTTGTTTTTTAATGTTGCACAGAGTACCTCTGGCCAAGATGAAATGGCATTGGTACAAAATTGCGCTTCATATACCTGAATGATTAATCATTTTCAGATTAGCTGTAATTTTGTTACTTTGCGCCAGCTTTTTGGAGACAACATAATAAATACTGCACAAAAATTGGGCAGTGCATAGTGTTTGGGCGAACTGATAGACACAGATATTATTAGTATTGATGATTTGACCGGGTAGGTCAGAAGGAAATGGGGTTAGTAGGTCTGGGTTGAACGACATTCATCTGTATCGGACTGTGTTACTCTGTTTATCAGAAATAGTCTATTTCTGACATGAAAATCTGTAAGTTATGGGTCATGGGTATAGGTTTAGTGTGCGGGTCAGTGAGAGAGACCACGTGCAGGGTGCTACTAAGACCAAACCACACATTCCAGAGGTCAGGGCTCATGGGTCAAAGGTGACATAGAACGTTAATCTCCCTGTGTGTACTTTTGTGTTTGTTTTAGTGTTTAGTCTGGGTGGGTTTTGTGGTATATGTGCCTGGAAGTCAGAATGGATCTGTGTGGGTGTTTCGGAAATGTCAATCAAGTTTGAAATGCATCTCTGACTTCTGAAGAATCCCACACAGGGCGTTCTCATTCCAGTGAGCAAGTGCAGAACATTTTATAAATGGCATGTCCTCACCAAGGGGTCAAGGTCTGAACGGTTAGCATGGCTTCGGGACTTACTAAATACAAACCAAGTTATGCTAAGGCCCTGTCCCAAATGGCACACTTGATCAGTCTTGCAGACTTGCATTTCTTCGAATGCCATAAAGTCCAGAAAGCTGTAGGGTGTCCCATTTGTTGTTTTGTGCCTCGATCTTTTACAAGTGTAGACTCAGAGGAGCACTGCAAAGGGTTTGGTTGCCATTTAGATCAATGCAGTGAAATGTTTGGGCGCATGCACATTCTTGTGGTGAAACAAAGCACCACATCCGAATTGTCGTGACGCAATATCCTGCTTCTCTAGAGTAATTATTCATACGGTTCAGGTTTTTGGTTCATAAGTAATTGCCTCCAGAACTGAGCATCTATGAGCAAAATTGGCAAATTTCAAATCAACGACTTCCATAGGGTCCTGCGCCAGCTGAACAACTGCTGATAAAGCTTTTTTCAGGTATTATATACCTTTGTCCTCACACACTCTGATCTAAATATACAGTATGCTTCATGCTGTAGCATTGCATTAGATTTCAATGACCACCCTCACTTTCTCTTGCCCTGTCTTCCTCCCTCATTTACCTTTCTCTCAGTGATTAATAAAGCCCTCCTCTTACATTTCCCTTGTTCCCAGCAGGGGTGGATTTCTCTTCTGTGTTCGGCTTCAGTCTTTCAGCCAGTGAGAGTCTCATGAGAGCTGGCAGTGAGCCACTCATTCTCAACAGATTCCCACAGGGGTTACCATGCCCGTTCTCTCTCACTCTGCATCCTCCACAGGCTCTCACATTGTGTGAAGGGCCTGGCCACAAGCCCTTTGCTGATCACTAATGATAAAGCCATCAATGGAGCTAAACGACAAACCCTCACGTCACCCGTAGGGCCTCAGAGGATATGCTTGTATCTAAAATTATTCTTTTCTTGCATACTGTCATGTGTGCATTGTTTCCTCTAGGTGTAGTCCTGATTGTTGCCATTGTAGTTTGAAAGCGTTGTAAAGGTCTTTCCTCATATCAGGTTCGTTATGAATCAAGTTCACCCCAGACTCATTGTGTCTAATTGGGACTCAGGCTACAAGTTCAAGGGTGTATTGACCAACATGTTCTCCAGCCAAGAGTTACAAAAGAACCTGAAGTGCTGAGAACAAAGTTCTGACCAAGGAAGTCTATAATACCTGGAGAAAGATATGTTAGCATTCCCATTCTTCTCAAAGGCAGTTGAGTTGGCTAATGATGTTAGCTATGCTAGCCAACCAAACCTTGACATCTTAGTTCTGGCACACGTTTCACAAGATGCTACCTATGAGTAAATTAAAACTCCAGAAGTTGCCATTCATGGATCAACTTCTATCATAATCTATCTAAAACCATTTCCTTCATTTATTTTATGTTTAATTATGTAATAGAAGCCTGGTGTTGTCTGACTCAAGCGGTAAATGAGCAATTTGGAAGATAAGCTCATACAGACTAAAAAGCATGGAAAACACCCTTACTTATCTTACATCATATGACTAGGCCTTTCCCTTTGCAGCCTATAAGCGTGTCTTTGATTCGTGACATTTTGTTTTGTGGTATCTCTCCACACTAGCTACAGGAAGACATAATATGCATGACAGGGGCTCACATTATGAAGAGACTTGGCTAGAATGTATTGTGGTAATTGTGGTCTCTATTTCAGAGTATCTCTCTCTATTTTCTACCACATTTCAAAATTTGTACTTCGTTAGCTTACCTCAGGCCTCCATTACACATGCATAGTCACGCTACATCAGTGTTCTTACCTCCTGTTTTACTGCTGATCTAACTTGGTCCTGCTTTGTGTATCTAATGGACTTAAACGTGTATACGTGTTTTATTGTGTTTGTGCTTTTGCACGTTTATTCAAAAGAGAGTTGACACCTCAGAGTTAGGACCTCTGTGTGCACTCCTTTTTGGAGGCCAGACAGCCCCTGTCAGGAGAAGGCCTTTCCTGCATACACATTTCTTCACAAAGCTTTATTCCTATTCAGCAATGAATCTTTGTCCCAACAATGACAGATCGGCCTTTGATAGTCATTCGCTGATTCTGCTTCACAATTCAGTTCACTTTCACCCCATCATGAAATCATTACCACTACTTCCTTTCGAGCAAGAAGCTTTTAGAAGCTATGAAGGAAAGGTCAAACATTTCAGTTATTTCGTACTGCAGTTTTGGGAGTACTGCAAGTCCAAATGGTTTAAGGTTCCGCAACAGGTAGCCTACCTTATTGGTAGAAGTCTAGTTATACCAAAAAAAAAAATGTTTTTAAGATTTGTGCCATCAGAAAATAGTTTGTTTGAACATTCCAACCAGCCAGACAGCAACAATGGGTCAACCAGTGGCGTTAGATTGGGGTGTGACTTGCTTTTTCACATATCCAATGGCTTATGGGGGATCATTTTTTTAATTTCGTTAGTGACAGAAATCACTCTCTTCATCTTTAATAAGTTGTTTAACAAGTAACTTTGGCTTGACATTGTGTGGTTCTGTCAGACTGCATTACTTCCAGTGACTTTTTTCTAGTGGCCGTGACCTAGTTGGAAAAAAAATAAGCAATCAAAGCTGTAAGCATTATGCCACAATCTCTCACACATTTTCACAAGTGAACAAAAGATCTATCAATGTAATCTTGCAGCAGACACACAAACACAGTTTTCCTCCAGGCAATTGTCTCCAATAAGAATCATCCCATTTCTTATATAAACATTGATTTCTACAAATGATTTCCATTCTGGCCTATTAGCAGCTGTGGTTGGTTCAGTGAAGAGCTGGTTCAGTGGTTGCCAGTAGCGACTGACTGGTGTCTAGCCGTTCCCCTTCTGAGAGCAGAAAAGCTGCATGCCCACATCTGATAACGCAAATAGAAACATTTCCCCCACAATGCACCACTCTACCACCCACTCATAATTGTTTTGTGGTGCTCAAGGTCCCAATAGATTTTGGACCCATTGTTTCATTACACTCATATTGAGCATTAAGTCAGAGACTGAATGGAGAGTTTATATGCACTGAACCCAGTTGCAAAGAGCCATATGACAAACTCTCTGACCAGGAGGGGTGAGAGGGGTCTGTACTCCCTAATTAGGTTGTTGTTTAATATGAAAGTAATGTGTTAAAATGGTCAAAATATTAAAGCAAAATATTTTTTCCTGAAAATGTACAATACTGATGTAACATGTAAATAACCCTGAAAAACACAGTTCATTTACAATTTAGACATTTGTGAGAGAAACCCATAAACAGTAAGTTACTTAGTAAGTAACATAGTCTGAATAACAGTGGCACCACAAAAGTCATTGTATAATTTGCACATTGACTTTCACAATTGAAATGTGGTGATATCAGACACTAAGTTCGTCTTGATAAGGACATTGGTCTGTTTGGCAAAAGTTAAGCATTTAATATTTCTCACATGGCTTCCCTGACATGAGGATTTGATAAGAGCTGTTTAATTAGACAGCTACTTCTTTGTCTCTGTAAGGTCACCTCTCTTTAACTGTGGCCATGGGTCCATTGTGAATCAGACTGAATTGATTTCTATTTAATTAACTACGCACAGACTACTGGTTTCCTCCCTTGCCTCTTTCTTTCAGTCTCTCATAGTTACTGTTGTAACAGGAAGTTTAAGTAGTGAGAGTTACAGTAGATTTAAAACATATTACTTCTAGTCCAAGCCTCAGTTTGTCAGGATTGTGGCATTGAACCTTTGGAAGATCTTCAGAGCTTTGTTTGAAGCACTTCAGAACAAGTTAGTTAGATGATCAGTGTAGTTAGATGACCATGATAAAATGGTCTGTAATTTGTGCCTTTTGATCAGAAACTTCGATCACAAAGTCTGTATGCATTTTCCAGAGAGGAGATGATGAGATCTGGACCACATTCAAACCTGTGTCTCTTACATAAGCACCCCGGCTCAACACTTAACAGCTTGACTACCTTCAAGTCTTTTGAGTGTGTTGAGTAAAGCTGCTCTTCAGATTGTGTCTCTTGGAATGAAGATTGTCCTTTATTGCTGAAGAGTGAGAAAGGATAAGAGAAGAATGAGGAGAGTCTCAGCATACCAGGCCTCTCTCGTGGTGATGACATGGGCTGTAGAACAACGGCATGCTGGCATGACGCGGGCTCTCTGCCAACATCATTGGGCACAGACGGAAGGCTTTTCACTTCCACATGGGATTAATGTGGAGATCTTCATACACAAACACACATTTCAGAACAATTTAGCTAGTACAAACCATATTTAATCCCCCCTACAACAAAAGTTTTTTTTTTTTTTTTACTAATTAATAAATCATAGTTTTGGTCTACTTTTCCAGTGAGAAAAAAACTACTTTAAATATAAATGGATATTAACAAGTTACAAAATCTCATTCTAAATAAAGAGAACACATGTAACAGATGTGTTATCCATCTGCATACCTATGCAGATATACACACACCCTGGCAGAAATAGAAACAGTATGCGTTGTCTGTATGTGCATGCGTGCGCATATGATGAAATATGATCACTAGCACTTGGCTTTTTCCAGACATTCTAAGTGTATTTGGCCTTGTGGTCAGAGCAAATCTGAAAACATCACAAGCAGTGCCAGAGAGGAATGTGCGTCCATGTCTGCATATGTACCCTAGGTCCATGGATTTCCTCCACCCAGTCTCAAACCCCGGGATTGAATTGGCTAAGCACGTTTCTTTGACCGTCCCCAACTCAAGCACCTGTGAGAAAACCCTACAAACTCCCAAAGCCCTTTATTTTTGCAGCTGTTAAAAGTGTCTACAGCCTTTATTTCTGGTATTGCTTATTCGTCTGAAAGCAGAAAAAGGACAGAGGTGTTTGACCACATGTAAATGAAGTAGCTTATGTTGTAGACAACCTTATGTCTAAAAACCACAACATGATGTTCCTTTGAACATGTTTGAATATGTTTCCTTCTGCACTTAAGACTTTGAGGAATAAGTATATTTGCTATCAAAGAAAAGCAAAGAGGCCCTGAGGGAAGATCGAGGAACGTTGTTTTTCAAAATGTGCTTGTTCCCAGTGGTCTGATCTTACATATTAAAGGTTTGGTTTATTGTATGAATGTATATGTGTGTGAGTATGTGTGTGTTATACGAATCAGTCACCACGGCTGCAGTCTCCTCTCTCGCCAACCACAAAAAACGCATACGCCCCCTTCTCTCTTTTGCTCCAAACACCATTCCAGACATTTGGGTGGTCGGCGTAAGCTAATCTTTGTTTTTCTTGCTATTCACACGTTTTACAATCCTTAAAGGGGAACTTTTCAAAGCTCCCACCACAACTTTGAGTCTGATGTTTAGTTTGCTTTGATTTGAAAATATGTATTTATTTTCCCCGCTCTTGGCTAGATGATGACAGCTGACGTGTGTTTTGCTGGACGTGTGACATTTTAATGAGTCGGCCATTTTGGGCTGAGTTCCCAGGCATCTATCTCTTTCCTTAAAGAAAAAATACAATGGTTTAGATGCATACCAAACTAATATGCATGTAGTTTGTTGTCCATACCAAGGGAAACCCTCCTCAGCATAAGTCTTCAGTCTTCTTTCAACCACAAAAAGTGTCTCCATTATAGTTCTCTCGTGAAGCAAAAATACATGAACCGAACTGTTATGAAAATGTTTTAGCAAAACCACAAGTGAACCTGAAAGATCAACATACTCGGTCTCCAAAATGTACACATACTATCTCTGTTCCAAACCCTAGTGAGCCAGCTATCTATGAAGCATCATAGTCTCAATCCCAATGTAAGTTCTTCCAAATAGGCAACAACATTATGGTACCTCCATAACTTTTTTTGGCTAAATCCTTAAGCCCAAACTTTAATCATATTTTATGTTTTGTATATTTACAATTGTCAAAGTGTTGTTGTTAGCTTAGCAACATGCTAACATCAAACTCTATTAGAATTAATTGAGTGTTATTTGTATGATGTTGCCTATGTAGATTGTTCCAATTAAAAAATTCAACTTTAAGTGTTTGTGCTGCCTTAAAAATGTACGTTTAGGCAACTTGAATATCCAAGTTGTAACGTAGTACACCTTAACATTTCATGTGTACTAAACTTAAATTTTTAAGGCAGCACGAACACTTGCTTTTTTAAAGTTGAAACAACTTTCTTTCTTTTCTTTTTTTTTTTTACAGTGCAGGTTTCATTATTGTTAGGATGTAAATGCAAATGTAGAAAGCAAGACAGCTCACTAGGTTTGGAAAAGGACTTTAACAAATCACACTGATCCCGAATTACCAACGTTCTCACTGAAAAGGCATCTTTCACCCTTGTTCTTGTTAAAACCCAACATTACCCTTTACAATTGGAATCCCTCAATAAAACTAGCCTATAAAACCAAAGAAACAAGGAATGCTAGACTTTGATTGGTTTGGTGTTCATTTTAAGGTCTTATCTGTAATGAATTAGTTCTCTGAAGCTCTACATACAGTGTTGTTTGTGTTAAAGCTTTGCTTAATGGCGTTAGGCTGCATTGTCTTTAGCTGTTAAGCTACTTTGCTCTGACAATAGCACTGAACCCGAGCAAAAGGGAAGGGAATCTTCTCTTGCTATTGTGCTGCTTCGCAAATTACTTAATTAGCAAACACGCAAACTGTCACTTCAAGACAATGTGTATTGGATACACAGTACATTATTTGTGCTCTGTGAGGTTGTGTGTACACGGCTCTTGTAGTAGCAGCACTTTAAGCTAATGCTTTGTTTAGAAGATTAGATAAAGGCTAGAAGAACTTCCTAGTTTGCCTGTTGGTGTCGATTTTAGTTAACAATTAATTTCATCAGTTCTTCAGTTCCTTTAACATCTAATGCTATTTTGCTTAGTTGTAAGGCTTTTTTGCACTTAGTTTTCATGCTTTTTACACTGCAATCAGTATATATATTTTTTACAATAAAAACATTTAAAAAAATCCTTTAAACAAGGTCAGTTTACTTGAGTTGCAATATTTAGTTTCAAAGAATATATCTTGAATTAAGTTTATTTTTAAGCATTTATAAATCAGAAGTATGCTTCAAAATAAGAAAAGAATATTGCCAGTTGGCAAAAATAAAAATAAAATAAAAAATAAATAAAAACTAGTACTGATTTTGCAGTGTATTTTTTACTCTATATTACGCTTCATGAACACAAGTCATGTGAAACATCCCTGCCCTCTCAGGTAAGTGTGTATCATGACACGCCCTATGGGGTCTGTGTGTGTTTTTTGCGTAGTCATGCTGCCTTCGATGGTGTTGCATAAATCGACAGTGCAGCCGTACCAGCGAGGGTTCTACTGCGCGGACGACAGTATCCGCTACGCCTATAAAAGCAGCACTGTGCCTTCTTCTGTGCTGACAGCCGTGGGCCTGCTCCTGCCCATTGCCAGCGTAAGTGCCCCAGAGAGGGGCCTCAGACAGGGGATATGGGGCCAGGGGAGTGGGGTGACTGCATGGGAAATCAAGTCTTTTGAGAGAGTCATTATATTTTATAGCTGTTATGTAGCAGAAACTGCTCGTGCATTGTACGAATCATAGGCAGACATCAACTATATTTAGCCGTGCACTCTCTCAGAAACCGAGCTACCATGTCAGACCCCCCTCCCCTGCCTGGTTTTTCCCATAATCCTCGGTTGCCGTGTGCTGTGCTATGCTGTGCCGTGCCGCTATCTGCGTGTGTCTTTCTGTGACTGACCTGAAATTTCTCTCTCTTTCTCTCTCTCCCCTCTTCTCTATCTCTATGTGTGTGTGTGTGTGTGTGTTTGTGTGTGTGTTTCGCTGTAGCTGGCCTGCCTTTCCTGATAATTGAAACTAGCACAATCGAGCCGTACCATCGCGGGTTTTACTGCAGTGACCAGTCCATCCAGTACCCGTATAAAAACGGGGACACCATAAGCGATGCCGTGCTCTGTGCCGCTGGCATTCTAATTGCCATCCTCTCTGTAAGTTATTCTCTTATATATATTCATATAAATCTACCACTGATTCATATAAACTTCCCATCTACATCCCTCATCCCCTATTAGATAAGTCGAATAACTGTAGAAATAAATAACTATATAGTAAATCCTTTTTAAATCCATTAACCAGTCCACCCCATCCCATCTTTTCATTTAAAATATTTGAATAACTCAACATCAAGGGATTTATCATGGTCAGGGCTATCTCTATCTCTCTTTCTGTCTCAGTCTCGTTTTCTTTTTTCTGTTCCGTCTTCTTTTGTCTGCATGTTTTGTGATGCATTGCTCTTTTTGTGTTTGACTTTTTCTCTCTCAAAAAAGTTACTCAAAAACAGCAATGCAAAGTTACTGTTAAATACTAAAGCTAAATAAAATAAAAAAATTATTAAAAAGACTCTCAAAATTTATAGTGTAGATCCATCTGGATAAGAGAATAAACTGCCCCACTGCTGCCGAGGTGTTGAATTAGTAGACATTCACAGACTTTGTGACAGCTGGCGAAGGGTTAAACTTTCACAAATGAACCTAATCACCTGCAGGACACATGTAGAACGAAGAACAAGAAAGAATGCAATGTCAAACCAGATAGCGCAATTATTTTTTAGCACTTGTGAAACTTCAAAACACTGTCTCAAAACAAAAATTCACAATACCAGACAAGCCCCTTGTGGAACAAAGTGGTGAAGATGAGGGAAGTGGTCTTGAAGTATGAGCCCCTGAAAACTGCCATAAAACCAAACCATGACTTCATTGAGATCCTATATGGAGACATGCGTGTCTCACTGTCTGGAGTAGACATGTTCCCATGCTCAGCAATTCTCATGTGTGTGTGTGTGTGTGTGTGTGTGTGTGTTGGCACCCCTCACACAGCTGTAGTTAATTAGCAGTGTCTCCAGTCCTAGTTTGGTTAGGCCTCAGGGAAGGCAGCCCCACTCTTCACTACCAACACAACAGCGTTTCACTTCAGTTTAAAGAGGGAAAAAAAGAGAGATAGTAAATATCTCATTAAGGCATGGTTTGTGTACTTCATAGCCCACGCCTCTCTTCTCTAATTTATGTCCTATTGGTTTCAAATGGTGCAGACCACTGTTTTAAAATCCCATGCTCAAACTGCTCATATGAAAGTCATAACCTTTAGAAACATAATATGTTCCATATCATCAAAATATCACCAGCAATAGGCAGGCCATGCTCAGTCATAACTCGCGTTACTCGTTCCCTCATTTCTTTCCCTCATTTCTTCTTGCTTTTTTGATTAGTGTGCTTTCCTAACAGCAAACTATTTTGCATGTACATCTAACCTCACCCTGCATGACCATGACCTGACCACTGAAATCTTGTGATATTATACAGTGACATGTTAATGTTTTTGGTGACTTCACAAATGTACCCTCATTTTATGATGTTACTGGAATTTTAGCTCTGTTCCAAAACCTAGTGAACTGCTTTGCTTTCTAGTGTCTATATAGGGCTCCTAACCATCATGGAACCTGATAAGTGAGCGATTTGGAACACTATACGTAGGCAACAACTTGCCAAGCATCACACAAATTGGATCAGCTCAGTTAATTTCAATAAAGTTTATTGTTAGCATGTTGCTTAGCTAAAAATGTTGATGCTCTAATAAGCATAAAAATACATAAACACACACGTGTAAAATCTGTCTTTTTTAATTGCACTGACATTTTTTGTTGATAGTTTTGAGTATTTGGATTGTCTTTTTCGCAAAGGATACGTATATGCTGTTCTCTTCGAGTTTTGGAACAGAACGTGTATGTAGTATCAATCTCAGCTGTCAGTAATCTTTTGTCTTTGAAAATGAACCGTTCTCTAGATCGTGATTGGCGAATGCTACAGGATCCATTACCTGAACCAGGGCTCCAAATCTTTCATGGGAAACCCATATGTCTCCGGCCTTTACAGACAAGTGGGTGTGTTCATTTTCGGCTGCGCTGTCAGCCAATCATTCACAGACATCGCCAAGGTCTCGGTTGGGCGGATGAGGCCGCACTTCCTAGATGTTTGTCAGCCTGACTACTCTGCCATCAACTGCTCTCTGGGATATATTATTCAATACACATGCCGTGGAGATTCCAGCAAAGTACAAGAGGCCAGGTGAGATATTTAGCACTCACATGCACATGGGCTCCCTTGCTTTGGTTGAAAAATTCAGCTAGAGGAAGAAATGTCATATATTGTATTGTAGATAAGAGCTGCACGATGTATCACTTGTACATAACGCGATGTGCATATCTGAAATGATTTTAATAGGCTAGTTCATATTACAGATAGCAGAGAATAGACATGTATTCGTAACGCGACTGTTACGTACATGTAATTGCTTGATGTTTCTGTTCAGTTCAATTCAGTTCTCTGTCTCGGCTAATTGCACTTGAACTTTCAAATACATACATAATTGTGTCAAAATTCCTGTCTTGGCGAGTATTCATGTAAACAAAGTCGGTTATGTCTCAAGTGAACGTAAATTTTTCTTGAGCATTATAGAATTGTGTTTATGTATTTATTTGCAAAATATACTAAATGGCGGAAACTTCCCAAGTAAATAAATGTGATGTGTTTATTTTAAAATTAAAATGAACATTTGGATTAAATGCTCATTTATTTCTTTACAGGAAATCCTTCTTTTCTGGACATGCTTCATTTTCAATGTACACCATGCTGTACCTGGCTGTAAGTACATGCACTGCCATGGTTTTGTTGATTTACTAAAAAGCCGTTCATTCTTGACTGTTATGTCTAGTATGAGAAGGGGACCCTCTATCGCCCCTCACCCTGTGAGGGTCACTGTTATTTTCCTTGTTCATCCCCCAGATGGACACACTCCACCTGTTTTTATTTGTGCAGCTGTATAGACCTCCTTTCTCTCTGAAGTTTTCCTTCATTTCTCTCTAATTCCTTATGCTTTATTTTTGTTCTCTTTTTGAATGGGTCACACTCTTCTTCTTTTTTTTTAAATTCTAATTATGTAGAATCTTCAATATAGCTTTACATACACACAAAGCCAGATTTCACTCAGCCTCCCCGGAGTCTCTCACTGTATGTAAAGCCTCTTTCAAAGGCTTCAAAACGTTCCCCCTTTCACACGCAATGCCCTACTCTCCTCCCTATTATCTCCTCCTTTCTTCCTGCATCTAAATCATCAGCATCTCCATGGGCCCCTCCACCTTTCACTCTTTCAGATGGAAGGAGGTGGAGCCGCTCTGCTAATGGAGGTGGCCAGATGTTCACTCTGTGTTTTGAGAGATTATTTGAGAATAGGCAAAAATGGAATTAGGAGAGTGATAGAGAATATGTGTGTGTGAGGCCACAAGTCTGTTAAAACTCATGCAGGGTTCGTTCTAATGCTCTCAAAACAGCCATTAAATTAATGTGTGATTTTGACAGCTGGGCCTGACGGCTGAAACACTGAAAACACTGGTATGTTAAGAACCAGACCTCAGGCAGCTACTGTTGAGTGTTTTGTGACTAAAGCAATCAGTTTTTACTCATAAACCTGCTGTATTTTAAACTATCACGATTAGCCGCGGTAGGAGCCAAGGTAGGAGAGATGTCAGTTAGTGTTACACATCATTAGTCATGCAAGCATCCCGAAAAACAGGATCCTAAAAAGCTGAATTTCCAGCTTCAAAACAGATTTCAACATGTCTTACGGCGTACTTACTCCATTATAAAACGTGAATGTATAAATAGACTATTATGGTTAGATGCAAGGTGACTCTCTAAGATTGTTGTACCATCTGCTCTTGGCCTTCAGAGTTAAAAACAAGAGAATAATGCTCTGAGATATCAAAGAACAAAGTATGATAAGCAAAATTACAGAGCTGAAATAAGAACCAAAAGAAACAAGTGAAGGAAAGTTTTCTCTGAGTAGGGATATCGAGCGATACCGTCTTATTGACTGGAGCTTTCCCCTTCCTGCTTTCACTCCCTGTAATTATCTCAGTCTAGCTGTCATGCTTCATGGGTCAGACGCTGAAGTCATAATGAGAGCTCACACTAGTCTTGTGATCTCCTTTTATTTGCACACACATGACCCAGGTCAAAGCTAGACCGTCCTTGTTCTCACTAAATTGGCGAATGAGTCATTATGGCACAGTACCTCAAGACAGAACCCACACCTGTTCCATCAATGACGACAGTCATCCATTTCGATGAACCATACACCATACACACCATAATCGTTACATGGTAACCAAGACACATTTGCATTACGTCTGCATTTATGTATTTTCCCCCGTAGTTTTAAGGTTCGCATTTTTAAGGCAAGTTGAAAACTTCTACCAAGCTGTAAAATGTTCACCAGTGCAGCAGATAAATGTCAGTTTTAAAGCAAAATACAAATTCAAACCATGATTGATTTCTCATTGTCATTGTTAGATCAAAGTAATTACATTTTCTTTTTAACGAACTGTAGTATTTTTTTTCTGAAGCAGCAGCCAAAGCGTATTAAGAAACCACAACTGCCATTGTTATAAAAAATTAAGTATGAAAATTAAATTACATGAAAAAGATTTTTTTTAATGTATTGCATTTTTTATTTATTTAACATAAGTATAACATTCAAATTATATTTTTTTGTTTGTTTTTAAAGTAATTAATACTTTTGTTTAGGAAGAACGCATTAAATTGATTAAAAGTGTCAGTAATTTATAATGATGTTGCAAAAGATTTCTGTTTCAAATAAATGCTGTTCTTTTCAACTTTATACTCCTCAAAGAATCCTAAAAAAACAGACAAAAAATATTAAGCAGCATAACTGTTTTTAACGCCAACTACTGGAGGATCAGGGTAGTGCAGGACACATTACACAGCCTTTTCCTGTATCTTCTTGCAGAGAAGCCAGTGAGTGAGATTAAGGTCCTAAACTTTAAACTGAATGAGTGGAGCTCACATGGTTATGCAGTTGAATGATGGTGTATTCGGGGTCCTTAGTGCACCACAATATCCATACAGCTCAATACCAGAGTGACTGGTCAACCTCATGTGCTTATTGAGTTGTATCAGCCTATCAGTTTGTTCTGGAGAGCAAGTGTATGTGTTTTTTTTTTTGTTTTTTTTTGTGGGCAGCCAACTAGTTATTTCCTAGCCTCTCAGTATGACCTTCTCATACTCCATGGTTTGGCTGTGGTGTCACTGCACTTCTCAGAACACATGGTGACACATGAAGCTCAAGTCTGCCATAGAGACCAATAGAAGAGGCGGTGAATGATAAAAGGTCAAAGGAAGAGTTGAAACGGGCACAAACCCATTTTGACAAGCAAATCTTTTACCTGTTATTTTTCAAAGGCTTATTTCTCTGGCTTATTTCATGGTCATTACCATGTGGTGAAGCTGTGTTGGCTTCGCTGTAATGTTTTTGGACCTGAGATCAGGATAGAGAAGGTTTCAGTGGTGAAGTTTGACTGTTTTCTACCAGAACTGTGCAAATACACTTCAGAATGACTTAGAAAACCATGAACAGCAGCATGAAAAAGACCTGCCTTTCCTATCAAAATATTGCCAAATAAGTGTAGTTTTATTCACACTCACTTTTTTTGTAAAGTTACATGATTTAGTGTACCACATCTTGGTACCTCTTGCTTTTTCTGTTTCCCATCCCAAGTTGGACTGAACATGCAATTTCGTGGCTGCTTGTATGACCTGAAGAAGTCAATAGGTGGGCTTAGATGAACAACCTGTATGACTTTCTTTCACAGAACACACTCTTTTCCATGCAATTACAATGAACTGAAATCCAAGTCTTTTAAAGATGATCGCTTTATATAATGAACACATTAACTTTAGGCTTTTATTCGCATATAAACATTGATCAAAAAAAATATAGAGAGCACATAGAATATGGCAAACAGAAGCTCAACTTGCTTGAAGCATGATAACCGATGAGGTTTGTTCTAGCATTATGTGCATCATATATAGCTATCACTTCTGAAGATTTTTTACTTTTTAATAGAACCAATAGCACAGTCTTCAGAATTTATCCTTATCCTTTTTTGAACAACATGAATGTAAGTAAAAATACAGAATTTTTGAGAACTAATCCTTAAATATCCCACCAGGATCTTTTCTATTGTCCCATTTGATGCCTCTGTATCAGATCTGATGATAAGACCCATATTGCCTTCAGGGAAGGGACTGAATGGAGACTGTCAGCAGGACAGAGCATCTTATCTGCAAAAGGCTGTGTTACTACTTAATGTGGGCACAGGCCGTGTGTATGTGTTTTGGGTTTGGATGTCGCTGAGGAATCTAAGACCACACCGTCTGCCACTCCTGCTGCCACCACCTCACAAAGCACTGAGATGAGATAGCCATACACACAGCATCGTCTCTGATCGCAATGTCTGTGGCACGTTTGGCTTATCTGAGCTCTGATAGCAAGACGCTAAGAGGCAGATTTGATGGGCTGTATCTGAGCCCTGATGGTCCTCAGGCTTCGCTGCTCTTATCAGCTCTTGGATGCCTACGTGTGGAGAGGGACCCCACTCTTGCCCTGAGGAAAAGAGCCAATTTAAGAGTTTGGAGAAGTCACAGAGCTCATCTCTACATCTCCATACTCAGACATGCTGGCTTACAGCTTTAGAGATCATCGTCAGCTGGAATCCCTGTGTGTCGAACGTCACCCCTCCATGACCTCTTACAGCCCAACATATACCAGGACTCTCTCTTTGCTATTTTAGTGTAGAAAAGATTTATATTAGGGATATCGCAAATGCTGATACAAAGAAAAAATACTTAATGTTAATGATGTGTTTGTGTGTGTTTGTGTCTGTACACAAATATATAACCTTGAATTCTTTTCTGAAACTGAATTCTTTTAAACACCCCTCATTTGTGTGTAACTGAGCATATGGCGGATGTCATCCAGAGGCCCTAGTTGTCTTGTTTGTGTTGTGGACACTTTTTAAAGTGAAACGACAATAACATTCCATGCTTTGTGCTGCATTATGCTTCCTTCGCTCCAACAGCAAATGTTGCACAAGAATGTCATTGTTGGATCTTAGGCATCCATTTTTTTTAACCAAACTGCTATTTTATCTATTTATAGCTTTTATTTGTTAGGTTTATTTAGATGAAAAACTCTTGACTATAATCGAAAACCCTGGAAGCCTTCAGAAATAAATTGAACAGTAAAAATAAAATTTATCTCAAGGCAAAGAATATTACATAAAAAGGGAAGGAAAAAAACAGGGAATACTCATGCAGATGGATGTTCTTCATTTTAACAATCCTAATTTATTGATTCACTTTCGTAATTGTGTTTGCAGTCATGTGAGTGAGTCTCTGACAGACATAGGCAGACAGACCTCTGTCTCCGTAAGCCACAGATCTGCGGTTGAAGAACATTCCATTGCATTTATATGGCCCGATCAAAGACTTTATTGACACGTTTGTTTGTAAGTTCTCTGCAGGAACTTTTTTAGGGATAGGAATGCCAAGTGTATGAAAGTCTTTGGTTGAAATTGCTACAGCTCCTCGGTTAGAAATTCCCTCATTGCTGCCAACATTGAGGCCAAGCTGGACCGAAATGAACACGAGTATGAATTTAATTTATTTGTGTTTGGTCTAAGATGAACTTTAGCCATATAATCATGAAGTATCTCCATTTCATCTGTGACATCTAGCTCTTCTATTTAACCACCTATAAACCCAACAGCTCATAAACAGTAGTGTGAGAGAAAGAAATGATTTCTGAATCAGGCAAAATGGCTGAAAGTTGTGTTATAGCATATTTCTGAAGACTTCCTGCTTTGTGCCACAATGTAAATTGAAATAATGAGACAGCAGGCCATATGTGGATCCCAGTCGATTTGAGACACAAACGCACAGCCACACATAAACACATAGACGGTTATCGCTCTACCATCCTTCCGTTCTGAGGGATGTTTTTACGAGATAAGATCAATTTAAAATGATTGAAGAGGCCTCTATTTATCCAGTCTTACTGCCTATGAGGTAGGTTGAACATAATTGGTGCTTGTAATCTTTGGCTTTGTTAAATACAACGGACATCCAAACGATGTCACCTTTGGTGTCGTGTCTGTGAATAACTCCAATCATTTATCAAAAGTTAATTTGCGAAGATTCGATGAGCTGCTTGTTCAGGCACACCCATTCTCGCATCGTCTGAGAACTTCATTCAGTAAGGAAACTCCAACTCCCTAACATCCTCAGGGAGGGATTCCTTCCTTTGTATGAACACAATGCCTTTGGAGTGAGGAGAGAGCTGTTCAGGAAATTAGACATGACCTTGTACACACCTTCGCTTGGAAGCTCAAAGCTCAGGATGGCTATTGTTTGTTTTGTCTAACAGATCATTATGGGCCTTGTCTGAGTGTGTGCATGTGTGTTTATCTGTTAATGTCTGTGAGTAAGGGTGATGTCTGTTTTTCAGAGATGTCTGTTGTCTGCTGTGGTTTCGAACATAATGGAAGTTTTCCTTCTTGTGTTGTGATTGATGATTTAAGGAGGGTGATGAGTACAGGGTCCTTGACTGACTCAGTTTGAAGGGTTTTAGGACTGATGTGCCGCCGGAGCGTCGTCAACAGTTTGTCCTCCTGACCCCCATCCTCCCCTTGTCTTTATAACCCTCAATTCATTTGTTTTCGTACCCTAATTAGTCTTCCTGTTCTCAGAAAGGGGGGGGGGGGGTCAGTTTTTTTCAGTTAAATTTTTATTTTCCTTATTCTCTGCTCAACCCCTCAAATACTCTATTTTTCTTCACCTGCCTTTGGTTTTCTCTCATTGCTCTACCCTTTTTTTACATTTCTCAGCTGTTTTTAATATAAACAAGTTCTACTAATGTTGCCATTGTTTAAATTGCTTTCCATCTCTTTTATTTTATTTTAGTTCTACCTGCAGTCTCGGTTCACGTGGCGAGGAGCCCGTCTCCTAAGGCCCCTCCTCCAGTTCACTTTGCTAATGATGGCCTTCTACACCGGCTTATCACGTGTCTCTGATCACAAGCACCACCCCACTGATGTGTTGGCTGGCTTCGTCCAGGGGGCCCTGGTGGCCTACTGCATAGTGAGTACATCTTTGTATTTCATTCATTAGATCCGCTTCAGGTTTCCAAATAAGGTTTAGTATCTTTTTAGGAGACAAGATTCTGTTGTGGGGTCAATCTTGAATTTGTCTTTTTGGTCGGAAAGCATAACAATCTGGAAATGTCCTACTTTATGACATTTGATAACCACCCGTCTTGTCTTCTTGTCTTTACAACATCTGGATTTTTTTTTTTTTTTTCAAATTGGTGAACAAGCACTTTTTACACAGTGTTAACACCAGAAGAACTAATTAAACTTTCCTTTCGTAAATGTGCTGGCAATTATCAGCCTGACAAGTTTGACATTATAGCATGTTTTCCTGTTTTTATCTGACACTTTGAAACATGAAAACATTTTTCTTTTCCTGTAAATATAGTTTGTGAGAGTCCATTATTATGTTTGAACTCAACTAGAGGCTGATTTATCTGATTAAGAACCATTAAGAACAGACTTTATCTGGTGTCATCTGGTAGTGAAGACAGAAGACCATCCAGAGTTTGAGATCAGAAGGGGATCTGGAATATCTAGAACTAGACCACAACACTCTCCAGACCCCACCCTCTCTCTTTTTCAACCCTATCCACAAAATTACTCATCCATCACGGTGAAGCATAAACTTTTTCTTACTAATACAGAGCATATTGCCTCAATTGCACCATAACCAGCTCTCAAATGAATTGGGGGGGGGGGGGGGGATTTTACACTTCATAATTGTGGCACATGTCAGACTCGTTAGTGCCAAACTTTCCCTGCAGTAAGCAAAGCTTCACTTTGCTGGATTTACTGGATTGGGATTGTGATTGGGAAATTTGAGTCTGCTGAACTGACTGTTCTCTATAAGAGAAATTACAATGTTAATTAGTTATTCTGAGAAACAGGTTGTTTACTGTATCATAAAGGGGGTGGTGATAATATTTGAGGCCCACAAGTTTGGGTGGGGGTAGGGGGTTGTGGGGTGCGCAAGAGACCAAGACCTCTTCACCCAGATATCACCCCATCTTAATTATTAAACCAACTGAGGGAAAAATATCACTAAAATTGTTAGTGTTGGAATTGAAATATTGAGTTGTGTTTCTCATACATCAAAATACAATTCCCAGAATGTCCTAGGAGTGTTTTTCTTCAATTTAATTGGTTGTGACAGAGCACAGTTTTTATGGTACACAGATGTTGGCCAAACATCTTTCTACTGGTATCATGAACCTCCAAAACATTTAAGCGTAAGCCCTTGAATTTGCTGAACCTGTGTGGTTCACTTTTCAGTTGGGCCTAGTCTTTATTTATTGGCATTTCGATTTTTCCAAGAGTTAGTTTTTGGCAACCCTTTAATGACCTCATTAAGAAGAACATTTTTAATGAAACAGTCTTGTTTTGCTTGAATTAACTATCAACTTCTGATGAACATGATTGTCTTTGAACCCCTCAGGTTCAAGGTGTAGGATACAGTCTTTGAAATCTGGAGAAATTTCTTCCCAGTGTGGAAAAACTAAAAAATAGCAGATAAGTAAAAATAGAAGAGAGCAGAAATGAGATCCTTTTTACTACAGAATAAGGCGCCTATGTACTTGTTTTTAATGAGCCTACATTTGGAATCTGTTCCGCTCCCCATCTGTGAACGCTTTAGAGGCCCAATTAGATTATCTCTAATAACCAAAGCTCAGATGGAGCCTATAGAGGTAAGGTAAGGTACATGTCTTTAGAAGAAACGGACACATGGTAACATGCCAAAGTTATGTGCCCATACATCAGGGATTGGTTTTTCACCATAGGCCGCAGTGTACCTTATCCAAACTTCTCAGGTAGTTGTCTCCGACAGTTCATGGTTGGGAGGTGAAACATTTCTTTTAAGCTTGACTATAGACTGATTACTGCTTAAGGGGGTTGTGTTTAAAAACGTATAAAGGTTGCAAGTGCTCTGGGTTGGTATCCAACTGGCTAGGTGGAAAGTTACAGGTCTTGGTGAGTTATGGCTGTATTGCAAAAGCTGATTACAGACTTACCGCATGTTCCATACTAAAGAGGATCAGGTCGCAAGGTGCTGTTAGACTGTGATGCCCACAGATAACTGATCTGAGAACAGCAATTAATATCAGTCTGCCTATGTTCCATGCAAGGGAAACTCAAAATTTCAAGCAGCACAATGCTAACTAGGCCATCAGTTTCGTTTAATCTTCTAAAATTTCAAATTCGTTATACTCAGGCCTCGTTTGTGTTAGAGATTTTGACAAGATTCACCGTTACGATCGCTGAAGTCAAGCAGCTTGGCATATGTTTAACCGTGATGCTTAACTAAAAGAACCCTTGAGATTCAGACTTCAGAAGCCACTTTTTCCTTCTTTGTCTTTTGGACTGTTGACTGCAGCCACATCCTCCAGTTCTTCCTGTTGGAGAGTGGGGTGAGCTGTTTGTTCATGTCATCAAACACGGCCCACTTTCTAAGCTGCTGACATGGATGGAGAGAGTGTGAGAGGTTGGCTGCTTGTAAGGCTCAGTTGCAGAGGTGTTTCCTGCAGGACTAGACAAAGGTGGAAACAGCTGGAGGCCAGCGCTCGAACAGTCTTTTCCTCTTTCCACTCTCTCTCCAAATCCACAGCACCCTTTGAGTTCTCACACCACAACAGATCCTGGTCAACGGTATCCCACCATTCATCAAGAGCACAGAGGGTCATGTTCAATATTCTGGACTCCAATTCCTCCTACTATAATAGCCCATAGCTGAGTGCTTCTGGTCTGGATTGAGTGGCAAGATGGTTGTCCTGATATCCTATCAATCTCTCCCATATGTCAAGCCTGAGCTTCACTCTTCTTTATTTTTTTCTCCATTGGCCACCACAACACTCTTGTAGCCATGGTAACGGAGACCATCTCAAACCAAAAATAGTGTGGTTGTGTGCAAGAAGAACGGAAATTTTAACAGTGTTATTAAACCTTACTAATGTTACGCAGGAGAGCGAGCAGCCAAAACACAACTTGGTCTCCACAATTATTATGCAGATGTGGCTCAGTGCCTGAAGCTACAATTTAAGACACATGCATAACATAAGCAACACACGCTCACACATAATCATGTGCTGTGTTTGGCGCTTTTAGGATCAAGCACACCCAAACCCATGGAGGACCACACACAAGTGTACACACCCATTACATCTATGAACCTGTTCACAGTTCAGTTGAATCCCATAAAGCCATCAGTAAAAAGCGACAGAAGTTCAGTGAGGTTAATTTGAGACTAGATTGGATTGAGTTGGTGGTGAGCCCTCACAGCTCTGGGATCCAAAATAAGTGTATACATTATGTTGATGTTTTGACTGGCAAATGTTGGATGGTGACAAATTGTTTGGTGTCATTTCATGTCTGATTAAGTGAATGTGCTGAGGTGGAGCAGTTAGCTTGCCATGTAGATGATGTCAAACCACTTTAATAAAATTATAACGCAGAGATGGAGACTAAAATAGTACATTAGGCAACTTGATGCCCTAGTGTTTTCACATATGTTACACTTTAAAGAGAAAGTGTCATAGAAAACACGATTTTGATACCCTCGGTCGGAAGACACAGCAGATTCCACCATAGCCGTGGCATTGCCTGTTGCATAGCGTGTACATGAATGTGGGGGAGGTATCAAGATTGGGGCGTGTTTGTTTTGTTGATTTCATCTATCAACAGTGTTTACCAGAAATTGCTTGCATCACCTTTAAGGTGCATTTTAATTCTTCCTTTATATGCAGTTAGTGGTACCGCAATAAGGTCAACGCACATCCACAGGCTTAGACAAACAAGAAAAAAAGGCTTCCTGGTGCTGACTGAGCATTTGAGCACAATGGAGTGAGTTTGCTGTGGAAGAACACTTTCAGACCGAGGGCTGAAACACAGGAAGCACTCACCCCGTGACACAGGTTCATTTGCTGCCTGTAATTATTGTGAGAGACGACTTGTTGTCATCTTAGACAGTACCGCAGAATGCCAGATTACAGCTGATGTCAAATGTGATAACACATAACTGCATACAATCTAATTCCAGATTTGGAGACTATCGACAGAAGCCTTGTCGGCCCCATTGTACCCCATAAATTGTTTTTAAATATTTTAAGAGCATTCAAACATTAAAACAACATACTGTATACAAAAAAAAAACACATTCTAATGGCTATAATTCAAATTGTATTAGTCTTTGTACTAAATTTCGACTCTCATACAGTTGCTGCAAAAAGTATTTGACACTTATAATGTTCATTGTAAAAAAGAAAATCCTGTAAAAAATTTACATAAATGCAGCTACGGTTTCCAGAAATTCAATGTAAAGTATACAGTGACAGTTTTCAGGTATTAAAGGATTGCATATCGGTACCTGAATATTTTACAACTTGAACATTTTACTTTAAAATTTACTGATAACCAACATAATAATAATAATACAGATGGTAAAATACGTCATCATCATAATTGTCCTGCCCTTAAAAAGTGGCCAATACGCATATATAGACGTTCACAGAGTCATGCACACAAAGACTAATGAACAACAACAACAAAAACATTTATATATAATATTTATATTATATATAGATATTTGTATAGAATATCTGATGCTACACTGGGAATGCCCTTTTATTGTTCATAGTTTTTATTTACAAAACAATAGATTTGTAAAATTGCATATAACGTGACATTTTTACTGTATATAATTAAGTTTTTTACTGTAGCATTTTCAGTTTTTCCTGTAAAAATTAAAATTTAGTGCATTTATTTTGCTTTGTATATAAAAATATGCACTTGCCATTTAAAAGCCCATATCAGAAATCCTTCCTCTTATACTGAAATCCTTCATAATTGAAAACAAGCAAAGGTTCTAGATCCAGTTTCCTGATGTCATTCCAGTGCAATGTAAAGGTCACTCTGGAAATGTCATGATCTTTCTGGCATGCTTTCACTCATATGGTTCAGAAGACCCTCACAGGAGGCCCTATAGGATGAACTCATCCGTTCTAACCTTTGGATAAAGTGCTCTTTGTATGTGAGCATGGAGTCTTTCACTGAGAGGATATCTAAGAAACAGCTGCTCGAAAGATGATTCCAGAACTCTGATGGCCTCTCTAAGGCTTTCTGTTCTCTTTCTATCCCTTTCCACGCACACACTTATAAACCTGTTGATAGCCACAGCTTGCTTGCTCAGGCCTGTCACTCACATAACCAAATAGGAAATCCCTTATTCCTTTTTTTTTACTCTGTGTGCTTTTTCTTACCCCTTGGCATCATCCAAGGGCAGTGGCGCTGCGGCTGACAGCAGCACCTGAAGCGTGTCAGGACAATTTAGCTGACCTCTTTTACTGTCACACACTGGCCCCATACTCTTCACACACTCATAAATAGCGTGTGTTTACGCATTGGCAGGCTTTCTGGAATCAGTGATTCCACGTTGCTGTGGTCCAGCTCAGCTGTTCTGCATGCTTCAGTAACATTCATGGTGTGTAGACGGCTAAATATCCCGTAGGCCTCTCCTATGCCTGCATTACTGTGAAAGCATCTCGTCTTTGGCATGAAAAGCCCGTGGCACAGACTTGGATATTTTCAGCTCTTTGTAAATCCATTGGGTGCAAGCGTAGTCTGCCAAGGGCACACTTCCTTTCGTCCCCTCCCCAGCTTCCTGTTTTGCCAGTGATGTCATTAGAACGCAAAGAGAGGGTTGTCGGGCATCTCTCCTTGACAACAAAGTTCTTCCCACGCCAAGTGAGACCATTAATCCTGACCTCACTCCCCACTCCCTACCCAGTCGAAGACTGAAACAAAAGAACTGAGGGGTTTCCGCTTTATCTTTACTACTGACTCAAGGCGTTTGCCACTCTTATCAGTGTGTGACCTCATATCCGTATGTCACGGGCGATGAAATGCAAGCCTTTATATCATCTGACATTTCAAAAGCCATATTGCTCATTTGTGGCCAGTGGTCCAAAATATGTATCTGAATAGGGGTAACTGAGATGTTTAATAATATGCTGGTTATTTAGCTCCTCTACTCCTTCGATTGCAAAGTCATCCCTTCCATCCCAAAAAAACAAACACTGTTTTCATGAACAGCTCCCTAGTATAAAACGATAGTCCAAGTAACTAATATAGATCAAATGTGACAAAATTAAGGGGTTATAGCAGTGTTTCTCAACCCTGCTCCTGAAGGACCCCCAACAATGCACGTTTTCTTTGTCTCCCTAATCAAACACACCTGATTCAACTCATCAGCTCATTATCACATATATCCCCATGGTCCAGTCCCAATTCGCCTACTTATACTACGACCTAAAAGCATGTGCTCTTTTTGTGAAGAAAAAGTACATACTTTTGAGTGTGTAGCAAAAGAGTAGGCAAGCTTTGGGACATACTATCACGCCATATTTAACGGACAGATCTGTTGCGTGCATCCTGTCACCGTAAACTGCCCTGTCAATCATTTCGTCACAATTAAAATCCTCCATTCAATCTAATTTGATTTCCTACCGTTTCGGAGAGCAGGTTCCTCTGCCAGTCGTGGGTCTTTCATGCGGAGACTCTCCTCATGTGTTTGCAATTTGAATATAATGATGCATTTAAAAGGTAATGGCTAAACGTATCTTAACAAAAGTTCACAATGCTGCTGCAGATGCAATATAATGTAGACAACGTTGAATAAATACATTTTCGTCAGGTTAGATACTGATAATTAATCACTCAAACCCCTTTATCTAAACCTCTCTACATAACCGCCGGACTCGCGCGTCCTCCATGTCTGTAGTTTTTTAACACTTTTCACTCGTGTTTGTAGTTCTAACTGAATCCTCGTTCAACGCGTGATGGGTTTTCGGCAATATTAGTCATTAGAGTGTGCATCGATCTGCACTTCGGATTCTGACCGGAAATAGTAGACCATCCGGGTATCTTTGGAACACGCATTTCAACATACTACGATTTGGGACGTACTAATTGTATTTTCGAATACTATTTAGGACGGATAGTATGCGAAATGTGACTGGGCCCATGTGATAATGAGCTGATGAGTTGAATCAGGTGTGTTTGATTAGGGAGACAAAGAAAACGTGCAGTGTTGGGGGTCCTTCAGGAGCAGGGTTGAGAAACAATATGTTATAGGGATCACTAAAGGAGGAACCAAAGGAAAAAAAACATATATTAGGAGTATGCAGATCCCTAATATATCCACTGATAGACAAATCCACTGATAGATGCCTGCTTTCAAACACTCCCGTGTCTCTGTTTCACCACTCGGTGAAGAGAACATGTTTTTGAAGCGTTGATCATTATTGCCAATCACAGACACAGGTGTTAAGCGCATGAACTCAATGGCCAATCAGAGGTCTTTAAGAATCCGTTCAACAGCACTCAAAATGCTGATGCTGGAAATGCTGGTATCGTCATATGTTTAATATTTTTGACAACACTATCACATCACTGACAACCATTTTTTTGGTGTATTGCAGTAAAATTCTGTGGATAACGTGATTGATTTGCATCCTTAGTTTTCTGGGAAGACTTTGGTTCTCAAATAAATGATCTAATTTTGTTTTTCTTCCTCTAATTCTAGGCCTTTTATGTATCGGATCTCTTCAAACCCAAAGCCAAGGCTGCCACTCCACCCCCCTCGCCAATCAAGAAAGAGCTCCTCCCCTCTTCTGACATCATAGAGAGGAACAACCATCACAACATAGTGTAGGATGGAGGGAACGGGAGGATCCATCTGTAATCTCCCCATCCCTCACCCCATCCCCTGAAGAAACCAGAACAGCCACCTGTGACAGAGGAGCTACGGCCTAGCTGACACCTCCTCTCTCTCATCTGACAGTAGAATGTAGGGACAGGACAGAGACAATCCTATTGACTCTTATTATGACTTTATAAAGACCTCACTATCCTAGAGCCCAATCCGGAAGGTGAAACCGACACAAAGCTAACAAAAAAAAGTGATTTCTCCCTCTAAATATTGCATAATTTGTTGCAGAGAATGAATTCAGCTCGGGCAAACCGGCCCATTGACGAAAGTAATATGCAGATATATACGAATGCGTAAAAGAGCGACAACGAAAGGAAGGAGAGAGTGAATGTGAGGCTGGTCATGTGACCAGCGCTTCTCTTTTTCCAAACATCTCTTTCTATTGTCTCTGGCCTTTCAGTAACCGCATAGGACAACAAATTCCTTATTAATAGGAATGATTCGTTTTGCCTTCGATGTAATTAGCACAGATATATTAACAATATAAAGAATAACTTATAGCACTATATCCAAGTTCATTGTTAAATGTCACCACTCGCTATCTGAGAAGTGTAGCTTTGAGAAGCTTGATGAAGGTCTGTACACAAGATCAACAGCCATCAAAGCTGATCTTCACTGCCCGAACAGTGGCCTAACTGCATTTTAACGGGTTTTAAATGGTGGGTGGGAAAATTACGGGACTTTTTGTTATATATATAGATATAGACTGATTTCAAATAGATTTTTATTTTAGTAAATGATTTCACGATGCCCGAACTCTGGGGGCGTGGCTGAGCCGTGCCGCCTCGCTGTCTTCTGATTGGTCAGAGCTAACGCAGGGGGCGGAGTTAGATGTTGGGGAGGATGGCGTAGAGTTGTGTCTCGCCACCACGGTCGCTGGGATTGATTCCCACTGACTGCACTGGCACATTTTTTTTTTTTTTTTTTTTTGGAACTGGGAACGAGCCTCTTCCGCTGGCTGGTTTGATCTCTTTCCCTTCCGACTGCATAATCACTCAACTCTAGTTGTGTGTTTTTACCCATAATGCCACCTGTGCCCTCTGCCTGTCCTGGCAAGAGTCAAACTACCCCAAACCCTGACGGGGTTAAGGGGATGTGGGGTCCTTCAGCAGGACTCTCCGTCTCATGCTTGCGTGTGTTTATATGTGTCGCGTGTGTTTCTGCAGCCGGTCTTGGTGCAGTTGGCCGTTACCATGTGAAGAAACTTAAGAAAACTGTGGATTTTTTTTAAATTTTTTTTTATATATATGCCTTTTCTTAGCCTTTGTGATCCTATCGTGATGATGTCTACTGTCCCCACTAACAGCTGTACAATAATGCCTGACTATTACAGAGAACACATCCATACAACACAACTCAAGCTCTAAATGTGTTGCACATCCCTCCCATTGTATAGTCCGTCCTATCATTTCAACAAACCGTTTTATTTCTCTCTCAGAAGTATATAAATAATGTATAGATCACTAAAATTAACTATGTAAGATATTATTTCTGAACGTGTTTAGATATATCCACTATGAATCTAAAAAGCAATATGTCATGACCTGTGTTATTTACAAAGTGCTGCTTTTATGAGCATTGATTGACAGATTTTTGTATTTAGGTAACTAAAATATTGTAGATTTGTGATAGTACGTTTTTAATAAGCATTGAATAAAACACATTCAATTGTATCAAATTCACTATTAGTATTTTTGTATTGTCTCGTTTTGTACAAAATAAATAATAGCAAAATGTTTTTTGTTTTTTTTCTGCTAAATGTACTTAGCTCTAATACATGTGCTTTTAAATAAAAGCTCATTATAAACAACAAAAAAGGTGTTTGATTTCTTAAGTGAATTTGAATTTGTCCTGTTTTTGATGAGTAAAACCCATTAAAATTTCAAACAGAACATTGTTTCTTAATTGATTCTATTTAAATATTATATATATATATATATATATATATATATATATTTTTTTTTTTTTTTTTTCTGTTTAAAACTGAATTTTCAGCATCATTACTCCAATCTTCAGTGTCACATGATCCTTCAGAAATCACTCTAATGTACTGATTTGCTGCTCAAGACACATTTCATATTATCAATGCACAGTTGTGCTACTTACTATTTTATTTACATTTTTTTAACTTTTTTTCAGGATATAAAGTTAAAAGGAGCAATGTAAAGTCATCTGATCAATTTAATGCATCCTTGCTGAATAAAAGTAATTTCTTTTAAAAAAAATCTTACTTCCCCCACTGTGTCTTAATGAATGTTTGTTATTATTCTTGGGAATACTGTGTTATCATCAATGTGAAATTGTCCTAGTGTTCAATGAGTAAATCACTATAGTTTCAAAAAGAACATTTTTATGGCGTACTACGTGTGTTACTTAACTACCCGTCATAAAAAAGTTTGAAAAATAAGCTAAATGAATTGTCTTGGAATGAAATAATAAGATTTTAGTACCGTCAGCATGTTTCAATCAGGGCTGGGCGTTCTTGTTTTCCTAGGACTAAGACTGACTTCATATTTTGGCTGCGTTGAGGAGCCATGATCATAATTTCTAATGTTAGGCTCCCTCACGGTGGCACGCTGTCATATTCTCCACTGTTATGAAGTCTGTTAAGTCTTGAAACATCACCGTATAGCTGAAACATCTCTACAAATTACTCTAAAATGCAACTAACCAATCAAATTGAACGGTTTAATAAGGGAAAATGAATGCCGCCAAAGGCTGGTGCGTTGAATTGTGGGTACGTTACATCAGTGGATTGGGTTCGGGCCAGGCTTTTGAGGTCTTTGCTGATGGATCGAGGCGTTGGCACTGAGAGCAGTTCTGGTTCTGTGGTCATGTTTGGCTGAGGGAGGGGAGCCGGGGAGGCCTGTAAGCAGGACTGATGCCAGTACCGAAAGAACACGAGGGAGGTTCTGTTACTCCTACTACCGTGAGCCTCAGCACAGACTGTTTTTCTAAGTTGCAAAGGTTGGGCTATTTTACTGGTTTTGCACTGACATCTACACTAAGCCACCAAAACTAGTCCTGCCTCTTAAATGGGCCATCAGGTTTGAACTTTTCACCTTAATTAACCTGATTAGAAGCCAGATTATAATACAAGAATGGTGTTTTGGGTCAATTTGATCAATGTTTATATGTGAAAATGTGAAAAGTTACAACACGCCTATATATAATGGTGTTTTTAACATGCAGGTACAAATTCATGAAGTCAACACCATTGCTGAGTAATTTATCCTTAAAACTGCAGTGAACCAAAGAGAGTCTCAAAAATGCAGTTTGCAACTTCTGGTCTTTCTGACATCACACACTAGCTTGTAACCAATCAGGACAACGTGTGATCGTCAACGAGTGGATCTCTGAGCTGGTGTGAGTGAGTGGAGGCGGGGCTAATTCATCAGATACAGCAGCGATTTCAAACCACGTTTTTGAGACTGTCTTTGGTTCTCGGCAGTTTTCAGGAGAAAATATTCAGCAATGGTGTTGCCTTATGAATTTGCACATGATTTGTCTTAAATCATTTTAAACATGCATAGACATATAAACAACATTAAAAGCTTGATTTTCAACACAAGTGGAATTTAATATTTGTTCAGAAGATGAACGAAAGACTTGCAGGTTTATAACGATGTGAGGGTGAGTAAATTATGACAACATTTGAATTTTTCGGTGAACTTATCCTTAAATATAATTGCATTTTTCCAATTTTATAGTGAATGGGTTTTCCCTGGGGATTTTTAAACTGTACACTTTCCTGCCGAAAGTGTATGATCACCTTTGACTATGAAATCAGTCTGTTATCGTCAATCTGCAATAAAACACCCTCCACATTCAGGCTTAGAAAACCACAAATGCAGACGTGATAAAACCAGCCTCAATAAGGCTGGGCAGGGTGGTTTATGTGACCTCCAGTATACAGTATGGTCTCATTATACATTACTCCTGATACAAGAAGAGCACTGTAACCAACGGAGGAGCTGTCCAGCCAGAGCTGCTGTGGTAGGGAAGGGATTCAGACCGGATCGAGGGTAGACCCATCAGGAAGGACGTCCATGGTCTCTGAGGGTCTTTTCACTCTGCGGCCCGCCGTGAGGAGGGGCGACAGGGCTGGGCTCCGCTCTCCACTTCCTTTAGGGAAATGGAGCACATTCCTGAATCCAACCTAGAATTGCACAGGAATAATCACAAAGAGGAAAGAGAGAGAAAGGGAGGTGGGGGTCATCTGCACAACCAATTAAAGTTGAATGCAAAGGTCAAAGGTGATGGTATACAGTAACTACATATTCAGACAAGCGGGGCATTTTAACTGAAACCTGGAGTTGTTTTAGGAGATTTTTTTCCCCCATAAATATCAGGTTGAGGCAAGTTGTCACCAGCGTTATTCTTGTGTTATTTATATCCTTTTATAGTTTGCTATAAACTTTTATTTTTATATTTTCAGATTTAATTGTAACTTTAGTGTCATTTTAAATTTAATTGTAATTTTAGGGTCAGGGTTAGAGTTACCTCATGTTAACAATAATAACACTGGTTGTTATAAATGTCATAAATACATACTTTTTTCAATGTGTATTAAATGAACTGCATCTTTTTTTCTGGACAATAATAATGAAAATGTTCTATTAAAAATGTTCAATATGTTTTTGTTTTTTTTACCCATGACTTTAAAGTATGTCACTGTTAAAAAAAAAATATATATATATATATGATCAATAAATTATGACAACACGTGTTTTTAGATTGCTTTTACTTGTTTTTTTAAATCAGTTTAATGTAATTTAAGTTGAAATGACTTAAACATCCAAGTTGATTGTACTTAAAAATGTAAGGCAGCAACTTTTTTTAAATGCACATTTGTGATATGCACAAATGAACCTAGAAAGTGAAAAACATTCACTGGAGTAAAAAGTGTAACAACAATCTTCTTATTAGATGAAAGGGTTATTTATGGTGAGAGAAATGAGTTATTGGTGTTTGACACACAGCACAATTTTCATGGTAAATCCATTATGAATGGTGGAAACATTTCCAGACACTAATCCACACACATAAGCATTTACGGTCATTTGTCCCCCTCTTCTTATGAAGGCACGTGTGTAGGCTGGTCTGACAGGAATTAATCAAACTCTGATTTCTAAGGGATTATCCTGCAGCTCAATTAAATTTTCTCAGATTTGCAGTATTAAAACAATATCCCAGAATTTCCGGTTGGCTTTAAACATAATAAGAAAGCAATCCAGAGAACATCCTCATTATTGTCAAAGACAGGATTGGCCCACTTTAGGCTACTCTCATTTTTGTCATACAGAGAGCTATGTCGAGAATTTTGCTAGGAAATTTGGTATCCTTATCAGATTTATTATTAAATAAACATCTGCAGATGATGAGGATCATGTTGCTCATTTACTGTACATGACGAGAGTTATTTTTTAATTAAAGTTAAAATGTTTTGTTTTGATTTAATTAAACTTGGATTATACAGTTTATCATTACACCTGAAAATGCTCATGAAGTTTTTCTTTTCTGACTTTATGAAATATAGGCAAGGACAAACTAGGGAAATATGTTGTATGTAATGTAATGGTTCATATCTTCAAAAAGATGTTCTACACAGTGGACGTATGTTCAGGTTTAAGCGGAAACTGGTATCAGGATGCGTTTTGCACTTTCGTTGCAGAGGTCTTTCACTCAGAATGCATTTTTGTATTCCACTGTTCTGCTTTTCCATGTTTTCCAGGTTAAACAGCCTGTTTGCATCTATGTTCATACTTCAGAAGGATCTCAGCATCAGAAACAAGTGGATGGTGTATTTTAATGGCATCCCGGATAGCGTCAGAGGATTATATTTTTTTCAGAGCATTTTGTTTCGTAAACGAGGCGCAGTGTAGCCTAATGAAGAGTTCGCAAAGAAACGTCTCGGTTACATATGGTAACCCTCGTTCCCTGAGGGAGGGAACGGAGACGTAGGTCTGACTGACCAATAGGAATCTCGCTAGAAATGCCAATCTACTTCGAGTGAAACTAAAACAAGCCAATACACATTGGCATACAATCATTTGCATCAGCTGCGCGGCCCCGTTATCGCGGGTATGTAACGAGCAGCTGCTGTAATTACACTTCAGTTTTTTGCTGAGGAGACAAGCCTGATAAGCTGCCCGCCCCGGCGGGTGGCAGCAGATGTGGCGACGGGACCTACGTCTCCGTTCCCTCCCTCAGGGAACGAGGGTTACCGTATGTAACTGAGATGTTCCATATCAGTCAGTCACTACAACGTAGGTCTGACTGACCAATAGGAATCCCTACCAAAGCGCCACAGCCGCTGAACCCCATCCAGCGCCCCGTGCAAGCCTCTACACCTTCTTGCCTGGAAGGATGAAAGGAGGAGGCTTATGTCACCGGGTGAACAAACCGGAAACCAAAAAATTGTTGACTCGTTTCCAGGGGGAAGGAATGCCGGTGTAACACCGGGCCGGTGCTGGGTTTACCTGTCATGGCCGCCGACCATAACCAGCGCCAGCTGAAGCCAGTGAGTAGCGCTTCATTGAAGCATGTGTCCGGGAAAAAGGAGTGTAAAGAGAGGGGCTTGAAGCACAGTTGGAGGAGGAAAAATGCTCGGGCAGTAGGAAAGCTCTACAAGAGTGCGCGAGTGGATTGTAGCAGCGGCAGTGAGCAGTGACAGGTGCAGAAAGCAGCGGTTTAAGACCTGATCAGTGTTCTATGTTGAGTCCCCCGAGACATGCTCATTAAGTGAGTCTTTTAAAAGAAATCACGAACAGCAACGCAACGAAGTAAGTGAGAAAACTTCACAGAGAAAGAAGGAGAGTGACTGGCAGAAAAGAGAGTGGAAACCCACTGCAGGATTCACGCGATTCACCGAGGGAAAGTTAAGTGCACCCTTTTATGATTTACCTTCTGGAGAAAATCACATGTAAAGATTTACCATTACCAGTGTACGACTAACCTGTGTTTCTGGGCAGTGTGTGTTATCCTGTTGACAGAGCAAAGAACAGTAATGGTAACGGCTGGGAAGATCGCTGAATCTATGTTCATCTTCTGAGACCACTATTCCTTGGATCATTCACCCTATGAAGAGAAGAGAAACGAGTTGATTAATCACTGTGAAGGTAGAGTAAGTTTGCAGTGTCTGAAAGAGTGAAACAAACACGTGTGGAGATTTACAAAAGTGATTTATGCACAAGTGTGGTGAGATCAAACAACTGTGTTTTCTCTGAGTCTCTGATGGATGAAATTGACCCATAACTTTGAAGATTCGTTCAAACTGATCTGTCCCCTCTGCTGCTCTGTGAACAGAGAGTCTACCGCTGCATTCTGCTATTGTTGTCCTGTGGTAAGCGAAGATTCAGTTATTAACTGTTGGATTCTGTACTCACCATTGCTGTTATGTGAACAGAGAAATTCTGCGGTCCGCTGCTGCATTCTGCTATTGTTGTCCTGTGGTAAGCGAAGATTCAGTTATTAACTGTTGGATTCTGTACTCACCATTGCTGTTCTGTGAACAGAGAAATTCTGCCGTCCGCTGCTGCATTCTGCTATTGTTGTCCTGTGGTAAGCAAAGACTCAGTTATTAACTGTTGGATTCTGTACTCACCATTGCTGTTCTGTGAACAGGGATTCTGCCATCCGCCGCTGTATACTGCTATTGCTGTTCTGTGAGTCTGCTGACTGCTGTGTTTGATCTGCTGCCGCTCTACGAGCTGATTCAATGAGTCTGACGACGAGAAAAGCCACTGTCTGTCCTATGAGCTATTCAACGAGTCTGACGGCGAGAAAAGTCACTGTTCGTCCCACGAGCTATTTAACGAGTCTGACGACGAGAAAAGCCACTGTCTGTCCCACGAGCTGACTCAACGAGTCTGACGACGAGAAAAGCCACTGTCTGTCCTACGAGCTATTTAACAAGTCTGACGACGAGAAAAGTCACTGTTCGTCCCACGAGCTATTTAACGAGTCTGACGACGAGAAAAGCCACTGTCTGTCCTACGAGCTTATTCAACGAGGCTGACGACGAGAGAAGTCACTGTCCGTCCCACGAGCCCACCCAGAGAGGAATATATTTACCTGAAGAATGGAAGAATACCTACCAGCCCTCCCCTCCCTGTATCGTACCAAAGCCACAGCCCCGAACGTCCCTGCCCCTGATTTTATCCCTTTTTAATTTTAATAAAAAAACTTACTTGGCCCTTGGCCTTAACATCGGTGACACTTACACAGAGTGTATCTGTCACTGTTGTTCCGTGATAACCCATACAGTGAGATATTGGATAACACTGGGAAAGTGTGCCCTTTCTGTTTAGGAAGGAGAACGCTGCGGAAGCCACTTCTTCAAAGAGTTATGTGGAAAATACATATGGACTAACCCGAAGGTTGTACTGCATATGAAATAATGGGTGACTTAGCCCAAGGGAAAGACATTGGCTTCAGTCTTAGGAGCAGCCGTGGGAAATATACACATATGGGATCCCCGTAGGGTCACACATATGGAACCCTGCCCAGATCCGGTTCTCAAGGATTCAGCGGATAAAGGCCTGGCACCGGACGCTCTGCCATGTCCGGGCCGAGGGTGTTGGAGGACTCGACAGGTTTCTCACTCTGGAGAAATAAGGGTGCACAGTAGGGTGCAGCAAGCTGACAGAGCCGGGCCTCTCAGTGCTTCTATCCGATTAGGGTGAGAACACGGGAGGAGACTGGCTCTACAAGTAGGCTTTACTATCTAGCAAACGTGTTAGGTGTAGCCCAGCCCGCAGCTCTACAGATATCTGTTAGCGAGGAGCCACATGCCAGCGCCCAGGAGGATGCGACGCCTCTTGCGGAGTGTGCTTGCAACCTGAGCGGGCAGGGCACGGCTTGTGCTTGGTAAGCCAAAGCAATGGCATCCACTATCCAGTGGGCCAACCTCTGCTTGGAGACAGCCTTTCCCTTCTGCTGGCCTCCGTAACAGTCAAAGAGCTGGTCTGAGGTCCTGAGACTTTGAGTTCTGTCCACGTACAAATGCAGGGCGCTATCGGGACAGAGCAAAGTCAGGGCTGGGCAGGGCCGCACTGGGACACATTTTCAGGCCGGGAAATCTTACACCCATCCAGGCCATCCACCCAAATAAAATTTAGAAACACGGACAGCCCTGTTTTTACATTTATTTCACAGACTATAACATAAAAACATAAACAACAAACCTAGAAGTAAAGCAGTCCTAATATCAAATGGGTCTGCACATAACGTTATACAAGCATTTACTCTAGAAGTCCAGCTGTTTCCTCTCTACTTCTCACTCATAAATGTATATAAACTGCAGAAGAGAGGTTAAACAAAAAATGTTAGCTTAGAAGGTCAGCAGGTTGCGTAAGACTTTTTAATTAGATAAATGTATTCAAAAAAATGTAATAAAATTATTAATAAAAATATTTGTATTACCTTATTAAATGTATGCATCATCTTTCATGTCAAATTCTTACATTTGATCAATAAATTCAGTTTTAATAAGACACTATAGGGCTGTTACCCATCAAATTAAATAATTTGCACTGCAAAATTACAACTGCAATAAATGCTGTTATGAGATTGATGTTTTAAATAAATGTTTGAATATACATATAAAAAAAATGCAATACTTAAACATTAAACTAAACCGCCAATAGGTGGCGGCAAGTGACCGTCTTAATTAGTGAGTCATTGAGTCAATCAAACAAAAGATTTGTTCAAAACGCTGAATCATTCAGTAACAAAACACCACGCTGCTATTGCTTTCCTTTGGAACTATTTTTGTCGGTGAAATAGAACAAAAACAGTTAATATTCTTGTTTGTGTCTAAAATGTAAGTAACTAAATATTAAATATTAACTATGCTACTTGTTTTTTGAACAATCAATGTAACATTTTCAATCGTGATAATATTCAGCAAAACAGCTCCCTTAGTTGTGTTATGTTAAACTAAATCATATGTTATAAATAAAATAAAAAAAACAATTCAAATTTTTACCTCAGTACATTTCTTCTGTGAGTTTTCTGTGTGCTGTTTCACTCATTTGTTTTGATTTCTCCACGAATGTAGACGAGTTAACAAAGAAAAAAGTACAGTATTTACAGATGAAACTGACCTGCACTTGAAGGCCTGAACAGGCAGTAATTTTGCAACATTTTGGAGTGCTGTCTCTTTCTTTCCCCTTTCCCTCTCTGCTCCACCTGGCCGTTTTCTCTCCATCATCGGGCGCTGCTCGCATTTTTTGTTTAACTGTTTGGCTGAGGCGTAAAGTCGAATTGTAAGTTAGCCTTCCCATTCAAGACTAACAGATTCGTGATTTTATTTATTTATTTATTATTATTATTATTATTATTAATGATAATAATAATAATTTTATTGAATGACGAATTTGAAAATGATCACTGGTAAAGGTAGTAATATAAAATGATAATAAAAAAAAATATATAAAAAATGCTGGCTGGCAGCAGGCCAAATTAGTCGCCAGGCCACCGGGAATTCTCCCGGTGCTCCCGGTGGCCAGTCCGGGCCTGGGGCTGGGTCTGCCTTCTCCAAGGGCAGCGCTTGCAGGTTCACTACCTGGTCCCTGAAGGGAGTGGTAGGAACCTTAGGCACATAGCCAGGCCGGGGTCTTGACACCACATGGTTGTCACCCGGCCCGAACTCTAGGCATGATTCGTCGACACGTCTCGTGGACGGCGCCCGTGCTGAAGTGATGGTGTTAAGTACCTCTGGGGGTAAGTCACCTAGAACCTCCGCGTCCCGTCCAGGGACCAGACATGGAGTTTCCAGAGGTCTGGACGCGGGTGCCATATGGTGCCCCGTCTCTGAGTCAGAAGATCCTTCCTCAGAGGAATGGGCCAGGGAGGGACTGTCACAAGGAGCATGAGTTCTGGGAACCAAGTCCGGGTGGGCCAATGGGAGCCACCAGAAGGACCTGCTTCTCATCCTCCCTGACTTTGCACAGTTTCTGCGCAAGTAGGCTCACTGGGGGAAATGCATATTTGCGGAGGCCCCGGGACCAGCTATGTGCTAGTGTGTCCGTGACGAGTGTTCCCTCGGTCAGGGAGTAAAACAGCTGGCAGCGGGAGGTCTCTAAGGAGGCACACAGGTCTACCTGAGCCTCACTAAACTCTCTCCAGATCAGCTGGTCCGCCTAGGGGTGGAGTCTCCATTCTCCCGGAAGCACAGCTCGTGATAGCTCGTCGGCCACACGGTTGAGAACACCGGGGACATACATGGCTCAAAGCGAACTCAGATGCTTTTGACTCCATTGGAGGAGATGGTGGCCTAATTATAGGCCTAATTAAATATAATGTTTGAATCAAGTTGAATCCAATTGTTTTGAGTCCAGTTTCCCTCTCTCTCACCCTTCTTGCAGTGTCTGACAAGGTCATCAATGAGTGTGTTCAGTTTAGTTTGTGTTTCACTACTCAAGTGCATCATACAACAGCATGATTCTAAATTGCTATCATCCTGTTATCATGTAAGTAAACCTTGTTTTGATTTGTGGAGCCGATTTCCCAAACTTTTCTTGAGCTTCCCATTAAACATCTGCAACAAAGGGATCATTGTGCAATAGCAGATGCTGGAGGTCTTAATGTTGGATTCTGGGTAAAACCACACAGAAAACGGGGAGAATGGGACAATTTTAGCATTTGTTTGTTTGTTTTTTTTCTCATGTATTTAACACAAAGCTTTGAAATTCGACAATAGCTGTCAACACCCAGGTCAGTTAAAAGTAATTGAGGCAGATGTTGGGCTAGCAATAAACAAAGATTATATTAATTTAGCACTCATGTGTATAATTGTAAAGGTGGTATGTAAGGCATTTAACATGAAGGTCTCTGTCTGTATGTATGTGTACATATTTGAAACACATCCCCCAAAAACATACATATCCTCAGATTAAAAAAGGATATGCTGTAATAGTGACAAGCAGGACAAGAAGGAAAAATCATAAAATACATATTCAAACCCAAAAGCTACACTTAAAAAAAATGTCCTTTTTTTTTTTTTTTTACCAAATCTGACAAGCAACAAGAAAACATGTAACCTTTAAAGGAGAGATAATTGTTCAAAACAATGTAAGATTTGATATGCCGTTCAAAAAGAGATTGGTAAGTTTTTTTTTTAATTTTTTCTCTAATGATCACCCAGGCTGCATTTATTTGATCAAAAATACAGTAAAATCATAACATTTTGAAATATTATTTCAATTTAAAATAACTGTTTTCTTTTTAGGTATAATTTAAAATTTACTGTATTCCTCTGATGCAAAGATGAACTTTCAGTATCATTACTCCAGTCTTCAGTGTCACATGATTCTTCAGAAATCATTCTGATATGATGATTTGATGCTCAAGAAACATTTCTGATTATTATCAATGTTGAAATCAGTTGTTCTGCTTAATATTTTTGTTGATTTTTTTTTTCTTTCCATGCTGGGTTCTTTAATGAATAGAAAGTTCAAAAGAACAGCATTTATTTGAAATAGAGGTTTTTTAATTATACATTCAGCAATGCAAATTGTTGATTGGGACATTTTAATTGCTACAGTGATCAGGAAAACACATCAAATATCTGTTTTTTAAACATTGTCATTGCTGAATCAACATGATAGAATAAGCAGATTATAACTCTGGTTTACGGTACGACTTCAGTTTGGTGACAGACATCTATCGACTGGCTTTTAGTGGTCTCGCTGTTTACTCCACACCATTAGAGTTGATGACAAGATTGACTATAACTCTCTGGATATTTCTACCAATGACATAACAATGACGCTAGTGCTCCTCCAATAAATGTAAACTGAGTTCAATTAGTTGCGGTTGTTGTGTGTTCATGTCTCCCATGGTTCTGGGCTGGAGGCTCCACATGAGGAGTGCAGTCTGAGGCTTTTGAAGTGAGTTTTCCTGTTCTGTCTGATCTGGTTGATCTGATCCAGGCAAGACACGTTTATTTATATAGCACATTTCATACACAATGGCCATTCAAAGTGCTTTACGAAAATAATTAAAATAATCACAAAATAAAAGCAAGGAAAATTAAAACAGTTATAAAAAAGAGATATATGATACAGTTATAAATTGAATTAAAAGAGTAAAAAGATGATATAGATAAACTTCTCATTGTCAGAACGTCGGCTCATTATTGGCTAGCTCCTGGGTTAACACACATATGACCAGCATCGGCCAATATTGAGTCTACATTCTGACGTAGAACCCGGAAACGCTGCACAGTTTACACTACGTCAACAGCGTAGGAGAATGATGTGGAACAGAAGAGATTGTTGAATGATGTCGTTATTCTGGGGTGTTTTGCGCACCAAAAGTATTCTCCTCGCTTCATAATATTAAGGTTGAACAACTGTAGTTACATGGACTCTTTTAACAATGTTTTTACTACCTTTCTGGGCCTTGAAAGTTGCAATGACGTTGCTGTCAGTGGAGGGACAGAAAGCTCTCATTTGTGTTCTAAAGATGAAAGAAGGTCTTACGGGCTTGGAACGACATTAGGGTGAGTAATAATTACATAATTAAAATTTTTGGGTGAACTAACCCTTTAACTGTCATGTAATCGAATGCACAGCATGGTGGGATATCATAGGCAGCGAATGACACATGGGGTGCTTCTCAAACGGAAGGCTGTATCCTTGTGAGGCTACTTCCTTCCCAGTCCAGTCATTCAGAGGCGTGTAGGCTAGAGTCCTCCTCAGGCATTAAACCGAATGAAACGTTCAAGTAAGTGAGCATGGCTGCGTACATTTTAGGTTTAAGAAGGGCGCTCACGAGCGCCCCCTGTGCGGTCGATATCCACCCTCGATGAGCACCTTTGCAGAGCACTGGTGCGTGCTCCGCAGCAGACTTCTTTCCGACAAGTGCCGTTTCATCATGAATCGCAGGAAGGCCGGGAGTGCTTAGGGTGCCATTTGGGACAGGGCCAAAGGCTGCCTTTCAATGATCCTTTAAATTGAGACGTCCTTCAGTGGCGCTTGGTGACGTGGCAGCCTAGATATGCAGCCTTATTAGAATGCAGTCTTCCGATTGTGAAGCACCTATATGCTTCAAAAACCGATCAGATGAAGATATCTCAGTACAAGATGTAACTAGAGCTTTGGATTTGGATGTATATGTTGCCTTCCTACCTCCGTATCCTGCAGCATTGTTTCAGCTTTCGAACGCAGCCAAGTGTTTTGGGTTACTTGATAATTATTGGCAAGTGTGTGAAGCACAACTTTATTTTCATTATATTTTCGTTACATGTCAAAATTGCGACTGTGTTTTTCATAATTGGTGTCTGTTTACATAATTGTGAATTTTCATAATTGCAAATTTATCTCATTGCAACTTTATTTTTCATAATTTCATTATTACATCTAACAATTGCGTCTGTTTTTAGAATATTTTTCAACATTATTTTTCAAAATTGAGATTTTTTCACTGATTTTGATAACTTTATATCTCAAAGTCACATTTGTATTTGTCAGAACTGCATCTTTATTTTCCCAAATTTAAACTTTATTTTTCAGAACTGTGACTATATATATCTCAGTTGCAACTTTATATATCATTGTGCTGCGGTTTTATGCTGCAAAATGTAGCTTTATATGTCACAATGTGGTTATTAATCATACAATGTGACCGTTTTAAAGTTTATCTCACAATAAAGATGACTTGAAATAAGCAATAAAAAATTGTTTGGGTGAACTATCCCTTTAAATCTTCTATTAAGCTCTGCAAGAGCAAGCTATTAGCACAATAACGTTTTCCTTTTAGGCCTACTGTAACTAGTCCTACACTAAAGTCCGGTTGGATGAAGGAGATGTTTTTAACAATTATTTTTGTCCAGGAGCAACCATCTACTAACGCTTTTCCACTGGATGGTACGGCTCAGTACGGTTCGGCTCGGCGTGGCACGGTTCGGCTCGCTTCGCTTTTCCACAGCGTGGTACGACTCGGCTCGGCGCGGTACGGCTCGGTTTGCTATAGCTGGGTTGCTTTTCCACTGCAGTTAGTACCGCTTCAAAGTGGCTGGGATTATGACTGATCGGTATAGTTTATCCGCTCCTCGGCAACTAGCAAGTTGTTAGTTGCCGAGGAGCGGTAACAAGAGGGACGCCTGCGGTTCTCGTCCACTGACCACGATTCAGCCATTTCTTTTTTGGAAGTTTTTTTTTCTTCAAGCAAGTCAAGCAAGTAGTTTTAAAACATTGGAGGCTGTTACTGGCTATTTAAAGGGTAACTAAACCCCTGGTCAAAGCCTGACTCCACCCACTGGCAATATTTGAAAAATGCTGGAAAAGTGGGCAGAGCCCAGCAGAGATAGAGGCGACGGACCGAGGGCGGGGCTGAGTGGGGGGGGTGTGCACATCTGAGACCCGTAGTGACAGCTGCTGTCAAACTAGCTAAAATGGAGTGACGCAAGTAGCTTTGCAACAGAGCGGTCATTTGAAGTCGAGAACTTTTCTCCCCCACCTTCAAGTGGAGGAGGGTGAATTGTCTGTGGACACCAGCTCAAACTGCGGTCTTGACTCCCGCATCGCGATCGGCATCCGATTATTCTTATATTCAGTCATTTTGAGGTAATTTTTCCCAGGATTATTATTACTATTACGTTCATTATATTTTGCTGCTATGTGAAAAAAATAATCAGCAAATCGCGCCGGCGCGTTTGTCGACACCAGAGGATTAACTTTAGCCTTATAAGAAGGAACATAAATTGTGATTAAAAATATATGCTGACTCACATCATGACGCCGCTGCGGTGGTGGAGTTCATGCAGGAAGAGGTATGAAGAGCAGCGTTTGGCAGCACGAGCTGTGTGGAGAAGCCCATTTCCACCTCCATTGCGTTGGAGAAGCAATCCCACGTAAAATGCAGGTTGCACACTTGAGCGATAGGCGAGACTAACTACCTAGGCGAGTCTAACTACCTAGGCTACACAAAATAATCTAAATAACTATATAAATGCTATGCTAACTAGATGCTAATATATACAGTATCTATCCTGATCGTTTTCAATACTTGTAATTCCAACTCCTGACTCGCTACAGTAGTTTTGACGGGCCCGAGATGCTCTTATACCAGGGGCTGCCAAGGGCGTGGTGAGCTCGCACCAAGGGCGTGACAGAGTGACGTCAGAGAGTATTCTACGTCAGAGAGTACCCCTACTGCAGGAGCTTTCCGTTTAACCTGAAGAGGGCAGCACTCAGACGTTTTTACACCACATATTTGAAAATTAAAACACTTTATACCCAAATGTCAAAAAATTTACTCGAATCAATGAACAGCATTTATGAAGCTCCATTCTTACTGATAATTAACTAAAAAAAGTTGTTTTAGTGTTTAGTTACCCTTTAAATCTAGCGGGTTTGATGTCTCGCAAATACAATGACGCTGGTAGTGACGATTCTGTCTGTCTGACCAAACAGTGATCTACAGTGCTTCCACGTCACATTTTAGTATCGGTACGGTACACTTGGAACCTCAACAGAGGTGTTACCATTTAAAGCGAGCCGTACCGTACCGTACCATGCAGTGGAAAAGCGCCACAAGTGAGCCGTGCCGAGCCGAGCCGTACCGTACCATGCATTGGAAAAGCGCCAAAGCGTGCCGTACCGAACCGAACCGTACCGTACCATGCAATGGAAAAGCGCCATACATGGCAAAATCAAGGTAAGCATCAGGATTTCATATTATGAAACATTCTAAGCACAATAAACAGCAATAATTATGGATGTTGCTAATGCTAACAATCAGACATCATACATGCAGGCCTTCTTAGCAAATGTAAGATGTAAGCAGCTTATGTTTGATACTCCTTGCCAACTTTAAATAAGCTAATGTCTCATTACTGGACAGTTTATTATAGATGTAAACTACTTTGAACCTTGAATGCCATTAAGTCAAAACTACGTCAAGCACATATGGTTTGTTTTTGCCAGGAGGTTTTTAAATTTTGCCGGTGCTCAGCTGTTTTTCAATATTCCTTCAGCTTGCTTTGTTTGTTAAAAATGTCAGTCAGGAGATTTTGCTTCCATGTGAGGACTGAAATGGCCTTTATCCAGCTGGTCAGAGTCCTCATTCATGCTGCATTAGTGGTAAATGTGTGGAGGTCCAAATCTATCTCTATACTGTCTGTGTCTGTTACTCTCAGGGACAGAACACGTCCCACTTTCCAGTAATAAGATGAAGCATTTTTGGAATCTGTGAGTAATGATGGTGTAAGGATGAGTCTTAGCTTGATATGCACTTAGATACACACTGGTGGACTCCTGTGTACTGTCTCAAGTAGTCAAAATTGGACAGAAATGATCTGGAACACGTCAGCGGCAGACGATTTGGGAGGTTTTCTCTCCCCTTCTGTGTCTCTTGCGTTTTTCCCAAAACAACATATTTTAATGTCTACAGAGACAAATGGTCTGCCTATATAGCCATCACTAGTAAAATTAAATCAAGGTGAGTCATACATATTTGTTTTGTGTGTGCTTGTGTGCCAGATATCTACATTATAAACTCTTATGTTCTTCTACTCTGGGGTTAAAAAATTCAATAAACTACAGATTAAAGTTTTGCATATGAACCAATTTGTACCTTAGGACCATTTCGGCAAATTACATGTTATTTAAATGTACTTAAAAATATTAATTTAATTGCAATTAAATTTAAATTTAATTATTTATTTAGCACATATAATATTAATCTCAGATTTTCATTGAGGGCATACTCCACACAGTGGCCCTCATTTATCATTCTTGCGTAGAAACGGGCGTATATGTTGGCGTAAGATTATGCTTACACTCCTCTCACCGCCTGATTTATGAAGCTGTGCGTACCTTTGAAATCCAGGTGTACGCAATACCTGCCCTTGATAAATGCCGCGGCTGAAAACGATCGTCATTAGAATAACACGCCCCTATATATTCAAGTATCCGCTTCCCCCACACCTTCATTTTACGCCATGGACACACGGAAGACGGCAAAGAGGAGACACTTCTCTGGAGATCGAGACCATCACCATCATGAAAAATTGTCATTAAATCAAACAACAATATTGTTGATGATAAATTCAAAGTTAATTATATTTTTTTCAAAACGCTATAAATCCATCCATTTTTTGTCTAAAAAAACAACAACAAAAACAACAACAAGAGAACATGCAACATATAATCAGGGACTCATACTATGAATTAATATAAATTAAGTAAGTGCAACTGCATGAAATAAATAAAAGCCAAACAAAATGAATAGTAAAATAAATTAAATAGTAAAAATTAAAATAAATATTTCCAATGTCACGTTCCAATATTGTCCACCACATAAAACAAATAATTTAAAAATAACACACAAATACAGTCCTTAAATACAACAATGTTAAAAATACATTCAAATCATTTAGTAACACATTCAGCCTAATAGTCATTCGTGCCGAACTTGAAAAGTAATGCTAACAATATTCAGGCCTACTATTAGGCTACGTGTTGTAGCCATTAACTAAGTGCATTTAGTTTCATATTTGTTAAAAAATAATAATGTTATTTTTCCCCCATCTATGTTTATTATGAAAAGTGAACATAGGCTAAGATAGGATGCGCAATAAATCGGTAATAAAAACACCAATAAAACTCAGTATATGCCTCACAGACATGAGAAATATATCTATAAAGAAAGCTTGCAATGTCATTAAACGAAACAATTATAAACGAAAAGAAATAGGCTACTCTCTCTACATTTACATTACATTTACATTTATTCAGTTAGCAGACGCTTTTATCCAAAGCGACTTACAAATGAGAAAACAATAGAAGCAGTTAAACTAACAGTAGGACAACAATACGCAAGTGCTATAACCCCTCTCAGTTTAACTTCAGTGCATTTTTTTTTATAGAATAGAAGAGAAGAGAAGAGAAAGTGAAGAGAAAGTGTTAGTACTACTGAATCAAGTGCTGTCGAAAAGTGCTCTCTATAGGCGCGTTCACTACGGAGATGGTGATCATCAATTTCATCTTTGCAGACACAACACTAGTTTATTAATAGAAATAAAATACAAATTTATTTTTAAAAATGGCGTTTATCGCGTTTTGGAAAAGAGCTCCTCATATCTTTTAGTTTGTCAGTGCGTTTTGTGGTGTAAGGAATTGTTTTTCTGCGCATTTCCGCACTAACTCTAAACGTGCGTACATGTATACACCACCTCCTGCCCTGGTAGGATTTGAGCGTGCCATACGCCAACGTCCATATTGATAAATATCAAAGTCACCGTGGTTTTGGGTGTACGCCAGGTGTACGCTGGAAATTTGGTGTACGCACTTTTGATAAATGAGGGCCAGTATGTGCATGTTAGAAGAGATATGAGTAGGGCCTACATATGATTGCATTGGTGAGTGACTGTCTGTCAATGGAAACAGTCCATGCTAATGCAGAGATCCTCCACATTTATCAAACACTTATTAAGCGATATGAACACATGCTGATGTTATTACAGGTCGGAAGGCATCAGGGGAGCTGGACTCCTCCACACTGCCACTCACATTCATTCTCTTCCCTCCTTCCTCATCTGCTGTTATTCTCTGTCACTCCCCATTTGTTCTTCCGCTCACCCTCTGAGGCCTGCAGCATTGCTCTACTGGCCTCTCTTGCACATTATCTCTTGTAAACTCACTCCCCTGATTTCTAAGTCAGCCACCTTTTTCATCTTCATGCTATCTTTCACTGTAAAAATTGAATTGCAACAACAAATCAAGGCAGAATTGAGATTTGAGTTAACACTTCGTTTAGCCAATTTGAATTAAAATTTTCATTAAAAATGTCAAATTTTTTTTGATCAGCTAATAACAATTGCCAGTGTTTTATTTTTAAGAGCCTACACAGTGGAGTTTTTTTTATGATATTCTTATTTTAAATTACATTTTGATTATAAATTATATTATGAGCATAAGATAATAGATCAGCTTCATTTAACTACAATATTCCAATTAAGAAAACTCGGTTACTAACGTAACCTCGGATCTCTCTAGAAGAGGGAACGAGTATTGCGTAAGCTAGCTTATGCTACGGGTAAAGTCATCTTTGCTCGAGATATTGAAGGCAAAAATTATCCTTAATTTTATTTTTATTTTCAACGCAGTGCAGCAGCTAGCAGACCTAGAGCAGGCCATACTGCATGCTCATTGGTTGCCCTGCGGCAACTGCTGCAACCTACCACTTAGCCTCGCGTGTGACGTCACGTCCAATGAGGGCGCTTCGCGCCCTTACGTGTCATAGCCCGCCAAAATGGGGGTGGCTTAGCGTATAAAAGCCAGGCTCGTAGGTTGTCTCATTGGTTTCATCAGCTGAAGCGATAAGACGCTCGTGGCGCTTGCACGGTCAGGTTACGCAATACTCGTTCCCTCTTCTAGAGAGAACGGAGGTTACGTTAGTAACCGAGTATCGTTCTCTTACGAGAGGTTCTCTCGTATTGCGTAAGCTAGCTTACGCTACGGGAACCCATTGTCAACGCCGTGCGTGCCAAGCCTCCACTTCATGAGACCCAGCGATTCCCGGGGAACATAGATAAGTGGGAAACAGGTGGCCAGCAATGAGGGCCAGCACATGTTAGAAGCACATATAGGGTATACAGAGCGGCGTCGCCAGTCCATACCTATTCAACCTATAGTGCAGCTCAACCAGGAGAGCTAACGTTGGGTGAGGGAAGTCCGCGGATGATAATCTGGGCAGGACAACACACTGCTCACACTGACAGAAGTATAGCCTGCAAGGCGGGAACTTCCAGGTTATAAAACCTAACAAATGTGGACGGAGAGACCCAGCCTACTGCCTCACAAATGTCATGAATGGAAATTCCGCTGGACCAAGCCCACGATGAGGCCACGCCTCTGGTGGAATGCGCCCTAACGCCCAAAAGGCATTGCAGACCTTTAGACATATAAGCAAATGTGATAGCTTCCACTATCCATCCGGACAGGCTGTTTCACGGCGTCGAGACCCTTGGTGCGCCCACCAAACGAGACAAAGAGCTGTTCCGAGCACCTGAAAGAGGCGGAGGGCGTAATGTAAATCCTGAGCGCCCTGACGGGGCAGAGGAGATTCACATTACCCTCACTGTCGGATGCAGGCAGAGCCAAGAGAGAAATGACCTGCGCTCTGAATGGGGTGCCCAATATTTTAGGGACATAACCATGTCTTGGCTTGAGGATGACTTTAGAGTCATTTGGCCGGAACTCAAGACACACAGCACTAACAGATAGCATGTGTAGATCCCCCACACGTTTAACTGATGACAGAGCTGTCAGAAAAACGGTTTTGAGCGAGAGGTACTTTAGGTCCACGGAGTCTAACGGTTCAAAGGGGAAAGCTTTCAGGGCATCTAGGACCAGTGAAAGATCTAAGATGGGAACCGAGGGGGGTCACGGGGGAAGCGAATGACGAGCTCGTTCCTTCCTATTGACTGGCCGCGCGTCGACTCAGCGAACGCTACAACGGCTGCCGCGTCGACTCAGCGAACGCTACAACGGCTGCCACATAGACTTTAAGCGTGGATGGGGACCTGCCCTTATCCAACAGCTCCTGGAGGAAGCTAAGCAACCCCGGGACCCCGCACATTCGTGGGTCTAGATCTCTATCGGCGCACCATTTGGAGAACACCGACCATTTAGACGCGTAAAGCCGACTCGTAGAGGGGGCTCTGGATTGCGTGATCGTGTTCATCACTCCCTCTGGCAGCACAACGGGTATCCGTTGATCAACCATGCATGTAGAGACCAGCGCTCTGAATGGGGATGCCAGATTGAGCCGCGGGCTTGAGAGAGGAGGTCTCTCCTCACCGGAATCGGCCAAGGGGCTGTGTGGGACAGCCGCATCACCTCCGGGCACCAAGTTTGATTCTCCCAGCGCGGGGCTATAAGGAGCACCGAGTGGCGCGTTTCCCTGACTCTCTTGATTACCTGTGGTAACAGAGAGACCAGAGGGAAAGCATAAAGTTGTAGGCTGGGCCAGATTTACGCTCAGAGGGCAATGAGCGTTGTCTTTTGACGCAAAGAGGTTGACTTTCGCTTTGCCGAAAAGGCGCCATAGTAACTGGACTGTTTGGGGGTGCAAGGACCATTCCGCCAGGGGGATGTGGTTCCTGAACAGTGTGTCTGGACCGTCGTTCAAATGGCCTGGCATGTGCACGGCTCTCAGCGAGCGCAGGCGGCCCTGAGACCACATAAGAAGGCGTTCCGTCAGATGGCAGAGGTTTCTGGATCTGACGGCGCCCTGACGGTTTATGTAGGACACCACCGACATGTTATCCCAGCGGACCTGTACATGGTGGTCCTGTATGAACGGGAGGAAGCATTTGAGCGCGTTCTCGACCGCTATCATTTCCAGACAGTTTATGTGGAAGTGTTTATCTTGGTCCGACCACAGGCCAAAGGTTGGTCTGCCCTCGAAGACGGCGCCCCAAACAAGGTTGGATACGTCCGTCGAGATGACCAATCGGTGTGAAACAGCCTCCATCGTCAATCCCCACTGGTACCAGTCGGCCGCTAACCAGGGCTGCAGAGCCGAAATGCAGCTCTGAGTCACTCTGATTCGCCTGTAGCCTGAAACCCAAGCCCGGTGAGGCACTTGGGAGTTCAGCCAGTGTTGTAGCGGGCGCATGCGCAGCAGGCCCAGCTGAAGCACTGCCGCAGCTGATGCCATACAGCCTAGCATTCTCTGGAATGTCTTTAGAGGTATAATTCTGCCTTTCTGGAAAGACGCAGCTAGCTGTCGAACACGGCGCGCGCGCTGTGTCGATAAGCGGGCCGTCATAGCCACCGAGTCCAGTTCTATTCCTAGGAAGGAAACTGACTGACTGGGCAGTAATGACCTCTTGGTCCAGTTGACCGTGAGACCCAAGCTTTCCAGATGGCTGAGAAGCACAGCTCTGTGAGATATCAGTTCCATCTCTGACTGGGCTAAAATCAGCCAATCGTCTAAATAGTTCAGAATTCGCAGCCCTTTCACTCTCAAGGGGGCGAGAGCCATATCCATGCATTTCGTAAATGTACGGGGTGCTAAGGATAGGCCGAACGGGAGGACGGTGTATTGATATACCCGACCGTCGAAGGCAAATCTCAAGAATGGCCTATGATGCGGGGCTATCGGAATCTGAAAGTATGCATCTTTCAGATCGAGAGAAACGAACCAGGTACTGGTTCTATGGCCCCTTTGCACAGCAGTTTGGCTATTTCTGCACGGAGTAGATGTGCTACAACCGCTTTCACTTTCATCTCGCTCCGAGCTCGAAAGTGAGGCTTATCGTGCTTAGCACCCAATCTGTCGCACCTGGAATAGCCTTCCATGCTTCTACATGTATAGCTATTCCGTTGGCCTCGTAGCGCGGGCTGGGAAACTGTACCGGAGGCGTGAGCGGGGTGCGCGCACTCTCTGATCTCAGTAACGGCGGCTCGCCGACAGCTGTAACTGCCTGAGCCACTTGATGTGACCCTATAACTGGGAATGGGGAACATTTCGTGGCGATATTTATTGTGAGCGGAGCCTGGGGCGAAGTGTTTGTCCGTAAGCGTGAGTGCTCGTGGGCGGTCACGTGACTTACGTTCATAACATGGCCGCTGTGAGGCTGTTGCCGTGTAACAGAGCGTGCAGCGAGTAGGTGTGAGCACAGATTTGTGGGCACATTATCTACATCTAGCACTCGAGCTGCGTTTGCCAGCTTTATGAGAGTGGGCTCTGTGAGCATGTGAGATACATGGGGCATAGTGTTTACATGTAGGGGTGAGCACTGACTTGTGGGCACGTTTTCTACACATAAAACACACTCGGCGTGAGCCGGGTAACCAGAGTTTATACTCTTTTTGAGATTTATCTGGGTCGCTGTAAAAACGGCGTTTGTGTGCAGGCGAGCGGGCTGTGTTGCAGACTCGTTGGCTGCTATATGTATGTCTGCAGTAGCCTTCACCGAGGGGAATGACAGGACGAGATGCTTTGACGGCGGTCCGGCCGCGGTGAGACCAGCGCGTCTTTTCCTCACTAGCGTTGCTAGGAGGGCTTTCCCTGCTAGGGCTTCAGCACAACCCTAGGTCGGGGTCCCCAGGGGGGAGGCGGCCTGCGACCGGAGGGGAGATCTAGGTAAGCCACCCTGTCGACGCTGCGGAGGCTGGGGCTGGGCTGGGCGCTGGCTAGCTTGACGTGCAGGCGGCTCGCGTGGGCGGCTTACGGAAGAGCTAGCTCGTTGCGGCAGTTAAAGGCTCATGGCCTGTGTGGTCTTCTGCACTTCGGAGAAGCGGTCGACGATCCCGTTTACCGCTGGGCCGAAGAGACCGGAAGGGGAGAGCGGCGCGTCTAGGAACACCGACCGTTCAGCTTCCCCCATATCCGCGACCGTCAGCCAGAGATGCCTCTCTGTGACGGTAAGCGAGGCCATGCATCTGCCCATCGCCAGTGCTGCAGATTTAGTGGCGCGAAGAGAGAGATCCGTCACGCTCCTCAAATCCGTAATGGCGGCCGGGTCCTTGCTTTTCTTGTCCCACTCAGGGAGGAGATCAGTCTGAAGGATTTGCAGCACGGCTATTGAATGCAGGGAGGAAGCAGCTTGTCCGGCGGCGGCGAAGGCGCGGCCAACAAGGGCTGAGATAGTTCTGCAGGCTTTGGACGGGAGGGCAGACTTTGAGCGCCATCTCGCGGAGGGCGGGCAAAGGTGCGCTGCGACCGCCACTTCCACTGTGGGGATAGAGGTGTATCCCTTCTCGGCAGCGCCGTCCACTCGGGAGAGCGTCAAGGAGACATTAGCGGGAGCCTCGCGGAGAATGGTGCGTTCCACGATTTTGACAGCTCAGCATGCAGCTCTGGCAGAAAGGGTGCAGATCTGGAAACGGGCTGGGGGCGGCGGCTGTGCAGGAAACAGCCGTCGAGCCTATTGGGTGCGGCCTCCATTCGGCGGTGACCAATCGAGCCAGAGTTGGTCGACGGCCTTAGAGAGGAGGTGCATTAACTCGGCGTCCACACCTGCCCGAGTCCTGCTGGATTCCTGGACGGATGAGGAGGCGGAGTGATGTGAACTCGACCACTCCTCACTGTCCGACGCCAGGATGGAACAGCTGTCCAGTGAGTGGCCTCCTTCAGCCTCGTCCCCTGAGGCAGCGGCAGCGCGGGCCGAGGCCTGCGGCTGTGCGTCCGGGAGGGCCGGAGAAGGAGAGAGTGAGGTCGGCGGAAGACGTTCCTGCGAGCACTTCACTGCGGCCACGGGGTCCGCCATCCTCTAAACACGGCGTTTCTTCCTGCGCGGTCCAGAAGGTGGAGTGACAGCGTTCTGTGTGAAGGCTTCGAGTCAAGCCCGCAGGGTCGACAGCGGATGCGCTTCACAATGCTCGCCGTATCCAGGGCGAGGGCTGCGTGATCCGGTCCCAGGCAGAGAGCGCAAATCACATGGCGGTCTCCTGCGCTGAGCTGGGCTCTACACGAGCCGAAGAAAGGCGAGGCATTTTAAAACAAACGCTCGCGCTCTTTTAGTGAGAGAGAGAGAGTGAGTGTCGCAGCATGAACACACACAGTTAGCAGTGATAAAGGATACACGCCGGATGATGTAGCAGGCAGGGATGGCTAAAGGTGGCGAAGACAGCCGGCTTCTTCAGGCACTTTCCTCTGCTTGCTAGTCGCTGGATTCAACGGCGGAAGGCTTCTCTCAGAGTCCAGCGATGTGGAGAGCTTCGCTGAAGATGATGAAATCAGTGAGACAACCTACGAGCCTGGCTTTTATACGCTAAGCCACCCCCATTTTGGCGGGCTAGGATGCGTAAGGGCGCGAAGCGCCCTCATTGGATGTGATGTCACACGCGAGGCTCAGTGGTAGGTTGCAGCAGTTGCCGCAGGGCAACCAATGAGCACGCAGTATGGCCTGCTCTAGGTCTGCTAGCTGCTGCACTGCCTTGACAATAAATACAAAATTAAGGATAATTTTTGGCTTCAATATCTCGAGCAAAGATGACTTTACCCGTAGCGTAAGGTAGCTTACGCAGTACGAGAGAACCTCTCGTAAGAAAACATGCATTCTCATGAATTAGTGTGCTTTTGTATAAATACAGATAACCGCTTCTACATGACATGTAAACCAGCGCTGCTGCTGGTAATGTATTGTGCGTCATACATACAATAGCTCTAGCCTTTCCGCATATTCTGCATATACACCAAATATTTATGTTTCTCTATGGATGTTGCCACACAGATTGATGATTGTTTAACCTCTGAGTCACAAGTAATGTGCTGTGCATTTTTTATCTGTAGTTTCTCGCTTAGATGTAGCTAAAACCAGTGATTTACTATTAAACAAGCGCACTCTCCCACATTGGCTTCAGATTATGTCTCTCACTGTATTTGACCCCTTTCCTTCATCAAATCAACCGGGAAATACTTAAGATATCAGGATTTTAGCATGTTAGGATTGTTCTGTTTCTCAGTGGTTATGGCTAGAAAGGGGGGGAAATGATTTTGAGAGCTTTTAGCACTCATCTCGGTATGACACTGTCAGAACCAGTGCATGTTTTGTTTCATGTGTATCTCAGTTGCCTACAACATCATCAAACTGATGTAATGGTTTAGTGAGAAGCCATCAATCTGAAGTTTTACTGATGTTTATCCTCTATTACTCTCTCTCTCTTTCTCAAGCTGGCCAAATTTGATCTCATTGTTTTGGCTGGATTTAGACATGAACAAATCAAACACATGCCATTTTGAAAGAGCTGTAGACACAGTTAAATATTATGTCAAATCTTTTTCAGCAAGGAAGATTTGCTGGATACAATAGTTTCGATTCTGGTGTTGATCTCGTTTTAGTAAGACGATGGATGGAAATGATCAGTTACAGCAGATCCATTTCCAGGAACTGTAGTCCCACTTGACCAAAACCATCCCATCATTCCTGATTATTATTTTAAAGCTTGTGCGTGTGTGTGTTCATTTTTAGTGCAGATCCATTACAGAGTGCTGCAAATGCTATTTTCAATGGCCACCAACTCATGAAAATTGCTGAGTCATCTGGCGTTGTTCAACGCTGAAGTATGTCAGTTCCAGATGTGAACTCAATGAATCCATCCTATGTGTGAGATTGGTACTAATGCATCCTGAATAATAGAGAGCAGTAGCAATTTAAGATGACAAAATGATACTGTCTCAGCTGATTTTTGCAATTATGAATACTTTTATACACGGCCATCTGTAATACTTATAATAATTGGTAATTTGTAACATTCGACAGTTAAATATTTCTGAATAATTGCGTTCTTTGAATTTCAATTCAGGTTTTTTTTTATTGCCAAAATAAAAAAAATAAAAAGTTTTAGTTAAGATAGACAACACTGGTTCCGATTTGCTACGCACTTTTTAAAAAACATTCTTAATTAAATTCTGATTGCCACACAACCCTGGTGGTGCTATTGTATTTGGATTTCAACTTGGTGATATTTTATCCAAAAATAACTCATTCAACTGAACTAAAGGTTGTTCCCCTCTTTGGTGGTTAATAAAAAATATTAAATATCATTAAAACTTACCAATTATGTTCAGTAGCTTCTCAAACATTAGTAGTTAGTTAGTAGAAGTCAGAGCCCTATGTCAGATTTTAGTTCAAACTGTCACGAAGCACTAATTTAATTAAAGGGTAATCCGTACTCACAATCCAGTCCAGGCAAAGGTCAAAATCCAAAAAGGTAATCCAAAACAGAAAAGACAAACAAAGACGACAGAAGTGTGGTGACAATATACAACGACTCCATACACATACTAACACAGACAGGGAATATATACACACATCTAACAAAGAACAGCTGGGAACAATGATTACAGGGAACAGCTGAGTGCAATGAACTGATGAGTGACAGTGACAGACAGAAGGCTGGGAATTGAAGTCAAATGTGAAGGACACCGTGAGAACGAGGACCTCTAGTGATAGACAAGGGAACACAACCAGACAATGTGACATAACCCCCCCTCTACAGAGCGGCTACCAGACGCTCCACGACAACACTAAAACACGACACAAGAGTTCAGAAGCGAGGTGGAACGGTGGAGGATCAGGGGTGGGCCAGGTCTGTGAAGGGAGACAGGAACAAAGGGTGAGGGCTTAACCGGGAACCAGGGCGAAGCAGACGACCCACCGGGCGGCCAGGGTGAAGCAGACGACCCACCGGGCGGCCAGGGCGAAGCAGACGACCCACCGGGCGGCCTGGGCGGTGAGGATCCTTCGGGCGACCAGGGTGAAGTAGACAACGGCTCCGGCTCCGGAACAGTAGACACCGGCTCCGGCTCCGGAACAGTAGACACCGGCTCCGGCTCCGGAACAGTAGACACCGGCTCCGGCTCCGGAACAGTAGACACCGGCTCCGGCTCCGGAACAGTAGACACCGGCTCCGGCTCCGGAACAGTAGACACCGGCTCCGGCTCCGGAACAGTAGACACCGGCTCCGGCTCCGGAACAGTAGACACCGGCTCCGGCTCCGGAACAGTAGACACCGGCTCCGGCTCCGGAACAGTAGACACCGGCTCCGGCTCCGGAACAGTAGACACCGGCTCCGGCTCCGGAACAGTAGACACCGGCTCCGGAACAGTAGACACCGGCTCCGGCTCCGGAACAGTAGACACCGGCTCCGGCTCCGGAACAGTAGACACCGGCTCCGGCTCAGGAACAGTAGACACCGGCTCCGGCTCAGGAACAGTAGACACCGGCTCCGGCTCAGGAACAGTAGACACCGGCTCCGGCTCAGGAACAGTAGACACCGGCTCCGGCTCAGGAACAGTAGACACCGGCTCCGGCTCAGGAACAGTAGACACCGGCTCCGGCTCAGGAACAGTAGACACCGGCTCCGGCTCCGGAACAGTAGACACCGGCTCCGGAACAGTAGACACCGGCTCCGGCTCCGGAACAGTAGACACCGGCTCCGGCTCCGGAACAGTAGACACCGGCTCCGGCTCAGGAACAGTAGACACCGGCTCCGGCTCAGGAACAGTAGACACCGGCTCCGGCTCAGGAACAGTAGACACCGGCTCCGGCTCAGGAACAGTAGACACCGGCTCCGGCTCAGGAACAGTAGACACCGGCTCCGGCTCAGGAACAGTAGACACCGGCTCCGGCTCAGGAACAGTAGACACCGGCTCCGGCTCAGGAACAGTAGACACCGGCTCCGGCTCAGGAACAGTAGACACCGGCTCCGGCTCAGGAACAGTAGACACCGGCTCCGGCTCAGGAACAGTAGACACCGGCTTTGGAACAGACACTGGCACTGGCTCAGGAACAGACACTGGCACTGGCTCAGGAACAGACACTGGCACTGGCTCAGGAACAGACACTGGCACTGGCTCAGGAACAGACACTGGCACTGGCTCAGGAACAGACATCAAAACTGAAACAGCCACAAGAACAGACACAAACACGGAAACAAACACTGGTTCAGGAACAGACGCTGGCTCCGGCTCAGGTACAGCAGACACTGGCTCCGGCTCAGGTACAGCAGACACTGGCTCCGGCTCAGGTACAGCAGACACTGGCTCCGGCTCTGGAACAGGCACTGGCTCTGGTTCCGGCTCTGGCTCTGGAACAGCAGACACTGGCTCCGGCTCTGGAACAGCAGACACGGGGTCAGGAACAGTAGACACCGGCTCTGGAACAGACGGCTCCGGCTCTAGAACAGCCACTGGCTCCAGCTCTAGAACAGACACTGGCACTGGCTCAGGGACAGACACAGGCTCAGGAACAGACATCAAAACTGAAACAGCCACAAGAACAGACACAAACACAGAAACAAACACTGGTTCAGGAACAGATGCTGGCTCTGGAACAGCAGACACTGGCTCCGGCTCTGGAACAGCAGACACGGCCTCTGGCTCAGGAACAGCAGACACGGGCATGTCCAGGATCCGAGCCAGACGCTCGAGATAGTCCAGGTCCAGGAAAACAGAACGTGAACAGTCTCTGACTGGGCAGACGGAACGTGAACAGTCTCTGACTGGGCAGACGGAACGTGAACAGTCTCTGACTGGGCAGACGGAACGTGAACAGTCTCTGACTGGGCAGACGGGACGTGAACAGTCTCTGACTGGGCAGACGGGACGTGAACAGTCTCTGACTGGGCAGACGGGACGTGAACAGTCTCTGACTGGGCAGACGGGACGTGAACAGTCTCTGACTGGGCAGACGGGACGTGAACAGTCTCTGACTGGGCAGACGGGACGTGAACAGTCTCTGACTGGGCAGACGGGACGTGAACAGTCTCTGACTGGGCAGACGGGACGTGAACAGTCTCTGACTGGGCAGACGGGACGTGAACAGTCTCTGACTGGGCAGACGGGACGTGAACAGTCTCTGACTGGGCAGACGGGACGTGAACAGTCTCTGACTGGGCAGACGGGACGTGAACAGTCTCTGACTGGGCAGACGGGCTGTCTCCTCCTTCTCCGGACCACCGGACTCAGGACCACCGGAACCGGGACCACCGGAATAGGGATCATCTCCCGACTACCTCCTCCACTGTGACCTCCACGGGACCCGCGAAACTTGACCAACCGGGTCCCCTTAAAAAACTCCCTTCTCTCCCGCTCGGTGGCTGGGGAAGAGATTTAAGGCAACATACCGCTGGATCTGGGACAGACGGAGTCGTTTTGTCACGAAGCACACACAGAAGAGAGAGAGAGATCCAATAGCAGGTAATTTATTAAAGGGTAATCCGTACTCACAATCCAGTCCAGGCAAAGGTCAAAATCCAAAAAGGTAATCCAAAACATAAAATACAAACACAAGAAACAGGCTCAAAGACGACAGAAGTGTGGTGACAATATACAACGACTCTGTACACATACTAACACAGACAGGGAATATATACACACATCTAACAAGACTAACACAGAACAGCTGGGAACAATGATTACAGGGAACAGCTGAGTGCAATGAACTGATTAGTGACAGTGACAGACAGAATGCTGGGAATTGAAGTCAAATGTGAAGGACACCGTGAGAACGAGGACCTCTAGTGATAGACAAGGGAACACAACCAGACACTGTGACACAAACATGTTGTATCCTTCTCCTGTAGTGAATATTTTACTTGATATTATGGTAGTGTTATCAGGTCTCTGTGTGCGTTTGCATACTGAGTGAGTCATGCTGGATTCTTACTTTTCACACTGAATTTCACGGCTGTTTTTCGGGGTGGCCCAGAACAAAACACATTTTCTGCTTGCGAATTTTCCCAGCAGTCTCCTTGCTTCAGAGGCAAAAAGTCAGCCTGCTTTGCCAAGCCTCATTCTCTTGTCTTCCCACACAAAATCTCACACACAGTGAGACACTAGTTTTATCACTCAAATAAGCACAATTACCATTAAAAGAGGAAATTATATGACATGTTGGTTGATTCCTTTTTTGAGATCTAGTTTGGGTAACACGGATGGAGGATGTTCTCATGAACTCTAAAACTCTTTGTGGCTGCTCAGACTCTTGGGTTGAGCTCAAAAATCACTTTATTAGATTTCATGATGGCAGATTATAGTAATGTATGATAATGATTGCAAAAGCTCAAGACCACACAAGTGGCCGGCATATCTGCTTGAAGGTTTAGATGCATTGTAACCTCTGATCTTGAAAGCACAAGAGCAGAATCATTTCTAGTAAACAAGGAACTTGGAACTTGAGTTGTGAACTTGACCTTAACTGCATTTGTCAGTGTTAGCAGCTGCACTCATCAAAAGAGGGAGGGAAGTCATCCGAGGTTGACAAAATGTACAGTTCTTCAATCTGACCTCTAGTAGATTATCACCAAACCAGCATCAACCAGCCTTGGTCAGAAAATCCATTGCAGAAAAACTTTCCCTGAGAACCTGATCCATTTCTTTTTGTGAGACTATTATGGACAGGGATGTTTCCCAAATCTTGCGTCAAACACACTGGGGGCTGTGGAGAAGTGATGCTCATCTAGGACAGCTTTATGATTGTAGCAACGTTCAGGGAAGAAGGAGGCGGGAACCGGCGAACAATTAAATACACTTTATTTAAAATAAAACAAACAAACAAAAATACCGCCAGCAGCCCCTCGCGGACGACTGCTGGCTACCAAAAATAAACATAAAGAACTGCCAGCAGCCCCTCACGGACGACTGCTGGCTAAAATAAAATACAAATACAAAAACCAAACACAACACAACTAAAACACAGGCCTGTTCCTCTCTCGATCATCAACGTCGTCGCTCCTCCTTTATGCTTCCGCTCCTCCGTGAGAGATGCGAGACCGGTGTGCTACCCAGGTGTTGCTCATTAGCAATCGCACCACCGGCCTTGCGCCGTTCTCTCACGTCCCTCTGCCATCCCTCACCACATACCCCCATCGCCCCTCACAGGCCTTGGGGGGGTACCCACGAGCCTGTGCCTACTCCCCCCCGGCGGCGGCGATCCCTGGGGGGTATGGACTGACAAGCCGAGGGAAACGGAGACGGAAGCATGAGGAGCGACAGATCGAGAGAGGGGAGAGAGAAAAAAAAAACCCCAAAAAACTTGGTCCGGTTCCCACAACGCGCTGCCATCTGGTCCCCCACCAGCTGGGCGATCTCCTCCGCGGTGCCTGGGGGTGACGCTGGGTAGCCCTCGGTGGACGGCTCAACGCTCCTCCGCCGCCCGGTGGACGGCGACGGCACCTCAGGTGCCTTGGGCAGACGGCAGTAGTCCTCCGCTCCCTGCTCCTCCCCTTCTTTGGTGGACGGCAGCAGACTCCGGCCCACGGCGAGCGGCAGCGGCGACTCCTCTCCCTCCCGGATGGCAGCCCCCCCTCCAATACTCAGGCGGCCGGCAACGAGCTCGACCGTCCAACCGGCAACTCACTCCAGCGCACCGCCTCGAGCGTCCATGGCCGTGAGTCCCCCGCTCCCTGCTCCTCCCCTCCCCGGCGGATGGCAGCAGGCTCCGGCCCATCGGCGAGCGGCGTGACTCGCGCACCATGTTCGATGGCACCGCGGATTCCCCACAGCGGTGAGGACTCTCTGACAGCGCGTTCCTCCCTCGTCCCGGGTTTCGGCACCAGTGTAGCAATGTTCAGGGAAGAAGGAGGCGGGAACCGACGAACAATAAAAAATATTTATTTAAAATAAAACAAACAAACAAAAATACGGCCAGCACCCCCTCGCGGACGACTGCTGGCTACCAAAAATAAACATAAAGAACTGCCAGCAGCCCCTCGCGGACGACTGCTGGCTAAAATAAAATACAAATACAAAAACCAAACACAACACAATTAAAACACAGGCCTGTTCCTCTCTCGATGATCAACGTCGTCGCTCCTCCTTTATGCTTCCGCTCCTCCGTGAGAGATGCGAGACCGGTGTGATAACCAGGTGTTGCTCATTAGCAATCGCACCACCGGCCTCGCGCCGTTCTCTCACGTCCCTCGGCCGTCCCTCGCCACAATGATGTTGTCTGCAGGGCCTCTTTTATGTCAGTGATTTGGGAAGTCTGGTCTCATATGGACGTCACGTTTCTCCAGCTGGCGTCTTCAAACATCTGCTTCTCATCTCATTGTCATCTTACTCATGCAAATACAAGAGTCCAGTCCTTCTCCTAATCTCACTGCTCTCATTTCCAGCTGAACATTTGTTCATCTCATTCCTCGTGATTCATAAAAAAGACATGCCCCATTAGCAGTTTTAATCTTAGTTTTTGACAGAAATGTCCTTTATTTTTGTGTTTATGTCTGTAACTTTAATAAAACAGCATATTTTTAGCTGATCAAAATAACATTTTTGCTGTGTAACAATTTAAAAAAATACATTTTATAAATAACAATTTTAATGTTTTAATGCAGATTGAAGTTAATATTAAGTTTATTTTGAGGATAGAGCTCAAATGTATCATACACATATGTTTGAAAGCGCTAATTGACCTGTTAGCAACATGGCTTGTTTATATTCATTCAGTTCATTCAGAACAAACTCAATTCCCAGCATGCTATGTTAAAAACGTTGTTACCCTATTGCTAATATCTTGCACTGTTGCATCATATTTTTGTCAACATTTGTATTAATCACCAAGAGATTGAGATGGTCATCGTTTATTCACCCACATTTTGTTCCAAAGCCGTATGGCTTTCTATCCTCCAAAGTAGAGTTGTCAAAAAGTACAGACTTCGGTACCAAGTTGGGACTGAAATTTTAAAATTGTGGTGCTTTGAGCGCTGTTGAGCAGAATCGTAAATACTTCTGATTGGCCATTGTGTTCACGTGCTCATCGGATATGTATGTGATTGGTTACAATGATCAACGCACTGGAGCGTTTGAGAGCACATGAAAGTGTTCGAAAGTGTTTTAAAAAACAGGAGCGGGAGCGTTTGAAAGCACAAGCAAGCGTCTATCAGCGGACCTGCTTTCAAACGATCCCGTCTATATCTGTATAAGTGCTCGGTGAAGAGTGTCATTGATGTATATTTACAACATATTTTTTATGAAGGGCTGATCATTGTAGCCAATCACAGACATATCCAATGACGCTTGAGTACAATGGGCAATCAGAGGTGTTTACGATTCAACTCAACAGCGCTCAAAGCGTCACATTTTTTAAATTTCAGTGCCAACTTGCAGGGGCACCATAAAATTATCATATGTAGTCTGTACGACAGCTTTGTGTGTTGCCATTCCCTATGGTCTTCCACTCCAGTTTTCGGTGTTACTGAGTTGAACCGAGAATCAGAACGGTTTGATTTATGAACTAATCTTTCAGACCTGATCTTGTGAACTGATTCATTAAAAAAGACCTGACAGATGCTCTTGAATGGCTTCAGAAGATGTAAATACCAAGTCAAAATGAATGTATGATACTTTTATGGTCTGTTTACAACTGTGCTTCCTTTTTGCATGTGAAAACCTCCATTGTCTAGCATATTTTTTTTTTGTGGACCTTTGTGGTCCATGCTGGTAAAATAAAGTCATTCAGGTTTGGGATCACATGAGGGTGAGAAAATCAAATCAAATTGCAATGTCCCTTTGTCAGTAAGCATTTTCATTAGTAATTTCATTGATATGATTAAGTCTGCACATTACTCCAGTTTCTCCATCTAGCTTTCTTTCTCTTTTCTCTCTCATTTACTCTGACTCAATCCGAGACTCACTGCACTTCTGCCAGACGCTCCACATGGCAGGCTTCAGAGTTTAGACACGGTTGTGTGATGCCAAAAAGTCAGGGGTCGGGGCGGAGGTCGAAAGTCCCCAGGTTACAGGGGGATATGGTGGATGAAAGACAGACAGTGCTTTACTGTCGTCTCCACGGCTGTCATATATCTATGTGCAAAAAGAACGCTCTCTCGCTCTTCATCTCTCCCTCTGTTTTTCAGCAGAGGAGCAAGTGGTGTCCATATGTTCATCGGTAGCTCTGTGTTTGGAAATTGAAAGAAATGTGCTAACTTAATAGTGTATATATTTAGGTTCTGAATCATCCCTAGAACGCCACTGTTCCCATTGAGATCCTACTTTACCAATGATATCATCTGTTTCTGATGTTCTCAACAGTCTGATGTCACTTCCAGCATTAATACTATGGAGTGTTGTGCAATGATGCATGACTTTACTGCCTGAGAGAACATGCACTACGTGTGCTTTGCCCTGCAGACATCTGCAGTTACACATTCTTGTGGACATATGGCTCTATGACACACGCAACTTCCAGATGTGAAAACTAGACTTTTAACTGTGTTGTTTAGGGAAAACTGCAAATTATTTTTCTTTTATACAAGCTCTCTAGTAATTTCCGGACCCTTTTGGTACTTAAAATGAATGCAGTCACTCCCACAACATTCAAACTTTCGGTCAAATGTGCAGTTTTCTGTATTTTCATGTCTCGACTGGGTTCCACTCCATGTAAACAGTAAATCAAACCTAGGTCCTGCCAAAACTGAGGTGTATTACTGAAAAATATGTGTAGATTAAGGTTCCTTTCCAGGATGTTCAGTCCATGGGGCCCTTTCATGGTTCAGCCCCTGTAGATACTAGTTATCCAGGGTCTGTTTGAATAGAATGTTCTGATGCCATACCATACCATTGAATGTTCTGTTTTTGTCCCATCCCTTGACAAGACCCCACAGTCACACCATATGCATGGCACTCATTCAACCCTACTATTTTAGGACTGTCCTAAGAAGAGTGATTTAGTGTGAAGGTTGAGGAGATGGGTCACAGAGAGACTGAGCATGGATGTGGTGTGCATCACGGGAGTTTGAAGGATGGATTGAAAAGGTTAAGGTTAGGGCTGAATGTTAGAAGTTCTGCATTGTTAAGGTGTCATGGCAGAGAAAAAAGATATTTTGCTAGAAAGATCTGACCCTTCTTTCCGATCTCAGAGGTGCTAAGCAAGGTTTGGCTTGGTTAGTTCTTGGATGAGTGGTGCATGGTGATTCAGTGGGTAGCACTGGTGGCTCACAGCAAGAATGTTCCGGTTCCTGATTCAAAATTTGGCTGATCCGTGTGCAGGGTAAAATGCCCACCTTGCCATCTCATACATTTATACGATTTTTAAACAAATCATAAAGTGGTTGGCTTGTTTTTTTTTTTTTTTTTTTTTAGAAAATCTGCTCGATCAATGTTAAATATATATATATATATATATATATATATATATATATATATATATATATATATATATATATATATATATATATATATATATGTTCTGCAATCATTAACTATGGGAGTAGTGAAAAGCTATTTTTTCTTAGGGTGTGCCTTTAGCCCCTACTTGTGCTAACTTTATTTCAAATAAATTACACTTGATATTTTATTATTACTATTTGTGTTGTGCATTGTGCATTTTAAGTGTGACTTACATCTCGATGAACCATATAGTGTCAAAATATAACAAAAACATGCCCAGAAATATCATGGTAATACAATGGGAAATCTTCTTTTTCTGTAAGTGTGACATGAATGTTGAAGGTTCTTGATTGTTGATGTTTCTATATAGCATGTGTGATTATGCTCAGTTCCTGCTGGTAATGTATATAAGCAAGTTCCTAATGTGAGGTGTGACAGTATGGGCTGTAGTTTCACTTTCTTGAGTGCTTCTTTAGACATGTTTCCAAAACATTGTCATTTGAATTTAGTCCATGTGTTCAACTACACTCCTTGCACTGAGTGATGTTTTTCCACATTAAGTCTGTCTCACTGGACATCTCTACCTCCCACTGGGGCTAAAGTGGGGTCATTTTCTCCTGGAGCCTGCCTGAAAGAACCATCACTACCTACACACACACTACACTGTGTGTGTGTGTGTGTGTGTGTGTGTGTGTGTGTGTGTGTGTGTGTGTGTGTGTGTGTGTGTGTGTGTGTGTGTGTGTGTGTGTGTTTGCGCGCGCGCGTGCGTGCGTATGCATGTGCATTAGGGTATATAATGTGTGTCTTCCTGTCTGTGTATGTAAGAAAGAATAAATTACAGAAACTCAAATGTCTGGGAGTGAGATGTTCTCATTTTTCTCCCTGATATGATAACTTTACCCCAGGACAATACATGAACTTTATCTACAGCCAAAACAAAAGGCACTTTGAGCCACAGGAATGTGCATGTACAATGTTGTCAAAAAGCTTTTCTAATTTAAGTTATTTGAAATGACTGTCAGCATAAAGATTAAAGAAGTTTATTTTCAGTTTTTAAAATCAGTTTTCATTTTGAATTAAAAAAAAAGTTCATTAATAATTTTAGAGAATTGCTTACTCTCTCTGAACTAATTCGACCAGTTTCTAAATCTCTAAATAGCCCAAAACCAACCAATTTATTTTATTTTAAATCTCTTAAAGGGATAGTTCACCCAAAAATAAAAACTCTGACATTAATTGTCCTTCAATTAACCTTCATGTCGTTCCAAACCCGTCAGACTTTCGTTCATCTTCAAAGCACAAATGAAGGTATTTTCGATGAAATCTGAGAGATTTCTGTCCCTCCATAAAATTAATCTTTATTTTATTTTAAATACTAATTTATATATAAATAAATTTATATGATGAAAAGATTTAATTTAGGCTTTTATTCAAATATAAACATTGATCAGCGAACATAAACAGAAGCTCAACCGAAACCTGCTTGATGCGCAAAAACAAACCTCTTGCAAAAGCTCAAACGTGCTGAGTAACACAAGAATGAACCTTATTGGTTCTTGCGGAAGCTCAAACGTGCTGCGTAACACAAGAATGAACCTCATTGGTTCTTGCAGAAGCTCAAATGTGCTGCGTAACACAAGAATAAACCTCACTGGTCCTTGCAGAAGCTGAAACTTGATGCGTAACAAGAATGAACCTCATTGGTTCTTGCAGAAGCTCAAATGTGCTGCGTAACACATGAATGAACCTCATTGGTTCCTGCAGAACTCAAATGTGCTGCGTAACACAAGAATGATCCTCATTGGTTCTTGCAGAACTCAAATGTGCTGCGTAACACAAGAATGAACCTCAATGGTTCTTGCAGAAGCTCAAATGTGCTGCGTAACACATGAATGAACCTCATTGGTTCCTGTAGAACTCAAACGTGCTGCGTAACACAAGAATGAACCTCATTGGTTCCTGCAGAACTCAAATGTGCTGCGTAACACAAGAATGATCCTCATTGGTTCTAGCAGAAGCTCAAACTTGCTGCGTAACACGAGAATGAGCCTCATTGGTTCTTGCGGATGCTCAAATGTGCTGCGTAACACATGAATGAACCTTATTGGTTCTTGCAGAAGCTCAAACGGGCTGCTTATCACGAGAACGAACCTCATTGGTTCATGTGCACGTCAAGCGAACATGCTTGAATTTCTGTTTACCTCAGCTGATGTGTGCATTGCTGATGAATGTTTCTATGAAAATATAAAAGCCTAAATTCAATATGTTCATCATATAACAATCGTATCTCTTTAGGATTTTTTTACTAAACCGCTCAATTTATATGGATTAGCTAGGTTTACAATCTCTTAATGAACTTTTTCATTGAAGTGTCAAAGTGGTGGTTGTGTTACTGCCAATCGAGGGACAGAAATCTCTCAGATTTCATCCAAAAGATCTTAATATGTTTTCTGAAGATGGACGAAAGTCTTAAGGGTTTGGAACAACATGAAGGTGAGTAATTAAATGACAGTATTTACATTTTTGGGTGAACTACCTCTTTAATAGAACAGCGAAATGAAGGTTAAGACTCAGGCCGAGGAAGGAGGAGACTGGAACTGGCAAAGATTGAACGTAAAGTTTTAATCACAAAATAATCAAACAACAAAATGAAAGTAAACATAAACAAAACAAGAATATAAAGAATGTCTCAGGTCTGGTCCTCTCTTGTCTTTCACTGTCATCTCCTTTGATTCTTCCGGAGCTCTTTGAATCTCATTAACATTCGCTCCACCGGCCTCGCTTGTTCAATTGCCTTTGAACATTCAGACGTGTGACATTGTTTTATAGTCATATCGCTCTGCCCTAAAACTCGCTCTATAGTAAAACATAAGGCATTATAGACATAACAGTATAAATGTCTGTAAAGCTGCTTTGAACAGTGTGTATTATGAAGCTCTATACAAGCACTATACAAATAAATTTGACTTGACTAAAATCAATTAATTCAAGATGATATAAAGACATTTGTATATGTTTAGTAAAAACATCACTCTCCGTGAGGCCTAAACATCATTCAAACTTAACATCTTATTTATTTGAATGACATGTGTGTGTGTGTGTGTGTGTGTGTGTGTGTGTGTGTGTGTGTGTGTGTGTGTGTGTGTGTGTGTGTGTGTGTGTGTGTGTGTGTGTGTGTGTGTGTGTGTATTTTTAAACTAAAAAGAAGGCTTTGTCAAGCTTTCCATATATGTATTTTAAATGACCAATGCTAAATCAGAAATGTGTGGTTCTGGATGGTTGTGTAAGGATCTCTACATGGGTATATCTTTATGTAATTTCACATCTACACAATTCCTGTTTGCCGCCTTCACCGTAATTGCGGTTCAACTACTGTTTACAGTCAGAATACTTTAGCCTCCATAAACAATGATGTTGAAATCTTCAGTTGGACTTAATTCATGTGTGGCTAGCATTCATGTGAAAATAAATTATGTTGTTGTTGTGTGTGTGTGTGTGTGTGTGTGTGTGTGTGTGTGTGTGTGTGTGTGTGTGTGTGTGTGTGTGTGTGTGTGTGTGTGTGTGTGTGTGTGTGTGTGTGTGTGTGTGTGTTCCATATTGTGAGGTTGAATGTTCTCAAGGCCAAGTGGTTTTAAAGCACAAACAGTTTCTTCTAAATGAGTCAATTTACTTCAGCTCTTACTGAGACATTGTGACCTCCAACTACATAGATCTCCACCACATTACTTCTATTGGCTCTCAGGCTCTTAAACCACTTCCACTCTGGAGCCAGAAGAATGTTAATTGCCTAGTCTGTCTTTTTTTTTTTTTTTTTTAAGAGTTAGTCTAACCTACAGTATAGTAGGTGTATTAGCCCCCCTCAGCTGTAAGTGGAACCGTTATAACCCAATTATAAATTTGAGTAAATTCTAGATCAAATCTACAACAGTGGTTCTCAACTCGGGGCCAGGGCTCCCTAAGGTGCCTCAGCAAACTTCTAGGGGGGGCACATATTGACTTGTTTTTATAAGTTTTGAAATGTATACATTTTCATCCGTCCGTCCATCTGTTCATAGTGCTTATTTTCTGTAGGGTCACAGGTATAAATTAATATTTATATATTGAGATAATCAAACTCTGACTTAAAGTTCTAAAAAAACAACAACCAAGATTTAAATTGCAACCGTATTGGCTTAATTGGCATAATTGTAGGGCACTTACAGTATTTACAAAACATATAATGTACTTTAAATATTAAAATAGAATGCTAATTGGATAAATCAATATAGAATGTTAATTGGATAAAGAGAAACATGAACGGCAGGAAAATAAAATAAATATATAAATTAATATAAACTTACTATAGTTATTAACTGAGTCACTTGTTAGGGCAAAGAGCACAATGACATAAGTTGAGGACTTGCAAGACTTGTCTGTCTTGACTTGGGACATTTGCTCAAGATTTGAATGCAAAGGCTCTAGACTTACATGTGACTTGCAAAACAATGACTTGGTCTTACCTCTGCCGGTTTCTATTAATAAATATGAAAACAAGCAGCTTTGTCATAATTAATGGTTACAGACGTGGCCTAATGGTTAGAGAGTCATGGAAACCCAAAGATTGCGGGTTTGATTCTGTTAATGACTTTGTCATTTGCTTTGAAATTAATATAGTCCTTAAATAATTTATGTTTGTATGGTATTTAATTGTTTTGATTTAGAGTTATTTGTGTTGTGGTAACGGAGGTCTTTTATTTTGAAGTTAATTCACGTGAGTGGATATAATGCGCATATGGTCCAAACATTTCAGTATGAATGAGATCCAGACGTACATGGTTATGGTATCGAAAGCTTACGGTTTGCAAGGAATTTAAAAGGATTTAGCTCCTGGTTTGAATGGAGAACAAGGTATGATTATAGACTTCCTGTTATCTCTGTCCTTGTTTTGATTTATATTATTTGTATTATGACTACTTATTGGTGGTTGTTTTGTATAATGTTTATTATTTGGTTTTGATGGATGTTAATTTATTTTCGGTATTTTGTTTTCTTTTTGTACAAGCTTTTACGTTGATTCTCAACGAACATGGTGTCCGAACATCTTTCCGAACATCTTTCTTGAACCAGGCAGCTTCTGCAATATTAGTAGGAAATGACTGAGGTGGCACCTAACCCCCCCAATATAGTATGCGAAAAACAGTATGCCAACAGAGAGGAATGTCCGAATACATTGTTTTCGAAAAAGAGTGCACGGATGACCTAATACTTTTGGTGATATTCTGAAGTGTGCATTCGATGGATTAGCAATTGCTTTGAGTTAGCAACTTTTCAAAAGTTGCTAAATCGGCAAATACATTTTAAATGTACCACATTTTTTTGTTAAGTGCTTTTTGGGGGAAAAAAGTTGTAGGGGTAGTCTTAGTCAACAAAATTGCTAAGTTGGCATCACTGGTGCAGCGTGTTGCTCGCTTAAAGTGTCTTGAAGCCTTTTGCGCATTTTGAGAGAGCGCTGTTTGTGAAATCCCTTCTCACAATAGGTTTTCAAATTACTGATTAGTGAAAAATTATTTAATAAAGATGTATGAATTGAACCTCACCTTTAGCATTATAATTATTTTACCCGTGCCGGACACAGATTGAGACAAGCATGTCATGCCATACCTTTCACGACAGGTGCGTGTCTTTTTGCCTCGTCAGCAAGAGATTGGTTTCTGAGATCAGCAAATTGAGAGTTTGCAGAGCGAGTCATTAGATGCGATTATCAGCTGATAGTGATCGTAGCCGATCAATCGTAGCACCCCTAGTTTTAATGCCAAAAAGAGATGGCCTGATGTATTTAAACAAGAATCACAATCACACAGACAACATGGAATCACATGCTCAAGTTTTTTTTTTTTTTTGCACATATACCACCACAGTTTTTTCTTCTTTTTTTCCACATGTACGGCCAGCAGTTATCCCAGCTCTCATTTATATCAGATGACTGTTTTAATCAGAACTGTTGTAATGTGCTTTACCTTTTGGCTGACTTTATCCTGAATCTTTGTTACTTGCAATTTTGTGGTATTACAAGTATATACAGTCTGTTAGGTTAATGTCACTAGAGCAAGGCCAGGAGTGTGTTAATCTGTTACCTTGTCAATTATCCTTTTTTTTTTTTAAAGCATGTGAATGTCCACTTGAGTTTAAAAAAGGATTTATAGAGGCTACTTTAGTTCCCCCATCTCACCGGTCAATAATATCCCTGGACAAAATCATAAGAGCTCTTCAGAGGTCAACAGGGATCAGTCTCATTCAGAAGCTATAATGGAAAATTGCTATGAAGAGGGAGTGGAGATACTAAAAGGAATATGGGGAAAATGGAGTTAGTGATGGAGAGATATTAAAAATGTCAGTGGGTGAGAATGGAGAGGAAGAAGGAGAGGTGAGAGATGTAGTGTGAGAGCTCTCAGGTTCGACCTCCTGTCTGTTTTATTTTGCGTCCCTTCCTTGTGTCTAGTCATTGGATAAACCAGAGCAGAAACTAAAGCTGATGCTCTCTTTTTCCATCATCTTTGGTAGCGTTCATAAATTGCGCAAGCTTATTTCGCCCATTAGATCGAAAGATCAGAAGAAACGCATACTTAACCGCCCATAGACTGTCCAGTCCAGTCGAAGAAATCAGGACATAAGTGGTTGAAAGTGGAAAAAGGAGACAAAACATCAGTTGTGAATGTGTCTCCCTTGTCTACTTGTGATCCGATCAACCAAAACACATTTTAATGCCCGGTGTAAACAGGGCCTCAGAGTGAGTTTATCCACATACTGCAAGTTTGCTTCATGTGGGCTATTTCCAAATAAATACTAAATTATGGCTGTTATTCTGTGCTAATTTGTGATCAGTATATTATATATCATGCACCCAAACTTAAGTGCCAAATGGATGGAGATCCATGATGAACTTATATTTATTAATATGGGAATACAACTATCATTATTAACTGCTTTAGGCAACCTCAGTCATTTTCTCCCACAATAATGCAAAGTCTTTAATTGCAACTAATCACAGAAATGAAGATAATTCAATTTAAATATATATATATATATATATATATATATATATATATATATATATATATATATATATATATATATATATATATATATATAAATACACTCAACTAAAGGATTATTAGGAACATAACACTGTTATGTTTCGCCTTCAGAACTGCATTAATTCTACGTGCCATTGATTCAACAAGGTGCTGAAAGCATTCTTTAGAAATTTTGGCCCATATTGATAGGATAGCATCTTGCAGTTGATGCATCTGCATTTGTGGGATGCACATCCAGGGCACGAAGCTCCCGTTCCACCACATCCCAAATATGCTTTATTAGGTTGAATTCTGGTGACTGTGGGCACCATTTTAGTACAGTGAACTCATTGTCATGTTCAAGAAACAAATTTGAAATGATTCGAGCTTTGTGACATGGTGCATTATCCTGCTAGAAGTAGCCATCAGAGGATGGGTACATGGTGGCCATAAAGGGATGGACATGGTCAGAAACAATGCTCAGGTAGGCCGTGGCATTTAAACGATGCCAAATTGGCACTAAGGGGCCTAAAGTGTGCCAAGAAAACATCCCCCACACCATTACACCACCACCACCAGCCTGCACAGTGGTAACAAGGCATGATGGATCCATGTTCTCATTCTGTTTACGCCAAATTCTGACTCTACCATCTGAATGTCTCAACAGAAATCAAGACGCATCAGACCAGGCAACATTTTCCAGTCTTCAACTGTCCAATTTTCGTCAGCTCTTGCAAATTGTAGCCTCTTTTTCCTATTTGTAGTGGAGATGAGTGGTACCCGGTGGGGTCTTCTGCTGTTGTAGCCCATCCGCCTCAAGGTTGTGCGTGTTGTGGCTTCACAAATGCTTTGCTGCATACCTCGGTTGTAACAAGTGGTTATTTCAGTCAAAGTTGCTCTTCTATCAGCTTGAATCAGTCGGCCCATTCTCCTCTGACCTCTAGCATCAACAAGGAATTTTCACCATCAGGACTGCCGCATACTGGATGTTTTTCCCTTTTCACACCATTCTTTGTAAACGCTAGAAATGGTTGTGCGTGAAAATCCCAGTAATTGAGCAGATTGTGAAATACTCAGACCGGCCCGTCTGGCACCAACAAGCATGTCACTCTCAAAATTGCTTAAATCACCTTTCTTTCCCATTCTGACATTCAGTTTGGAGTTCAGGAGATTGTCTTGACCAGGACCACACCCCTAAATGCATTGAAGCAACTGCCATGTGATTGGTTGATTAGATAATTGCATTAATGAGACATTGAACAAGTGTTCCTAATAATGCTTTAGGTGAGTGTGTGTGTGTATATATATATATATATATATATATATATATATGTGTGTGTGTATATGTTTGTTTAGCTGCACTGTGTACTCATGCTATAATTGGGCAATTGAACAATTTAGCTGATTCAGGGTTTTAAAGGTACCATATTACAGTTTAACAAGTGTGAGCGACTTTCTCTAGATCCGTAAAATGTTTCCTGCTGGGGTACATTCAAATTAAATGCCAGAAATGTAGTTCTGAAGCCAAATTGTGAGAAAAGTTAAATGAGTTTTCACCAGTTAACACTGTGATTAGTTGAGCTCGAGGTAGTATAGAAACCACTGCGTCTATAGAGATGGCGAATGTTTTATTATTTTTACAGTGGTGGCACTTTAATACAAGCTTGCATTTAAATAAGTGCAATAAATTTGTCTTATTTCCCAGCAGTTTGCATATATTTGCTCATTTCTGGTGCTCTTCACATGTACAGATTCCCGTTTATGGTACTGACCTTTGTGGCGGTGCTCAAACTAAAGGTGTGACCTCAACACTGCATAGATATTTTCGTAGATAGAAACTTTGTCCACCACATCAATGTTCCCCTCATGTTTTTCACACTCTTACACACGCAAAGTAATTTTGGTTCACTTCGCTCCTGACTGGTGGCCTCTCAATTTTCCAGGTGTTTGTGTGCTTTCACTTGTCACGTTAGCTGTGGACCGCGGCTTTGTATTTGAGGTCACGTCTGAGAATGTAGCGTGTGTGAGAACGGTAAGCATTCGTGCTGACTGTGGTTTAGCAGTGTATTCCATTAGTCATGTGAAGACCACACTTGCTTTTATACATGTTATGCAGTTAGTATAAATGTCAGCTTTAGCCTGTGTGTCACTACATTAGTGTGATTACTGGCTTGAAAGCATGAAGCCTTACATCTGCACATTGCAGGTATACAGACGTAAATGTTCCACTTGTGCTGCTGTGGTTTTTCATTAAGTTCTTATTTTCATTTGAAAGTATGAATGTTAATATACCTGTGTTTGTTTAGGTGTGATGGGAGGAAACATGAATCTCAAAATCTGGTGATCTAGACAGCACTTTGGGCATCATAGGTAAATTTCGATTGGCCCATGCCCAAAAATGCTGTCAAGGTATATAAACACGTAGGACTCTGTTCTAAAATCGAATAAGCCAGAAATAAGGCAGTATTTTTTAAGGTATCACAATCATATGATAGGAATGAGTTTAATTCACATGTACCTTAAGAGAAACTTTCTGTCTTTGCATCAGGACTAAGGTGATGCCATAAAACGCTGTTATGAAAAATAAATGCGCTTAATTGGATTGAATGTACTTAAAGTATATTTAAAAAGATATGATAGCTACTAATAAAATAAAAGGTCTCTTAAGTGTACTTAAAGATTGCACTTTCATGACTGTTTCTTTAAGTACATTTTTAAAAAGTGTATACTTTATAATATCAAATTAAAAGTTTTACCTTATAGTACATTTTAAATTATATTTTAATAATCCTTTGTCAAGCTTTGAAGTACAGTTATTTTGATGGGTTGTTTAATTAAATAAAGCACATGTAAAGTAGTTGATTTATAATTTTAACTGCAGTGTTTTTTATCATTACATTTAATATATTTTAAATGTACTAAAATGCAGTTTCTTCATTACAAATGTGTAAATGCAAATATTTTTAAATGCATGATGTCATAACATTTTCTATAGAAATTACATTTAAAGTGTATTTAGTTAACCTTAAATGCTTGTCAGACTTTTTTTTCAAAGAGAATAGACATAATTATGAAATTCAATATATAGATGTACATAAATGGTCCATAAAAGCTTTCTAAAGTTCATCTAATTGCATTTAATACAAATTTCAACTAAACACTTTCATTTATTTGCAATAAACATGCAATTAAGAATCCTTTTGGAATGTGTCCTAAAATGCTGGAGTCATTGAATCTGATCTAAAATGGACTACTTTACCCAATATTTGTGTTTTGTGTTTTTATACTTAAACATTTAAACTAATAGTTTAATAGAGTTATATTTCTAGTTATACTGTTAGCTTAGCAACATGCTAATGTCATACTCAATTACAATACAGACTCAATACAGACTGCTATTTTTATGTTGAGTTTCCATATTCAGTTCAGATTTTGCCTATGTAGGCAGGAGACGACTTGGAACAGAGCCTGCTGTAGGTGTTGTCTCAGCCATTAAAAGGAAGAAGTTTACATGCATGAAACCCACATTGAAGACCACGACCACTTTCGCTGTTGCTCATTCACGCCTCTCACTTACATTCTCTCCATCATCCTCCTTTCATTTCCATTCTTGTTGTTAGGCACATTTTTTTAATTTATTTGTCCCCTGCTGCATGTTTTTCTTACTCTCCTCTCACACTCCCTCTGACTGACCCAGTCGGATGGTCAGCAATTATAGTCTCCAGTTAAGGAAGTGGTAAAGCGCTGCTTATGCTGTTACCGCAGTCGTAACTCACTGCTATCTTCAGGCTTAACGGGGGGGTCAAATTCAGAGTCAACCGAATACTTCCCAACTATATAGTATGTGAAAAACAGTAAGCCAAAAGAGTAGTTGGCCTATGTCCAAATACATAGTATTCAACAAACAGTAGGGGAAAGGTACCTGGATGACCTACTACTTCCGGTGAGATTTATGAAGTGTGCATTCAATGGACACTTTACTATCCCATGAGGCCACGGGAGAGGATTTGTGAATGGTGGTGACGCGACACAACTGATGCTAGTTGGTCACATGACAGAAACAACATAGAGATTGTAGTACACTTTATATATACTACAATCACTGCAAATAATAGTTTGTTACATTTTAAATGTCTTTACTGTCATTTCAATGCATCCATGCTGAATAAAAGTTTTACTTTCTTTTAAAAAAAAACACGCATTCAAGTACACTCAGTACACACAGTACACTCAAGGAAGCTTTTTCACTAGTGGCTTCAGACTTTTGGGTCCCATGTAAAGCAAAACAAAAACAAAACACATAAAAAAGTAACAGAAGGGATCTACAGAGTTCCAGGGAAAAAAAGGAGTTTAAATTGACTGGAAAGTGAGCTGAGTCTCTGTGTGCCAGGGTTGCGGTGTGTCTGTGTGTTTGTGTTCACACCACTGAACCCTGTAATTTTGCAGAGGGAGACAGACTGCTGCGAGACAAGCTTACATTCAGAAACTGCACTCTCCGTGATGCTGCTCCTCACATTTTGCCTGGACTTTCTCTCACTGCCAGAACACGCACACGCACGCACGCACGCACGCACGCACGCACGCACGCACACACACACACACACACACACACACACACACACACACACACACACACACACACACACACACACACACACATTTTATTTCCTAATAACTGAGTCAGGGTGCTCTCCTCCACATGCTGACAGCATACATCTTACATAAATAATTCTGTTATTGACAAGGTGATGCTTTCAGTATACAGTAGTATCCACATTGAAAGTCTTTTTTTATTGAAGTTTTTTTATTCCTTAAAAATGAATAATATTATTATTATTATTGCTAGTTTACATTTCACTCAAGTTGCTATGCTGTAATGCATAAATTGAGATATTTTTTTTTTAATATGGGCCCTATGATACACCTGGCGCAATGCAAGTGTATTTTGCTAGTTTCAGCCCGATGCAGTTATAATTTCCACGTCCTGCACCACGTAGTTTAAATAGCAAATGCATTTGCGCCCATCTGTTTGCCCATGGGCGTGCTAGTCTCAAAACGAGGTGTGTTCAGGCGCATTGTTGGCGCGTTGCTATTTTGAGGAAACTGAAATAGACTGCGCCATTATGGCACAGTTTTTTTTTTTATTTAAAGGGCACATTAGTAATATGAGCCTATAGGCGGGTCACAATGCACATACACTCTACTTATTACACACACTGGAACGCGCAGCAGCACACAAATATGCCAAATATTAAAAATAAAAGGATTACAATGTAAAAGATTATTATTGTGTATATAAAGAGATGGTGGAATCCGTCTTGTCCCGTAGATGGTCTCTTCGCGCGCTTTAACCTCGCGCACCAGCAGATCCATTTCCTCTCTGGAGAAAATGTTGAGTCTTTCCGCTTGCAAATTCCTTTATGTAAAAAGTAAATCCACCATGGCGCGAACGCAACTGGCTCTTAAAGGGAATGGGAGATGAGACTCTGATTGGTTTATTGCATGTTAAGCCCAAACCACACCCATTACTCATTAAGAGAATAGGGACAACTCTTTTAGACAGGACTGTACAGTGCAACATATACTGTATGTCGCACATGCTACGAAAAATATTGGTCTGTGCGATGATAACATTTACCACTGTAGCATGCGTGCGATACAGTTTTGCATGTTTATAACACAGCCGCTTAATAGCGTGAAGCGATTGTGCTTGTTTGCACTATTTTCAAGTGATCCACGAAAACCCCTAACGAGACCGCGAGGAAGAATCGACTGAAGCAATTTTACCAAATCAAAGTAAGGAAAAGGGAAAAGGAAAATGTATTGGTATAATCCCTAGTGGAAAAAGGAAATACCAAATACAAAAGATTGGCCAGCAGACATACTAGATCTGACACACACACACACACACACACACACACACACACACACACACACACACACACACACACACACACACACACACACACACACACACACACACACACTTTTATTCAGTGATGTCTGCCCACCGATCTGTTCTACTTTGATCTGTAATGTTAAGGTGTTAGAGGTGTTATGTTTCTGCACTCTTCCATTTTTAGCAAATAAATGAACATTTTGTCTAAAAACAATTTTTGTGATGGCTTGTATTTTTTGTGCACTTTATGGTACATCAATGCCACTTTAAGTGATGAACTCCAGTACTTGTGTTTGTTTCAGGGATGATAAAAGACATTTTATACTTGTGCTACAACTGTTTGGCCTGTGCTACAAAACTTTCAACCTCAGCAGCACCAGTGCTATGTGCAAAAAAAGTTAACGTGCAGCCCTGCTCTTAGACCATGTGCCGTGCACGCTGACAATTTTGCTAGCATCAAACTAGCAAAAGTGGATTCCATTTGTCAAAAAATAAATGGTAATCATGCTTAAAACATCTTTTTCAACATCCCCTTCATCGTCTATAATACTCATAACCTAACAGACATGCACATTATATTTTACTGATAGAATAATCTGTTACAATATAATTCTAAGTGGAAAGCAACATACACTTATCAAATAATTCCTTAATAAGCAAATACATAATAGTAACTTGATCTACATGATCCAAACATGATCTACGATTCAAAAAAAGTAACTCCGAGTACAAATAACTATCATTAGAAAACAATATTTTTAGGATGGTCCTCAGAATCATATGCTTTAAAGTTATACCTGTGAATAACTATTATGTATTACAACTTTGGTTACAATTGTACATATAAGAGTAACATATCTTTTATCATACAGCTTTTATAATGTTTTGAAATAGCAGAACATTACCAAAATGACCTTCAATACCTTTTAAATCCCTTGCTACTGAATCTCTTGGTATTTTAACTAGTTCACTATATAAGCGATGGACTGTATATAGTACATTAGCAATGCTAGCAACTTGATTAAAACTCCAGAAACTCTCCAGGTAGTTATTTGCTGTCTTGAGCCTGTCATAAATCCATGTGCAGGAGTAGCTAGATGCTGATTCCATCTGCTCTGTTGTGGCAGAGCTGAGTGTTCATGGGTAATGTGAGATTTTTGGATCTACATCTAGAGGGGTCACAGAATATTAAAGTTCTCTCTTTCATTTGTGTCTCTGTTACAACGTCTTTCTGCATTTTGAGTGTTAGTGTAACCCAGAGTTCTCCTATCTCGGATTTCGCTTTTAGTCGGTCATCCCATGAATTTCAATTTGAGTAAATGTGATCCCTTTCCAGTGTTGGCAAGAGATATGCCGTGAGGCTGCACCTCAAGCAGTACTGAGTTAGCAGTTTGAGGTTATTAAAATTCAGAATGGAGTAAATTTTTGAGGGCAGACTGTATGGATGTAAACCTGATTTTTTGAATCTGTGCAGTTGAACAGTGATAGGAAAGCATCTGATAGGTAAAGTGCCAGTCACATTGACAGTAATTTGATGACTGAAGGGAGCAAAACTTGTTGTGCTGTTGGTTTTTAGACGTTTCTACGCTGCAATTGCATCAATTGCAACTATATCAGATTACTAGAGTTGTCAAAAAGTACCAAGTCTGTACTGAAATTTAAAAATGTGACAATACCAAAATTTCCCTCTATCATTTTGAGTGCTGTTGAACAGATTCTTAAACACCTCTGATTGGCCATTGTGTTCATGCGCTCAACATATATGTCTGTGATTGGCTACAATGACCAACAATGACATCTTTGACGCTCATTGTAGACAATCACAGAAATATTATGTTGAGCGAGTCAACACAATGGCCAATCAGAGACATATAGTTTGAGTGCGTCAACACAATGACCAATCAGAGACATATATGTTGAGTGCATGAACACAATCGCCAATCAGAGGTGTTTAAGAATCTGTTCAACAGCACTCAAAATGCTAGAGGGAAATGCTGGTATCATCACATTTTTTTAAGCTTGGTAAACCGACTTGGTACAGAAGTCGGTACCTTTGACAACTATATCAGATGATAGTCACCCTGTTAGGTCGCTGCTTATTTGCATAAAGTTGAACTCTTTATTCTTAAAAATAAAGGTTCAAAAAGGGGGTTTTCACAGTGATGCCATAGAAGAACCATTTTAGATTCCCCAAAGAACATTTCAGTTAACAGTTCTTTAAAAAGAACCCATTTTTTCTTAGTGAGAAGAAGATTTTACTAATCTAAACAAACCACAACAAAGAACCTTTTTGTGCAATGGAAAGAACCTTTAACAACCATGGATGTTAAAGGTTCTTCATGGAACCATTGATTCCAATAATGAACCTTTATTTTTAAGAGAGTTCTCAAATTTGTTAAATTCTATAATGGTTTCTCTTGCACATATCGACAAAAATTGCCAAAAAAATGTCATTCTATCCAAACCTGTATACATTTATTCTGTGGAACATATTTTGAGAAGTGTTTTTCCATTCAATGAATCTCAATGAGCTCCAATGTTGTTTAGACCCCAACATTCTTCAAATGTTCTGAAGAAGAAAGAAAGTCATGCAGGTTTGAAGTAACATGAGGCTGAGTAAATGATGAATTTTCATTTTCGGGTGAAAATTTGGCTATGCTGCATCCCAACTGACATATCTGTCTTAAATAGTACTTAAATGGTATAAAATAGAGCTGTCGATATAAAGACATGAATGATTGACAGGCCAGTTTACGGTGAAAGGATGCTCATAACTAAGCGACAGCATGGTTCATTATAATGAAGTGGTAGTATGTCCCAAAACTTGCCTTCTCTTCTGCTACACACTCAAAAGTATCTACTTTTTTCCCGAAAAGAGTACACACTGTTAGGAAATAGTATAAATAGGTGATCTGGGATGAAGCGCCACATTCAAATGACCCATTTGAAATAGTAGTTGGCTGCACTACAAAATGTTACTTTGTGTATCGTTACAAACAAGATGATACTCTGTGGGGGATTGAAATTAATATGCGAGTAATTTGTTGAACAAGGAGTCCTAAAAATTAAAAAAAACTCACTGAAACAAGCTTGTTTTAAAACTATTCACTATTTTGCTGCTCACGCTACCGGACTCCTTTATCAAGTCAATAATTGATAGTTCAACTGGATAGTCTTCTGTCAATGTCAATAACCTGTGATTTGTGTTTGTACTATGCATATGTTTTTATTTATTTTTTCAAACAGTGTGTTATGACTGACAGGCATTTCTTTCTTCCAAGATCACTGAAGATGTTACTGGCCCCTAATCCTCCCCTTATGTGTTTGACCTTTCACCTCAATGTAACAAGTCAAAGGTTAGAGGTGAAACACAATCTGCTCTCGGTTTTTTCAAAAATGTCTCTAGGATTGTCACATAAATGTGCACTGAAGTGCATGTGACCATTAGAATTTTATTTAAACAAATCACTTTCAATTAGGCCACCTTATGAACCTAGAATACATTGTGCCTAATTTTCAGGTTTTTTCACCTTTAAGGCGAGACACTACAAGTGAGTAGGGTAATTTTTTTTAACTAGAAGATATCACCATGCAACTTTGCCAGTTGTTACCTACATTAAGATGAGAAAAAAATGTATTACAAGTTTTCTGTAATTTAATGTTTAAATATGCAAATGATACATTATCTAATTAAATATAAGAAAAGTTCAAAAGACAACTGAAAACTCATCTCATCCGTGAGTACTTAACATAAAAAAATAAAATAAAAGAAAAAATTCCTTCTCTTTTAAATCTTCCCTTGTCTGGCTCTTGCTACTCTGAGCAATGCCTGAACTTTTTATTCTGAGCACTTCTTGCGTTGTTCTTCCCTCTCCACGATGACTTGCTTGCTTTAGTCCTCAGTTGTAAGTCGCTTTGGATAAAAGCGTCTGCTAAATGACTAAATGTAAATGTAATGTAAATGTAGATATGCACTAAATATGCATACATTTTAAAAAATGAAATCTGAGTATTGGATAAAGCCAGGTTCAAAATTATTTTTTCATTGTGTTCACATATTAGATGGGGAAAAAAGTACACAGGGATTTATGGATATCTACTTTTGTTATCCTGTAAATCAGAATATACTGCCAATAACCTTAAAAAATTATTTTCGTCATGTTTTTTGGAATAAAATGTTATATAAATCAGGCTATGAATAATATATTTACAAATCCCTCTGTAAATGTCTCCATAATATAACTAGGTACAAGACTGGAAAGTTTGGTGTATATAGCAGAGCCGTTGAAAAACAGAGTTACGACATTCCCATAGACCGCCATGGGAACTTTGGAATGCGGAAGTAATGCGTGTCATAGAGCAGCCGATAGTTCCAAACACTGATAGTTCCAGCACTGAATCCCATTCATTTTCAGTGTTTCCGAAGTACGCTCGCTGTTAAGTTGATGAAATTACTGTATTTTTTACATTTGAACGCATTAGCCATCCTTTCATGAATCTAGTCAGTAGTTGTAATTTATGTAGCCAACTTTGGGTAATGTTTATTTCAAGATAATAGTTAATTGCAGCTAGCTTACGTGATCAACACTTCACTAACGTTAGCTACCAGTCAGAAATGTGTAAATACGGAGGTCATAGTTAAATGTGATGTTTTTTACTAACCAGTCAGCAACCATATCTCCAGTTTCATTTCAACTGACCACACTGTTAATGTTAATGCCGTCTCTCCGTCATATTTACTGAAATTTGCTGCAAATGGTCGTTGCTGTGCTGTAAATGTATTCTAAGTTATGGGAGCACCCCAATTCCCTCCAAAAATAAACACAAAAACTTATTAATGCTGTTTCTGCTACTCCCCAGAAAAAAAAAAAAATGCTTTTATATACAAGCCATTTAAGTGTCAACGTAATAATCAATGTAATGAATCGCTACCACCTTTATAGCAACTTTTATTTAATTGAATTTTTGGGATATACTAACTTTTCGTTATGTGACGTGTTGGCCGAGTTTTGAGTGGTGAATGCTGCGTGTCTAGTTGTTCCAGAGGTAACGTAAGTTTCTGAAATATCGACCTCTTTTGAATTGTCAACTGTCTATATTGTATCAGAGGCCCTTTGCGATGCTTATACTGGTCTTCATTTTTACATGCACAGCGTAATTATTTATATTTTATGTTGGTTGTTTCAACCATTTTTCAAGCCCTGCCTGCTAGCTAGTTAGCTAGCGTGACTTCGTCAGCTGTGACAGAATATACAGTATTTCGTTGTCACCCTGCCTCTCCAAATGCAAAACTGACATTAACAAAATGCAATAATGCAATAACAGCTTAAAAAGTACTTGGGTGTGTGTTTTATTTCACATTTATAGTTCAATAACGCAATCACTGCTGTCTGTCCCATACTTCTAGACCAGCAATGATTTGGTGCTACTTAAAAAACACTTTTACTGGTTCGGAGCTGGTGCTTTGGTGGTCGAAAAACAAAGAACCGATTTGAAACTAGGCTCTGGCTCCGAACCAGCACCAGCTTTGCCTTGGTGGAAAAGGGGTAATAGAGGAACATGACAGCCAGCATATGTTTTGGAACTATTGGGGCTTACATGAACCACGTGACAGCCATAGCGGCGACATCAAAGCTGGTCGCAACTCTTTCCCTCTATGACTCTGGTATATAGGTGCTACTGAAGTGGAGATTTCAGATTTAGAGTATGAGAGAAAAGTCATTTTGAGAAAACGGGCTTTAAAGATTTAGCATCAGCCAATGAGATTGCGCATTTAGAGTTAAATCCCCCCTTTTACTTTCACGATTGGTTGCTGATAAAAAGGAAATTATCATATTTGGATCCGGCAGTATTGTTCAGGAGAGAGAGAGCTTTCTAACGGTGTGTGTGATGACAGGGTGCAGACAGCGATCGCGGAGCAGAGTGATGATTTATAGGCTAACGACAACTTTTGATGAATTTATGAGAAATCTACACACGCAAACAGACAAAGTGTAGTAAAATAAAGACCTAAATGTGTATTTCGGACTTTTTTTCACCACAAGTCTGAAAGAAGACATGTTATTGAAGACAAATATCCCAAAATCTCAAAATTGACCAGTGAAAAAAAAAACAATGTTTTTGCCTGTCGTGTCTCGCCTTAAAAGGACAAATTGTACATACTGTAGGCTATATATCAAGATTTTGCTGATGATATTTGATGATTATTGGCATTTTATAAAAAAATTAAGTTTGCTGGCCTACTGAGTACTTTCAAAAAGACACTTTCCCATATACCACTAATGTTTTCTTTGATAGTTCTCTGTTATTATTTTTCTCTATGTCCCCATGGTGGCCTCCATTCATACTTTTTGTTGTGGTTCAGTAAAGGCAGAAATTAAAAAATGTGTGAGTCAAATGAGGAGGGGACTTTTTTAACACCACACACCAAAATGTTATGCAACAGTCCCTATCCCACACTCCCATGTGTCCTCATGGATCTTTGAGAAAGCAAGCGAGTTATAAAAGGACAAGATGATCAATATTAGAAGCAGATGTTATAGATGAGAGTCCTGCTCTGGCCGTGGAGGAGGCCACTGGAGGTTTCGGCTGTGGCTTTTAATGCGCTGGAGACTCAGAAAAATATACGGTCAAGTGGTCCGGCGTTTTAAAATCTGATTTTCTTTTATAAGGTATGCTGATGAATCACTCCGCTGTGCATTCTGTGTATTTCTGTCAAACTGATCCAAGAGGGAAACGTGTAATTTAATATTCATGAATTATCTTTTTTTTTTCTGTTGGGAAATTTTTCTTTAGCGTGCAGATGGGGTTTTTGACATTTCTTGATATACCTAGATAAACTTTGAGCCAAACTTGTTGAAAATCCCCAAATTATTAATCATGTCATTAATGTGCTGCTTTAAAGGGACATTGTGTAGGAATTTCTCCCATCTAGCGGTGAAATTGTATTTTGCATTCAAACGATTGTGCTTTTCAGCGCCTCGCTTTTTCAAATGCGTGTTGCATCTAAGGTAGCTGTTATGTACCAAAAAGCTATGACAGTATGTCTTCTAATAGCACTTTGTTGAGTTTTCAGTTATGTGACGCTGGCTCTGAACGAAAACGCGTTGTGGAGACGAGTTGGCCTAGTACTTTTTGACCCTCTCTGCTATTATAGTTTGTCAACATGGCGGAACGACATGGAAGCCTCCGTGGACTACCCGTCACATATATATATATAAAGATAATAAATTCTTCGATTATGAGGATAAGTCAGATAATTGGCAGAGGTATTTGTACACCATTGAGGACATATTTATGAATAAAAATATTGATTTTAGATAATAAAAAACCTAAAAAACTACACATTGTCCCTTTAAAAAAAGAAAATCAGTTAATATATATATATATATATATATTCACTTGCCCCCAGTCTATACACATTTGTCAAGTAAAATATTCATCTCTCTTTTGATGTTATGAATTATTTTATTAGTAATTTTAAGAGAATAGTTCACTCAAAATTTTGAAATATCCCATCATGAGATGCACATGGAATACCGTTTCAACCTCAGAGTGCAAATAAAGCTAATAAATGGAAGTTAAACGTTTTAAAAACCAAGGGTGAAAATACTAACGTGCCTAAGACTTTTGCACAGTACAGCATAAAAACAAATTTGTTCAGTTTAATTAGTTTAATAACTTAATTGCATCAATTGCTTCTTACTTAATCCATTTAAGTCTTATCAACTTAATTCTATCTGTGATCTGAGGAAGTGTACTCCCAGAGTGCATTGTGGAATGAATAATTTAATTGCTTTTTTTAAATTATTTTTTTGCTTTATTTTACCATTGCAATTTTATTTGCTATCGTTATTGGGGTTATACTGACAAGAGACAGCTAATAAAATGTTAATGGTCTTATTAATTAAATTAATTAAAAAAAAACACTTTTTTACCATTGTTGTGGTTTGCATGCTGAATGTTGAAGTCTGTGTGTGACTCAAGCAAAACTGCAAGATACTGTCACAAATATAGAGGGATTATATCAACCCAATTAAAAGTTTATGTCATAACTGTTAGCAATAAAATTAAAAGTTAAAAGATTATTATTATACATGAAATATAGTTATTTTATATATCATTAATGCATTCATTCAAAACATGAAAATAATTATATATATATATATATAAACTGTGATTTCATGTTGCATCACTGCATCAATTGGAAGAGAATTACAGTAACAAAAATGAAGTTCCAAGTGCCCAACCAAAGGGAACACTAATCACAATAATGGTGAGACATTTTAGGAAATCAACATGAATTTATGAAGTCAACTTATGTGACATTCTCCCAAAATGTTTTGTTGTATTGACAATAGCATTCAAGATGACTGGAAAATGATCGAACTAAAAAGAATGATGACCGCAGAAGTGGAAGAAATGAGTGAAAATTCTATTAAGAATTGTCCCGTCTGTTTTTTATTTATTTTCTTGCTTTGGCAAAATGGTACTCAAACCAGTCAAGTAATCTTTACTTGGGTTTTCTGAGTAACGAAGGCATAGCAGGCAAACAGTACGATTATTACTAAACTGTTTTAAATAAGTTCAACAAATTATTGGACATTAAGGCTATATTTTACAGTGTACTGTGTGTGTGTGTGTGTGTGTGTGTGTGCATATATATAACAACATTGAAGCAGATTAAAGCAAAGCACTAGGTCAAAATGAAGTGGTTTAGGAGACACACTGCGTGGCATGAAAGTAATTCCAGAAGCATGTAATTGTGAGCAAACAGTGTTTCTCAGCGTACAGCTACAGCAGGGTATTTTTCCCTGACATGCAGGTCAGAACGTAGGTTAAAGGAAACAATGAGAGATGATAGAAACCAACGGAGTGTTTTTCTAGAGGCGTGGATGCACAGTTAAATAGGTGCAATACGTTGGCCTAAGCAGGTGGGGGGGATCGAGCTTGTATCTAATAGACTGAGAGATTGAGGGAGACAGACGGGAGGGAACGTTTTTCCCCCTGCTTTCGCCTGTCTGGGTTTTTCTTTGAGCTCAGCAGGACTGGTAGAGTCCGTCTGCTAATTCGCATTTCACACATACCAACAGGAGGCCTCCGTAAGACAGAGAGAGGAAAGAGGGATTGTGGTAAGGAGTGAGGAAAGGCAGAGCTGTACTGAGGGGAAAGTGTGAACGGAAAGACAAGGGAGATTACTGGACAATTTGTAGCTTAATGGTGACAGAGAGAAAGTGGTTGTTGTGCTGTAGATGCCAGAGGACGAAAATGTTGATCAGTAGAAAAGTCGGTCAGTAGGTTTGGCTTGAGTTGGCATGACTGAGCTGTGGGCTTGCAGGTTCCTGGGTAATGCCAATTAAGGTGCCAGGCTGTGGCAAGAAAGAAAATGAGCAAAAGAGGGCCATGCACAGGAGATGCACTAGGAGTTTAACAGATCAGGAACATTTTTGCAAAGAAGAGTGGGAAAATACTCACAAGTCAATATGTGCCAAGCTGGTAAGTAACTGTAATAAAACCAAAGGCTGTTTCAACTTTTTAAAAGTTTGCAAAATTATATGAAACCAACATTAATGTAAAAAGCACAGTTATTTTTCTTCATCATGGATTCGACATACTTATTTATGATTGACCCAGGCCCTTTAATACATACACTGGACACCAGGCATGCACATTCATGTATAAAGACCAGGCCTGTATCATCACTGCGTGATTATGTCTTTAGATAGCAGGATTTCTGGGTGAAGGCTGTTTGGATTATGGAAACCTGAGTCAGAACATTTTCACGTGTATTCACTTCACCTATCTGTCCATCTCCCTCTTCTTTTGGTTTGGTGTTACATCCAGACGCTTGGGCCAAGTAAATAGCTGTTTCGCTGGAAGACTGTGGCCGTGAGGGATTTTTTTTGTGTGTGTGTGTTGTCCAGAGACCAGCAGAGCAAGAGTGGTTTATTTACTCTGGCTGAGACCTCAGCAGCTCAAACCCAGAGACACAGAAAGAGGCTCTGATAATCCTATTTCTCTGGAACATTTGTCTCTGTGACTCAGGTTTTTGGTTCCTAGACCAAGGCCTAGAGGAACAAAGATAGAGATAAGGAATCTGTTCTGTCTCTGCGTCCTGAGGAGATGCTTGACTGACAGCAAAATCACAGCTGTGAATAGAGCTGTTCCATATGGTGGGGACAGAGTTTTACAGGGACCACCTGATGTCATTGCACTTGTGTATATAATTCATCAAAGTGCTTCCCCCTTTATGAAATTGCAGTTTTTTTTGTTGAAGTGCATTTAATATTAATATCCATTTAATGTTATTCATTCTTATATATATATATATATATATATATATATATATATATATATATATATATATATATATAATATTATTGTCCAATGAAAAGGTTCCATTGATGTTATTTGAATATTATTGAATATTATTGAAATAAGACTGCCAAGGTTAATATTAAAACGTGATTAAACATTTGATTTTTAACACTTTCATTCAATTTGATATGCTACATTTTATATTTAGCTCTGTTTGATTACTAAAAACTTATGTGAGTAGTTGATTGTCAAAAAAAAAAAGTTCATAGTAATTAGAGCTGCAATATTGAGATCTTGAACACCCATGCAATATCATTCCTAAATCACAACAATTCGGCTATGCTGTCTATTAAACATTTAACAAGTATGATCACACCGATTCAGATCTGCATTTGCGCTGCCACTGGCCCAGAGAGAGCAGCTGTCATCATGTATAGGTATGAAACAGCTTCACAAGCAGTCTTTTCAACCACACAGTATGATTATTTCTGTCTTATAATAATTCAAATGATCACAGAAGTACTGGGATACAAGTTTTTAGTTTAGGCACTGACTAAAAGGCACTATGGTAGTGATCAAAATACAGTAAATTACCTTTTAATTACCTTTTGTCAATATCATAGTTACACCAGCTAGTTGGTGATAAGTGACTGTTAAAACATGTATTTGTCATCGCTGATTCATCCAGTAATAAAACAAGTATTTATGAGTGAGTGATTGAATCATTCATTCAATCCTATTTTTTAATTAATTAAAGTAATTCAAATTAATTAAATATTTTTTAAATAAAGTGCAGCAATTAACATTTTGTCAGAGTGGCTAGTAAATTACATGTTGTCTATTTAGAATCATGGGAGAATTGTGATTTCTATTTTAACAATTTTAACTTTTTTGTTCAGTTTAGGAAGAATTGTGCAGCTCTAATAGAAATGTTAATGCAAATGAGACTGGGTTGTGTGATGGACTGCAGACTGCAAAACAAACAAGTCCATAAAGTTTGGGGAAAGCTGTTTTATTACTGAATTATAACACATTTGCATTGAATTATAAATAAATATAAATTGTATATACAAATATATATATTTAATTATTAACAGTTAATTTTTTAGTTAATAAAATAATTAATTCAAAATCAATTAAAAGATGCATCAGAATTAAATGTTTTAGTTAATTTGGTAGAAACAACAATAAAGTTGCAAAGACATTGTACATTCTAACTGCAAAACAGATCAGTGCCCAGACATCTGTGGACAGACCTGCAGAAGTGATGGATGTGAACCTGCCAGCTGATTTATGTAAGAGAGGAGGGGGGAGGGGGAGTTAGGGCAGGGTTACGTCCACATTAAACGCAGGTTTGAACCCTGCCAGAGTCTCTGTCGTCCCCTGGATCTTTGAAGTCTTGAAGGTAAGTGGTCTTTAGGGACCCTGTTTGTAGAGGCAATAGTGTGCCTGGATCTCGCACAAGGCCATTGAGGGCGTGGGCATTAGAAAACATTAACAAACCATGTTTTGGCCATGAAAACATTTGGATTTCTTTTGTGACATCATATTTGGCTTTGTGTGAGTCTTTTTTTTTTACAAGTAGACTTGTCATGGGAGTTTTTAAAAAGTTCATCTTTGTTTTTAGCAACTCTGTCAGAGAGTTTATGAATGTGCTGTGTTCCAGAGTTGGGCTTCAATTCATCAGAAATTCATCAATCATCTTTATTTGAAGGATTGGATGGCCCCAAGCGCCCAGCCCAACTGTGCATCATGAGATTGTTTCCATTCTCTCTCACTTCTTTATCCATGGCAAATATCTGTGGAAAATTCCAGCCTAATTACTGTGATTTATTTGAAAATGTCAACCTTCGGTCCATCTGGGAAAATATCAGGATTTTTTTTATGGAATCTGGAGTGGATTTTTCTGAAAGGAAATGTGGTGGAGAAATAGGTGGAGAACGGGGAATCACTTACACAAAAAGATCATTTGTCATCTTCAGAGACAAAAGAGTACAATGCAAGGGATATACAGATGGCCCTTCTATGTCAGCTTTGTGTCAGTAGTAAACTGATAAGTTCATGATTCTATTTGTATGTGAGGAGAGAAAAAAAGAGATCAAATGACTGAATACTGCTCCACTTACATAGATAAAATAACTGTTTTATATTTTAATATGTATTTCGAAATGTTTTTTGCTCCTGTGATGGCAAAGCTGAATTTACAGCAGCTATTACTTGACGTTTTGACTTTATGCACCAGAAAAGATATTAAAATGAAATGTGTCGTGAATGTTATCCATAAATTATCCCAGAATGCCTTCTTTCCAGACAGCAATTGCTAAACGCATCAGACACAGGCTATTACATGCACTAAGCTCAAGCGTGTGGGAGGATGAGCCCTCAGTAAAGTCAAAACTGAAAGCGCTGGAAAAGATTTACCCAGAATATCCCACAACAATATTAGGCATTTTAATCTCGTTTTTTAATTCTGCTGGTGGTGTTCCATTTTGATATTGTTAAATCGACTGAGATATGTTTGGTTGTTGACACATATTTTAATGGCTATAAAAAGTAAGTCCATTCCTGTGAGTCTGACCTGTTTTGGAGGGTTTGGAGGTGTTATAGATAAAACAGAAGATAGAACTGGTGGTATTTTACTCGATAATGTGCTGTGTATTTGTCATATTTTTATGGTGATATTGATCATGACTTTTATTTTAAAAGGTCTGGTCTGACTAGGTCTATAATACCTGGAGAGAACTATCTGTTACCATTTCCATGTAGTCCCATTTTTCGTTCTCATGGGTGTTCAGTGCTGGACACTATTGTTTTTTTTGTTGAGTTTTTTTGGTTTTAGGTTTGTTTATAGTAAATGCTAGTTTTAAATCAGATCTTTGTAACGTGGAGTAGTCTAGTTAGGTGAGTCGATGAGTTATGGTTAATGTACAGTATTGATCTATCTTGTGATTTGTTCTTTTTGGGGGTCTAAGGCTGTGTTTACACTTGGCATTAACATGCGACCTGTATCCGGATGTGGTCCACATACACATTGAAAAGACAAGTGTAAACGCACTTCTGATCGGAATGTTATCCGATCAGCGTGTCCAGGTTCGGAGGTAGTCGAGGACGCATTGTGATCGGATCTCAGTGTAATGTAAATGCAATCCAGCCATCGTGTCTGCATTCACAGGTGGACGTAATTTAAATCCCCGCCCAGTCTCCCCGCGTGGCTGTCAGAAAATAATAGCCAGACGCATTTTGGACAGGAAAGAAACTTATTTGAACCTTACAATAAACTTTAATCTTTAAAACAGTTTATTTAGACTTACATGATACTATGTGTGTCATTTTTCATTTTAATTTTGCAACATTATCTGAACGAGGCGATCGCCGGCCTGTACAATCATAGTCAGTCATGAGATCTTAAAGAGCTGCACGCTGCTTTGCCAGAGGAATAATCGGAATCTGAATTTTTTTTATGTTTTAAATGTTGAATGTTTTTATTGTTTCAGCATGTTTATCAATCTCCCATTTCTGTCAATATAGTCATTGCACGCTATAAGCTTAAACCCAGATGATCGATGCGACTTCAACATGATCAACCCAGTTATTTTTGTATGATCAACTCTGGAAGTATTCCGTTCAAAAAAATTAATTTGATCTAATTACTGGAGATTGAAAGTAAAGTGAGTGAGTGAAAGCAATTGGGACATTGTTTAATTTGTATCTTCTTTACTCTTAATCTGGTGTCGTGCCACAGACCTAATGTATGCAGGAAACAGGAATCCGATCGGTTATCCAGATACAGAGGCTACTTAATGTGAACAAATGTAAACGCACAATGTCCTGATTGTCTAATGATCCGATCTGCTTGATCGGATCACGGTGATCGCATGTTAATGCCAAGTGTAAACGCAGCCTAAGAGACACTGGGGCCCTTTAAATAACTCAGAAACATACTTAAAGTTGGCATAAAATGGATATTGCAATAGTATTTTATTCCCTATTGTGACGTATATCCGAGTGAAACAGCTTCTCGAACAAGAAAAATGACTATTTTTGTCCATCAGGAATTGTTGTTTGCTATTGGTCGATCTCATGTGATTGACATGTTGTACCGCTCTCATGCAAGTAAACACATCATCTGATAAGAAAATAGATGTCGCTGTGAGAGGGGAAGTTATTTTGGTAATACTTTACTTCAAAGCCTTGTAATGCATCTTATAATGCATTGTATGGTCTAATGAATAAGTGTAATCAGAGGTTATAAAACATTATAATACACCTTGAGAAAGTATAATGCATTAAAACTCGACATCAGACTTTTTCATCAGATAGGGTTACTTGGTTTATTTCCCCAGATGTTATGAGAATCCCTCATAAAAAAATAAAAATATTACATTTACTTCTTAAAAAAAAAAAAATCAGTTATTTTGACAAAAAAATATTGACTTGAAGTGTTTCCCAGTATTTTTTCCTGTTTTTTTTTTTTTTTCATTGGTATTTCAACAAGATGTCCAGCCTGTGCAAATGTAAAGCAGCCCCACAATATTACCACGAACAGACGTCACCACCATAGGTAAGGGGCTTTTGAAGTGTGTCTCATTAAGTCTACATTTTCACAGCTGTCCTTGCAGGGAAGCTGAATAATAATTCCTGGAAAATCTGGAAGTTATTTTAATGATTCACAGATAGAGGTAAACTGTAAAGGAACAGTCAGTGTGCTCATTAGTGAAGTTGTTTTTTCAGTGGTGTAAAAGCTTCCTCAACACAGAGTGTGAGAGTTTTGTTTAAAATCCCAGTAAAGTCAAAATTAATTATGTGTTCTGAGTTCGCACACCACAGACAAATGTTATTAGCCACCCAGCCAAATTTGAATGATAAAAGAGCCGGCAAGTACATAAAATAAGCTATCAAAATCTTGAAAAAATTAGCAGTAGTCTCTGCTCTCAAACGCTGGGGGCGTGTCCGCTGGCTGCGCTGAAACCCCGCCCACTTGCGGGAAAGCTGCCGTCGCTACACTCAACTGTCACTCACCGCTACAACCGGAATGGATGCTCGCCCAGTGGCCACGCACTGCCGATGATGGAACCAGTTGTCGGCGCGACGGGAGGATGAAGGCCGAGGAGGGAGATAGTTGGTTCGGCCACATTCACCAGTAACAGCGGATTATTAGTGAATCCCAGTTGTCTCCGACGAAAGTTTATAAAACTATCCTGTGTGAAATGATCACTACAGAGGCGGGTTTTGGCGGTCATACTCAGCTCTCCATCAAGCTGGCTCTTCACAAAATTAATCCACCTCTTCTTGATGTGATCGTTTTTAGGAAATTTAAATAAGGACACCGATCTGTTTTGTACGTGATTGCATCCAGGTAGTACGCATTTCCGTGACTTAGGCATAGCTAGCTAGCAAACTGTAGTAGATTGTAGTAGCTAATAGTACTGACAGTAACTCGCAATTAGGGGAGGGGCCAGCCTCAGTGGCTCCAGAGCGTCATCAAGTAGGGGCATGTCCAGGAGCTCAGGCACTCCAGTGCGTCATCAAGACCCCGTTTTAGCCCCGCCCAAAAAATCCGGAACACAGCAATGGTGAAAAACTGTTTAACAGTCTAATGGTATGTTTACACCGGACGCGGATAGAGCGTCTAGCGCGAGTGATTTCAATGTTAAGTCAATGCAAAGACGCGTTACGCGCGTAAAAAAATCCTGCGGCGCGAATGAGGGCGTAGAGCGCGGCGCGGTAGACGCGAATTCGCCTCATTCGCGTGTCAAGTTCACGAATTGAGCGTCTGGCGCGTTCCGCGCGAATGATTTATTTAGTGCGTTTTGTGCATTCACGCGTTTGACGCGAATTCGCGTCTGCCGCCCAAGTTGAAAAATCTGAATTTCTGCGTCAAATTCGCGCCGCGTTAACCAATCAGGAGCCAGCTTGCTGCTGTCACGTGGTGAAGTAAATATATTACCACATAAAAACTTGATTTTAATATACGAGACATTCATTGTGTATGCTATTTATTCCATATCTAATGTAGATTATATGAAACATTATTATTATTCTAATGTAAAGAGAACCAACATACTTTAAGTCAAGTCAAGTCAAGTCAAATATATTTATATAGCGCCTTTCACAATACAGATTGTATCAAAGCTGCTTCACAGTATCAATCAAAACAACTTAACAATGTGTGTTTATTTACTGGAAAAAAAATAGTGCATACTTTAGTGCAAGAACATAGTTCGTGTCTGTGTTGTGTGAGGGGAAAAAACAAAGGACAGCTTAATCACTTTTGTAGTAGCCTAGGCTGGCTCCATTTATCATCAAAACAAAAATAAATTACAGATTAGGTGGGCGAGTGTGATCCTCGCTCCGATGCGGGACAACAGGTCATTGAACTGAGCGCGGGACAGGTGGAAGTACCGCTGAAAGCAGCCGTCATCCAGGCGCAGCTCCTGGAGCAAATGGTGAAACTCGCCGAACTGGGTTCGCCTCCGAAGGGTCTGGTGGACCAAAATACGTAGATGATGATCCGTACGCCGCTGTTCTGCTCTCCAGAGCAAATACAGAGTGGTGACTCTCTCGATAAATGACCCATCAACAACAGACATCTTGTAAAAAGATGGCCGCCAACGGAGTTCGAAACTTTTGAAACTTTCGCCTCTGACGTGCGTAAATTTCGCTTCAAACTTTTGTTTTTACGTGCGGCAGTTTCACTCTTGTCGCGCGAATTAACACAAAGTGGTCAAGATTTGACGCGCTATTCGCATCTGGTGTGAACGCACAGGTTACCGCTTGGGTAGGATTAGGAGATTAGGAGTGCGTGTGTATTACACGCCATAAAGTGCATATCATATGCACACGAAAACTGCGTATCATATCCACGCAAAAACTATTTTTGGCGTAAATGGCACGAGAAATAAAATTTGTGCTATAAATGTGCACTTTCATGAGATCGTGGCGGCCTTTAACGAGGGTCTATGGCATAATAAGCAAGCCAACCTTTGATATGTTGTGTCAACGTGTGTCCACATTCCTCTCCTACAACGACACAATGTTTCATCGGGCCATCCGTCCCTTTGCAGATGCGTGTTGGGGTTTCTCTCGTCACTAAACCGCGGATACATAGCGTCATGCCTCAGAAAATCCTACCTGCCTGTTTACACGACGGTCGCATTGGCACATATCTGGTTTATTTCCACATATGAACGAGGCCTGAAACCGATTTCCAAATATCCGAATGCATACATTTTTTCCCTGTTTACACTGTCATAGAACACATCCGATCTGTCACATATGAGCAAAAATTGGAATTGGGTCACATTTCACTGACAGTGTAAACAAGGCCTAACTCCACAATTCAGTAATTCACAGATCACAGTCTTTGTAATATGTTTTAGCAATACATTTCTAACATTTATAACGTGTTAAGATTTTTTTTTGTTGAGAAATTGCCTTTACAGGAACTAAGTATATTTTTTTATATGAAATGCTTTAATGAGCATAAATATAAGTGAACTATACTTGACTGATCTGAATGAGAATGCAGAATTTCTTTCCCAGCAATGTTTCTAAATGTGTGATGAGTATTGTGCCCAGGCCACATCAGCTGTTGCTGAGTCATCCACACGGTTTATGTTAAGAGAAGTTGTTAGTAGGCCTACCTGTGTTGTCTAAGTGCAATGATTCTTTTACTCACTCATTCTAAACATCAACTGTTTTGGCTAACCTGTCTTGGCTTTCCCCTTAAACTGAGTTTCACATTTTGTTGAGGAAAACACTTTTTTGTCATGAATAAAAGGAAGCCGCAACCCTGATCTAATTTTGTGCCCATGTGAGGTATCACCACGTCTGTACATTTCCCAATTGCATGCACTATAAACGGACTCAAGTGGACACTTTTGTCATTGTCTGTTTCCTCTTTGCTAACTTGTCTCAGCAGTTTAGGTACCAGAGATATATTTATATAACAATGATTTGAACTTATGATCAAAAATAAATTGGACTTCAATGTTGTTTGTTTCCCAATATTCTTTTGTGTTTCACAGAAGAGCAGTATTAGGGGAAAGTTACTTTTACAAGTAATGCTTTACTCCCTAAAAAAGTAACTAATTGCGTTACTTAGTTACTTTTCATGTAAAAGTAATGCACTGTTGCTTTTGTGTTAGCTTTTTCTTACGTGGGATGGGCTTGCTGGTTTGTTAAAAACAAAAAAGTTTTATTTTTGGCAAATGTAAAGGCACTTTCACACCAAAAGTGAAATAAGCCTCAGGCTGAAGGAAATGCAAAATCCCTTCTGCACAGTAGAGAGGAAACCGTTGGCACATAAGAGGCAGGAGAAGGAAGTTCAACACTCGGCTCTTGAAGGGTTCAACATGGGAATACCAAGCGTGCCCCACAAGTCCTGAAAAGTGAAGCTAAAGCGCCTAAAACGCCCCCGGTGGTTGGTCCCAGTGTATGTCATAAACCCCACCCTCCCCATGAAGTCTAATGGGACGCGATGGAAACAAAACAATCAAATTACACTTCAATTACATTTTTGATATTTTTTCACGCTGAAGTAAGTTTAAGTTTGGTCTTAGTTATTTGATGCTATAAAAACGGGAATGTGACGTCATGATTGACAGCTGTGATTGACGGCTTCTCTAAGCAAAGTAGTCACTGAGGCACCAACTGACTTTTTGGGGGATTTTCTGGAGGAGTTTGGAGCTTCAACTTTAATTTGTCCATAACTGTTTATTTCACACAGTAAACTTTTGTACTAACCGTTTCTGTGGGAGTGAGGGCGGGACCTTGATATCGCGGCTTTACTTCACTACTGCGCAGACTCGGGTCCCACAATCACTACTGTGCAGAATCAGGTCACAAATCAGCACCATACAGGATTTTGTTGGCTTCACTTTTCATCAATGGAAGAGAGTGAAGGGGTGTCATCCATCTCTTTTTACAGTCTATGTAGGACAAGAGAGGTTTCAGTCAATACATGGGCAAAGAAAGTAACTTGGATTACTTATTTTAAAAAAAGTAACTTTTAAATACATTTAAAAGTACTGTGCTACTTTACTAATTATTTGGAAAAAAATATGATTACATAAATCACGTTATTTTTAATGTGTTACCCCCAACACTGCAGAAGAAAGAAAGTCATAAAGGTTTAATGACCTGAAAATAAGTAAATGATGACACTATTTTCATTTTTGGGTAAACTATCACTTTAAGTCTTTTTTAAATTACCTTCTCGGTTAATATGAAGTCATAAACTGCATAATTATAAAACAAAATAGAACATTTTTTAGTATTGGGCTCTGTTCCAAAACCTTTTGGGTTACACTTTATTTTGATGGTCAACTTTAGACATTCTACAATTAACTTTTCACCTGCATGCCAACTAACTCTCAATAGAGTATTAGTAGACTGTAGTAGACTGTTAAGTTAAGGTTAGGTTAAGGTTAGGTTAGGGTTTAGGTTAGTAGAATAAATTGACATGTACTTGCAAAGTAAGTATATTCACTAGAAGTCATTTGGGTGACCATCAAAATAAAGTGTAGATATTCTACTAATACTATCATGAAAGACATTTGACCGCAACCGACCGTACCCTGAAGGAGGGAACCGAGGACGTAGTCGACATCGACTGAATGGGGATCACGCTAGGGAGCCAATCATCTTTCCAGTACTATTGAACGAGCCAATATAATTGGCGTGCGTGATTACATCACACACTCCGCCCCCGCGGCACGGGTATAAATACGGAAGTGGATGCACGCATTAGTTGCTTTTTCACTGAGGAGCCGAGCATAACTCGGAGTCAGCGGTGGTCCAGCGGTAGTGGCAAGGGGACTACGTCAGGGAACCCTCCTTCAGGGAACGGAGGATGAAGTCATCACTTTTCATCAATGGAAGAGAGTGAAGGGGTGTCATCCATATTTTTTTTACAGTCTACGGAGGACACGAGAGATTTCAGTCAAAACATGGGCAAACAAAGTAACTTGGATTACTTATTTAAAAAAGTAACTTTTAAATATATTTAAAAGTACTGTTACTTTACTCATTATTTGAAAAAAAGTAATATGATTACATAACTCGCGTTATTTTTTAATGTGTTACCCCCAACACTGCAGAAGAAAGAAAGTCAGAAAGGTTGCAAACGCAACCAGGACGTTCCCTTTCAGTCGAGAACATCAGACGTAGTCGACGTCGACTGAATGGGGATCAACCATTGAAAACACCACTAAAGCTGCCACCTTCCAGTGCCTAGACAAAAGCCTCCTGATGCCCCCACAATTTAAGGCGAGGAAGGACTGGGCTTAGACCAGGGAAGTCACTGCTGTTCCCACAGGAACACTGGGAAAGCGTTCCCTATACATGGAAGGAAGGGACGCTGCGGAAGCCACATCCTGCCTGAAGGGAGGTAGCATGTGAAGAATACACATATGAACTGGGCGGTTGACCGGCAGTACAACATATGGAATGTCACTGGGGTGGCTCCAGCCTATGACAGGGGGGAGACTCACTGGGCAGTGACGGAGGGAAGACACGGGCTCGCCGCAGGGAGCCGTACCATGGAATTATACACATATGGGATCACCGTCGCAACATTTGGACCCAGCCTAACAAAGGTTCCACAAGCTTACAAGTGGTAGGCCTAACACCGGGTGTTCCGCCACGTCCGATGTCGGAGGGATGCGGAGGAACTCAACAGGGTTCGGTTAAAGGGAACTCAACTGGAGCAGAAATGGCACACGTATCCAGTCCTTAGGAAGGGAATGGCACAGCAAGCCGACACTTCGAACCGGGCTCACGGTAAAACTGGCTTCATGAGCAGGGAGCTCACGGGAAGCAGCAGTTCGACTATAGGTGTTGCCCAGCCCCCAACTCTAGAATATCTGTCAGCGAAGCAGTCTGTGCCAACGCCTAGGCGGGAGCACACACTCATCTAAGTGGACATGAGCATCTCGGATCTTCACCAAGATGAAGGCAGCCACTATTCAGTGGGCCAACCTCGCTTGGAAACAGACTTCCCTCCCTACTGATTTCCTTAACAGATAAGAGCTGGTCTGAGGTCCTAAGGCTTGCGTTCTTTGCACTTAATCCGCAATGAAGCGGACGGACAGAGAAAGCCAGGGCTGGGTCTGCCTCCTCCGGGGCAGCGCTTGCAGGCTCACCACCTGGTCCCACTAAGGGAGAGGTAGGAACTAGAGGGCTGCATTGGGATTGAGTCCCGCCGGGTACCGCGGGACCCAACGCAAATCTCGCGGGAGCGGGCGGTTTGAACTTTGCTGCGGGCGGGAATGGGCGGGCAAAAAAAAACCCTGCGGGATCGGGAGGTTGCCTAACGACATGATGGAGATGTCAATGATGTGGAAAAGAACCTCAAACTGGGTATTTACAGCACAAAACCTGAGCAAGGCAAGTCTGACATTTACTATTCATCTTCCTGATCAGTGCATCAGAATACATGGAGGCCAGGGAAACGAAACCAACAAACCCATGAATCTCTTTAATAATAGCAATACAAATACGCATTTTTTTCCTGCGGGACGGGAGAAGACACAAAGTCAGTGCATCTCTATTATTGTGCGGGAATAAATTCTCCGAGTTTTGCGGGAGCGGGCGGGAGTGGACATACATATTGCGGGAGCGGGCGGGAGTGTAACACATACGTTGCGGGAGCGGGCGGTAATGGTCAGAAATTCGGCGGGCGCGGGCGGGAGCGGGATGAAGAAAACAGTCCCGTGCAGGACTCTAGTAGGAACCTTGGGCACATATCCAGGCCGGGGCCTCAGCTCGTGAGAGTAGCCGGCCCGAATTCCAGGCACGACTCGTTGACCGAAAGCGAGCAAGTCCTAAGTTTATAAGTCCCATAAGTCCTATAAGTTTAACTCACTGTGTGCAGTGGCTCAGGGGCGGTCTCTGCAGTGCAGTAGCACCAGAGATAAGGCCCAAGAGGATAAAGAGGGGCTCAAGGCAGATTCCCTTGCTCCCTCAGGGACCTGACGATCAGGACGTGCTTCCCCTGCTTCTGCATCATATTGTGCCTCAAGAAAACAGAGGCAACATCATTTTGAGGGTGGAGGAAAACAGCCTACTCCAACCCATCTTGCAGGAAAGAGAGCATGAAATGACGAACGCTCTCAGGATCTCCTCACTGAGAGAATACTCACTCAACTTTATACTCAAAATACTCACTTCTAATTGGCGTAAGCACAACTTCCTCTTTTTAGGGGGTGCTCGCAGAAGTGATGGTACCTACCACATATTGTTGCGTTACCCACCTGAACCTAGGAGTGGTGATGGCGCAGTGGATAAGACACATGCCTTTGGTGTGAGAGACCCGGGTTCGAATCCACTGTGAGACACCAATGTGTCCCTGAGCAAGACACTTAACCCCTAGTTGCTCCAGAGGCGTGCGACCTCTGACATATATAGCAATTGTAAGTCGCTTTGGATAAAAGCGTCAGATAAATGTAAATGTAAATGAACCTCCGCGTCCAGCTTTTTAGGACCGTCCTGGAATCTGAGCAGCGGTGGCTCAAAGTGAGGTGAACTGCAACAGCTCGAGGCACGAATGCCAATGCAGTCGGAGGTCGACCAGTCCTCCGTTAAAGCATGCCCTTTGTACATGGCCCCTCAGACGGTGTTTGTGGACCTTGTTTTAGGAGTGGTCTGGCCCGGAGAAACGAAAGGTCTGATCACAGGCCTAGGGTTTGGTGGCAGGCTGGGGTGATCTGTTGGGGGGTGATCTCACACAGGGCGTGCTGCTCTGCCACAGTCACCTCGGGACTCGATCATGAAGCTAGTGCTAAAGCGGTCTTCATATGGAGGAAGCCATGCGGCTACGTCTGCCATATGCCCCAGGAGCCTCTGAAAATTCATTCAGTGGGGACCCTTTTTCACTTCTACCTAGCACCAGCTGAACACACTCTTCTTGAAGAGACGTGTTGGACTGAGTCCTTCTCCAAACTGAAAAAGAGATACTCAGCCCATGGGCGAGATTACTCTCTCCCAGTTGACCTGAAGACCCCAACTGGCTATGGAGCATTTGAAGGGTAGGACCTTATACTGATACTTCGTACCTTCGAACAATAGAACACAGAATGGTCTGTGGAGCGGAAGGATTGAGATCTGAACTACTGTCCTTCAGGTTGAATGCTGCAGGCCAACCTTGGGGACGGAGCATTTGAAAATGCACCTGTGTTAGCAACCTGAACAGAGGCTTTCGAAAAAGGGCCCATTTTAATTGACACAGTTCAAAGATAACCATGACCCACCACATACCTAGGGTACAATGAAGTATGGGTTTATAGAAACCGGTCTTCATATCGGCTGGAGGAAGAGGCTACATCGCGTCTTTCGCCAGTAGGACTGCGACGTGCGCGCAGAGGACAGGAGCAGTGCTCAAAGCGTAGGTGTGATGAATATCATTAATCTTATGAGCATTTAAGCTCAACATCTAGGTATGATAAATATCACTGAGCCAGGGCGAAAGCCAAGCGAAATGAATCACAAGCTGAGTCTGGTGGTATAGTTTGGCCAATTGGACCGGTTGGGAAGCATTTTTGGCTTCTACGAACCGGGCCAGGGGCCAGGGAACCACAGACCTACCCGATCCGTGATCAACTCCAAGAGCATTCTCCTCCATTCCTGAGCGGCCCGCTCCGGAATGCTTTCGCTGCCGCTTGCCACCTGGCTTGGCAGTGCCTTGAGCGGGCTGGGCTTTCCTACTGTGGCCGGCTCCATTGGGAGGCCGGTCGGCGGCCAGGGAACACCATTGGTGAGGAGCAGGCGGAGGAATTGCCACAGGCGGAGGGGTGGAGGCAGTAGCGGGCCGCCGGGGCAGGATGTGCTTGATGTCCTCCGTCTGCGCTTGGGCTGCGGAGAACTGTTGGACGCAGTTCTTCGCCGCGTCGCCGTCCAGCCCAACCTGGGAAATTGGGGAGACCAGGAACCGAACCTTGTCCGCATCCGCTATATCAACCAGGCTGAGCCAATGGTGGCGCTCCTGGACCACTAAGGTGGACATCGCCAGACCGATTGCACACGCCACGACACTCGTGCCCTGGAGGGCGAGGTCGGAGCTGTGCTGTGCTCACCTATGAGCGCACGGTCTGGGCTACCCTCGTGGATACCCATGGGTGCTCTGGCCTGACAGACCTGTAGCAGTGCCATGGCACGCAAGAGGAGGCAGCTTGCCCACAGGCTTTGTAAACTCTGCCCCTTTGGAACGGACGAGTTCTCACAGGTCTTAGGGGGGGACGAGGATCCCTCCAAAAGGTTGCGGCCGCCGGACACAGGTGCACCTGTGTCGTGACAGACCGCTCCACTGGAGGAACAGCCTCGCAAACCCTCATCGCTCCTCCATCAAGGATAGTGAGGGGGAAAAGCTATTCAGGCAGTTTCTGGCAGAGAAAGGTGCCATCCACAACCTGGTAAGCTCTCAATTCACTTTGGGAAAGAAAGGAACTGGGGTGGCGAGCTGAGAACCAGCGCGGCCCCCTGAGATAGCTATCCTCCAACCGAGACTGAACAGGACACGGTGGAGTTCCAGTCGAGCCCGGGAGCCTCAGTGGCCCCTTTCAGCATAGGTGACATTTCTGGATCTGGCTCGGGCAACGTTACACTCCCAGAGGGAGATAATACAGCCAAGTCATCCTCTCCAGAGGCCAGCTCACCCTCCGATGCTGCTATCGACATCTTATCCTCTGGGGGAACCCCAATTGAAACAGCTGATCGGTCTATTAGAGAGGGACCAGTACGTTCAACAGGAATTCCATCGGCTGTGGTGTGATTTTAGTAGTGAGGAGCCCACAGGGAATGGTTACCGAGCGAGACATCCATCACTATCCTCCGTTCACCCATCCCACACGGCACCCGGGGGTGGGGCATGGCAATGGGGACTCGCACTTCGCGGACGAAGGCGAGTCTCGATCTCAACACCGCAACAGTCGTATTCTGAACTGTCCACAAAAGCTGCTTTAGCGTGTGAATTGCGCTGTCAATTTTGACCCTCAGAGAGGAAAAGTGAATGACCGCATCCAGATACTCACAAGTGGAATGACATCTTGAAAAAGCCGCAAACGCACCCGTGTTGCTCTTTCAGGAAATAGGACCCATCACCAGTGCCGGAGCACACAGGGGAATGACCGCGCCAACACTGAACAGTAAACTGAAACAGTGAAGCACTCACTTTTCCGCCCTCAAACCAGCTGTCAACACATACAAACCTTTAGAAATTTGTTGCGGTTAAAACAGCAGTTGAGAGCTGAAAGGTTGACTACGTCTGACTTTCTCGACTAAAAGGGAAGTGTAGTTACTAATAGGTTGTAGAATGTCGAAAATGGACCATCAAAATAAAGTGTTACCCTTTCTGAATATAGCATGGCACAATGCAGGATGCAGCTATCACTGATGTCATCTCAACCACCTTAATAGAGTGTGATGAATGTCAGCAAACTAACAGTATAAGATATTTGTGTATTTTTTTTTTTTTTTTTTTTTTTACTGCTATGTTAGTTTATTCCATCCGATTCATTCCAAAATGAGGAATACACGCTTTTCATTGGCAGGCCATTTGCATTCTCTGGCTCTGAGACTCCCAGCACATGTCACAATTGACTCAGAGAGTCAGAGGTTGAGAGATATTAATATACTATATTCATAGACAATTTTTCTCTCTGTCTCATTCTCACTGTCTGTTAATTTGTCTATCCACTGTTTTCCCACTGCTCATTTAAACACACACACACACACACACCACACACACACACACACACACACACACACACACACACACACACACACACACACACACACACAAATACACACACACACACACACACACACACACATCACACCACATCACAGTATGGATTAGACTACTTTACACCTGTGTAGTTTGTCCAGGGGCAGACACACCTGGGCCGCATAAAGACAACAAACAAACTTAATATAACCTTCCTGGAACACGTCTAATACAAGTGAACACACACATGTACAGATGCGGTAATTTCCTCATTCTCAAGATTACGCATGGAGGGAATCATTGTAAGTGAATCATCAGTGAAAGTTGCTTTTCCTCCTAATTTTACACGGTGTCTTAAGTTCAATGCTTTTTACAAAGATGATATTTAAAGGCATAGTTCATAAAAAATGAATGTGATAATTTGTTCACCCTCATTCTCTTCCAAGTCTGTATCAGACATTAAAGGTTTTTTTTTTTTTTTTTTTTTGTATGCAGATATAATTAATGGGGTCAGGACCATAAAAGTAAGTAAAGTAGATCATAGATATCAAATCAAGCCACAATTTAAGTTGTTGTTGAGAGAACTCATTTTGTCCTGTGAGCTTGAACAGATCATTGAATCAGTGAATTTGAAAACTGGATTCACTCTGATTTAAGAATGAATCCTTTGTGAATCAATTAAATGTTATCTCCCCTAGTATCTGTATAAAATGATGAGAAACACACATTAGTGTCTGCAGCGTTCTGGCGCTTTCTTTTAATGACTTTGCCCTTTGACCAGAACGTCATTTATCATCGCTCTAGTGCACTGCGCCACCTACAGGCCTATTTCAGAATAAACTTAAATATATATAACATTAGAATAACTTTTTTAGACTCTTGTAAATACTTAAACTGAAGAAAGAAAGAAAAAAAAAATATTTTTGGGGTACCTATTATAACTCAATACTATTATCTTTCCCTGTAATATTTTCAGTCCGTCACACTCTCCCCTATTTTTTTTATATGACTCCTGACGTCAATACTAGGTCAGTCTATTTCCTCTCATTCATTCCTCTAACAAGTCCAGATAGGTATTGGTTGCCACCAAGAAACTGCTTTAACTACCTGGTAAGTCATTGGACTTCTCGTGATCATGTAAGGCTGGACTGTATTTAAATGACTTTGTCTGTAAGTCGGTTGACCTAATATGTCATAAGTCAGCATTGCTTTTGGCTTTGCTTGTCTGTTTGATCTTCGCAAAGTCTCTTGATTCTCTTCATCAACACTCTCACATTGCTAATTTTGCCTTACAGGTGATCCTTGACTTGACGGAGGTAACTCTTCTGGGCCGTACCTGACTTTCCTCTTATTCAGTTGTCTTTTCTTTACAGGTACATTTAGAGTGTGATCTTCAAAAGGTAAATCATTCACTGGTAGTAAAAGGTTTCTGTGTAATACTCGAATTGTCTTTTTACCAGTTTCAGGTTGGATCTTGTACACGGGCCCCTCTTTGATCCTCTCCACTACTTTGTGCACTTCCTTCTCCTAGTAGGGACGAAGCTTGCCTGGACCTCCTCTCTCAGAAAGGTTCCTTACTAAAACCCGATCACCTGGCTGGAGATGTACTCCTTTCACCTTCCTGTCATAGTACTTCTTTCCTTTCACAGATGACTTTTGGCCATTTTCGGATGCAATCTTGTAAGCTTCTTGCATTCTGGATGCCCACTTCTCAGCAAATATCAGGTGGCTTTGAGTCTCTTTTTCCGGTTTTAGGTTAAGCATCAGGTCAATTGGCAACCTGGGGGACCTCCCATACAGTGAGTATCCAAATGAACCAGATGTGGAAGATGTTCTTTCCGATCAGCCTTTTTCTCTTCCTCCAGAGTGCGAAGCATTTGCAACAAGGTACGGTTTAGCCTTTCAACTGGGTTACCCTGTGGGTGGTAAGGAGTAGTCCTTGAATGAGAAATCCCTGCCAGTTGTTGCAGTGTCTGGAACAAATTATTTCCGAACTCCCGTCCTTGATCATGGTGTAGTCTTTCTGGATATCCGAAGCGTGGTATGAAATCCTGAAATATCTTCTCTGCTGCCGTTTTCCCTGATTTATTCTTTGTTGGATATGCCTGTACAAAGCACGTGAAATGATCCACAAGGACAAGTATGTATTCGTGCCCTCCTCTGCTTGGCTCCAAATGCAGATAATCAATGGAGACCAATTCAAAGGGGGAACTGGTGGTCTCTCTCAGGAACATTCGGACACTTCTGTTTGATACAGTTGCACTTTTTGATCACATAATCATCAATTTTCTTCCTCCTGAAAGGCCAGCAATATATATGATGTGCTAAATGGGTTACCTTGTCAGCACCAATGTGACCCATGTTGTCGTGAAGGTTCTTCAAGACCAATGGCTTCAGTTTCTCAGGTAGGACTAGCTGTTTCCGATTACCAGAGTGTCGATACAGAATTCCTTCCTCCACTACTGGCTTGTTCCACTCCTGAACCAAACGTCTGGTTCCTTTGGTCATGACATGTTTTTCTTTGCTATTTGGGATCCAGCTGCTTTCCTTAAGCTTGATCACTTCCTTGATACTTATGTCATCCTGTTGTGCAGCTCTGATATCCACCTGGGCTATTGGAGATACCATCTGCCGTTTCAACATTTCCTCTTCCCCATCACTTGCTGAGTAAAGAGCCAGTGAAGCCACCCACGGTTCAACGACAGCTTTACTCCCTTGCCACATGGCTGACACAACCTCAGACGGCACAGTCTCCGTGTAATCACTCAGGTGGTCTGTGATGTCTACTGGAAATCGTGAGAGTGTATCTGCGTCTGCGTTCTGTTTACCTGGTCTGTACTTTATATCGAAATGGAAATCGGACAACTCACCGACCCAGTGATGACCCACAGCATTTAATCTGGTGGTACTCAAGACATTAGTCAATGGATTATTGTCTGTGTACACTGTAAATGTTGGCGCATTGTACACATAATCCCTGAATTTGTTACAGATCGCCCACTTGAGAGCTAGAAACTCAAGTTTACCTGAATGTAAATGGTAACTGCGCTCTGCTGGAGTCAATGTTCTTGAGCCAAATCCGATGACACAAAGTTTACCGGGTTGTCGCTGGTAAAGCACAGCACCTAAACCCTCATTTGATGCATCGGTGTGCAACACGAAAGGCAAGTCAAAATCAGGGTATGCCAGAATTGGTGGATTGGTAAGCATCTCTATGAATTTTGACACAATGGCCTGTTGTTCCGATGTCCACTGAATAGGAGTTCTCGATGGCATTTGTGCTTTGGTCTCCTTCCTCGTCTTCTGTTTACTTTTGCTGGTCTTTGCTACTTTCAAAACAGTATTTTCCTTAGGGTTCAGCAGTAGCTCATACAGTGGCTTCGCTATCCTGGAGAAATCCTGGATGAAGGATCTGTAGTAACTTAGAAACCCTAATAGAGTTATAACTTCCCCCACTGTTTTTGGTTCTTTCTTTTTCAATTGCAATACAGCCTCAAGATTATTCGGGTCAATCTCAATGCCTTGACACCATCCGACCAAGGTATCTGACCTGCGTCTTGAAAAGTTCACATTTCTTTGGTCGGAGTTTGATACCATACTCACGCATTCGGCAGAGCACTTGCCTAAGGTCTTCGACATGCTCGTGAAAGGTTTTTGAATAGCAAAGAACATCATCCAGGTAAGGAGAACAGCATTTGTCTCTTATCCCCTCTAGAAAACTCTCCATACACCTCTGGAAGGCTGCTGGGGCATTAGTTAATCCAAAAGGGATACGCTTCCACTCATAGAGTCCCCAGGGAGTGTCAAATGCCGTCATCTGCCTTGACTCCTCATCCACAAATCCTTGATTATATGCACTACCTTGGTCAAGAATGGAGAACCATGTGAATCCTCCTAGACTGTCCATCAAATCTTGTATCCTCGGTAGTGGGTGTGTATCCGGAATAGTCTTCCGGTTCAACTCTCGAAAGTCAACACATAGCCGTAAGCTACTGTCCTTCTTCCGGACACAGACCACTGGTGAGGAATATGCAGAGAAAGATTTCTTAATCCAGCCACTCTCAAGGAGGTTTTGTACGTACTCTTTAACTTCCTTGTATAGGGGTTTCGGAATGGAATTGTAGCATTTCGGAACTGGAGTGTCATCTTTGAAATTTATGTTCAACTTCAGATTTGGAATGCATCCTATATCTCTATCATCGTGAGCAAAGACATCGGATTCTTCGTAAAGCATTCGTCTAACTGTAGGGTGACCAGATTTCTAGGAGTGGAATACGGGACAGATACAGAACGCATGCGTATAGAGGGAATGCACGTGACGTCACCGTTGGCCGGAGTGACTGCAGTTACGCCCACAAGTGGCAAAAACACTGAGCGGTAGCATTGGTTTTCAGCGTGAATGCTGCGGAAAAACACACAAAACGCGTCTAAAACGGGAAAGAGCTTTGAGACTGACTGTACAACTAGATTTGACAAGAAATATGAGGAATATTTTTACAGACTACCTAAAGCTACAGAATAGGGAAGCAAATAGATCGCTACAATTCATAGAAACAACTGGACTCCAGGCAGCGAAAGGTGGATTTTCAGTTATCCTTTTTGTGTCAATATGCTGAATTTAGTGGTAAAATCATTCTCTATATATTGTATTGTTATATATTGCAGTGACAACTCATCAATCAAATATTTACCACTGTATATTCTGTATAATTTGACATTTTTAAATAAACACTGACAAAAAACTATACAAGTTTTAAGTTTCTAGACGATATGATGATATATATAACATTGATAAGTGATCACCTGGATTTAGACCTGCCTATTTTGTATTTATATAAAGCATTCACAGGCAAATTTGCTGTATGTATTTCCCTGGTGTCGAAATCAGGCACATATAAATGTCAGGAAACACGATTCCTGGCTGCATGTTAATATCCATGGATCACTGGATCTTTAGTAAGTTGTAAGGAACACTATATTGAGTCCAATGTTTAGTTTAAACTGATAATCGTTTGTTTTACTTGCGTTTTCGCAGTTTCCCCTATTAAATCCAGTCACGCAGCTGCTCTTCTGCCACTCAGTCCGGCTGAGGGGGCGTGTTCCGGCGGGAAAGTGACGTTAATGCATTCCCTCTATTAATGCGTCTTACATGCGCTTCATTAGGCACACTAGCACACACACACAAGGTCTCTCCCTCTCTGTCATGCGCGTGCTACACGGTTTGAACGTAACATATATATTCACTTAGCCTTTCGGAAACGAAACCTATTATATATAAAAATATATATATATATATATTAACGATGAAATAAGGGACAAAACATGATTTTTTCAGAATAAGTCGGGACACTAAAATTAGAGTGGAAATACGGGGCTGTCCCGGGAAAAACGGGACGTCTGGTCACCCTATCTAACTGTCTCCTGCTCTGATTTAGACAGGTGTTCCAACTCGACAGGTGGGTGCCACTTAATTGTTTTGTTGACGGGTAACTGACTTCCCTTATCCACTTGGCTCAACTGATTTACATGAACCTCACTTTCCTCCTGGTTGTTTTCTGTTCTAACACCACCACTTGGAACGAGGGGTAGGACTCCAGATACCGAAGTGATAGTACCCAACCCTTCCCTTGCAGGGGGGTAAATGTCATGTTGAGTGGGATTCAGGACAGGAATCTTCACTACTTTAGACACACCATTTGGCACATCAACGACAGTAGGAAATAGTTCAAGGCCATCTTGGACTGGCCATTCTGGAAGGGGTTCGAATGGCATGACTCCTCCTTTAGGCCCCCCTTTAATTCTGCATTTGACTTTGCAAAGTTCGCCTTTCTTAACTGTGAGTCCTTTCTTCCCTACTTTTACCACACAACTGTCCAACATTTCCTCTGAATCTGCTAGTTGAACGACATCATTGACAATATTGTTAGCTATGCTCTGCCTTACATTCATACTTTACTCAGCAGAATGGTTAGATTTTCCGTGCTGTTCGGCCGGTCACTGCTTTCTCTGATCAATTCTTCAATGGCATTAAAACCCAGAAGTGGATTGTCATTACAGCAGTCTTTTACTAGCATTGTTAAATGAATGGAAAAGGTTCCAGATCCTCTACTTTTGAGTTCAAAGAGTACTTCAATCCATCCAACAAATGGAATCACACAGCCATTGGCAGCAGTAATGTAAAGCTGCTGGTCGGAAAGTAAGTCTTCTAGAGGCTTAATAGGCACATTTGGAAGGAACTTTTCTACCCATGTCTTTCCTACCATGCTAACCTGAGCCCCTGTGTCCAACAGCATTACAGTAAGAACCCCATTTAACCAAAATGACAGCTTACATTTTCTGCGAATCAGTTGTGCTGCTGTGTGTGTTTTTTTTTTGACTGACGATTTTTGCAACTTAAATTTTCAGGATGGTGAGGACAGTTTACCTTTACATGGGTCGGACAGCTTGATGGGGTCACTGGTTGTCCCATACCAGTGACCGTCTCCCGTTTCCCACCTTCGTTCCCTTCTTTAGGCAGCCCACCGCTATGTGTCCTTCCTGGCCGCAGCGGAAGCAATGGCAGCAGTCCTGGTTTCAGCTTGGTTTCAGGTTTGTCTGAAACTTTAACATTCATTAATGGTGTGGCAGTTTGACTTTCAATTGCAGCAGAGGGTCTCATCATCTTTTCAAGGTTTTTAGTGAGAGCAGAAACCTGAGCTGTCAGTTCCATTAAGGCCATGCGATTTGCTCGAGCTTCTCCTTCCACTCTCTTTTGCAATGTGTCATAGCTTTTCTCACTATCCTCTTGGGACTGTGAGGAACAAACAGTCAGGAGTTTGTGTTTATGTGAAGTGCTAAGACGGTTCTATATCTCTGCTTCTTCATTAGCTGATTTAGTAACCTGTTCTAAGATGAAGTCATCAGTCACTGTCAAGTCAGAGATGTAAGGCTTAATGTCCAATCTGATAATACCATTTTTCTCATTTAGCCCCTGATACAGTGTATGAAGAAACACTCCCTGCACCAGTCTTTTATCAAAGTTAAACTCTGACCTACCATGTTGTGATGCAGAGATAATTTTTTGTTTCAACCCCATTAGTCTATAGACAAACTGCTGTGGAGTTTCTTTATCTTGCTGCTTAGCATTGCTAAGCTCCTGAAACAATTCAGTGCTACTTCGTTCTCTCATATGCGACTCACGTTTCAGTTCTGCAACAGTGAGATCATCTTTGTTGGTCAACATGTCTTTAAAGTTACCTGGTTTGATCATTCTTAACACTGTGCGTATGATTTCAGATTCAGAGAATTTTTCTTTCAAACCCTCATCAATTTGTTTGCATACACTGTTGTAACTCATGTCTGAACTAGCATCTGAAATTACACCACCATGCATTTTGAAATCTCTGCGGGGCAACAAAGCAGCAATATCAGTCAGTCTAACCAACCCAGATACCTGTTCTGTTATTGATGACCCACCACTAACATCTTTACGATTGTTTGCAGTGTCCATGTCAGATTCACTCTCCTTGCTGGATTTTAGGTCATCAATCTCGTCTTTGATGATCAGCAAAGAAGACATACCTTTGGATATCCCATAGCAACGCACGAAGCAGAGCTGAAGATGCCATCTTGACTGGAACCCAGAAGACCTGCACTCACAAGGTGAACAAACTCACAGCTTTCCTTGTAGCTCAATCCATAGGGTCACACTGATCTCCCACGTCATCAGTCTCGAAGCTGATACCAAGATCCTGATCCCGGACGAGCCCCCAAAATGTTACCGGTCTCAAACAGGGAAGGATGAGATATAGTAACTGTATAAAATGATGAGAAACACACATTAGTGTCTGCAGCGTTCTGGCACTTTCTTTTAATGACTTTGCCCTTTGACGTCATTTCTCATCGCTCTAGTGCATCGACGTCATTTCTCATCGCTCTAGTGCAATGTGCCACCTACAGGCCTATTTCAGAATAAACTTAAATCTATATAACATTAGAATAACTTTTTTTAGACTCTTGTAAATACTTAAACTGAAAAAAGAAAGAAAGAAACAATTTTTGGGGTACCTATTATAAATCAATACTATTATCTTTCCCTGTACTATTTTCAGTCCGTCACATAAACAGTTCACTGAAAAGATCTGACTCAAAAGAATAATTCATTTACGAATCAAGTATTTTGAGACAATTCTGGGAGGCCAAAGATGTAGCAAATAAATTATATGGACTACTTTTGTGATATGTTTGTGGTCCCCATTCTCTTCGATTGTATGGAAAGGAGCAGCATGAACATTCTGCTAAACATCTACTTCTGTGCTCTGTGAAAAAAAAAAAATACAAGTTTGGAACAAGATAAAGGTAAATTAATTTTTAAATTTTGGGTGAACTGTTTCTACAGTCTGGTTTCATTATGCAAATTGCGTTGATCATAGATGCATATGTGTGCAGGATTTGTGAAGTGTTTTCAGTCACAACATTGGATTTTATCATTTCTTTGTGGCTTGCTGATAAATGAAGACTTTGGTAAGAAGCTTGTGAACTTCCCATAGTGTCATAGACTGATGAAGTGCAGAAAACATTACACATACCGTACATATAACCAGATTCATATGCTGCATATGTTCCACATTTGTGTCGTCTTTGGCATCAGTCATACATCTCCCCAGTATTACTTTAGAAACGTCATTGTTCAAAGACAACATACTGGAACTCTTAAGTGAAGATTTTAAAACGAATTAAGGCTTGTATTTTTCTTTTTCTCTACTGGGCATGCTGAGAAACAAAACAAAAACAGTTTCTCAGTCAAAACAGCTTCGGGTCAGATTACAGCTTTCTCTGTCTTCTCATAAACATGAGTTTCTCTCCTGTGTTTCTGTTGCATACAAAGAAAGGATATCTCATTGTGCTTTTTATCATTCTCTTTTTTTTGTCAGTTGACTGTTGGATGACATGACTGTGTTTTAAAGGAAATGAGATTAAAGGCAGTGGAAAAGAAATGGCAAGCTATCAGAAGGCCCTTGTGAGTTTGTGTGGGTGTTTTTAATGTACTGCTCCGCCATGTGGCTGCTATGGGTATTGTATTGGGCACTTATGTAGACTACTTTTACTGTAAGTGCAATATGATATTCATTACTCTATTCTCTGAGATATTATGTTTGTCAGTCATGAGGGGAAAAAAAGTTTAGAAATGTTTGACCTGAAACCTTTGTATTCATGTTTCATCATCTAGTGCTGACACTGATTACTGGTTACTTAATCATTTGTGTATTTTTTTCTCATTTCTTATTTTTTTGACAATATTGTTTACGTAAGATGAAGGGGAAAAAATATACTGTTAATTGAACACATACATATAATAGTGTGTCTATCTATCCATCTATCTAACTATATCCATCTAACTAACTAATCTTTTTTAATAACTCTCAATTATTTTCTCACCAGAATCTTTTTTTAGGCGGTCCTGCCTCCTTTGCTTTCTCGGGGGAAATGCAAAAGACATAAATCTCCTCTCATGCCATGTGAGCCACAGACTCTGATGGTATCGGTGGAAATGTGTCTCAGATCCCCTTCCACCTCAGAGTGTGAACTATCAGCAGGCGTCTATCTCACTGTAAGCACAGGAACAAAACACTCATCCTCACAGTTAAAAATAACAGGACAGTTCAATGTGTTACTGTTTCTGTTTATACTGGAAATTAAACTAAGAATCATTGTGATTTCATGACGCTGGGTACATGACGGAAAGAGACTGGATGTCCTGCATCCTCCTCCAGTTCGCCAGACTCGCCTTGCCTTGACGTCTCACGGATCTGCATTGCTTTCTGAAATGTGGATGTTTGTTTTGTCCAATCTTGGCAAGGAATAGGAATGTCCATCTAAATTGAACACTAGTGCACAAATAGGTTATATTATAATGGTTAAACTCAGGTTTGTTTACATTCCCTTTAATTCATTTGTCAGCCACTTTATCACAAAGTGATTTGCTGTGTGTTTTTACAATGAGGACAGTTCTGGAGCAACTTTGGGTAAAGAACCTTGCTGGTAGCTCATCAATGACCTCTTCTGGGGTTCAAACCTAAAACCTATCAGGCTTAATCTCTGGCTTAACCACTAAGCTAAAGCCACCTCACTATTCAAACCATCTCTGAGCAAATTTTGTCAGCAAACTTCTACACACACTCCATTGGGATGTTTGTGCATGTGTTAGAAAGCAACTCGTATTCCATTAACTAACAAACACTTCATCTTCCATTTTGCTCAAAATCTTGTGGTTTCTTTACATGCTGGAGAGCTGTGCCAGGGACTACATCCTGTGTTTGTACTCGCTTCTTATTGGGAAACATTTGGATGTTTTTTTTGTTTTTTTGTACGGTATGCTTATTTGTGTGTTTGTGTTACTGGGAAAGAAAGAAAGGGTGGGACGCTGAGAGAAAGACTGCACAGGCCAATCCCTAAGAATTTCCTAAATACTGTGACTTTTACAATGACAAGTGTTGTAATGGAAAAAAGTGCATGTAATATTCCAAGAGGTATTGATGAGTGCTGGAAATATACCACACCCTGGATGCATCTGAGTTAAAGGAAGTGGTAAAAGAACAAACAAAGTGTATTCACTAAACAGTTGCATCACTTTTGCACGCAATATTTCAGCTCACCTGAAAAAACCCGCAATTGTTCATGGCAGCAGTTATCCAGCAAATATGAATCAAAGATGAAGAAAAGCTTCTAGAAGAATCTATAAAATAATTATTAAATGCTTGGCTCATTAGTCATACTTCCCTCTATATGTATTTAACTCTATTTTTTTAAGTATGATATTACATTTTTCAGTTAATTTCTTTAAATTCTACCATATTTCTTTGGTATTTCCTCTAGCTTCACCGACAGCTTTAATTATTATTATTTTTTTACCTTTCGCCTTTCTAAGCTCCTTTACATCCTTGTTTCTGGTAAATAAACGCCTGTCATGTTCCATTTTAGAGCTGCGAGCTAACTTAAAAGCATGATCCCTTTGTTTCATGAGTGAACGATTTTTCATTTAGCCAGGGTAAATATTCTCTTTGTCCTGGTTTAAGTTTCACTTACGTCTATAATTGTTTGGATTTCAGTCATGTTTCATCTATACTCGTATATTAAATAATCATTCTACTCTATTTCTTTAATTGCATTTTCAAAATTATTTAACTGACTTTTCTACATTCTCGTCAAATGTTAAATTAAATCTCCTTTTATTAAGCTTTCTTACAATCAGAATCATATTGTGTTCAGACAGTCCCGTTACCAGATTGTAATATTTATTTATTCTTTCTGGTCTATTAGTAAAAGCCAAATCGATACATGTTACTAAAGAACTAGTTGGCCCTTCAATAATCTGCTGAAATGGACTTTCATACATCACAGAGTTTTTGAGCATATTTGCGGCATTACCAGGCATATTAACTTTAGAGAACCAGACACTAAAGCAACGCAAACAGCGTGTGAAAATAAAAAATAGGTGCATTTCATTATCTGCGAATTCCCCCAAGACAGAATAGAAGAGAGGATCAGCCAAAATGTCTCACTCTTTCTGTATTTATTGTTTTGTGATCCATTTCAGTTACAGCATTATTGTAGAACAGAGGTCCTCTATAAAAACCATAAAAGTGTCAGTCTCAGAGTAACATAAAGCGTTTTTACGGGTTATTGGACGCAGAGGCGGATTTGAGCTTGCTCTCTAGAGCGAGTATGTGTCTGTGAGAGCGAGAAAAAAGCCGTAGCAAGGTTTTCTGTTGCATTGTTGAACTTGTGGAAACTCTCCATGACTATGATATGAGCTTGACTCACTCCTGAGATCCTGCAGTGCCGAACGGACCATGCCTCTTCCTGCAGGATTACACAACGCACATCTAGTTTAGTGTGGCACACTTTTATTACTGTCAAAAAGAGGTTAGCTGACAAAGTCAGTCTGATACAATGCCCCCGAGACAGGGATGATGTCCTCATGTCTAGACAGTCTGTCTTTAACTCAGCTATGACCTCTCCAGTAACAAACACACACAAGCGTAGAGTGGAAAAAAAGATAGGATGTTAGTGACATTACATATTTTCATCTCTCAAAGTTTAAGAATATAAATATATATTAGGATAGGATAGAGCACCCAAAAATTTAGTTTGGACATCATTTAATCACCCTCATGTCGTTTCATACCTGTATGTGTCTTATCTGAGGAGGATGAATGGATGGATGACGGGATAAAAATAGTGATGCACCAGATTTGACGTGTCACGACAATTGACATTTTGGTGTTGCAGACCAAATGAATATTGGGTGTTTTGTAGAAATGGAGTCCATCTTGGAGGATAGCCATCCAAGCATTTCCCTCTCAGTCCATGTGGCTTACATCGCAATGTGAAGAGTCCATTAGCAGAGCTCACAGCAAACTGACAGAGTCAATATTAGCGCAGAACACTCACAGACACACACAAGGACGGACAGCCGCACATGAGGCGGCCCCAGTGTGTCTTATTAATGAAGTGTAAACAGAGAGACTGTAAATGTTCATTCAGTGCAGTTTTCATTAGTCGTTCATTCTGTAATTGTGCTAGTCTTTCCAGCATCCAAAAGTTTTTGATTAATGATAATGTTCAAATGAACTAATAAAAGCTTTTGATTAATGATAATGTTAAAATTAACTTATAGCAATCTAACAGAAAAGAAAAGTTTTTGTGTTTTTGTCGTAAAGTCAAGATTGTTTAAAAGGAATATTCCTGGTTCAATACAAGTTGAAGTGGCATGAAACGGAAATTGTGATCATGTTTATTTTTTTAAAGAAAAGTCCATAAAGAAGTGGGCCCAGTGCTGTGTTATTATGAAGGATTTTCCATATTGATATTTCATTGGTGTTTTATCCATATTTTGAATTACACATTGAATTTTATTAGTATTGTATCCTTGTAGTGTCCTGACATAAACTACCAGTATCGTTTCCGTTGGCTGGTGTTAAATCACAGATATCGTGGTGATTATGTGGCTTGGCCCTCAACCTCTTCGGGCCTTGCATTTGTGGGAGTAGTTTATGCACGCACACATACTGTACAAATGCTCTTACACACAAACACTCACACATGACTTGCAGCATGACTGCTAGAAAGCAAAAGAAAGTAAAGACATGACTTGCAGCATGACTGCTAGAAAGCAAAAGAAAGTAAAGCTCAAACCTCTGTAATAATGTGAAGTGTCTATAGTGATAAAGATATGAAGGCCATATCTTTAACACCAAGCATATCTGCTGACTCTGTTGATTCTCTCCTTGAGTCCTTTAACATAAAAGTACAGAGTGTAATAGATAATATTGCTCCAGTGAAAGTCAGGAAAAAGAGTGGCAGACAAAAAACACTTTGGAGAAACTCAACAGCAGTGCAAAATATGAAAAGACAATGCAGAAAAGCTGAGCATATGTGGCGGAAGACAAAAATTGTAGTCTATTATAACATCTATAAAGACAGCCTCCATGCTTTCAATTTGGAACTAGACAAAGCTAGGCAGAATTCCTCTCAAATATTATAAACAGCAACTTAAACAACACTTTTTGCTTCTGTTGAGAGTCTAACACACTCCCCCCCATGCCCCCCCCCCCCCCCCCCCCCCCAGCCCAGATTCCCAGTGAAATGCTCTCAGACAGCAAGTGCGGTGAGTTTGCCTCCTTCTTCTCTGAGAAAATCAATATCAGAAAGGCGATCAGCATATCCTTGTGTATGACTGAGGTTAGACAGATCAGACCACATCCTCAGAAAGTTACTATGTCTGATTTTGAATAAATAAGTGGTAAAATATTGGAAGAAACACTACAGCACCTTAAAACTTCAACCTGCGCCCTTGACACAATCTCCACTTCCTTTTTCAAAGGTGTGTTAAACTGATTAGAAGCCGATCTCCTAGAAGTGGCAAATTCCTCACTTCTCTAAGGGACTTTTCCAAAGTCCCTTAAAACTGCAGTTGTCAAGCCCTTCCTGAAAAATAGCAATCTGGATAGCAACATATTGAGCAATTACAGACCTATCTCAAATCTTCCTTTCATAGAGCATTGAAAAAGTTGGCTTCAATCAGCTGAACAACTTCCTAACCTCAAATGGATACTTTGACAATTTTCAATCTTGTTTCCGACCACATCACAGCACAGATATTCGGTTAAATAGTGATACAGGCAAAACATAAATTCTGGTACTACTCGACCTCAGTGCTGCATTTGACACTGTCGATCATAACATATTGATCTTCTTGACAGGCTGGAAAACTGGGTGTGGCTTTCTGGGATAGTCCTAAAATGGTTCAGGTCATACTTAGAAGGGAGAGTTTTTTTTTGTAAGTATAAGAGACCATAAGTCTGAATGGGCATCCATGTCATGCAGAGTCCGTCAAGGCTCAATTCTATGCAGACGACACACAGCTCTACTTAGCCCTATCGCCTAACAATTACAGCCCCTGTGCCAATGCATTGATGAAGTCAACAGTTGGATGTGCCAAAACTTTCTTCAGTTAAACAAAGACAAAACTGAAGGTTTTTCTCAAGGTGAACGCATATCTTTACGCTAGGGGTCAAACAACTAAAAATCAAGTCAGGAATATCGGCGTGATTCTAAATCAGCTAAATCAGCATACTATCATTTTAAATATATTGCAAGAATTTGATGCTTTGTTTCCAGTCAAGACTTAGAGAAACTTGTCCATGCTTTGATGACCAGCAGGGTGGATTATTGTAATGGACTTGTCACTGGCCTTCCCAAAAAGACCATAAGACAGTTGCAGCTCATACAGAACGCTGCTGCCAGGATTCTGAGCACAACCAGAAAATATGAACATATCACACCAGTCCTCAGGTCTTTACACAGGCTCACAGTTACATTTAGAATTGATTTTAAAATATTATTACTTTATAAATCACTAAATAGCCTAGGACCTCAATACATTGCAGATCAGAACGGATCACTCAGATCATTAGGATCACATCAACTAGAAATACCAAGGGTTCACTCTAAGCATGGCGAGTCCGCCTTTAGCTACTATGCCAGCCGCAGCTGCACCTTCCAGAAGAGATCAGATGTCCTCCTACAGTAGTCACATTTAAATCCAGACTCAAAACACATCTGTTTAGCTGTGCATTTACTGAATGAGTATGTGCCACTGTACGTCCGACTGATTACACTGTATTTTAGTTCTGCATTCTCTTTTTGATTCTAAACTCAAATGGAACTGCAAATTGTGTAAGAGACAAACATACATTTCTTGGAGAAATTGAGAGATCAAACCATGCTGACAACCTGAGTCTGTGGTGGAGTAGTGAGTTTGATGTGTAATTAAACTCGATGTACTGTGGGGTGCGGACTGGACTCCATTCCTAGAGTTTCCGAACAAATGTTTTTTTTGGGGTGCAGACTTTTGGGGCAGTGAACCTGAGATTACCCTGTGAGTCAGTCCTAGAGGTCCTCCTGTCTGATTTTAGGGAAATATCGGGTCTATTGGAGACGTCAAATAGATTTGCACTTTGTTTTTCCTTTTGATTCTAAACTGAACTCAAATGGCACTGAGAATTGGGTGAGAGAGCCCTAAATTGGGGAAATTAAAAGATGAAACCATGCTGATAACCTGGGTCTGTAGTGGAGTAGTGAGTTTGATGTGTCAATTAAACTCGAGGTTCTGTGTGGTGCGGACTGGATCGACTCCATTCCTAGAGCTTCCGAACAAATGTTTTTTTTGGGGTGCGGACCGATGGGGCAGTGAACCCGAGGTTACCCCGTGAGTCAGTCCTACAGCTCCTCATGTCCGATTTTAGGGTAAAATCGGGTCCATCTGAGACATCAAATTCTTAGGCACGCCGAATAAACATCACAGACACAATGTCAGAGTAAAACTATATGCAAAATAATATACACCGGTGTTTTGCCAGATGAGATGTTTATTCTATGTATCATCTTTTTACTACTTTAATTCATTTTACTCTAATTCTCTTTTAATTTATAACTGTTTTAATTTCCCTTGCTTTTATTTTGTTTATTTTCTATCCAAAGCTCTTTGAATTGCCATCGTGTGATTATTTGAATTCCTTTCTATGTAAAGCATTTTGAATAACTGTTTTATCCTTGCTTATATTTTGTGATTATTTGTATTCCTTTCTATGTAAATCACTTTGAATTGCCATAGTGTATGAAATGTGCTGTATAAATAAACTTGCATTGGTTGAATGGATGGATGGAAGGAAGGAAAAGTACAATGACACCCTGATGAAGGCTTATTACCTGCAATGTGTTTGTGTGCAGTTAGTTGTAATTGTTTTTTAAATTACTTAGGCCATGATCAAATAAAGGCTTTTTATTTCTATCATTGAGTGCTTTGGTTAAACAAGTTATAATGTTAACTACCACAAGAGGTGAATTTTGACTTCCCTCCTTTTCTGGTTTACAAGGATGCCATTTCAATGGAAATAATTAGGCTGATCCATAAACGTTCATTAATTCAGTAGTATAGCCACAAAACAAAGAATATGCATGTGATTTTAGAATACAATGATAGTTTATTATCATGGTAACATAATACATAAATTCCTAAAATGGCTATACAATTGATGAGACTTTTAACAATAATCTATCCCTCCAGCAGCCTGTCACTCACATGAGATCCCACCAATTAGCACATCACAATGATCCAATCAATTCCTGATAGACAAAATCAAGTCTTGTGTAACAGTATTTCTTATTTGAGAAGCCATTTCACTCAGGTACATTCACACTGTAAAGAAAATCCAGGCATCCATCTGTAGTATTATCTATACATCCATCTGCAACTCAGTTGTCCATCCATCAATCCATCCATCATCCATCCATCTGTTGTTCCATCTGTCCATCCATCCATTCGCAACTCACAGTTTGTGTGTCCGTCTATCTGTCACAGTTGTCGATCATCCATCCATCCATCCATCCATCCATCCATCCATCCATCCATCATACATCCGTCCATCACAGTTGTCCATCCATCCATCACAGTTATCCATCCATCCATAACTCACAGTTGTTCATCCATCCGCTGTTCTATCTGTCAATCCATCCATCATCCGCAAATCACAGTTGTCAATCCAGCCATAACTCACAGTTGTCCATCCATCCATCCATCCATCCATCCATCCATCCATCCATCCATCCACAAATTCACAGTTGTCCGTCCATCCATCCATCCATCCATCCATCAGCAATTCACTAATTCACAGTTGTCCATCCATTCATCCGCAATTCACAATTTCACAGTTGTCCATCCATCCATCCACTAATTCACAGTTGTCCATCCATCCATCCACTAATTCACAGTTGTCCATCCATCCATCCATCCACAAATTCACAGTTGTCCATCCATCCATCCATCCATCCATCATTCACAAATTCACAGTTGTCCATTCATCCATCCGCAATTCACAAATTCACAGTTGTCCATCCATCCATCCGCATTTCACAAATTCACAGTTGTCCATCCATCCATCCATCCATCCATCCATCTGCAATTCACAAATTCACAGTTGTCCATCCATCCATCCGCAATTCACAAATTCACAGTTTTCCATTCATCCATCCATCCATCCACAAATTCACAGTTGTCCATCCATCCATCCATCCACAAATTCAAGGATGTCCATCCATCCACAAATTCACAGTTGTCCATCCATCCAGCCATCCACAAATTCACAGTTGTCCATCCATCCATTCATCCATCCATCCATCCAAAAATTCACAGTTGTCCATCCATCCATCCATCCATCCATCCATCATTCACAAATTCACAGTTGTCCACCCATCCATCCATCCACAAATTCACAGTTGTCCATCCATCCATCCAAAAATTCACAGTTGTCCATCCATCCATCCATCCATCATTCACAAATTCACAGTTGTCCATCCATCCATCCATCCATCCATCCATCCATCCACAAATTCACAGTTGTCCATCAATCCATCCATCCATTCACAAATTCACAGTTGTCCATCCATCTATCCATCCATCCATCCATCCACAAATTCACAGTTGTCCATCCATCCATCCATCCATCCATCCATCCACAAATTCGCAGTTGTCCATCCATCCATCCATCCATCCACAAATTCACAGTTGTCCATCCATCGATCCATCCATCATTCACAAATTTACAGTTGTCCATCCATCCATCATTCACAAATTCACAGTTGTCCATCCATCCATCCATCATTCACAAATTCACAGTTGTCTATCCATCCATACATCCACAAATTCACAGTTGTCCATCCATCCATCCATCCATCATTCACAAATTTACAGTTGACCATCCATCCATCATTCACAAATTCACAGTTGTCCATCCATCCATCCATCATTCACAAATTCACAGTTGTCTATCCATCCATCCATCCACAAATTCACAGTTTTCCATCCATCCATCGACAAATTCACAGTTGTCCATCCATCCATCCATCCATCCATCCATCCATCCATCATTCACAAATTCACAGTTGTCCATCCATCCTTCCATCCATCACTCACAAATTCACAGTTGTCCATCCATCCATCCATCCATCCATCATTCACAAATTCACAGTTGTCCATCCATCCATCCATCCATCATTCACAAATTCACAGTTGTCCATCCATCCATCCATCATTCACAAATTCACAGTTGTCCATCCATCCATCCATCCATCCATCCATCCATCCATCCATCATACACATATTCACAGTTGTCCATCCATCCATCCATCCATCCATCCATTCATCATTCACAAATTCACAGTTGTCCATCCATCCATCCATCATTCACAAATTCACAGTTGTCCATCCATCCATCCATCCATCATTAACAAATTCACAGTTGTCCATCCATCCATCCATCATTCACAAATTCACAGTTGTCCATCCATCCATCCATCCATCCATCATTCACAAATTCACAGTTATCCATCCATCCATCCATCCATCCATCCATCCATCCATCATTCACAAATTCACAGTTGTCCATCCATCCATCTGCAAATCCCAGTTGTCCATTCATCCGTCTGTTGTTATATCTGTCCATTCATCTATCAGCCATGCAACCAACCAAGGTTGGAGCTTTACATTAGTTTGCTTTCTAGCAGTCATGCTGCAATCATCATGTTTTTGTGTGTAAGAGCATTTGTACAGTATGTGTGTGCATAATCTACTCTTCCAAATGCAAAGCCAGAAGAGGTTCAGGGCCAAGCCACAGAATCACAACGATATCTGTGATTTAGCACCAGCCAACAGGGAGGCTCCCTAAGGATTACATCACTATAGCTTTAATCACTGTTGTTACTGTAGCCAAATTGGCAGAGCTCCAGTGAGGAAAGAAAAACCCTATCAGATCTAATGACTAGTGTTTGCTGGCACAAACTAGACAAGCCGTTTCATAGTGTATTTTTTCAACACTGCACATAATAGAACAGAGTTATGGGCCTTTAACACACACACAGGCAATCACTTGGTCACACGAAATGAGAAGGGAATGTTTGGACTAAATGAATGTTATAGAACGTTAGATGATGAAAGACAGAATGATCATAAACACTGCAGCGTTTGGCTTAGTCATGCATTCCACAGATTGAGATGTTCGTAGATCAGTAGAACTGCAGATCTCATATGAAGATGGGAACTTTAAATGGTAAAATCATGCAGAAATGGACTATATAAGTCTATAATACGCTTCATTATATAATGACAGACCAGGGGATGCTTGCAGCAGTTGTGCAGAAGTTTTAACGTAGATATGACTAAGTTACAACGTACACACTACTTAATATTGTTGAGTTGCACTATTAATTGACATTTAACTTTACATGTAACCTAAATATTTAGGGAAGCCTTCTACCGGATTTGAGTAATTGCATCAATAATCTTATGTTTTACCTGACAAACTTTAATCCTTTAGACATATATGATAAAGTTGTCATTTACACTTGTTTACATTATAAGAGAGAGTGCGTTGTGTGAATAAATTATTTGCAGCTCGATCGAAACAGCGCGCCTCTGTGTGCATCGATCTGTTTTATGAATACCAGATACAATAAATCATAATAAATAAATGTAATTGGTTTTTATGTATTATTATCTATTTATTGTGCCTTTTTAATTCCATAAATTGCAAAATACAGTTTCTGAATGTCATTTACATATAAAAGCCACATAGTCAACATATGTAACAAATTTAATGAGATATTATCTCAGAATCTCACACTTGTGTAAAGGAGATCAGACCCAGAGACTTTGAGTTGGGGTGGATGGAGTGCTGAAACAGAAAGTCATTCATTTATCCATTCATTCATGCATTCATTCATTCATTCATTCATTCATTCATTCATTCATTCATTCAGCTGTTCATTTAATTATTCATTTTTCTATGCATTTATTTATTTTTCATTCATTTATTTTGCTGTTCATTTAATTATTTATTTTGTGTTCATTTATTTATTTATTTATCTATGCATTTAATTATTTATTTTTCTATTAATTTGTTTTCTATTCATGTAATTATTGTTTTGTACATTTAATTATGTGTTGTTCATTTCATTATTTATTTGTCTATTCATTCATTTTTCTATGCATAATTTATTTTCTATTCATTTATTTTTTTCTATTAATATAATTCTTTTTTCTATTAATTTTTTTTACATTTTGCTGTTCATTTGATTTAATTAATTAATTAATTCATTCATTCATTAATTCATTCATTCATTCGTTTTTGCTGTTCATTTATTTTTTTATTCATTCATTTATTTTGCTAATTATTTAAATATTTATTCATTCATTAATTTTTCTATGCATTGAATTATTTGTTTTTCTATTCATTCATTAATTTTGCTATGCATTTAATTATTTTTTTTCTATTCAGTTATTAATTTTCTATGTATTTAATTATTTATTTTTCTAAGCATTTATTTTTTCTTATTAATTATTTGTTTCTACTCAGGTAATTATTTATTTTTTATTCATGTAATTTTCTATTCATTTAATTATTTACTTTTCTAATCATGTCATTATTTATTTTTTCTATTCATTTCGTTATGCAGATTTGCATTTTATTTGTAGTTTATTTTTAAATTTTTTTTACATTTACAGAAAGAGGGATTTGTTGGGGTGGAATATGATGTGTTCTGCACTTAAAACTGCATCCCTGTGAGAGCCCTTCTAGGTCTGAGCATGTTTTCTACTGCTGCACCATGAAAAAAAAAATGAAAAAGAATTTTTTTTTGTCTTTTTCAGCTAGGATCATGGTTTGAGTTGTAAATGTATTGGTATACTCATATTGATATTGTAACGTTTAGGGATCCACAGAAGACAAAGATGCAAGAAACAGAGTTAAATTAACAAAAAGCCAACATGCGATGCAGTGTGCACAATACACAAACAATAACCGACCATGAATGAGGAAAAACCCCGGGTATATATACAAGTGAGAACAAAGGAACATAAACAGGAGACAGGTGAATGACATGATGATTTAACACAGGTGTTACAACTGAGGATTGACTGACCGAACCAAAATTCACTGAGAGAGAGGAGACACAGGAAAACAAATACAAAGACAGACATAATCCTGACTGATATAGTATATACACTTTATTTTGATGGTCCAATTTAGACATTCTTCCAATTATAAACAACTTTGCAACTACATGTCACCTAACCCTCATTAGAGTATTAATAGGCTATTTAGGTTAGGATTAGTATAATAAGTTGACATGGCATCAAAATATAGTGTTAGCAAATATTAAGCAGACAGTCTGTCCCTTTTAGATGTACGCTAAGTAGCTGTGTATAAGTGATGGATGAAACCCTGTGACAGACTTCCATCTGTCAAATATCTTTTTATTGACACAAAGTGTGAATGATCGAGAGATCTACAAACTATGAATTAGAGACAGCAGTAAAATGAGCAGTTCAATAAATTCCATTGCTACAGTTATTGAGGGAAATTATGGCACATCTGCAAGTTTAAATCAAGTTGATGTTCAAACACTTGTTGCTTGTGTAACATTTATACATCATCATTCTTGTACAAAGTCATATTTAATTTTACAATTGCAAAGACGGTGAGAGAAATAATGACTTTCAGCTGTTCAAAACAAAAGGATTTTGTTATTTCAGTGCAATGCATTAGCATAGCTTCTTTGTTGTATTGATGGTTTATATTTTTGATTGTCAGATATTTATGTTTCATTGAACTTCCCACTATAATATACATGTTTAGGGTTAGAGCTAAAGCGGGTCACTAAACATGCAACATGCAAGCTCCACAATTTTAGACTTTTACTGCAACAGGAACAAATTCAGTAGTTTTACCGACAATCTGGGTCACGTTTTTATATTTCTTTATTCTTGTTACTGTTTATTTAAAGTAATTATGCTAATTGACACTCACATTTGTGTTTGTATGTTAATCTGTAGGAGTAAGAATGTTGAGTGTGAAACTGACCTGCCAAACATCAGCATTTGTGCTATAAATGGCGAAATCTAGCATATATCTGGAGGCTCTGAAGCATATGTTGTAGTTTAAGTGATATTGCTCCCAACTGTACCGTACATCGGCCTACCATTACGGCAGTAGCGCGACAGACCATGATGGATGGGAGGAATTATCTACACCATTACATTTATGCCATCCACTCCATTTGCCCCACTGGGTCCATAATGTTTAATTTTGTGATTGTTCTCCAGACGTGCTGTCCCATCATGCACAGGGAATACAAGCTTTATGTCTAAAGATGTCTTTCTCTGCTCTTTGCCTGCACTCTTAGGGCACATTTACACAAAAACAATTTGCTTAAAATGGAGAAGTTTTTCATTGTCAAAACGATCCCCAATCACACAGATCCGCGAAAACGACTAAAAACGCTGTATTCTGCTGTCAGGCCAGTAGATGGCGATGAAATACTATAGATTGAACACGTTGAAACACTATAGATTGAACACGTAATACATGACGCGCATGATGTTTACTTGAATAAACATTTTCAAAAGTTTGCGTTTTCAGGCACCCAAAACGCCATTGTCGTGTAAATTAACAGCCAAAACACATAAAAGGTTTTAGCCGAAAACGGTGTTGTGTAAACAGCCCCTTAATTGGACCATAGTTTTTCCTTTTGTTGTTTACAAAAAGACGTCCCCACCAAATGTGTGGAGTGAATGAAGAAGTGGAAAAATTAGTTTACAAATCTGTTATTAAATGCGTTCAGTTAACAGAATAAGGGACCATTTACACGGCATCATTTTAAACTAAAACTGTAAAAAACTTTAATGCGTTTTGGCCAGTCATTTACACTACAACAGTGTTTTGGCTCCCTGAAAATGCAAGCGTTTAATAAATGACATTTCAAAGTGCAAGTTTTTGAAAATGATACCATTATTGTCTCCATGTAAACTACAAAAGCATGAACTTGCGAAAACGGTAATGTCATGCACATACATATTACGAGTTCAGTCTGTCGGCTCGTAGTTTCTTTACAAAGTGACTTCGCAACACATTGGCCTGGCAGCATAATACAGAATTTTTATTAGTTTATCCGTAGGATCTCTGAATTTTCCCTTAGATTACATCTTATTGAAGCTTGTTTTCGCCATGGAAAAAATCAGAATTGATTGTAAACTCACAATTGAGAGAAATAAAGTAACGACTTATAACCTGCAATTCTGAGGCAAAAGGCAGAATTGTGAGTTTACATCTCTTACATCTAAGTCTTGCGATTATCTTTTTTATTTTTATTCTGTGGCGGAAGCAAGCCTCTATAGTTTTTTCATATCACAGTAATATTAATCCCAAAAATATTTTAAAAAAAGATTTTACTGTTAATATGAAGGTTTTTGAGTTTGTTCGGGGGTCAAAATGTTTGCATGGAAAATAAATCTTAGATTGTATAGGCCTAATATGCTGATTATGGATAGCATGTCGTGTTTATGTATATAATGGTAGAAATATAGTATACACGTGGTTGTATGTTCATTTTGAATAACAGTTAAAAAAAACTGTTAACAATAATGAACTTTACAATCTCGTAGGCAAGAGCCAAGTACAATTTTATGCTTCATGATGATATTTCTTGGTCTCAACCTATAGATCCATATATCCGGGCATTCAGCTGTGGAGGTCGTTTAATCCACACTCAAGATCGGCCAAATAAACTGTAAACAGTGGTCCAATTATTAACTAAGCCAGTTGGAGAGAAACAGTGATTAGGCGAAACGTTCCCCATGTGTACGCTTGCTTCGTTTTATAGGAACTGCCCTGCCTTTGATTACAGCAAACACTATCCACAGATAGTGGAAACTCATTTCCCTGTGTAAAGTGATTTTCACTCAACGGAGTGACTCAGTTAACCCGTGCTGCAGTCAGAGTGTCAGTGCTTGACTTGTGTTGTGATTTTGTGGTGGGCATTTGTACATTTGTAGCAATCAACCACAAGATTTCATGTAATGATTTTTCCCTCTAGCATTTGGATGGTGATTGTGCAGCATAACAGTATGTGATGATGTAATGGCTGGGTTTTTTTCTGTCGTTGATTGGACAACAACAGTAAGTACACTAACGTTAAAGGTCGGTAAGTCTCTTATGGTCACCAAGGCTGCATTTATTTGATCAAAACTACAGTAAAAAAAAACTAAAATACTGTTTTCCATTTTAATTGAATTGTAAAATATAATTATTCCTGTGATGGTAAAGCTGAATTTTCAGCATCATTGCTCTAGTCTTCAAGTGTCACATGATCCTTCAGAAATCACTCTAATGTACTGATTTGGTGCTCAAGAAACATTTATTGTTATTATCGATGTTGTGCTGCTTAATATATTTTTGTGGAAACCCTGATACTGTTTTTGAGGATTTATTGTAAATAGAAATCTATTGTAACATTATAAATGTCTTTACTGTCACTTTTGATCAATTAAATGCAGCCTTTCTGAAATATAAAATATTACAGAACCCAAACTTTTGAATGGTAGTGTAGATATTGCTTCAATGCACCATGTTTTAAAGATGCGCTCAAATGCATGTACTCTGTAGCTTACAGTAGTTTTTTTCAAACAAATTTTATTTAAAGAACTCATATAAAACAAATAAATACAATTTTATGAGAATTAACAATTATAAAATAAAAAATAATACTAATAAATGAGAAAAATTATCAGCTCAATCATTTTATTAATGTAATATATATTTTTAATAATAAATATAATAATCGCCGTCGTCGTCGTAACATAAGTCAAATTGAACTGTTAATGAGGTTAATCACTAATTATTTTATTCTCTTGACACATAACATCAGATAATTGAATAGAAATTAAATTTAAAAAATCTAGATAACACATATAATATTTTTATTTTCCACAGTATAAATTTGTTTTTATTTATGAAATGTACTGTATTGCTGTATCTATATTTTAGGAAGGGCTCCATGGCATCAAAAAGTTTTGACATATCTCAATTCCTCAGCAAATATCAGATTTCAAACGCAATATTGTGCTATTATATACACTAGAATAATACAATTACGCTGTTATATAGATATCTCGATCCCTTTTATCTCCATGCAGGACTTGAACCACATGAGGATTAATAAATGATGAAACTAAAAAGTTCAGTCTTGGGTAAAATAATGGGATCCTTTGAAACGAGCTGAATACGACACCAGAGTGTCATTTTAGTGGTTTGGCTAAAAGTCGCTTTGGTCCTTGAACTGTGAATCACATCAAATCTAGGTTCAAAATATATTATTTAATGAAAAATGCATGTTCTACTAACCTAGAAAATGACCAAATGCTAGAAATCCAATTCTTCAGCACATTTAGATTATTTACGCTCTCCCAAAGAGGGCCCCTCTCTCTCCTCTCTGTGCATACTTAGGGGGTATTTCAGATGCTTTTAAAATAAAAAAACATGAGTATGGACCTGCCCCGGAGGCACCGACATGCCAATAGGTTCCATGACACCCCTATTTCTCATTTTGGATAAATACAGCCATTCTGGACGCCGACATATGGTTCACGTTTGAGGAGCACATGTTTCAAGACTTGTTGAAGCAAATGCCCCACCGGAGATATCCAAAACAATAGTTTTTCAGATGGGCCTTTGTTTTTTGAATGTGCTGATGAGCAAATGATGTGTCCTGTTTTGGGAATACTCATATTGTGATTCAAAGCAGGGATAGTTGTAGGGCTTTTAAGAAGATTTGAAAGCTTTGGACCACTGAATTTTTTTTTTTTTTTTGAGATGGGGAGTTCTTGTCAGAGCCTCAGTTGTTGTTTTTGTTTTTCTCCAATTATGGAAAATCCTTAGAAAAACATGTATGCAGAACATTTTTGGCAGGTGCAGAGTTAACTGTGGCAGCTATTAGTTGGACCACATCTTACATCTGACCCTTTCAAATAATGCCAGACAATGCTTTTAGTCTAAAGATCAAGAAAACGGCTTTGATGCTTCAGATGGCTTAGATTGGGCTTCATGAGGATTGATTTCAGTTTTTGTTTTTGTCTCGACTGATGGATAGAGTAGATCCTAAAACGATGGCATATTGAGTATAATGCAAAGATAAACAAGTAAGGAATAATTGATGATGGGCGTTGAATTATTACAAAAATAATGCACACCCGAGATGTTAATGTGGCCACGAAGCGACGCTAGGGTGTGCATTATTTTTAATTAATTTAATGTCCCAGGGTCAATTCTTCCGCTTATACTGTGGTTACCCAACCAGATCTCACGGCAATTCTTAAGATTTTTACGGTGGCTAATTCGTACGAATTCATACAACCTCACTCGTACGAATTAGTAAGATTTTTGCTAAACCTTACATATTTTACGAGTTGCCCAATTCGTATGAATTCGTACGAATGACCTACCCCTGACCCCGCCCCTAAACCTAACCATCACATGAGTTTAGACAAATCACACGACACTCGTATGAGTTTGTACAAATTAGCCCCCTTTTAATCAATCGTTCAAATTCATACGAATTGGTCGTGAGATAGTGTTGGGTTACCACACCTCAAAACATTGTTTAACACATAATAGCGTTTTAAGTGTAGGACTAGTCAAGTCAAGTCAAGTCATCCTCATTTATATAGCGCTTTTAACAATGTAGATTGTTTCAAAGCAGCTTTACAGAGATAAACATATAATTTATAATTTATAATTTAAGGTAACAGAGATTGGTTTGGTTATATAGTGGTTCTTGAAAAATGTTTTTTCCAGCTAAAGTTAGTTTTGAATGATTCACTTCCGTCTAAATGATAATTTGTTATTAAATTAGTGGCCGCTAAGTTGACACCGTTCTCTCTAAACAGACTTTAAACGTGAACCTGTGATAGACGCTGATGGCGTTCACATGCGCATTAAGAATTGATTCTATAGTTATGTGCGTTTGAATATATGTGCACAGGTTTGTAATTCCTTACAAACCATGCCTAAACAAACTACTTGTCTTGTCTATAAATTTTGATGCAGAATTTTATTTTATCTTATCACTTTGGGTAGGTGCGCGAACCGAAAAATTCCACAACGCTTTATCTGTAGAGTGGTATAGGGATCCTCCATAGGGAGAGGCTAGTTGGCACTTCAGCACTGCATTGTCATCAGGTCTAGGCGAAAGTCCTTCGTCAGATCTGGAAACGGCCTGGATCCGGCAGGCTGCGGGAAAACCTTGGGATAAACAAAGACACTAAAATTAGCGTAGATGCCATTCTTCTTATGATGTAATGAGTACATCAGGATTTAAGGGAAGTGTTCCCAGTTCCGGCTGACCTAATCTAAGCAGCCTAATATTGAATTATAGAAGTCTATAGAGTGTTATGTGAATGCTAGGTCAAAGAGATGTGTTTTTAGTCTAGCTTTGAACTGACAGACTTTGTCTGCTTCCCAGACAATGTTAGGAAGATTGTTCCAAAGTTTTGTGGAGACGTGAAGGACTATAAGTACTGGGGAGCTAAACCATTTAGTGCTTTGTAAGTAATCAGCAATATTTTAAAATGTATACGATGTTTAATAGGGAGCCAATGCAGTGTTGACAGAACCGGGCTAATATGGTCGTACTTCCTGGTTCAGGTAAGAACTCTAGCGGTTGCGTTTTGAACTAGCTGTAGTTTGTTTATTAAGCGTGCAGGGCAACCACCCAGTAGAGAATTACAATAATCTAGTTGTTTTAAAGCCACTAGACAAGTGACTTTCAAATGAAGGATTGGTATCAAATAGCACACCCAGGTTCCTAACTGACGACGAAGACTTAACAGAGCAGCCATCAAGTGTTAGACAGTATTCTAGGTTATTACGTGTGGAAGTTTTTGTCCAATAATTAGAATCTCTGTTTTTTCAGAATTTAGTAGTAGGAAAGTCATCCAATTTTTTATATCAACTATGCATTCCGATAAATTTGTGAATTGGTGAGTTTCGTTAGGTTTGGAAGAAATATAGAGCTGAGTATCATCAGCATAACAGTGAAAGCTAATTCCATGTTTCCTAATGATATCTCCTAAAGGTAGCATTACAGAGTGAACAGCAGCAGTCCTAGTACTGAGCCTTGTGGTACGCCATACTGAACTTGTGATCGATAAGACATCTCTTCATTTACTGCTACAAACTGATAGCGGTCAGATAAATATGATTTAAACCATGCTAATGCAATTCCACTAATGCCAACATAGTTTTCTAGTCTATTTAAGAGAATGTTGTGGTCAATGGTGTAAAATGGAGCACTACGATCAAGTAACACTAATAGAGAGATACAACCACAATCGGATGATAAGAGCAAATCATTTCGTCTGGTTTTAGCCAGGTTTCTGTCATACACAGCACATCTAGGTTATAATCTGAAATCATATCATTAACTATGAGCGCTTTTGAAGTAAGGGATCGAATATTCAGCAACACAAGCTTTATCGTTTGCTCATATTATATTATATCTATTTTCTATTTGTTGAATATCAATTACATTTTTAACCTTAGATCGGTTTGGACGTTTTTTGGATTTCCAAATTCGGGGAACAGACACAGTCTCTATATGATGATATCTAGGTGAAAGAGGCTCTATGTGATGGGATTTATGTGACCTTGGTGACGCGAGGCCGCTAGCAGACGGTCGGTTTAGCCAGTTGTCTGCTTCCTGACCTGAGCCCCAGATTGTCATGTTTTGTCTCTAAGACTATGAGCCAAATTACTAGAGAGAAGAGCAGCACCATCCCAGGAGGGATGAATACCATCTCTTTTCAACAGGTCAGGTTTGCCCCAAAAACTTTTCCAATTGTCTATGAATTCTATATTATTTTGCAGACAGCACTTAGACAGCCAGCCATTGAGTGATGACAATCTGCTAACTATCTCATCACTCCTTTGAACAGGAAGGGGGCCAGAGCAAATTACAGTGCCTGACATCGTACTTGCAAGTTCAAACAACTCTTTAATATTAATTTTGGTGACCTCTGACTGGCGTAGTCGCACATCATTAGTGCCGACGTGAATAACAATCTTAGAGAATTTACGATTAGCATTAGCCAGCACTTTTAAATTTGCTTTGATGTCAGGCGCTCTGGCTCCCGGCAAACATGTGACTATGTTGGCTGGTGTCCCTATTTTCACGTTCCGTGTAATAGAATCGCCAATTAACAGGGCACAATCAACAGAATTCTCAGCGGGTGTTTCACTGACTGGGGCAAATCGATTTGTTGTGGTAATCGGAACGGAAGAGTGGTTTTTTGATCCGCGACTATAGCGATCCCTCACTGTCACCCATCTGCCTGGCTGCACAGGCAATAATTCAGCCGGAACCGAATCATGTAAAGAGTTCACTATGCTAGGCGCATCCAAAATAGTATCTAAAGCTCTAGCACACTTACTATCCTCAATTAAAGTTTGGATGCGTGTTTCTAATTCTGAAATCTTCTCCGTCAGCCTGACTGTTTTCTTGCATTTATCACATATAAACCCTATATTGCCGACGGGGAAGGCTATGCTAAACATGTAACATGAAGTGCAGGTGACAATAACAGGACAAGACATTACTCACCGTGTTTGTTGACTGATTCTTACTCACCTGGGCTTTTTATGAACTCAGAGGCGCGGGCGTGCGAGATAAAAATAAATAAATAACTGAGCGCACGGGTGGCGCGTTAACAGGCTAGCGAGTTACTAGCGTGTTGTGCTGACAATAACGGAAGCTAGCGATGTTAGGTTAATCTGAGATGTTTTCTAAGCTGTATTTAGTAGTATAAACAACTAGAAATGGTAGTAAATGATGGTTCAAAACAGAAAGAAATACAAAGCTAACACGAGGCTTACAGCCTCGAAGCAAACAAAACAGAGCAGGCAGCTAGGCAGACAGGAGCAATCGATCAAGATCACACTAATCACAAGCCTCCGTTGCTAATTCCAAAATGTCATTTTAGAGTTAGTAATGGAGGCTTCAGCCACTGATAGCAATCTAATGCAGTTATTTATGCAGTTATTAGTGTGTGTGGTTGTGTGTGTGTGTGTGTGTGTGTGTGTGTGTGTGTGTGTTTGTGTGTGTGAGAGAGAGAGAGAGAGAGAGAGAGAGAGAGAGAGAGAGAGAGAGAGGTTTAACAATACCTTTGTTTATACATTTTTACTACACAATTATAAACAATATAGCCACTACTATAAATATATTTGTATTCTTCTTATTATAAAACCTCCTTTAAAAACTTTCAAAAATTTAAACTGATCCTCATATAACATGTTTTTCCGTGTTTTCCACACTGCCAGTTTAGCTGTTCCAATCAGGTAATTTAATAAACACATTTTTTCCTTTTTAAAAATGTATAGTTGATTCCTCCAATAAACAACTTATCTGAAAAATTCTCATCAAATTTCCTAAACCAACTCCCAAGCAATTAAAAATACCTTTTAATCTCTCACACTTTAAAAACAAATGTTCCAAATGCTCTTTTCCCCCACATAATCGACATTCCACTTTTACATGTTGTTAAACTGTTACTGTTGCTATCGCCCCATAAATAATCCTCCATTGTAGATTGCCAGAATGAACCTCTACGGAAGGTTTATATAGGGCCCTCCACCTGTCTCTTATCAGGAAGTCTGGCTTTAACAAATCTGGCCACTTCAAAACTTTTTGTTTTCTCAAAGAGTCTTGATGGATTGTTATTACTGTAATATTGTACATTTCTTTCTTTGACGTGCTTTTAAAGGAATAAAACTGAGGGTTCTTGAAGGTAAAGTGGCATCCACATCTTCTTCTTCGTCCCCCTTTATCGCTGGAGAAATGACCAGTTCTGGAAATTGCACATTATTCCACATGTCCTGGATATTCTCATGACTTTGTCCAATAAATGTCCTGTATCCACTTGGTAATGTGTTGTAAATTTCTTCCTTTAGTTTTGACACCAGATGTGAAGATCTCAAGCCCGTTGCTTCTTGAAGTTCGTCAATCAATTTCCATCCTTCTTCATTCAATAAAAGATCCAGCTTTACAATTCCATTCCTTAATAAACATTGTCGTATAGTCAGAGAATACAGCATTCTGGTTTGAATCCAGGGATTAAAAAAAAGTCGTTCCTCCGGTGCTCAAAGTTCTAGATTGTCCACGTTCCGTTCTGTTCTTATAACAGCTTTCCATGTTTGCAACATAGCTCTATAAAAAACAATGAGCTCAGACAAGTTAATCTCTTCAAGCTTCATTAATAAGTTGTTTAATAGTTTAAATAGATTAAATAGTTGTTTATCAAGTTCAAAGCCACCAACTCTCCTCATGATCGCACTTGCATTTTTTCCCCAAAGCACATCTTTATCATATATAAATCTCTGTGTATCCTGAAACCACGGATTCTATTTCTCACATCCAGCCCTTGGCCACCTTCTTGTACTGGTAGGTATAATACTGCAGCACAAATCCAATGTTGTCCATCCCAGAAAAAAAAAAAACACTATTCTCCTTTGTATATTGGAGATCAAGTCCTCTGGTGGCTCCATGACCATAGTCCTATGCCACAAAATAGAAGCAGCCAGACTGTTTACTTCCAGAACTCTTCCTCGATATGACAATTGTGGTAATAGCCATCGCCACTTCGACAATCGGGCAGACACCTTTTCTATCAAACCCTCACCGTTTTTCTTTTGAAATTGTTCATTTCCTGAGAAAACTCCTAAAATCTTTAGTCCATCAATTGCAACCCTCCTGGAAGGTGTGGAAAATTTACCAAATTACCAATCATAAAACCTTCACTTTTTGTCCAATTAACCTTAGCAGAGGAGGCTTTTTCATATAATTCAATAGTTTTTGTTCAAATTCCTATGTCTTCTTGTCCCTGTAATAAAAACTGTAATGTCATCTGCATAGGCTGATAAAACCACCTTAGAATGACCATTAACATGAGGGATTCAAGTTCCATTTAAATTCCTCCTCAACGTACATAACAAAAGTTTCAATAATTAGGATGTATAATTGTCCAGAAATTGGCCAAACTTGCCTTATGCCTCTTGTCACAGGTATTGGAGCACCTAAACCACCCCCTACTTTCACCATCACATAAACATTAGAATATAACAACTGAATATATTAAATAAAAACATCACCAAATCCATAACTCTTTAACACTTTTAATAGAAATTCATGATCAACACGATCAAACGCTTTTTCTTGATCCAATGACAACACTCCTAAATCAATCTTATTATTCTGATTGAAATCAATCTCTCACTTAGAAAAGACTATCTATAATAGATATCTTAGGAATGTATTATGTTTGATCATTTTTGATCAACAAATCTAAACAATGCTTGAGTCTATTTGCTAAACACCTTTAAAAAAATTTATAATCCAGACACAACAGAGATACTGGTCTCCAGGTTTTTAGCAGTCCAAGGTCTCCTTTTTTTGAAAGCAATGACAATACTGCTCGACGACAACTTATTGGAAGTGAATTACTTTGGATACATTCTAAAATTACTTCATATAAATCTGGTCCTATATGGCCCCAGAATTGTTGATTAAATTCCACTGGTAATCCATCAATTCCAGGCGATCTACCTTATATAGTTGCTTCATAGCCTCTGTGAACTCTTTAAAGTTGATTAAATCGTCCAGCGCTTGTTTTTGTTTTTCTTCAAGCCAGTACAGTCAATGTCACAACTCTCATTTCTATATAATTGTTTATAAAAGTCTCCTGGCAATCTCCTCATTTCTTGTAGGATCTGATGTAACCGATCTGTCCGAACGACGAAGATGACATCTTTTGTTGGACATGTTTTCTTTCAAGGTTAAAAAAGAAAGTACTTGGAGTACTTGGAGGAAAATTAATTTACTTTATAGAACAGTATCTTGATCTTATCAATGCTTCTTTTGCCTGCTCATGTTGGAGAAAACTCAGCTCTTGTCTTTTCTTATTTAACCCATTACAGTGTACAGCTTCTTTATTATTTACAACTTGTCTTTCAATGAACTCAATATCACTTTGTAAAGTTTTCACTGTTGCTTTCAATATAGTTGATGAGTGGAAAGCACAATTTTGACAAAACATATTTGCCTTGCCCACATCCCACCATTGGCTTAGGTTTTCAAATGAATTTTTCTTCAATTTCCAAATATTCCAGAACAATTTACATTTTTTCACAAAAAGAGACATTCTATAATAACTTCATGTTAACAATCCAGTAATAATTAGATCTGGATGTCTTCATCAAATTAACATCAAATATGACCATATGATGGTCTGAAAAACCATTAGGTCTAATAAAAATATTCATCACATTATTGTTCCATGTCTGATTTAAATAAAACCTATCCAATTTTGCTCCACTAATTCTATTATCAACCACTATTATACATGTATACTCTTACTCCTTCATTTCTTGTTCTCCATACATCTGTTAACTGGAATTCATTAACTTTTTTTAATGCATCACTTGACGACTTATGAGGCTCTTCCCCGTTTCTAACAACAACAAAGTCTATTGTACAATTCCAATCAACTCCAAGTATTAGAAAGCCATTATCATCATATTTTTCAATCACCTTTCTTAATTCCGTTAAAAAAAACTCTCTGTACCATTATTAGGAGCATAAACAAGCATAAACATAAACAAATACAGATTATTTTTCTTTGTACTCAATTTATGTTAATAGTAATCTTCCTTTAACAATTTATTTTACCTTCAAAATATTCACACATTCAGAAAATAAAATAGCGACCCCAGCATTATTTCTTGTACCATGACTCAAGGCAAAATTTCCTTTCCACTATAATCCCCATTCATAACTTCATTATCAGTTCCCTTTCAAGGGAACTCGAGCTGCGTTGAGACGCGGTGGGAACGCTCTGCGTGATTGCGACGTGAAGCACGTGTAAAATCAGTCCAATGGAAGAGCGAGACGTCATAGGCGGGTGACGTCATAGACTAGGAAGATATAAAGCACACCTGAAAACAGACCGCGACAGCTTCTGTGCCTTCAGCAAGTGATCTGTGTATTATGTCCTTGTCATATTTATTGTTGTCTGTCAAGTTGCTATATATGTATATATATATATATATATATATATATATATATATATATATATATATATATATATATATATAAATGTATTATGGCGAAAGAGAGCAAGCAGCTTTGTGTTGTTCCCTGCCCACGTTATATCACGGGTGTGGACACACACTCATAAGCTTTTTGTTACTATTTGGGAGTGGAGCATGCCACAGTCAGTTCTCGAGGGGGCTGACTGTGAGCATTGCGAGAAGCTGTCCATGAGGACGCTAGGGTTGCCACCTATGTCTGATAAAAAACCTGGACATATCGATGACCCGATCGACCGCTTTGCTCACAAGTCAAAATGCCCATTAGACATTAGACCCACAAGACAAAATTGGCCTTTGTGCAGTAAGATTGTGCATAGTCGTGACTCGTGAATATTTTAAACATCTCAAGTATTCTCACTTATCTTACTTAACTTATAGCTTACCTGATTGCTTAGATACTGGTGCTCGTGCTTGCTTTTGCTCCCTCTTTGCTAAAGAAATAAGTAGAGGGATGACATTAGATTTGCATTTACCATACCTTAGCCACATCTATAGCCACTTTTATTTAGTATGTCTCAATCAGACATTGGAATAACAAAATCATACATAGATAGGCCTAAGCTTACCTAGTCTTCCATCTATACTTGGCGTTTCTTTGCTGCAGCTATCAGTGGTTTCTGTTCTTCAATGAATGTCTTGAATTCAGTGCATGACAATTTGAAATTCAATCTGACCTGAAGCTCAGACTTCACCATTGCAACTGACAGTCTGTTTCTTTTATCGGACCAAACATCCTCCATATGACTGAACACACTTTCTGCATAGGCATTACTGACTGGTATGGAAAAAACAAAAGCAACTACTTTCAACAGCTTGGTGGATTCAGTTGCCTTGCTAAAAAAATAGGCCCACTTTCTGTCTGGGGTAAGGTCTGTTGGAATGGTGTGTAAGACCTCATTCAGAATGACTACATCACCATACAGCTTGTCTTCTTCAACATCCATGGCCAGTTTTTCCACTAAAACTTCCAACTCTGACCACTGGAGTGATTGTCCTTCATGAAGGCTGAGACAGCCAATGTGTGCAAGAACCTGGTCATTGAAGTCAAATTTATCCTCAAGATACAGCACTGCCTTCTCAAAAAATCTGTCCACCAGGCTCCTGAACTGTTCCTGTTGCTGGGGTAAAAGGCTCCTCAGTATTTGTTTTGCTTTAGTGCCATAGAATTTGTCTGTGCGCCTTGCAATCAGCTGACTGCGCAATCTGTTCATCACAGAGTAAACGTCAATCACAGTAGCACTGTCACTCTCTAGCACCCTAATAGATGAATCAAATTCTTGCATCACATTGTGCATGAATGCAAGGATACATTCAGCCACAGTACAGTCTACATTTTCTGCATCACTTGCACCACACACAAATGTCCAGATGATGCTTGGGCAGTCCTCCTTTCCCAGGGATACAAAATAAGACTTTAAAGCTGGCCAACACTCTAAAATCCTCTGTATCGCTGGCAGCAAAGACAGCCAGCGTGTGGGGACATGACTCAGAATCTCCCTGTATTTTCTATTAGTAAATTCACAGAAGTCCTTAAGCAATTCCACTTTTTTAGCAGAACAACTGAATTCACTATACACCTTCAGCACAAAGGCCTCCACGTCACACCCTCCAGCACTAAAGACACGATTAGCTGCTTTTACAGTGTTGTTTATGATGTGACACTTGCAATTGCCCTTCACAATTTGTGGGTTAGCTTCTCTGAGTTTCTGAAAAACTGAGTTGTGCCGACCGTAATTAACTGATGCGTTATCTGCACCATAGGCACTGATCTGGCTGACTGAAAGTCCATTGTTCTCAGTAATAGACGCTATTTGTTTGAATATGGCTTCACTAGATTCGTTGGAGTCGTCGTAAAAGTCTAACAATCCATACTTCACACCCTCGGATGCACAGAAATACTGGACTGTGTAGGGAAACAATTTCGTGTGCCCAGAATTGGATGCATCAGAACATACTGCAAAATAGTGCGCTTTCTGCAACTCTGCTGCAATCTTTGCTGACTAAATGGTGCCAACACATTTTCCATTAAGGCCTCACTTTTAGTCCTGCCACAAGACATTTTAGTTGCAATATCAGAGTCACTGAATATTTTTGCACTGACCTTGTTCCCACAGTCAGTTGACAGGTAGCTATGGCCATGTCGCACACCGTGATAGGTAGCTGTTAATTCGGCGACAGTAATTTTGTCCTCTGAGTTTTTTGAAATCATGAATGATGAAATTGCCTTTGTTTGTCTGGTTACTTGAACACGACTCTGATGTTTCTACGTTTTAGCATGGTCATCCAAAGCAGTTTTGCCTTCATGTTTAACCAGAATTTTAACTGAGCATACGGAGCAAGTAGCATATAGTGGATCGCCTGGTGTCTGCTTTAGCCATGTGGAATAATTGTCATTTTTCATCCAGTCATTATTAAAGTATGTCGAACGTTTCATTTTCTTTTTTACTGGCCTGTCAGTCTTTGTTGACACACTGTCATCTTCGTCCTCCGTCTCGCCAACCATGTTAACACTAACAAATGATGTTGACGATGTACAATCTTCTTGACTTCTTCAATTTGCCGCCTGTAGTAACTGGCTAGCTGCCAAGACAGACGCGCTAGATGACGTAGTCTATGTCGCGTCACACGACACACCCGTCCCAGAGCCAATGATAGCGCATTCTACACACAAGAGACACCCTATGAGAGTCACCGACCACTCTGTGCACAATGCATAGGCTATTTCAAGTGAGAAAATAGTAAGTTGAACATACATATTCACGTAGCCTTTCGAAAACCGGGACATTCAATGTCCCGGGAGAGTGGATAAATTTCCCGGGACAGGTTATTAAAAAGAAGGACAATCCCGGTAAAACCGGGACAGGTGGCAACCCTAGAGGACGCTCCGCTCCCGCCGGGTGTTCTTCCAAGGAGATCTGACAGCGGGGGTTGGGACGGGCCCCGCCCTATCTCAGCTTTCACCTGCCAGATCCAGTGCTGGTGATTTCCAGTTCAGTGGAATTGGTATCGTTAGTGTTTTGTTTAAAAAAAAAAAGAGAACAAAACAAATAAAGTTATTAAGGAAAAGGCAGATGTTTGAGTTTCAATAAATGAATAAATAAGCTCATAACTCTGTTGAATAAAGAGGAGCTTTAAAAGGAGGTTTATCTAGTGCTGTTGCTAGTTAAATATTTACTGGCCAGCTGAACATTATGAGAGTGAAAATAAAAAGAGTATATTAGATTAAATATATCTAAAAACAGAAAAACTCTGTATTCCAGCCTCCTCGTCGGGGACTGCCGTTTTTTCCCTATCTCCATACTGAGGTGTCGAGATCGTGGAATAAGCTGGTTTCTATTTTATGTGTTTAATCCCCAAACGTCTAACTATAGTAATGCTTGGGTATTAAGTATCTTGGTATGACAGTGCCTCGGGTTAAAGAGACGCTTGCGAGCTTTCTCTCTCCCGAGTCGGCGTCATAATTTTTAACCCCGACGTTACCCACCAGCCATCTTAAATAAAAAAAAAATTATTAGGCAGCGCTGGTGGGTAAATTATAAGGACATGGATGATTGTGAGGTTGTCAGCACTGACGCTATTCGAGAATTGCGTCGTGCAAAAACAGATAAACTATACTGGGTAGGGACGGTTTCGAGAAATCGTTTCTCCTCTGTGTCCTCTGGGGGGCGACTCTCTGAGGAAGGTCGCAGCACGGCCAGTTCGGTTGTTTTCCTGCTGGTGGCCACGGAGTGATATATATATATATATATATATATATATATATATATATATATATATAATTTTTTTTTTTTTTTTTTTAAATAAAGAAAAATAAGATAAAATTATGTCTGTTCTTCTGGACGCTCCGCCTTCAAAAAAGCTAAGAAATAAACCATTCAGCGGCGTTCCAGAGGTTTTTTCCTCGCCAATCTAATGTTCCTGGAGCAGTCGAATCTGTTTCCCTGCTGGTTCGCCGCTTCAGGGTGCCGAGCTTAGACAGGAAGTCCTGTCACAAAAAACGAGGCTATCAGGCTTCTGAGGGCTCCTCCGGGGCAGGGACGGTTTTGAGAAATCATTTCTCCTCGGCGCCCTCTGGGGTCCGACTCTCTGAGGAGGGTCGCAGCGCTGCCAGTTCGGTTGTTCCCTGCCGGTTCACTGTTCAGGGCACCGAGGTGTCAGCATCCCCATGCGATCCTCCGAGGAGGGTCGTAGAACGGTCAGTTCGGTTGTTCCCTGCCGGTTCGCTGCTTCAGGGCACCGTAGTGACTGTTCAACCAAATCCAGAGGCCAGTCTTGAGAGACTGGTTCCCCTAGTAGAATTTGTGGCAGCGTGGAAACTACTGCCACATATTTCTCTGTGTCCTGCACACTATAGGAAAGGGTTCAGAATTCGGTTCTTGTCCGCCCAGATTTCTAGGGGTCCTCCCCACGGTGGTGGACCCCGAGCAGGCTTTGGTTATGGAGCAGGAAGTACTGACACTTCTGCAAAAGGAGCTGTAGAAGGGGTTCCTCCTCCCGGCAGACACTCAGGGTTTTACAGCCATTACTTCATTGCTTCCGAAAGAGGATGAGGGGTTGCGTCCTACTCTAGACCTGCGTCAATTAAATAGCAGGTTTCAGAATCTTAAGTTCAAAGTATACTTAAGCTAAATATGATTGTCACAGACTCAGTCCGAGGAATGTTTTTTTCACAACAGACTTAAAGGACGCTTACTTATCTATCCATCCTCATCACAGGAGGTTCCTGAGGTTTGCTTTCAGGGGCGAAGCATACCAGTATCGGGTTCCTCCATGCGTCCTTGGTTATCACCCCGCACCTTTACAATATGCGTGGATGCAGCTCTGGCTCCTCTGAGACTCCAGGGCATTCGCGTATTAAATTATATCGACGATTGGTTGATTTTAGCTCAGTCCGAGCTTTGGCAGTTCAACATCGAGATGTCGTTCTGTCCCACATAAGGAGGTTGGGGTTGTGGCTCCTGGGGTTGCGGGTTAGCTCAGAGGACCACTTTTCTAGGTGTAATATGGGATTCGACAACAATGCAGGCATGTCTGCCTCCTGCACATATTTCTGCGATTCTCACAGCCGTAAAGAATGTAAAACTAGGTCAGTCACTCACTGCAAAACAGTCTCTGAGACTGTTGGGGCTCATGGTAGTTGCGTCCAACGTAGTTACTTTTGGCCTTCTGTACATGAGACCCCTGCAGTGGTGGCTCAGGACCAAGGGGAAATTTTCTCAGAGGGGAAATCCGTTTCGCACAATCAAGGTCACACGGCAATGCCTACGTGCCTTGGTCATGTGGAAGCAACCTAGGTTCCTCGCCCAGGGCCCAGTGCTGGGGGCTTCTTGTCGACACGTCACGCTATCGACGGATGCTTCCCTCACAGGATGGGGGGCGGTCATGAGTGGCCGCTCGGTGAAAGGTCTTTGGTTGGGGCTCATGGCAGTTGCGTCCAACGTAGTTACTTTTGGACTTCTGTACATGAGACCCCTGCAGTGGTGGCTCAGGACCAAGGGGTTTTCTCCGAGGGGAAATCCGTTTTCGCATGATCAAGCTCACGCGGCTATGCCTACGTGCCTCAGTCATGTGGAAGAACCTTGTTCCTCACCCAGGCCCAGTGTTGGGGGCTTCTTGTCGACGCATAATGCTATCCACGGATGCTTCCCTCACAAGTCGGGGGCAATCATGAGTGGTCGCTCGGCATGGGTCCGGACAACACTGATGGTCTCGTATATCAGAGCAGATATCCTGTTGAGGCAGGGGCTGTGGCCCGGGGAATGGAGACTTCACCCCGAGGTGGTGGAGCTTCTTAGGGAGAACTTCGGTCAAACATAAGTCGACCTTTCGTTTGTACAATGCATTGCCCTTTGTGGTTCTCCCTCACGCATCCAGCTTCGCTTGGACTGGATGTGATGTATTAGGTGTGGTTGCCGCTACACCTGTACGCTTTCCCGATATCTTTCTTCCTGGGAGCTCTGGAGTTATGGATACTGTGGGCTCGGCCTCTGAGGGGGCACAGCTCATAGATTCAGGTCTCACTACCGAGGTCGTGGAGACCATAGTCCAGTCTAGAGCTTCCTCCACGAGAAGACTAAATATGCTGTTCTCTGCCTGGTGCAGAGAATGCCTTTTGAATCTTGCTTCTGCCCTGTTGATACAGTACTTGATTTCTGTAATGAATGTTTCTTTGCTGGGTTATCTCTGAAGAGAGATCCTTAATTTCGTCTTCTCCGTGGTACATGAGGCTGGAGGCCTGCACGTACTTGGATTTGCAACTGGTTTGGTGGTAATATTTCTTCACCCCAGGTCGGGTTGTATTTCTAGGTCCCTACTAAATGTGCGGGTCATTTGTGCTCCAGGCCTTCTGTCCTCCACCTTTAATACCCCAGATCAGGAAAAACTTATTCTGTTATGCCCTGTCCGGGCTTTGGATGCGTATGTCCACAGAGCTGCTCAGTGGCGTATATCAGAACAATTATTTGTCTGCTTCGGGTGACCTAAGATAGGTTGCCCTGCATCTGAACAGGTAATGAGCAAGTGGGTAGTTGAGGCTATCTCACTTGCTTATGAAGCGGCCGGACAGCCTTCACCTATGGCTGTTCAGGCCCATTCTACAAGGAGTATGGCTGCCTCTAGGCTTTAATTTTGGGTGTTTCCCTTCAGGATATTTGTAATGCGGCAGTCTGGTCCTCACCGCATACATTTGTCAGATTTTATGACCTAGACCTCTCCACTCCTGGGGCTAGGTTGCTTGCTTCTTAGTGTGCGCAAAGACTTCACACAGAACGGGCATTTGTCTTTATGGCGTAGTGGGTATGGGGTTCCCACTGCTTCTCAGCGCAGCTCGAGTTCCCTTGAAAGGGAACGTCTCAGGTTACGTATGTAACCCTTGTTGCCTGAGAGGGAACGAGACGCTGCGTTCTCCTGCCATACTTCCTGCATGCCCTGATCGACTTGCTTCAGGCTTATCAGAAGCTGTCGCGGTCTGTTTTCAGGTTTGCTTTATAGCTTCCTAAACTATTACGTCACACCCGCCTATGACGTCTCGCTGTTCCATTGGACTGATTATACACGTGCGTCACGACGCAATAACAAAGAGCGTTCCCACCGTGTCTCAACGCAGCGTCTCGTTCCCTCTCAGGGAACCAGGGTTAAATACGTAACCTGAGACGTTTATGTATGTGTTTCTTGTAAAAAACAAACATGAACCCTTTTCAATTCTTAAACACTCTGAAATCTGTGCTAATTTATTCTTGTCTCTACCCCCATTAATATTTAATGATCCCACTCTCCACACATCCATGTAGAGAAATAAGAAATAGACAGAAACTGAAAAGAAAAAGAGTAAAGAACACCACTTGTGATTTGTTCATATATCTATTTTTTTGAAACTTTCACTTTTCTTCTCCTCAATTTCGCTACCATCTCTTTCAGCTGGAATCTTTTCTTTTTATCCCAAACTTCATAGCTCACTGTTTTTTTTTAAACAACAACACCGATATTATAAATTTATCCACATCTGGAATAAAATATTCTACCTCTACAACTTTACCAAATGTTGTATCAGGAAAGTCATTAATTTCCTCTAAAGAGTACGTGACTTCCATCACTTGTGACCCAATGTCTGAAAACTCAGAAAGTGCATCTTCATCTCTCATTCCTGCATCACCAATGTTCTCATTTGCGTTACTTCCAACACCATTTTCTCCACTACTTGCAACATTTTCTTATGCCTTTCCCAGCATCAGGGCATCGATACAGCAAAAGGAATTCATTTTTTGATTAATAAGATAGATCCGACTTCATATTTAGAATAGAATGTAGGCTACATCATCGAGAAGACGTGCTACAGAAATTTCACAGGTTTATAAGGTCATGATACAACCATTGTTTAAAGGGATATCATGGGTTATGAGGTCTATAATACACACATTTGACCATTTGCCTGTCTACGAGGATATAATTGATCAAGTTAATACTAAATGAATATTAAGATGTAAATAGTTTTTAACCTTTTAAATAGTGATATTTCATACAATTTTAATTGTGCCATCTTTGAACAAAACGTGGAAGATGAACATCGGAAGCTACATGATGTTTAACAAAACATTTTAAAAATGCAATAATTAGTTACTTTCTCCTACTGTACCTTACTTAACGTACTTGTTTCCCCCACATTTGATGAGCTTCGATGACAACTAGCCTAACATAACATTACTTTCTAAAAAAAAAAAAATCTTGCTACACATCTATACTAATGTTAGATTATAAATGTAAACATTCTCTTGTTTAAAATGACTGAAATTCGTACTGTGTTTGGAGCTTATCAACTGATGAATGCATTTCCCGAGATTGCCGCCCATTGAAAGGACCCCAAGGAGATCGTTCTGAAATGACTACAATATCACAATCCTCACAAATATTCATAAAAAACACAAATATTTGTATAATTTTAGCATCGGAGTAAGATAATGTTAAAAAATACCACTAACTTAATTCTACAGCAAGTAGGATCGATCAGCAGGAAGAATGATATTTAATAACACAACATTTACTCACAATATTAAAGATGTAACATACATAAAATGAATACAAAAAAAAAAGTGTCAGCGCTAACATTACTATTTTAATATTATTACTTATGTGAAAATAGGTTTATAATTTTAGAGAAAATAACAACTTACTTCTGTTGAATTTCATCCGTCTGTCATGTCACTGACTGGCCAGAAGACTGTATTATTGATCAGCTGACAGGACTTTCTACCACAAAATGCATTTTCTGCACGAAACTTTCACGAGACTCGATGTGTGGCGGGATGGAGACTGATAACGTCAGACAGACCCAATTTTGGCATGTGGGGCATACATGACATAACCAAAGTAAAAAGGTTTCTGCTCGTAAGTAAATATGAATAGACACACAGCCAACATATATTTAGAAAGCCAACCCTTAAGAGTTTGCAGTGCAAGACTTAATCAGATTGTTATTAATATTGAGATATACAAACATAAAAAAAGATTAGATTTAATAAATGTATACAAATATTCTTTGAATGTAGTATTACAACTTATAACCACAACTAAAGTGTAGCCAGAAGTGTGGTCATGCTTCATTTCAAACCCGAGGATGATATCTCTAAAATGATCCATTCTGTGAAGACTTAAGAGTATGTCAGGGGACTTTTTTTGTTTAAAAAGCTGATAAGATGTTTATCAAATATTTAATTAACCTGTACACAACCGTTTACAGTCTTTGACTAATGTATGGCGAGGAGAACTGGCCCATTCTTGCTCTATTGATGTAAATAGATGAACCTTTCACACCTCTGCCTGTATGAAACTTAATCTTCATTATTCTTTTATCCTTATTCTCCAGTAGCAGTATTAACATTAAGTGACATGGCATCTGACGCACAGAAGCCAATGGCCCGTCACTATGCTTATTGGCACATCCGGTCTTCATTGGCATGTGCCAGTGGATAGTGGAATGTGTCACTGACATTATCGCAACACACTGACACGACACCGAGTCGCGGAACATGTCACCGTATGTTGTGACACCTCCAGTAGTGACTAACAGATTAATCGAGCACCTATACTGACGCAGAGGTGTCAAGTCCAGGTTCAGAAAGTAAAATTCCTCCTCAGTATTTTGTTCCAATCACCTGGATTTGCTAATTAGCACAGTTTTTCAGCCAGGAGATAGAACTAATTAGTGAAATCAGCTGGCTGAGTTAATGGGTGGAATAAACATATTGCAGGACTTTTACTTTCTGACCCCTGGAATTGACACCTCTGTACTGACGTAATTTTGACACAAAAGCCTAAATAAAAAGCCTAATTTTATGATATTTTTAAATATCAATTAAACGCATTAAAGTCAGTAATATTTTTTCCAACGTGTTATTTGTTTCACGTCTGTATTTGATTGGTATGTGCCACTGCATGTTTTGTAATACCAGTGCTGCTTTATGTTGTTTATCTCGCAAAGTCACAAACTGCCCATTCTAGGAAAGACACAGAATAAATCTATCATGGGTCACTACGAATAACGCATTAACAGTTGCGTCCGTTACAGTAAACCTTTATTTTTGCGTGATGCTGCACGGACGGTATTTCAAGTATTTATACATTTTTTTCCCTTATTCATTCATGCCTTGTGAGTGCCCTGAACTTTTAAGTGACTACTGGTTTACTTACGTTGCAAGCCAAGTTTGTTACAGCTGCATGTTTTTTGATTGTGGGCGAAACCAGAGCATCCAGAGGAAAACCCATGCTGGGGCAGAGGGAGAACATGCAAACTCCACACATGGCCTCCTTGCTCAGTCGGGACTCAAACCAGGGACTGTGGGGCGACATTGCTACACACCGAGCCACTCACATGACTTACAGTGTAGAGTAAATTAAATGAATGTTTTCACAACAATACACTATACCATTCAAAAGTTTGGGGTCGTCAAGATATTTTAATGCTTCGCCAAAATTCACGTAATGGGTTGTGCCAATGGGTCACCTGGGGAGAGGGACAAAAATATATTTAGCATTCAAAAAAAACCTCACTTTTCTAATTTCTTGCAACACCAACAAAAGAAGATGGTCCTCAAATTAGAGCTGTTTCCATACTCTCGTAATCCCCGCCAGAACCCCTTCTCATAATTCACAACGCAAGTTAAGAGTAGCTGGACCACAACACACGCCTGAGGGCTGTTCTGGCCCCTCAGACTCCAGGGGTGCAGAGAAATTGGATGACCAACGAGAAAGTCTTTTCTTGTTAGCTAGATTTATTGTTTTTTTTCCGCTGAGTAAATGAATCAACAAACATGGCATCTCCCCCTGTGAGCAGTGGACTAAGATGAACCCTGTAGAGTGTTGGTTTAAATTTCGTTCGCTGCTTGGATTTCTGGGTCACCAGCTCAGGAGGATATTGGATCTTTAATTTGTCTTTTGGTTTCACCATAGTGGTTCAGGTCTTCATGCATCCTCTAAATCTGAATGCTGATAACTCATGGTTTGGTAAAGTAGCCTACTAGAACTTTTAGGCACTATATCAATTTAATTTGAACAAGAAGATTCAATAGATTTGAAAGAAAGTTATAAAGGTTGGTATGGGTTTGAAAATGATTAGGAAATGTATTGTAAAGCTGGAAGTGTATCTATAACCAAGAAAAATAATTGTAACTCCTTTAAAAAAAAGCATCTCTCATGCCTCCCCTAATGGTAACGGCCGTACGCGAGTCTATAGTTCTGGCTGAAGAGTGACCTGACGGGTCAGAGGTCACTCTTCAACCAGAACTCGACTTGTGTATAGTTTATAAGGTTATAAATATGGATATTTTTTCTTACAAAAACGTGTCACTTCGCTTCAGAAGGCCTTTATTAATTAACCCACTGGAGCTGTATAGATTACTTTTATGATGGATGTACAGGTCCTTCTCAAAACATTTGCATATTGTGATAAAGTTTACATTATTTTCCATAATGTAATGATAAAAATTAAACTTTCATATATTTTAGATTCATTGCACACCAACTGAAATATTTCAGGTCTTTTATTGTTTTAATACTGATGATTTTGGCATACAGCTCATGAAAACCCAAAATTCCTATCTCAAAAATTAGTATTTCATGAAAAGGGTCTCTAAACGAGCTATTAACCTAATCATCTGAATCAACTAATTAACTCTAAACACCTGCAAAAGATTCCTGAGGCTTTTAAAAACTCCCAGCCTGTTTCATTAGTCAAATAAGTCAAGTCAAATATATTTATATAGCGCTTTTCACAATACAGATTGTATCAAAGCTGCTTCACAGTATCAATCAAAACAACTTAACAATGTTTGTTTATTACTGGAAAAAAAAGACATCCAAGTTTGGTAGAGCTAATCAATGGTATGATTGGTTAATTAATTTGAATATCCCCATTACTCAAAACTGCAATCATGGGCAAGACTGCCGACCTGACTGCTGTCCAGAAGGCCATCATTGACACCCTCAAGCAAGAGGGTAAGACACAGAAAGAAATTTCTGAACAAATAGGCTGTTCCCAGAGTGCTGTATCAAGGCACCTCAGTGGGAAGTCTGTGGGAAGGAAAAAGTGTGGCAAAAAACGCTGCACAACGAGAAGAGGTGACCGGACCCTGAGGAAGATTGTGGAGAAGGACCGATTCCAGACCTTGGGGGACCTGCGGAAGCAGTGGATGGAGTCTCGAGTAGAAACATCCAGAGCCACCGTGCACAGGCGTGTGCAGGAAATGGGCTAAATGTGTCGCATTCCCCAGGTCAAGCCACTTTTGAACCAGAAACAGCGGCAGAAGCGCCTGGGCTACAGAGAAGCAGCACTGGACTGTTGCTCAGTGGTCCAAAGGACTTTTTTCGGATGAAAGCAAATTTTGCATGTCATTCGGAAATCAAGGTGCCAGAGTCTGGAGGAAGACTGGGGAGAAGGAAATGCCAAAAATGCCTGAAGTCCAGTGTCAAGTACCCACAGTCAGTGATGGTCTGGGGTGCCATGTCAGCTGCTGGTGTTGGTCCACTGTGTTTAACAAGGGCAGGGGCAATGCAGCTAGCTATCAGGAGATTTTTGAGCACTTCATGCTTCCATCTGCTGAAAAACTTTATGGAGATGAAGATTTCATTTTTCAGCACGACCTGGCACCTGCTCACAGTGCCAAAACCACTGGTAAATGGTTTACTGACCATGGTATTACCATGCTCAATTGGCCTGCCAACTCTCCTGACCTGAACCCCATAGGGAATCTGTGGGATATTGTGAAGAGAAAGTTTAGAGACGCAAGACCCAACACTCTGGATGAGCTTAAGGCCGCTATCGAAGCATCCTGGGCCTCCATAACACCTCAGCAGTGCCACAGGCCGATTGCCTCCATGCCACGCCGCATTGAAGCAATCATTTCTGCAAAAGGATTCCCGACCAAGTATTGAGTGCATAACTGAACATAATTATTTGAAGGTTGACTTTTTTTTTGTATTAAAAACACTTCTTTTATTGTTCGGATGAAATATGCTAATTTTTTGAGAATTTTGCGTTTTCATGAGCTGTATGCCAAAATCATCAGTATTAAAACAATAAAAGACCTGAAATATTTCAGTTGGTGTTCAATGAATCTAAAATACATGAAAGTTTAATTTTTATCATTACATTATGGAAAATAATGAACTTTATCACAATATGCTAATTTTTTGAGAAGGACCTGTATGTGCTTTTTTTTGGGGCTTCAAAATCTCAGTTACCATTCACTCCCTTTATAAAGCTTGGAAGAGCCAGGATGTTTTTTAATATAACTCTGATTGTGTTTGGCTGAAAGAAAAAAGTCATACAGTATACACCTAGGATACACCAAGTAATGTTTGTTTATTTAATCTGAAAATTTTGTCAACATTAAGTGTAGCTAACATTTTACATAAAAAAAACAGTGAGGTATTTGCCTCATTTCAAAACACCACTTCACATCACTGACTATTTTGTGTTTGTTTCTACATTTGTGTGAGAGAAACTGCATTTTTTCCCTGCTTTCCTTCCTGCATAAGGCAGTTTGATCATACTTCATAATACAAGAGGCCCACTTTCTACATGCCAGCCAGAGAGCGTAATAAACACGATCAATTTCACGAGGCCCCTTAGCTTCAACACACTCACACACACATGAGGTCAGCGTAATCAGCCCACCCTCGCTGTCTCTGTTAACTCTTCTCTGCCTTCCTGTCAGTGGACTAGACTCACTGACTCTAATATGATAGATGGCTCCTCGCTGACTATGAAAAACTTTTTCTCTCTGTGACAGGTGCAAACTAATATTATTCCTCCTTGCCCTCTTACTGATACCTGTGCCACATGTCGGCGGCTTCGGTGTCTTGTAACATGGGCTCTTTTAGCTCCGGTCTCCTCATGCATTAAAGGCCCCTACTGTAAAGACAGCCAGAGGGAAGACGGTAATGCGAGAGTGTGTTAATAGTTGCAGAGATGAAGCAGTGATGGCACACTCTGCAGGCGGCACACTCTGCAGGCTCAGCATAGCACCCCGTTTATACAAGAGGACATCACAGTTATCAGAGACAGACAGACATATATAGTACACTTTCATGACTATTTCTTAACACACTTAAGTACACTTTTAAACGGTGCACTTTGTAATAAAGTCACGTTAAAAATTTAAAGCAGTGTTTTGATAATCTTTTGTCATGCTTTAAAGTACACTTATTGAAGAACAAATTATCACTATCGGCATATGTAAAGTGTTTTGATTATGATTTTGGCAGTTTTTCAATTGAAATGATATCACAGTACATTGTACTGTAGTTTACCATACATTTACCATAAAATCAGTACATTCCACAGTACACTAAAATGCAGTCTACTGTTGCTAAACTGCAGGATGTGCTCAATAATAAAAAAGAGTTATTAAAATCGCATCAAAGAGATACTGTTCTCCAAGCAGTATTTGCTTAAATTCTTAAATTCTCTGTGCTTGCGTTCCAAGAAAAGTGGAACACACGGACAAGCAAAGTGAACTTTGAGTCCTGCTTGGGGAGTATTTGTGGCAAGTCAGTTATGTTTTAAGTGAACCAATATAACACTATATTGGATCAGTTTATGTGGCCTTAAAGTGACAGCAACCTAATATACTTGCTTCTGTCTGTGTCGAATCAAACAATAAAAGACAATGGGAAAATTAATACTCACTGCTCTTTTGTAGATTTGGTAGGATTATTCTATATTTAATTTATGCAGTGGAGACTATGCAGTGTTTTACATGTGATTAGCCTACTTTCGGTTGACTGGCCCCAAAAATCCTGTTTGGAACACCCTACGAAATTACATATAAATATGTACATAAGTCCTACTGTACATAAGTGGGTAAAGCAAAAAACACTACTTATTGCATTTAACATATATTTAAACAAGAATACATTTTCATTTAATTGCACTTTACATGCATTCAGTTTGCACTTAAGTATGGTGACCTCAGGTGATCTTAAAGAGCCACATTTTAAGGGCATTTAACATACAGTTTGGCAAATTATCTCTGCACATGGAATGGGGTACATTTAAAACTTTCACATTCTTGCAAGACGATTGTTCTTTTGCTCAGACATGAGAAACTTCTAGTTCTTTGTTTTTGAAACAGATTATTTGTTTCCAGACATTGGCAATTGTTGTGGGAATGTTTCTTTTTTATGCTACAGTGTTTCAAATTGAGAGTAAATTAATTAAGCATAGCGCACGGTTTGTTCTCTGTCTAGAGAATAACGTACTGCAATCAGTCTGGTAACTCAAATGTCTCCAGACCCTGTTAGTTTGGGAAATAAACTTCATTGCCCAACTCTTCAAATTGTCTGGCAGATATTCTGATTTTTCATTACCTCAACTCTGCTAGTGGTTTAACTTCATGGTGAGGGTGTTTCTGGTGCTTTGGCGCACTAAAGTGTTAGTCAGAGTGGCTGACTATCCAGCCCGTATGTCACTCATAATGTGGCACTGGGACATGGTGTTCCCCAGTCTCTAAATATGGATTTGCCTCCACCTCCCTTTCTCTCCGTCAGACTCGCTTTAGCAGTTTAATTACATCGACATATTCGGCACGTTCGGGGAAGAGCAGGGGTGTTTCTGACTTCAGTAATATTTTATGGTGTTACAGTAGTGCAATTAACGTTAACTTGTCTTTCTTTCATTTTCACCTCAACATTTTGGGTGGGCTATGACTCCCCTTACACTGGCTAAATGTCTTATTTAGTTTGACCAATTGATCATAGACATGATATCATTCGGCCATGCCATCAGTGGTGTTACACAGGGAATTCTAACCATCTACCCTCCAGTTAGTGGTATTGAGGGTTTAACCACAGAGCCACAGAGTGACTGAAGCATCCTGTGAGAAAACCAACTGCTCTGTCACCATGTATAGGTCAATGAAATCTCCCATTGATGGAGGTATAAGCAGAAAATCCAAACCAAGAACACCTACATGTGTTCAGTTCTGCTATTTTGATTGTCTGAGAAGTGGTCAGGTAAAATCAGACTCGACTGCAGTGTTTTTGGGTTGTGAAAATAGTAGTATGAGTTTATGGATGATGAATGGTAGTGTGCAAAGGGTTTTCTGTGGCTGCAGGATGAGGGTGAAGAGTTTAAAGGAGGTTAAGGGCTACGGGGGCAATGTTGTGCATGAACAATAAAAGTACAAGGAAAGATTTAAGATGTATTTTTGGCATCTCGTTTGCTATGTGATAGAACGTTCTGTTCAGTGTTGGTTTTTGTAATGAAATGTTTAAGACTGTTTAGACTGTTAGAACAGGGCAACAAACAAACCAAAAAGCACAAAACTTCTCGTCTGGACTGAATGAATGCATTACTATACAGTATATACACAAATATTGCACTGATAGAGTGCGTATTTCGTTGCCTGAGACTTATATTTTGGCACTAAAAGATAGAAAATCATTTCAGATTTAACTTTGTGTTATTTTTCTTACTTGTGTGATTATGTCCATGTTTTTTTTTTTTTTACCTGAGTACGCTCAATATCACAAGCAGCTACAAAAACAATTGTGTGATAAATCTCTGACAGGTCTCTCTTTTTTTAAAGCCTAAGTTAGCTGATTAATTTGTGTTTCTGATTTCACCACAGACGTTGTGCCATTGTGCTAAGACTTTGCATCCTATGAAAATAAATCTGGGAAAACTGGAAGTTTTACTATCTCTAGATCAGTTTGTTGACATCTGTACTCTGTGTACACACTGTGCTCTTTAATAATTGATAATCTCATTTTCTCTCCATGAATCTGTCATTTGATTGGGCCGGATCTGGGAAGTCTTGCATCTTCCATTCATAAGACCCAGCTGTTTACCACGGTGTAAACATGGTCTACAAGACTGCCAGCTGTGATAAAAACAAGTAGAGGCAAAACACGGAGGTCTCATCAATACATTTCAGCTGCACAAACAACAAAATGGATATTTCAGTGATAATGGCAGGCATTTGGACACTGTTAGATAAAGCCATGCCACATGTAAGATCAAACTGTCAGGACTCTCTTCCCTTTCTCAAATCTTACAGGCTAATGTTACTCTATATGCAACATTTATATCTTCACTTTATAAAGTAGTGATGGGAAGATTGACTTGCAAATAAAATCTTTTTAACAATTTGTTTCAATAAACCACAATTCGTCGTAATGTAATGATGTCATAACGTGGTACCTGACTTCCTGCTGAAGCATAACGGCAAATACTGTAGGCACATAATGCTATCATGACTTTTATAATATGTTTTATTAATACGAGTGCTTATGGTAATTGCATGCATTTGAATATAATTTGCATTTACATTCAACAATACAAAAATGAATTTACGTTTGGCCCAAAGAGTTATTAATGATAATGCTATTAATTAAAACTGTTCTCTTTCATAGGTTCACTCAACGCTGCGGAAAGCGCAGTGGGATATCCTCTGGATGTGCCGATTGCCTGAAGCCCTATAGAATCACGCCAATTCATTGGCTGATGGCGCTCGCGCAAGCTGGCTCCGCCCGACGCTCTTTCGTCGTAGCACGACGAACGCGCGCGCCATCCTCTCCTCAGATTTCTCTGCCTTCACGAAGCGGTCACATCTTTCCCTTCGTTCGGTTTTTCTGAGCCTGAATTTTTCTAATTCAACTACAGCTTTCGTCTCAACACTTCAGCGACTGGCATAAGTGGAACTCTGTTCTCCTTACAGTGAAGTGTCATGGATTATCGACGCTGTTCTCCGCCATGCTTTCGTTTCATTTCGAACGACGACCCTCACAGTAAGTGTGTTAAATGTATGGGTTTTTCGCATGCGCGTGAGGCTGTATTAGGACTGTCAAAATGTAAATTTTGTGACAATCTCCTTCACAAAACCCTCCGCTCTAGACTCGCGGTTTTTGAGAAGGAGTCATTCGTTTCCCCCCGTCACGCTCCCGAGACCGCTGAGGCCTCTCGTGGATCCGTGGCCTGGGGCTCGGATGTTGAGCTCGAGGATATTGAGTACGAGCAGACGGGCCTCGCCCTTTCTCTCCCTCCCTCCCCCGAGCACGCAAGTGGCGCGGTTGAATTCGCGCATGATTATTTATGCCCCAGCCAGGAAGCCCGCGAATCGGTTTCTTTCGGTCTGGATGACGTGATTTACACTGCAGCTTCCGACTCCGAGGATTTCGGGCCTGCTTTGACTGATGACGTTATCCCGCCTAGCGGCCAGGACGCGCGGCCTACTCCGGCCTACACTGAGCTTATTGACGTGCTTTCGCGCGCTACAGAGAAGCTCTCTATAGACTGGCCTGTTGAGCCCCGCAAGTCTCAATCGTCCAAACTCGACGAGAGATTCCTTAGTGGCCCTAATTCTAGGCCAGAGCGAAGAAAGCTGCCCTTTTTCAGCGATCTGCATCACGAGATCTCCAGATCCTGGAAGCAGCCTTTCTCCGCACGCCTAACTAATGCGGCAGCCGCTGACTTCACCAACCTTGTGGGTTTTGTGGAGCAGGGTTATTCCGTTATTCCAGCGGTCGAGGACACGCTGGCTAACCACCTCGCCCCGTCGTCTGCACCGTCCTGGAAGTTTGTCCCCTCCTTCCTTCCAAGGCTTGTAGGACTACTTCCTTATTGGGAAGTCTTACATGGCGGCTGGTCAAGCAGGCATGGCCCTGCATACCATGGCCATCCTTCAAGCCTACCAAGCGGACGTCCTTAAGGACATGGACGAAGGAGAGGGACTGACGCCCGAAGCTGTCAAAGAGCTTCGCAAAGCCACAGATCTGGCCCTAAGAGCCACCAAACACACTGCTCGGGCTGTAGGTCGCTCTATGGCGGGCTCGGTTGCCGCAGAGCGCCACCTCTGGTTGAATCTCACGGAGATCCGAGAAAAGGATAAGAGTTTTCTTCTGGACGCCCCTATCTCCCACTCAGGTCTTTTCGGGGAAGCGGTCAACACGGTGGTTGAGAAGTTCCGTGCCGCTAAGTCTCAGTCGGCCGCGCTCAGGCAGTTTATGCCCAGGAGATCTAGAGAGCCAAGAGTCTCCAACCCTCCCCCTCCTCAGACCCGAGAACGCTCTGCTCATAGGGTTGAATTCCCTACTAGAAGGAATGACCCGGCTCATCCCCCACCAACTACGGTCTGGGGAGCCCGAGGTCGTCCGTTTCCCCGCCAGCGCCCTCACAAGCGCCTTCAGCTGAAGCGGTCCAACAAATCGGCCGCTCCAGCCTCCTCGAGCCGTTCCTGGCCCGCAGGTCAGAAGGAGGAGAGCCGCACCAGATCTACGAGGTTGGGACAGACCGCGCAAGCGTTTCTGCCCTCCTCCAACCGGCTCTCCTCCTCCAACCCTGTCACCTTCGCCACCCAGTGTGTTTCGAATTGCAGGTCCTGTTTCACTCTCTTCACCCAGTCCGGAGCAGGAGGAAGGAGACGCGTCTTGCTTTCTCCCCTCGCTCCCGGCGCACGTTATACCCGCCAATCGCTTCCTCGGAGGCACAGTTCGTTTTCCTCTGAAGCAGGCGGACCCAGTTACTTCTATCCAGGTGGTGGTACCCCCCAGTACGTGTCAGGACGCCAAGCGCTCTCCTCCACGGTCAACCACGCCTCCCCATGGACAGCGCGACACCCTATCTCAGGTATGTCCCCTGCACTGCAACACTCCTCTCCCTCTATCACATTTCGTTCAAGAATGGGAGCGTTTACCAGGGGTATCGCCTTGGATCCTTCGCACAGTTCGGCTCGGCTACACGCTTCAGTTTTTTCGCAACCCCCCCTGCTTCAACGGGGTCTTTCCTACTGTAGTCGACAGCGCCGCTCAGGCTTCTGTACTACAGCAGGAGATTTCATCCCTTCTGCTGAAGGGGGCGATAGAAGAGATTCCTTCGGGGGAAGTCGAACAGGGCTTCTACAGCCGTTACTTCCTGGTCCCGAAGAAGGGAGGCGGCCTGCGGCCGATACTAGATCTTCGCCGGTTGAACTTCTCTCTTTACAAAGGGAAATTCAAAATGTTGACGCTGAAGGCCATCATATCTCATATCCGGCGGGGGCACTGGTTCGTGACAGTAGACCTCAAGGATGCTTATTTCCACATCCAGGTCGTACGGCGACACAGGAAGTTTCTCAGGTTCGCCTTTGGAGAGAAAGCGTACCAGTACAGGGTCCTCCCCTATGGCCTCGCTCTAGCGCCAAGGACGTTCACAAAGTGTATGGATGCTGCTCTGGCCCCGTTGCGGCTCCAGGGCATCCATATACTCAACTACCTGGACGATTGGCTCCTTTTAGCCCACTCCAGAGAGTTGGTGACTCACCACAGGGACATTGTCCTCCGTCATATTCAGTCTCTCGGTTTGAGGTTGAATACGGAGAAGAGCGTTCTTACTCCAGCTCAGAGCACGGTTTTCTTGGGGGTACACATGGACTCCGTTCATATGCAGGCCCGTTTGGCTCCTGCACAGATTTCCAGTCTGGAGACATGTCTGTCCCGCTTTGCGCTAGGCCAGCATGTTTCCGTGAGCACCTGCCGCAGACTTCTGGGCCGCGGCCTCCCCTGTGCTACCTCTAGGGCTACTCTACATGAGACCTTTTCTGTGGTGGAGGAAGCTCTCAGGGGCTCGGCCCACGGGGCCAGCCCTTCGCCTATTGAAGGTGTCGCGCAGTTCGCGCCCTGTCAATCTGGCGGGACCCCCCTCTTCCTTCAGAAAGGAGTCGGTATGGGTGCGGTATTCCGTCGTCAAATGGTTACGACGGATGCCTCTCTGACCGGCTGGGGAGCGGTTTTCGAGGGCAGGCCAGCGTGTGGGGTTTGGACTGGCGAGACCCTCTCGTGGCACATAAACAGCTTGGAGCTGAGGGCTGTCTTCCTGGCTCTTTGCCACTTTCTCCCTTTTCTCGAAGGGCACCATGTCATTGTCAGAACGGACAATATGGCAGTAGTGTCCCATGTAAACAGACGGGGGGTTCACGTTCGCGCACCCTAGACAGGCATGCGCGTCACCTTCTTCTGTGGTCCCAGGACAAGTTCCTCTCTCTGAGAGCAGTTCATGTCCCAGGGATTCTGAACCTCGCAGCAGATGTCCTGTCGAGGCAGAAGCTCAGGTCTGGGGAATGGATGTTGAACCGCCAGACGGTGGCCCTGATCTGGGAGAGGTTCGGAAAAGCGGAAGTGGACCTCTTTGCATCTCAGGAGTCGTCCCAATGCCCGCTTTGGTTCTCCCTGAGCCCTCCAGCTCCGTTGGGGATAGATGCATTCGCCCACCCTTGGCTGATGCAGAAACTCTATGCCTTCCCGCCCATCAAGCTGATCCAGGCGGTTCTGTCCAGAGTGAGAGAGAGCGGGGTCCGCCTCCTTCTGGTAGCCCCATTCTGGCCGTCCCAGCCATGGTTTTCGGAGCTGATCCCTCTGTTGGTATCCTTCCCCTGGGAGATCCCGGTCAGGGAGGACCTGCTTTCCCAGCTTCAGGGCAGGATATGGCATCCTCGCCCCGACATTTGGAAGCTGTACGTTTGGCCTATCAGAGGCCGTTAACTTTAAGCTTTGATCTCCCAACCGACGTTCAGGAGACCATTGCGAGTGCTAGAGCCCCTTCTACGAGGAGGCTGTATTCCTCCAAGTGGAGGGTATTCGAGGCATGGTGCTTAGCACATGATAGGGACCCAGTTGGCTGCCCAGTAGGCTCAGTGCTGGAATTCCTGCAGGAAAAGTTTGCTTCCGGAGCGGCTGCTACCACTCTCAGAGTATATGTCGCAGCTATTGCCGCTCATAGAGAATCAGATGAGATTCCCTTGGGGAAACTGAGGTTAGTTTCGGCCTTCATGCGTGGGGTTAGGCGCCTCAAACCGGCTCGCCCCCCTGGTGTTCCCTCGTGGGACCTGTCAGTCGTCCTGGAGGGTTTGACAGAGGCTCCCTTCGAGCCCTTGGAGTCAGCCACTGAGCGGATTCTGACTCTTAAGGTTGCTCTTTTGTTGGCTTTATCTTCACTAAAGCGGATGGGGGATTTGCAGGCTCTCTCTATTAGTGAGTCATGCTTGGACTTCGCTCCTCGCCTGGTTAGGGTTACCTTGAGCCCAAGGTCGTGGTATGTACCCAAGGTTCTTTCCACGGCGTTCCACTCTCAGGTTGCTAACCTTAACGCTTTCCACCCTCCTCCTTTTGCCTCTGAGGAAGAAAGGAAACTTAACCTGCTCTGCCCGGTCCGTTCTTTGAAGTTGTATGTAGATCGCTCAGGCGGTTGGAGGAAATCTAACCAGCTCTTGGTGTGTTTTGGTGCTGGCCGCCGCGGGCTTGCGGCATCAAAGCAGAGGATTTCCCACTGGGTAACGGATGCTATTTCGCTGGCTTACGAGGTGCATGGTTTGCCTTCACCTCTTAGCATCAGAGCACATTCCACCAGAAGTGTGGCTTCCTCTCAAGCTCTTTTTAGAGGGGCCCTCTTGGAAGACATTTGTGTGGCGGCAGGTTGGTCCTCTCCGCACACCTTTGTGAGGTTCTATAATTTAGATCTTGACATGACTCCAGGTTCCCAGGTTCTATCTGCTTGAACCGGTCATGGTTATTATTATTTGGTCTGTTACCAGTTATGGCAGCGCTTAAGCTTGGCGAGTTTGGTATTTCGTTCCCACTGCGCTTTCCGCAGCGTTGAGTGAACCTATGAAAGAGAACGTCTCTGGTTACTTGCGTAACCTATGTTCTCTGAATAGGGAACGAGACGCTGCGTTCGCAGCCAAGCTCCTCGCGCTGCCGACAGTTCTTCTTTTCGGCAGAGAAATCTGAGGAGAGGATGGCGCGCGCGCGTTCATCATGCTACGACGTAAGAGCGTCGGGGCGGAGCCAGCTTGCCCGAGCGCCATCAGCCAATGAATTGGCGTGATTCTATAGGGCTTAAGGCAATCGGCACATCCAGAGGATATCCCACTGCGCTTTCCGCAGCGTCTCGTTCCCTATTCAGAGAACATAGGTTACGCAAGTAACCAGAGACGTTTTGTTTGCATGTTGATAAAATTGTCATTCAATTCACAGTAATTTGTTTTTGTAATGTCAAATGTTTTCTGATATCCATCTACTTAAGCATCTATTATATCTCAAAGTTCTAAACCAAGCATTCTCACACAAATGTAAAAACAAATGTTTGTAAAATAATCAAGAAAAAATTCTTAATCTTGCATTAAAAAAAAGTTACCATTTTGAACGTTCCTAGAACTTTATGCAAATAAAGTATTCTCAACTTAATGAAAACATTAGGAAACCAGTCACACAACAAAATTGTTAGCTGTGATCATACATCAAAGTATTCGGCTTATTTCTACCAATATGAAAGGTCTGCTTTCCTGGAAAATGGTGAATCATATTGTGAACATGAAAGCCGTAGTCCTTGTATAGATGCTTGTGTGTTTGTGTGTATATGTGTGTGTAATGATGTTTTACAATTAGAATGAGCTGGAGTCTTCCTGATCAGTCGCCATATGGAAATGTTTTAGTGAACAAGGTATTAAAGTGAGACACCTGCAAGACATTAAGGGCAAAGTTCTGCACACTGATGAGTTAGTGTGTTTTGGTTGATAAAGGAGGACTGCAAAGTGTACATTGATGTGTCTTTGTCCATTCAGAATGTCCAACAAAAGTCCATACCTGTGGTAAATTACACACATGCACAGCACATACACACATGACAGATACCGTTTTAGGTCACCAGAAAAATAAAGCAATGCAGTGGAACCCCTACAAGGTGCTGGCGAGACCTGCAGCTGCACTGAACAGTGTAAATAAAACCCTAATTTCAGGTCACTCCAGTCTGTCCAGGACAGCTCTTCCTGCCTAAATGTAAATGTCTGGAAGAGGGCTGTCAGAACAGGGTTTACTCCATCATGAGGGTTGAGATGGTAGTATGAATAAGCTTTCACCTTTGGAAATGACATAATTACTATTCCCATAAGTACAGGAAGGAAACCAAGTTTTTTCCATTTACCAACTTTAGAAAAAAAAAACATAGAAGTGTCTGGCACATGACACATACATTACAAACATATTATACAAGTAAGCGGCCCCAAAATATTTGGACACTTAAGTCACATTTAAAAATGCATGAACGTTTTGCGTTAAACATCAAACTAAGTGGCAAGAGCTTCAGAACTAACTTCACATTTTTGCGTTGACTATTAACCAATTGGTGTCAGTGTCATATTTAGTGAATGCAGTCAGTTCACCTCAAGTTCATGCAGGTGTAGTTCATCACATTAACTATGATTGTCAAACATAAGTGGAACATGTTCAAAGTGTCCAAATACTGAACAGAATATCTATGGTTTTACAGTTTAAAATTTATCAAATGTTTGTGCAATGTTTTTCAGACTCTTTAAAAGTAATGCTAGATATATTTTGTATCTAATGAAAGACATTTTAAAATATGTCTGAAGTGTCCAAATATTTCTAGAGCCATTGTAAATGCACTAGCCATGAAACATTTGTATCTCCAAAGCTCACTATCATTAGTTCTGGCTTTAGTTATTCGCTTTATCCAAATAGCTAAATGTCAACACATTGATGTTGTGGTTTTTTCTTTTAACAGAATTGAACTTGGTCATTTGTTTTTGACATTTGTTTGTTGATGTTTCGTCATATTGATTTTAATTTCATTTCCACATATACAGCATAGCAGAGTTTGATCAAAACAAAAATGCTGGTAATTACAATCATATTCATTTGTAAAGAATATTAGAACTCTAAAGGATAAATAAACAACATGCTGCAGCTGTCCACTTTGTGCATTTCCTGGGTTTGAGCATTATTTTGTGTGTGTGTGTGTGTGTGTGTGTGTGTGTGTGTGTGTGTGTGTGTGTGTGTGTGTGTGTGTGTGTGTGTGTGTGTGTGTGTGTGTGTGTGTGTGCGTGCGTGCGTGCGTGCGTGCGTGCGTGCGTGCGTGCGTGCGTGCGTGCATGCATGCATGCGCGTGCGATTCAGGTATACCCTACATTATGGGAAAAAATTGACCCACAAAGATGGAGATTTTTTGGTCCCCATGAGAAAAACAGCTTTGAATCATACTAAATGATGTTTGTTTGTTTTTTAATGTAAAAATGCAAATTCTGTGAACGTTGTGTTTAGGGGAACAGGTTTAGGGTTAGGCAATAGAATATACAGTTTGTACAGCATACAAATCATTGTCTATGGAAAGTCCCTATAAAACATTGAAACTCACCGTGTGTGTACATATGTTTTTCTAGTTCATCCTGAATGCACACAGACTCATGGAGACTCGTGTCACTGTAAGAACCTAAATTGAGGTCCCCATGAGGAAACAAGCTTATAAATCGTACAGAATGATTTTTTTTTTTTAAGTAAAAATGCAGAAAGTGTTGTGTAACGGGTAGGTAAGGGGATATAATATACAGTTTGTTCAGTATAAGAAACATTACACCTATTGAAAGTCCCCATAACACATGAAAACCCAATGTGTGTGTGTGTGTGTGCGTGTGTATTGAAAGCGAATGCTCAGAGGATATGAGACATTGGTGTTATCCGGGCACCCAGCTGAACGATGAGCAGAGGTTCCGCTGGGTTCCTTGGAAACAGGAAGGCCTGCTGATTGACTACGGCCTGGGGAGTTCAGAGGGCACTGACTATGTTTGGTGTGTGTGTGTTTGTGTGTGTGTGTGTGTGTGTGGCATTTCTGTAGTGATTTTTATGGAGTTTAAGTGGGTAGCAGCAAAACTTGTTGAAATACTTCACATGGATAACATACGTATACGGTAGCTATATGCAGCTTATTACTATTTGGTAAACTTTGGTAAACAGGAAATTAAATCATAATGAGGACCCAGACCCTCATGAGCGTGTTTCAGAGTCAGTAGGTGAAGTACACACTGTAAAGCTTCAGGAGTGACAACCGCATTTAAATACAGGAGTGAATCCTCTAAAATGTATCGTTCCGTGTGGACGGAGCGCGACTCACTACCGAAAATACTATTACAGACACCGCGGTGATTATAGCAACATTCTGGTGTCTCATGTTTTTGGTATCCACTGTTTTTGACCAAATTAATATTACAGTGACCAAGCAAAGACAATTTGATCTAAAACACCATCAACGGAGGGGTCATATTTTGTATTGGAAGGCTGCTTCGCAGGGCACTTCTATGAATTGTTGCCATGTCCACATATTATAAGCAGATTTGTTCTTGTTATTATGAGCTTGTTCTTGTTAATTTTTTTTTCAAACATGATCTGGCAACACGAATGAGTCAAGGCTCATACCTCTTTCCCAGTGATTCATTTCTTGCACACTGCGCACACAGAAGAAAGATCTCTGATGTGCGTTTAAATATGTTATTAACATTGAAGAATGGTATCGAATTTTTGTTCATGCGGTTGTCGCAACCTGAATTTTTCTGTAGTCAATTTGTTTGTAGAATTCAATTCAATTCACATTTATTTGTATAGCGCTTTTTACAATACATATAGTTTCTAAGCAGCTTTACAGAAAATGCATGGATCTACATTTGCGGCTGTCACTCCTGTAAAATATTGAACTTTGTCTGTACAAAACAGGATTTAGCATAAAAAGGTGAATTAGCAACCAAATAGCTGCTGTGTATATATATATATATATATATATATATATATATATATATATATATATATATATATATATATATATATATATATATATATGAAATGATATATATAAAAGGTGTAGAAATGAAAAGCATGCTCTTGTTTTCAGTAGCCGTATCCGAGTTCCTCAGCTCTCTATAATCTCACTATAATCATAATACTTTTCTTGGCTGAAAAAAGGGATGAAAACAGAGGTCGGTATGTCCTATAGCATGATGATCTTACCTGAGCCTCTCCGTCTAGCAGACAGATTCTCCGGTAAGTCTAAACCATCGCTCCTAGCAGGGGCTGTTTTGGTTTGGCTGGCACAGACCTCTGTGCAAACAGGAAACTGATGCGCTGCTGTAAATCTTGCTGTTGCCACAGGGACTGGGTCATGACCTTTGACACTGACATTGGATAGGCGGTACAGAAGCTCAGCATGGGGAGTGTAAAGGAGAGTCGATTGGTCTGGTGATCCGGTTACTGCCTGTGACATCCTTAGCATCATTTAGCAAGTGATGGCTGAAAAACTATAGAATCTGATCTATTCGATTTAAATGCATTCATCCAAAACAGGCACGTTTGATTACTATTTAATTAACCACAAAAAATCCCTGATTATTAAGCTGAGTAAGTTTCAGAATATTTCCACTACAGTGTCATTTTCACTGCTTTTTTTGCTTTAGGAAAATTGCATCCTAGGTTTTACTTTACTTAAAGCCATCAATGATGCATTTATAGAGGTTAGTAACTGTATTATTACTCACAATAAGTATTTATAAGAACACAACACGGCTATTAATAACAATATATACACATATTTGACAGAAATAAATCTGAATTACTAAAATGTCATTTTAACGTCTCGTGTTACGACTGTAACCCTTGTTCCCTGAGAAGGGAACGAGACACTGCGTCGACACTTTGGGGAACGGCCTTAGTGTAACGCATCTAAAGTATGAATGAAACTAATCCAATCCTGATTGGTGCTGCGTCATGACGTAACGTGACGGCATACACAGAAGCTACAAAGGGACTCTGGCACACAACAGAGTTAGCTTCTGCGAAGAAGGCAGGGAAGGGCGAGGCGGAGGGACGCAGTGTCTTGTTCCCTTCTCAGGGAACAAGGGTTACAGTCGGAACCCGAGACGTTCCCTTTCGAGGGAACTCGATATAGAGAGCATCTGAAGGTCTCCTACCCTCCTCAGAGAATGAATGGCTAATAAAAAAGATACATTGAGGGAAATGTTCTTGGCCTCAGTCGACTCCAGAGTTTCAAAGGGGATTTCGACCAGCCCTTCAAAACCCACTGCCAGGTCCCATGTGGAACTCTGTTACGAGCCGCAGGTCTCATCCTCCGAGCCCCACAGAGGAAATGTACGGCCAGCTGATGTCTCCTCAGAGGCCCATCACCCAGAGGAGCGTGGAAAGCCGCAATGGCATCCACGTACACCTTGAGTGTGGACGGGGTAAGACCAGCCGAGAGGCGATCGTGGAGGAGCTCCAACACTGAAGCCAACAAGGCAGTTAACTGGGTCCACCTCATGCTCTCTACACCAAGTAGGAAACACATTCCACTTTAGGCCGTACAATCTCCTCGTGGAAGGAGCTCTGGAACTGAGTATGATCTCAACCACTCCAGTCGACAGGCCAGCCTCTAGGTACTGAGCCCCCTCAGGGGCCAGGCCCAAAGTTTCCACAGGTCGGTCGAGGGGTGAACATTGAGCCCCCGGCTTGTGGAAGGTTGGCCTGCCAGGAGTGCTATGATGTCTGAAAACCGGCCGATACGGGGCAACTAGAAGTAGGCTGATCCCGTCTCGACGGACCCTCTCCAGAACTCCCGGGAGCAGAGCAATCGGGGGAAAAGCGTACAGGTGTAGCCTCGGCCACATCTGTACCATGGTATCCAACCCCAATGGGGCTGGCTGGGTGAGAGAAAACCACAGTGGGACGTCCCTCGAGACGCGAACAAATCCACTTCCACTGAGCCGAACATCTCATTTATCGACTTCACCACCTCGGTGTGAAGTCTCCATTCCCTGTGCCTCAGCCCCTGCCCCGACAGGATGTCTGCTCTCTGATTCTGGTCACTGGGACGTGCATTGACCACAGGAAGATCTGATGCGCCAATCTGAATAGAGGGCGCAATCTCAGAACCCCCTGATGAATCAAGTAGGAGACCACCGACACATTGTCTGCGTGGTGACCCCTGAGGTCTGGGAGGAAGCTCCTCAGAGCCCTACCATCCATGACCACTCCCCAGCCCGTGAGGGAAGTGTCTGTCGAAGTGGCTTTCCGGCGACATGACGCTCCCAGCATGGGGCCTTGGAACAGAAACCAAGCTTTTTTCCACATAGATAGGGAAAGAAGGCATCTGCGCGTAACCCTGATCAGGTGGAATGGGTTCCCCCTCGGGGAAACCCCTTGGTTTTCAACTACCACTGCAGGGCCCTCATGTGCTGCAGACCGAATGGAATGACGTTGGACGCTGCTGCCATGAGCCCTACCATTGTCTGAAAATGTTTTACAGTAATAGCTTTGCCTAGCTTTATACTGGTAATCGTGGCCAGGATGGACTCGATCCATGCAGGAGACAATTGTGCCCGCATCGTGACCGAGTCCCACACCACTCCCAGGAACGTGGTTGTTTGGACTGGTGCCAACATGCGTTTTTTTCGTGTTTAATCTCAACCCCAAGCTCTGGATGTGGGCAAGGACGACATTTCAATGCCGAACTGCCAGCTCTTGTGACTGGGCCATACTATTTTTACTAGAGCTGCATCCATGCATTTGGTAAACGTGCGAGGGGAGAGGCTAAGCTGAACAGAAGAACTCAATATTGGAACGCTATGAAGTAGCGGCTGTAGAAACCGGACTCCCTGTCTGGGGGAGGAACATGCTCTATGGCCTCCTTTACCAGCAGGGAGTTTACTTCCTGTTCCAATACCCGACCCTGCACTGGGTCGACTGCAGTCCACACCAACCTGTGTAAATCTGGTAGGTGAAATCGAACTGCAGCCTTTGACCCTTCTCTATTGTGCGCAGGACCCAAGGAGAAATATTTGGCAGGTCTTGCCATGCTTTGAAATATTCTACTAAGGGAACCAGTCTCTCAAGACTGATTTCGGGTATTATTCGAGATTCGTTCTCAATCCCCTGAAGTGGCTCTCCGGCAGGGTTTGGTCGAAATGATTCTCAATGTGCGGACGTGAGCGCTGCCTGGCCACAAGCCTGTGGGGCAGACAGAGCAGCGTGCGTTCACTGGAAACCGATGTGTCCCGAAGCGCACTTAACGGCGGGATACAGAGATCGACTTCCTGAGGGCTCCCCAGAGGGGAGGCTCTTTCGGTTTCGTTCTCGACACCCTGAAGCGGAGGACCGGCAGGGAATAATCGAAAACAGTTTCCGATGGGCGGACACGAACACTGCCTGGCTGCAAGCCTTTGGGGCGGACACTGCAGCACGCATTCGCTGAAACCCGATGTGTCCCGAAGCGCACTTGACGCTGGATACAAACATTGATTTCCTAAGGGCTCCGCGGAGGAGCGATTCACACTCATTACTCCATGGGGGGGGGGGGGGTATTTTCCCTGCTATTTTCGTCTCGTTTTGTCGATGTGCAGAAGGAACACTGCATGACCGCAAGCCCCTAGGGCAGACACAACAGCGTGCGTTCTCTGCTCATCATTTTAATTCCTCAGAATTAAATGCAGCCATAAACACTGTATAAGTGAAACACGGTCTGAATGGTAGGCTGAATTAAAATATCTAACTTCATAAAGTCAGAAATTATTTCATAATTTTTATTTCTTAAAATTAAATGTAGCCATAATCACCAAACAATACTGTTTTAATATGTGTGATACGGTCTCGTAATCTACACGCTGCCTTGGGAACGCGACATTCAAGTCATTACAATATATTTGACTTTCATCCCTCAAGAAGAAAGTCAACAGGTGCGAGGCTGAAACATCCGACAGCGCACGGATATATGCGTCGAGATATTTCTCAATGAACAGCTCAGGAGCTGACTGTGAATACCTCGCACCCAAACAGTATTATTTCACAGATCACGTGTGTCCCCTTTATCGCAGACCCGTAATCTATGCGCTGCCTCGGCAAACACGAGATCCGAGCCACTATAGATTCTGTATTGCAATGCAGACCTTTAATCTACGCGCTGCCTCGACAACGCGAGATCCTAGCCATAGAATCTTTATCGCAGAGTAGACCCGTAATCTACGCGCTGCCTCGGCAAACACAAGATCCAACCCACTATAGATTCTATACTGCAATGCAGATATTTAACCTATGCGCTGCCTCGGCAAACGTGAGATCCCAGCCACAGAATCTTTATTGCAGAGTCAGGGCTCTCAAGTGCCATGCATTGAGCGTGACAGTCACTCATTTCGGTCACACATTGTATTTCTCATGCGGAAACAACTATTTATAATATATTTAATATGCCGTAGCGCCCAAAATTTATCTGGCCGCGCCGCTCTCACTATGGACCCGGCAGGAATCAAGTGTCTCCCCTGGAGTTCTTAGTTGAACCTGGCACTTATCAGCCATTCGAAAAAAAAAGAAATTGGCTACACAATAGCCAATTAGAAAATAGCACAATTGTATCTGGTATCACAATTGTAAGATTTAACGCAACAACCAATGAAAAAAAAAAACATATCCTGGAATTGTTCACGTGATTCTGCTACAACATCTTCCGAAAGTTTCGTTCACCCACCGAGGAAACCACTGGAGCTCCGAGCTTCTCCGAGGGGTTGTCACTCTTGCCTGTCTTCAAAACTTGGGAGTCCTGCAGTGTAGACCCGTAATCTACGCGTTGCCTCGGCATACGCGAGATCCGAGCCACTATATTCTATTTTGCAATATAGACCTTTATTTGAGACAATTCTTATGGGACAAACAACACCAAATAGGACAGAAAGTTTGACACAGAGCGCTTGCTGAAGAGCAAAAAGCTAACTCTGTTGTGTGCCTGCATCCCTTTGTAGCTTCCATGTATGCCCTAACATATTACCTCATGATGCAGCACCAATCAGGATTGGATTAGTGTCATTCATACTTCAGATGCGTTACACTAAGCGCGTTCCCCAAAGTGTCGTAGTTGACGCAGTTATATATATATATATATATTATTATTTACTATATATAATATAAAAAATATAATAATGTAATGATTTTTTTTAATAAAGAATTGTTATATTTTTTTAATTGAAAGTGTGGTTATAGAATAAGACCAAATGTGACCTTCATATAACACAAATATAATTTGTTAGTTTTACTAATAATCAAGCCCTGGTGTTATAAACTGCTCCGAGACTTGGAGGTGAAGATCCAAATGCAGCTTTATTATAGAATAGTCAAACAGGCAGGGATCAACAACAGCAAAACAGGGCAACGGAGACAAGGCAGAGACAAACCAGATACAAGCAAAGGGTCGAGGCAGGCAGAGAGAATCAGAGTCCAAGAGCAATCCAAAGTCAAAACCAGAAAAACAAACACGGGAAAACGCTCGGAAATGCAGACACACAGTACAACAAGACTTCGCGGTGAGTGAATGAATGAACCTGGTATAAATAGACTGAGACTAGCAGGATGACAAGACACAGGTGAATACAATCAGTGACAAAGAGGTACAGGTGAATGTGATCAGTGATGATGAGTCCAGGCAGTGAGTATGGGAAATGTAGTTTGTGAGGAAGTGATCATAGTCTATTGTGGAGCGCCCTCTGGTGGCTCTGGAGGGCACTCCAGCTGGTGATCGTTACACCTGGGACATAACGGTGCTGAAAGAAGCAAAAATGAAGAAACAGTCATACAAATGCTGTTGTGTAATGTATAAATGTTTAAGCTTGTTTTATTGGTACTAACACTGAATGATTTGATTTGCCGATGCAAGTCAGAACTTGTGCAGTTAGTTTTGGGTTTGAAATATTATAAAGGTAATCTTGCTCTTTTACTTCGGCAGAATCATGGTACAGGGGTGTCAGTTGATAACACCTTTTATTATTATCACTGAATTATTATCACATTCATGTACCATAGGATGGATTTTTTTATTTGGACACTGATGGGATGCAGATGATAATTTCAATTTGCCACTGCTGACCTTGATTTAGCGTTCTGATCAAAATGCGTAATTTGTAAAAAAAAAAGGAAAAAAAAGAAAAGAAAATAAAGGTGTTTTTTTTTAAGACTCATGCCTTATATCTGTTAGCACTTGCTGAAGAATAGGAAGTCATGATGACAGATAGAGTCATGTAATTTCTCTGAGTAATGCTTCCTGTCACAGCCGAATCAAACTGAGCAACAGCGTGTCAAATCGTTCTGTTTTCTAACAGACTGAGCTTTTGTGCATGTCATCACTTTGGAATTCTGAATGTGAAGTAAGAGGCATGGGAATCTCTGAGCGAATGATTCATTTTGATTCACTTTCCTTCAGGCGAAAGTCTTGGACTGTGGAATATGTTGCTTAACTTTTCAAATGCACAAAACCTTTATTCAAATGTTCCATCATGTTATATCGCTTATTCCCAGATCATAGTAATTTCATAGTATCTTTATGAAATTCTTCCAAAACTAAGTATCTTGGTGTTAAAGGGGTATAAATATGTAGCCACTAGTGCTCAATGGAAAAAAGAGAGGCAAATATCAGATGATGAAATAGACTTTTCCATGGCACTCCCATGGTTAAACTAAAAAGCCTTCAATATGCCGGGCTGATTCAATAAAACACTAAAAAAGTTGATCAATGCGTTTTGGCTACAAAGCCTTCTTCAGGATGCACATCCTTTGTACACAAGCATTCTTAAACTAGCAATTAGTAAATCATCAAAAAAGCTGGTTAACCTTGGGGAGTAGTTATAACTAGCCAACTCCTAAACAAAAGACATATAATTCATCATAACATCGTAATATACATCATATACATAATTCACCCACTATACACACGTTTTTGAGACAGTCTTTAAATCACTGCATTTTTAGGAGAAAATAGTCACCAATGGTGTTGACTTGAATTTGCACATGGTTTGTCTTAAAGCATATTGAAAGCACCACATACCGTAGACTTACAGTGAAAACAACATTAAAAACTTGATTTTCACCACAGGGGACTTTAAAGATTTAGTTTATTCCAGAATTAAAATTTCCTGATAAATTACTCACCCCCATGTCATCCAAGATGGGAGTGACATGGGGATGACATCATGTCTGTCTGTCTGTCTGTCTGTCTATCTATCTATCTATCTATCTATCTATCTATCTATCTATCTATCTATCTATCTATCTATCTATCGTAGTGGGGACACACACAAATAATTTTCTGTGAATGAGCATTGCAGCAGAAAGATGTGATTGATAATCATTACCCAAGTAAAGGGTCTCCTGAGGTTTTGGTACAGAGATGACAGTGTGTTTTCCAGGATGTAGCTCAAAATAGCCTTATTTCTAGAAGGGTCAAGTGAGACAAGACTAAATTGAATTGTAAAAGAAAGCAACTTTTGTTGGAGTGAACAAAGCATCCTCTATCTCTCCCCTCTCATCCTACTTACTCCCTTCTTCCTGTCCTCATTTGGCTATGGCCCTTGAGTACCCACACGGCTGTAGTTCAGAGGTCAGGCACTTAAGCCTGTATAATGTGTGGCTTGTATCATCTCTATCACACCCTATTTGTGCTCTCTGTTTCTGACAAGACAGAGCGGTTCTGTGTAGACGGGATGCTGTAGAATGGAAAGACTGACTAGACAACCTCCAGAGACAAAAATTAGGTTTTTATGTTTTCTAATGAACCGTAGGAGTAAGAACACAAGAGAGGAAATGAGATGGAAAGAAGAAACAGGATGTTCTGACTAAGAAATGTCAAATAATTTGGCAAAACCATATACACAGCCCTTTAAATTATATCTGATTGAAATAATCATTATTACTTATGATTATGAGTGCGTCTTACCACCAACAATGGACAGTTACTACAGTTAATAGCTTTGTGTGGATTCACACAAAGTACAGTATTTATGATTTCATACTAAGCTTAAGCTAATAGTTATATTTTAGATACATGGTAGGCTAGTTGGTTTCTAGAGAAGTTTAAACAGATCATTATCTAGTCATTATCCAATCCAAGCTTTTTCATTATCTGGTCGACCTTAAGCTGACATGCAACTTTATCTAGTTGGTTGCTGGTCCATGAAGATCTACCAGCTAATGACCAGCTTAGTCCAATAACCCTGTTCCAATACACTAACGCTGTGTCTGAAATCGCATACTCTCATTTACTTATTTTGAACAGTAATTACTTTGCGATTACTGAAATGTACGTTTTCTATACTTTGAATGTGAGTAGTATGAATGGAAGTACTACATTCGCCATGTTGTCATTATCATGTGACCTACCAGCATCAGCTACGTCGCTTCACTGCCATTCATAAATCCTCTCCCGTGGCCTCATGGGATAGTAAAGTCTCCATCATATAAATGGTCTGAGGTCCTTAGACTTTGAGTTCTGTCCACCAACAGACGCAGAGCGCGGACAGGACAGAGTAAAGCCAGGGCTGGGTCTGCCTCCTCCAGGCGGTGGATTTGCCATTCTCTAGGGAGCACAGCTTGTGATAGCACATTGGCCACACGGTTGAGCACACCGGGGACATACATGGCCCTAAGCGACTTCAGATGCTTCTGACTCCAGAGGAGGAGATGGCGGGTCAGTTGCGACATGCGACGGGAGCGTAGACCACCTTGTCGGTTGATGTACGCAACGGTCGCAGTGTTGTCCGAATGGACCAGCACGTCCCTGCCCTGTAGCGGCCTCTTTAAGCGTCTCAGAGCGAGACGTACTGCTAGCAACTCAAGGCAGTTGATGTGCCAATGCATTTGGGCCATGAAGCCAGTGCTGAAGCAGTCTCATATGGAGCAGCCCGAGCGGAGTTACCACTGCTGCCTCTGCCATATGCCCCAGGAGCCTCTGAAAACATTTCAGTGGGACCGCCGTCCTGCCTTTGAACGGGTTCAAGCAGTTCAGCACCGACTGAGTGCGATCCTCTGTACGACTGAATCCAACTCCGTAACGAGAAAAGAGACTTTTCCCAGTTGACCTGAAAACCCAACTGGCAGAGGTGCCTGAGCACAAGGTTCCTGTGTTCGCATAACTGATCTTGAGAGTGTGCTAGTATGAGTCAGTCGTCGATATAGTTGAGGTTGCGAATGCCCTTTTCTCTCATGGGAACAAGGGCCCCCTCCGGGACTTTCATTAAGACACGGGGAGACAGGGACATCCCGAAGGGCAGGACCTTGTACTGATATGCTCGACCCTTGCACAGAAACGGCCTGTGTTGAGGAAGAATTGAGGCATGATAGTACGTGTCCTGCAGGTCGATCGCTGCAAACCAATCTCAGGGACGGATTCATTCAAAAATGCATTTCTGAGTGAGCATTTTTAACTGTAGCGTCTGAAGGCTACGATTCAAAACTCGCAGGTCCAAGATTGCTCGTAACCCACTGCTTTTCTTGGGTACAGTGAAGTAGGGGCTGTAGTACCTGAACTCATATCGGCTGGAGGGACCGGCTCTATCACGTCCTTCGCCAGTAGGACTGCGATCTTCACTCGCAAGACATGGACATCGGCTGCTCTCACTGTAGTGGAGTGGATGGCCCGAAACTTGGGGAACGCCGGGTGAACTGAAGCGCATAGCCAAGCCCGATGGTTCGAATGGTTTGAGCCAGCGAGACTGACTGGGGAGCGCTAACCAGGATCGCAGAGGCTGAACAAGTGGGACCAAAGGGACCGAAGGCGTACCCACAGGGACGCAGCGAGGTGGAACGCAGGGACGCAGCTCGAGAGGCTCTCTCTGGGAGCCGGCCCGTAGTGGGGTCTGAGTGTGCTGTACAACACTTACCTGGTTCCAAGGGGCAGGAGGCGCAAAAGGAGGCTTTGTTGCGTTCTCGAACTGCACGCTACTGCCCGCTGGCGATAGAAGAGGCGGATGAGAGTGGTGAGGATTATCTCCTCCCACTGCTGTCTGGGCTCTTCGGACCCAGATAATGAAGAAACTGCTCTTTTATTGAAAATGTAGGTACCGCTGATTTTGACGCCAGCGGCGGAACACAAACAACACCGGCAACACAAGATTGTCCACCCGACCCTCTTCCGGGGGAAGGGTGTGGTGCGGTCACCATCTCCTGAAGAGCAGTCCCATCAATCTTCGGTTTGCCCGTCCTAGGGCCGCTTACCTTTGGCTTTGACGCCCCTCTGGGTGGGGGCCGGGACAAGCGGTGTGGCCTGCCTGCGACTGGCTCCTCTGCGCCGCTTAGGTGGAGGCTGCTGCTGCAGCGCAGGAGCGAGGTCAGTCGCAGGAGGACACCCTCTGCGATGAGTAGACTGAGAAGCCGCGGGCGGTTGGGTGGAGGCAGCAGCTGACCGCCGCGGCAGGAAATGCTTAATCGCGTCAGTCTGCTTCTGTACTTAAGAACTGCTGGGCGAAGTCCTCGACCAGTTCTCGACCAGTTCTCTCGAAGTTCTCGTGTGATTCTTAATCTGGATACTGGATCCACTGGATAGTGGATGCCATCACCTTGGCTTATCAAGCACAATGCGTGCCCTGCCCGCTCAGGTTGCATGCTCGCATGCGCTGGCATGTGACTCCACGCTAACATATATCTGTAGAGCTGCGGTCTGGGCGACACCTAACTCGTTTGTTAGATATTATATCCTACGTGAAGAGCCGTTCTCCTCCCATGTTCTCACCCTAAACGAGTAGAAGGACTGAGAGGCCTGGCTCTGTCGGCTTGCTGCACCCTAATGTGCACCCTTATTATTCCAGTGTGAAAAACCTGTTGAGTCCTCCAACACCCTAGGCCCGGACGTGGCGGAGCGTCTGGCGCCAGGCCTTTATCTGTTGAATCTTTGAGAACCGGGTCTAGGCTGGGTCCTATATGTGTGACCCTGTGGGGATCCCATATGTGTATTCTTCCACAGCTGCTCCTAAATGGAAGCCGGAGTCTTTCCCTTGGGCTAAGTCACCCAGTATTTCATATGCAGTACAACCTTCGGGTTAGTCCATATGTATATCTCCACATAACTCCTTCTGTGAAGAATGTGGGTTCCGCAGCGTTTTGCTTCCTAACAGAAAGGGCACGCTTCCCAGTGTTATCCAATTATCTCACTGTATGGGTTATAACGGAACAACAGTTACAGATACACTCTGTGTAAGCCCTCTCCTATCGTCCTTCCAGGAGAAAAGGGGCAAGCGGCTTGCACATGGTGCTAGATGGGGTCAGCAGCTCTGGCACTTTGGTAGGGATTCCTTTTCATCCCATCGCCACATCTGCTGTGGCCCGCGGGGGCAGGCAGCTCACAGACTCGGTTCCTCAGCAAAAAACTGAAGTGCATCGCACCTGCTGCTCATTACATACCGCGCTGCGTGGCTGAACAGCTGATGCAAATGATTGCACGCCAATATGCTGTTATGCCAATACGCCAATTGGCTTGTTTTGTTTCACTCGAAGTAGATTGGCCTCTCTAGCGAGATTCCTATTTGTCAGGCACAACATACGACTCCATTCTCTCCTTCAGGGAACGAGGGTTACCATATGTAACCAAGATGATTTCAGATGCAGCCTAAACATTACCCCTCAATGGTTTAGGGTCAGTAAGATTTTTTTTTTTTTAAGAAATAATACTTTTATTTAGCAAGGGTACATTAAATCTATCTTCTTTTTTTACTATGCACAGGGCAAAAAAAGAAATGCTACCTTTTTATTTATATAAAAACAATATTGAATGTACGTAATGTACACACATAATGTACAAGCTTTACTCTATCTGATTATATACAAGTGTGAACTTGTGAATTCACTTACATGACAATATATTCAAGTCGTTGATCTGTTGTCTTGCATGATGATGGTATAATCCGATAATACTCATGCATTGTGACCTCTATGTGCTCTCTTTAACTAAATAAATCCAAAAGCTCTGAACACATATACAGTAGGGACAGATGAGAAATTTCCTTGCCTAGACCATCAGAACAGCAGCAATATTTTTAAAGGCATCAAATGGATAAATATTCATCCATCCAACACACACTTTTTTTCTGAGGAGCCTGCGAGAAGAATGAAATGACGAAACCATAACAAAATTAGCCTGAGTGATTATCGAATCCAAGATAATGACATGTTTTACTTTGAATGCCACAGTGAATGTTCTAACACTTATATATTTTTTTATGATTGGGCATTGGAGGCATCACTTTTTGATAGCATTCGTGAATACTGAAGTCACCATAAAAATCCGATTACATAATTTACAGGAGGAATCAAACTGTGAAGGGTTTTCACATTCCACATACCATGTAATACAGTAAAAGAACTTTTGTTCTGTCACTCTGTAAAGAACGATTTAACACTTCATCCAGTTCTTTGAGTTCTTCATATCATGTTGTAAACCCCTACTTATCACGCCTGCCAAACAAAAGAGCCTGCAAACTCAAATAAACAGACAAAAGGGAAGCAGCGTGGATTCACCAGACTGGTTTGACCTAGTCTTGGAGCTTTTAGAGAGGGAATACATTAGATGATGGGTTGATGTGCAGCTCATATGACTCAGGTGGACACAGACAGGCCATGGGGCGATTTACAAGCCGAGATTCCTGGAAGTGTCTGTGATGCTGACAGCAGGAATGGAACACTGGACATTTTGAGGTTTACACCACTACCAGGAGACTATTTAATCCAGTTAGAGATGTGAAATAAAACCTAGAACAATAAAGTTACACAGCCAGGAAAGAAAGAAAGATAGGGAGTATTAAGTGAGGGTAGATTTGGGAACCTTACAGCAATTACACAATTTACAATGACTGTTAAAACGGTGATGCTAATCAAATTTCTTTTCTAAATCTGGTTCTGAACTCAGGATCCGACAGTGCATATAGTCACGAGTCATGTTACTCTTAAATGGGCTTGAGCCACTGAGTTTGAATAATTTCAAATGTTTTAGTCAATCATCTGTTACCTGTATTTGTTCTCTTCATAAATGTTGATCACAACACACACTCATGGCAATTCATAACCGTATTACATTTTGGCGAATTGATTGCGATTTGTACAATCTCATTTGTAAGTTTCTGTAAAATCTGCTTGCATCCCAATGACGCATAAGTTTAAGTTTTTTCTTCTACTAAAAATCACGTTTTTGTACAAAGTAAAATGTGCTTCTTAATGGAATATTCCTGGTCCAAACAAGTTAAGATCCATCAACATATGAGGCATGCTGTCAATTGCCACATTTTTTTGTTTGTTTTCAAATTGTTTGTAAAAACAAGCATTAAATATGTTTACAGCAATGCACTTACAATGGAATCCTGTAGGGAAATGTGCATTTCATATTTAAATTAATTCATTCCTAAAGTGTTTTCAGAATGTCCATTTTAGTTCCATGTAAACATATAATGCACAAAGTGCATAACCATTTTATTTGGGTATTTCAGGACTGGATATAAAAAAGGTTGGATAATTAGCTAAGGCTTTATTTTCATCACACTAGCTCATGTTAACGCATACACTACCTTATATTGAAACAGTGTGCGTTCTCTTTCATAGGTTCACTCAACGCTGCGTAGCTTAAGACGCAGTGGAAACGCCCTCTGGGTGTGCCGATTGTCTGAAGCCCTCATAGAATCACGGCAATTCATTGGCTGATGGCGCGGGCGCCGCCCCGACGCTCTTGCGTCATCATATTAGATTAGCACACGCGCGCCATCTGCTCCTCAGATTTCTCTGCCTTCACGAAACGGCCTTCTTAAGCCCTTCGGTCTCGGTTTTTCTGGCCCAAAAATTCGGATTATAACATCAGCATTCTTCATTTGCACTTCAGTGACTGCGAATAGTGGAACTCAGTTCTTCTTGTGGTGAAGTGCCATGGAGTTTCGTCGTTTTGCCCGCCGCCATGCGTTCGCTTTATTGCGAACGACGACCCTCATAGTAAGTGTGTGAAATGTATGGGTTATATGGGTTATATTTCGCATGCGTGCAAGGGTGTTTTAGGCTTGTCTAAATTCAAATTTTATGATTACCTGTTTCTCAAAACTCTCGGCTCGCGGTTTTTGAGAAGGAGTCATTCGTTTCCCCCCGTCGCGCTCCCGAGGCTGCTGAGGCCTCGATGGAATCCGCGACCTGGGGTTCGGATGTAGAGCTCGAGGATACGGAGTATGAGCAGACGGGCCAGGCGCTTTCTCTCCCTCCCTCTCCCGAGCTCGCACGCGGTGTTCGGCCAGTCGAGTTTGTGCATGATTATTTATGCCCCAGCCCGAGAGCGCGCGAGTCGGTTTCTTTCGGGCTGGAAGATGTGATTTACCCTGCAGCGTCCGACCCCGAGGATTTCGGTCCTGATTTAGCTACTGACGGTCTCCCACCTAGCGGCCAGGAGTAGCGGCCTACTGCGGCCTACACGGAGCTTATCGAAGAAGCTCTCTGTCAACTGGCCCGACGAGCCCCGCGAGTCACAATCGTCTAAACTCGACGAGAGATTTTTAAGTGGCCCTAATTCTAGGCCTGAGCGGAGAAAGCTGCCCTTTTTCAGTGATCTGCATCACGAGATCTCCAGATCCTGGAAACAGCCTTTTTCCGCGCGTCTAACAAACACGGCAGCTGCTGACTTCACCAACCTTGTTGGTTCTGTGGAGCAGGGCTATTCCAAAATTCCAGGGGTTGAGGACACGTTGGCCACTCACTTTTCTCCGTCATACGCTCCGTCATGGAAATCTCGGCCCCTCCTTCCTTCTAAACCGTGCAGGACTACTTCCACACTTATCGGAAAGTCCTAAATGGCAGCTGGTCAGGCAGGCATGGCCCTACATACTATGGCCATCCTCCAAGCCTACCAGGCGGACGTCTTGAAGGAGATGGACGAGGGAGATGGAATTACACCGGAAGCTGTCAAAGAGCTTCATAAGGCCTAAGGATCTGGCCTTAAGAGCCACCAAGCACACCGCACGCGCTATAGGTCGTTCTTTGGCGGGGGCGGTTGCTGCAGAGTGCCACCTATGGCTCAATCTCACAGAGATCCGCGACAAAGAGAAGGTTTTCCTCTTGGACGCCCGAGTTTCTCAGTCTGGACTGTTCGGGGAAGCGGTCAACACTGTGGTTGACAAGTTTCGGGCCGCGAAATCCCAGTCAGCTGTCCTCAGGCAGTTTATGCCCAGGAGTGTTAGAGATTCCTCTAACCCCTCCCCATATCAACCCAGAGAACGTCCTTCTCATCGGACGGATTTCACCGCTAGGAGAAGTGACTTGGCTCATCACCCACCTGCTACGGTTTGGGGAGCCCACGGCCGCTTGTTTCCCCGCCAGCGACCTCATAAGCGTCTTGAGCTGAAGCGGTCTAACAAACCCTTCGCTCCAGCCTCCTCGAATCGTTCCTGACACGCAGGTCAGAAAAAGGAGAGCTTCCCCCGATTTACGGGGTTGGGACAGACCGCGCAAGCGTTTCTGCCCACCTCTCACTTGCTCTCCTTGTCTAAACCTGTCACTTTCGCCACCCAGCGTGTTTCGAAGTGCAGTTCCTACTCAACATCGTTCAAACCGTCTGGCGCAGGAGGAAGGAGACGCGTTCAGCTTTCTCCCCTTCACTCCGACGCGTTTGATACCTGCCGCTTGCATCCCCGAGGACACTTTCGGTCTTCCTCAGGAGCATACAGACCCTATAATATTAACAAAACAGGCAGTGGTACCTCCCACTACGTGTCAGGACGTCAAGTGCTCTCCTTCACGTTGGACCACGCCACCCCACGCGTCACCCTAACACAGGTATGTCCTCCGCATTGCAACCCTCCACTTCCTCTATCACATTTCTTTCAAGAATGGAGGCGGCTGCCAGGGGTATCGCCTTGGATCCTCCGCACGGTTCGGCTCGGCTACATACTTCAGTTATGTCGCCCGGCCCCTTGCTTCAACGGAATCTTTCCAACTGTAGTCAACAGTGCCTCAGAGGCTTCTGTACTACAGCAGGAGATTTCGTCCCTGCTCCTCAAAGGAGCAATAGAAGAGGTTCCTCCGAAGGAAATCGAGCAAGGCTTCTTCAGTCGTTACTTCTTGGTCCCGAAAAAGGGCGGAAGTCTGCAACCGATATTAGACCTGCGCCGGCTAAATTTCTCCCTTTACAAAGGAAAATTCAAGATGTTGACGCTGAAAGCTATCATATCTCAAATTCGAGCGGGGGACTGGTTCGTGACAGTAGACCTGAAGGATGTATATTTTCCTATTCAGGTCGTACGGCGACACAGGAGGTTCCTCAGATTTGCCTTTGGAGAGAGGGCGTACCAGTACAGGGTCCTCCCCTTTGGTCTCGCTCTAGCGCCGAGAACGTTCACAAAGTGTATGGATGCCGCTCTGGCCCCGTTGCGGCTCCAGGGCATCCGTATACTCAACTACCTGGATGATTGGCTCCTTTTAGCCCACTCCAGGGAATTAATGACTCACCATAGGGACATTGTCACTCAAAGCACAGTTCAAAGCACAGTTTTATTAGGGGTGCGCCTGGGTTCCGTTCTGATGCAGGTCCATTTGGCTCCTGGCCGGATTTCCAGTCTTTTGACCTGTTTGGCTCGCTTCACGCACGGCCATCGTGTTTCTGTGGGCACGTGCCGCAGGCTTCTGGGTCTCATGGTCGCAGCTTCCCTTGTGCTTCCCCTAGGGTTGCTCCACATGAGACCGTTTCTGTGGTGGATGAAACTCTCAGGTGCTCAGTCCACGGGACCGGCTCTTCGCCTTTTGAAGGTGTCGCGCAGTTAACGCATACACTAGCAACTGCGCGCCACCTTCTCCTGTGGTCTCAGGGCAAGTTCCTTTCACTGAGGGCAGTCCACGTTCCTGGGATCCTGAACCTCGCAGCAGATTTTCTGTCGAGGCAGAAGCTCAGGTTGGGGGAATGGATGTTGAACCGCCAAACAGTAGCATTGATTTGGGAAGTGTTCGGAAAAGCAGAAGTAGACCTCTTTGCATCACAGGAGTCGTCCCAATGCCCACTCTGGTTATCCCTGAGCCCCCCAGCGCCATTGGGGATAGATGCATTCGCCCACCCAAACTTTATGCATTACCGCCTGTAAAGTTGATCCTGCCAGTTCTGTCCATAGTGAGGGAGAGCGGAGCCCGTCTCCTACTTATAGCCCCATTCTGGCCGTCCCAGCCGTGGTTTTTGGAGCTGGTTCCTCTTCTGGAGCTCCCCCCTGGGAGATCAGGGAGGATCAGGGAGGATCTGCTGTCCCAGCTTCAGGGCAGGATATGGCATCCTCGCCCCAACATTTCGAAGCTATGCGTATGGCCCATCAGAAACCGCTAGCTCTGAGCTTTGGTCTTCCCAATGACATCCGGGAGACCATTGCCAGTGCGAGAGCCCCTTCCACGAGGAGGTTGTATTCCTCCAAGCGGAGGGTATTTGAATCATGGTGTTCGACACACGCTACGGACCCAGTCAGCTGCCCAGTTGGTTCAGTGCTGGAATTCCTACAGGAGAAGTTTGCTTCTGGAGCGGCCGCCACTACTCTGAGAGTGTATGTTGCTGCTATTGCCGCTCATAGAGAGTCGGATGAGATCCCCCTGGGTAAATTGAGGTTAGTCTCAGCATTTATGCGTGGGGTTAGGCGCCTGAAACCAGTACGCTCCCCTGGAATTCCCTCTTGGGACCTGTATGTCGTCCTGGAGGGCTTAACGGAGGCTCCCTTTGAGCCCTTAGAGTCAGTTCCAGAGCGGATTCTGACTCTCAAGGTTACTCTTTTGTTAGCTTTGACTATTTGCAAGCCCTTTCTGTTGGCAAGACATGTATAGACTTCGCTCCTGGTCTGGTCAGGGTGACTTTGAGACCGAAACCGGGATATGTGCCCAAAGTATTGTCCATAGCATTCCGCTCTCAGGTTATTAACCTTCACTCTTTCCATCATCCTCCTTTTGTTTCTGAGGAGGACAGGAAGCTTAACTTGCTCTGCCCTGTCCGAGCTTATATGTGGATCGCTCTGGCGATTGGAGAAAATCTAACCAGCTCTTGGTATGTTTTGGTGCTGGCCGCCGCGGGCTTGCCGCATCAAAGCAGAGAATTTCCCACTGGGTTAAGGAGGCTATTTCACTGGCATATGAGGTGCGCGGCCTGCCTTCACCTCTTAACATCAGGGCACATTCCACAAGAGGCGTGGCTTCCTCTCAAGCACTTTTTAGAGGTGCCCTCCTGGAAGACATTTGTGTAGCGGCAGGCTGGTCCTCTCCGCACACTTTTGTCAGATTCTACAGTTTGGATCTTGACATGACTCCAGGTTCCCAAGTTTTATCTGCTTGAACCAGTCGTGTGAGTTATCTGGTCTTTGTACTAGTTACGGCAGCGCTTAGCTTGGCGAGTTTGGTATTTCGTTCCCACTGCGTCTTAAGCTATGCAGCATTGAGTGAACCTATGAAAGAGAACGTCTCTGGTTACTGGTGTAACCTATTTTCTTTGATTAGGGAACGAGACGCTGCGTTCGCTGCCAAGCTCCTTGCGCTGCCGACAAGCTCCTTTTTTGGCAGAGAAATCTGAGGAGCAGATGGCGCTCGAGCTAATATAATATGACGACAGCCAATGAATTAGCGTGATTCTATAAGGGCTTCAGACAATCGACACACCCAGAGGGCGTTCCCACTGCGTCTTAAGCTACGCAGCGTCTCGTTCCCTATTCAGAGAACATAGGTTACACCAGTAACCAGAGACGTTATAATGTGTATTCCAGTGCAATGCATTGCCCAGTAAACTTAAATTTATGCGGTAACACTTTATTTTGCATTATCCTTGTTGCATATTACACGTAGTTACTATAGTAATTACTATAAATTGTGGACTTTAAATGGAGGGACAGAAATCTTTCCAGATACATTAAAAATATGTGTGTTTTGAAGATGAACGAAAGTGTTATAGTTTTAGAACGACATGAGGGCGAGTACAAATTTTCTTTTTTGGTAAACTATCCCTTTAATATTTGCACATCGCCCATACATCTTTATCAGCTGTCTAAAATACAAGACTTAATTGGAATTTTTTATATCACTTGGCATGTTTATTGAAATGTAATTAGCCATTAAACAGACACTAAAATAATTTTAAGGGGTGCACATTTGAACAGAGCACGACTTTAATGGAGAACTTCACTGAGACTTGTAAAATCCTGCCTTCTGAGGTGATTCATTCTGTATCATAGCAAGTCCTTTGGCAGCGGGGCCTCTGCACTAACAAAAGCCAGATCTGAATCTGCACAATGAAGTGGGTCCCCTGGTGCTGTGATCGTTTGTCCAAAGGTGACATAAGGGGTTGGAGTACGGCCAGTGTTCCTCATGTAAGTGTGTGTGTGTTTCAGGGTGATCGTGAAGCAGATCCCTGAAGGCTGGCTTCAGTTTCACTCTGTCATTTAAGCCAAAGGTAACGTCAAGCAGAACGAGGAAGAGTTAAAGGTGTGCTGTCTCAGCGGGGACGTTCAGAGAGAATTCTGTCATCGTAGGACCATAGAGGGGGTCAGAATCTCCTGTATAAATAAACACAGATGCACACTAGCAGGGCTCTTTTTAGAAAGCATTCATCACTCCTCTCTGCAGGTGTCCATCTGTGGGTGTCAAAGAAAACTGATTTACCATATTCATAATCATCTATCAGGACAGTTACATAACATCATACCAGAAAACAGAGACTGATGGGCATATATGGGGTGAAATAACTGTCACAATACAGCATAACCAAAACTGTCGCAGTTGTTCATGTACAGTACACATATTCTTAGAAGCACTTAGGCGGACAATGTTAATGAAAATAGTAGGGTAGAGTGGGGTAAGCTGTACCACTTTTAACTTGTCTTCTAAAGGCAAGGAAAAATTAGATAAAGGTAAAACAGTAACTCTTTACAATACGGTCATTTGTTACCTTTAGACAAAGCATTAACTTACAATAACAATGAGCAATTTATTTCTGACAATCTGCATTCTTTAACCTTAGTTAGTTAATAGTGACCGACTGATAGGGAACTAATGTTAACAGATACAACTTTTGATTTTAACAATGTATTTTAAATGTTGAAATTAGGGGTGGGGGAAAAAATCGATTCTTAGATGCATCGCGATGCGGACGTGGACGATTCTGAATCGATTCACAAATGTCAAAAATCGATTTTCAAAAAAAAAAAATTTTTTTTTTTTAGATATGTAGCCTATTTATAATGACGTAATATTGACGGAACGCAAAAGACGGAACTCTGAAGCGCGGAAGTGCAGTGCCCGGACCGTCTGTCTGTGGCGTGCGCACATAACAGAGACGCGATGGCTGAGCGCGAAATCCAAACACCCTCCTCGTTAAAAGCTGACGTGTGGAAATATTTTGGCTTCTATGAAGTTGAAGGGGGAAAGGAGCTGGACAAGAGCCACACTAGTTGTAAGCTTTGTAGAATAAAACTAAAATATTTCGGCAACACGACAAATATGAGAAGCCATATGACACGTTTCCACCCAGAGGAGGAAAAACACTCTGCTGTACCAGAGCCGTTTCTCTCTATGGCTCTGGGCTGTACCGGTGTTCAGACGATTTCTGCTGCCTTGTCGAAAAATGCTACCCAAACGCGAATCGATCATAGATAATGTTGATTCATTCTCTATTGTTTCCATAATGGTGTAAATCTCACAATATTATAACATCGTTATTTCATTTTAATCAGGGTAAGTGTATGGGGAGCATATTTGGATATTTTAAATGAACTAGCAATTATCACATTTGATATAACAAGTAAAAATGATATTATTATATGAAATAAAATTATTATAAAATTCGAAGTTAAGAGTACAGTATAATGTACTGTTTTTATTTTTAAAACGGTGTGAAAAGTAAAAATTATCATCAAATATTCATCTTTGGCCTGTCAAAGTTTCCTACAAGTCTCCACAGCAAGGATGCATAGATTTATGGGCGTGGTAAGCAGAAGAAAAATGAGTCTGCACATGCACCAGTAAGTAGCACATCTCGATGGGTAGCATGAATCGTCAGAACACCTGTTGTTGTTATATTATTAATTTACTACAAGTATGCTGCTAGTTCAGGCACACATTTATTTTCCTGTTGGTTCTTTGCAATGTTAATAAAATATATTGTAAGTTAATTCTTTATGGGTCATTACTTTGTACTTTTAAAGCAAAGTATTTATATTCACACACACACACACACAAAAGATTCAGATAATCGATAATCGCTTTTGAATCGAATCGCAGGCCTCTGAATCGTAATCGAATCGAATCGTGAGGTGCCTAGAGATTCCCACCCCTAGTTGAAATTAACATTAACTAAGATAAATAATGTGGAAGTATTTTCATTGTTAGTTAATGTTAACCAATGCAGTTAACTAATGTTAACAAATGAAACCTTGTGTAATGGTTACCAATACAACTAATATGACTAAATATATTTCAGGTTGTTTGGTACTCTGTTATCAACTAAAATAACCAAACATCCATAAAGACATAGAAATGTGACTTCTAAAATAATTTTGATTTGTTGCACCAGTGGCACAACTTCCCCCACATTAAAAACTGAGGTAAAGTGTCATAGCTAAATAAATAAATAAATAAATAATAATAAAAATATTTGATAAAAATGGGTTTTACTTATGCACAATCGTTTGTCAAGTCAAGTTTGTTAGAATTTTTATAATTACAAAATATGTATCACTTTTCATAATGTTTCATAATGTTTATTTGACAAATATTTCTGTGACACTGCCAACTCATTGGCACATATTACCCCTGATCATTCATACTATATTACCATCTGATACAATTGCTGTACTGTGATACTGTCACTGTGTTTTCTGTGTGTGCTTTTTTTTTTTTTAAGGCTATGCTTTTGCTCAGGTGTAGTTCAGTGTGAAAGCTCTGTACATCATATTAATTGTATCAGCAAACTCCTGTTTTCATGACCGAGTAGATGTCTGGGGCAGAGGTTGAAATATATCATTATTTTATTTGCTGAAACATCCATTTAAAAAAAAAAAAAAGGTAGAGGGATGTTTTTTTATGGTTTTATGCAGAGGTATGCTGAGAAAGAGTCAAAGTTCCCTCGTTATATTTTTCTTTTCATTTAATTTTGTGTGTGCTTTGGATATACATTGTTTCAGAATCATTCCAAGGGGAAAACCTGAGCTTATTTTGGAAAAACCATCATTTTACCAGATGAGACTGTGGGAATATGTGTCAGAATGAAAGAATAAAAAATAATAATGAAACTTTGTTTCATGCACTCGTACTCCCCTCAGTCTCTTTATGTTTGGGTGAGTACATCTGACTTCACGTAAGAGGGGCACATGGGTGAAACCCTGAAGAACTGAACCTTTTGTGACTCATGCTTCACTTATGAGCATATTATCAGACTCTTTTACATTCCAGCTAAGGCAGGGGAATAATTTTTAGAGAAATATGTATTATGGAGCCCTAGGTGATTACAAGCAACCCCCTGGACTATAAATCCTCATTTTGCTGCTCTGGTGTTTTGTTATTTTTGCACTGAACAAAGAATGATGCCGAGAGGGATTGAATCCAGTTTGATGACCCCTACTAAACTCCATCTCTAATGAGGCCTGAATTAAATCACTCACTCATTCCTTTATTTGGCCTAATTCGGCTGAGGGTATTTCGGTGTAGCTAACAGTTCAGTTTTCATATGTGGATGTGCGTTTAAAGGTTTTATGTTATGACGAATATAGCCTGCAGGGCTTCAACAGGTTAATTAACCTATTATCTAACTTGAAATTATTCCCAGTTGTTTATGCAACTAATTATTATCAGATAATGAACAGCAACACTGACCTAATGGATGTTGTTCATCATTTCAAATGTAGGGACTGCCTATTTGATAGTTAAGCTAGCTTGTTATCAGCTTTAACACATGCAATTAATTGCACAATATGGTTCCGCTTTATTTTAAACTGCTGTCATTCATTGTTTTTATACAGGCTCAGACCTAAGACCTGCTTCTTGGAATTGGTTTGGCTTTAACCTGACATTGTTTTCAAATCCCCTGTAATGAAGCATATCCAATTGTAGTGCTGGCAGCGTATTGCTCTTTTTTTGGATAATAGCTCTTCTCAAAGTCTGGAAGCAGAGGCCCTAGTACAGTTAAAAGGAATCCCAATCTTTTGAACCCTAGTTTAGTGCACTCGAACAGGCACTGGGAGCCTTTATGTGGTGGCCTGTGGTAATGTTACACAGCTGTATGTCATTTTTGTTTCTCTTACGAAGATCCAGGACACAACCAAAAGCCTTTGTGACAAAAAAGCTCAATCGTGGTAGGGGGCATTTGGTTGTTCTTTGACTTTGTTTCGACACCGCAGAGATCAGAATGATGGAATTAAGTCCTTTAGACACAGTGATTGCAGCTTCACCCACCCGGCTTTAATCAGACCACGTCAAAAGCAGCCAATAAAAAGTATTGGTTCCTTTTTGTTATCTTTCATCAGAATGTGTATACTTCCCTGCTGCAGTACGTAGTAAGCAAAAATGAGTACATCAGCAACACTGATGTAAAAAAGAAAACTCCTCAGAAAGCAGCTCACTAATTGCAACATCTTACCCCTAGCAGAGAGGATGGAAACCCACCGGAGGTCTCTACACAAGCTAGACCCGCACTGGCCGCCCCGCTGTGCCTCACCAGGGCCGGCCCTGGCCAATTTGCTGCCCTAGGCAAGATTTTACCTGGTGCTCCATGCATCACAGCCCATTGCGCCCTGTCATTGTGTTCATGATTATTTATCCTATATATGTATATTTATATATATATATATATATATATATATACACACACACATTACAGCCTAAACACAAATAGCAAGAGCATTACACCTAGCATTCAAGTCAAGTCCCATTTATTTTTATAGAGCTTTTTACAATATAGATTATTTCAAGGCAGATTTACAGCTTTACAGTTTTGTTGCGTTTATAATTTTGTTCAGTATATATAGCCGCTCTGGATAAAACAGTGATGTCATCGTCCAAATGTCATTCATGGACAAACTATTCATTGAGCGCTAGCAAAAGTGTTTGTTTTGCAGTTGATGGCAGCAATCTTCCACTAAACTATGGCACGTTTCATGTTTTCACCATGAATGAAACCGCGAAATGTCTTCTTTAATGTTAATTTCACTTAAAACGTTGCTACTTTTAATAAACCTGTAGCCTATATAAATATCATTAATCATTTTGGCAAATAAATTAAAAAAATGCCATATATCCCCCTCAAAACTGCACAACTGTAGAGTAAAACATTAATTAATAAAAGTGATAGTGAATTCGTCTAAAAAAACTGACGTGATTGTTACAAATCACACTGTCTGGGGCCTCTGGAGAACTCAGAAGCTTAAAGTTTAAGGTAAAAATAACTGCCATTAAATTATATATCTTACTAATATGCAATTAGATAAACTGTTCATTCATTACATTACCTCTGTCTTTATCCCCTTTTATCCTCTTCTCTTCCGTTTGGCATTGTATCTATTGCAGACTATAATGCTAATCTAAAATATGTCATGTCAATTTGGCCATCCGTCACAATCATGTAACTTTCACCATGTCTAGACCTGGCACGAGCTGCCAGGCCCGTTTCTACGGGGTGCTTGAGTGTGTTAAGTGCCCTCAAACAAAAGAAATGCTGTCTACATTGGATGCAGCGAGGGGCGACGCTACACAACAAATTACCAACATTAAACTGATCGTGCGCGCTCTGTTTCTGACGCACTTCAAGCACTCGCTGGGCGGGGGAAGATTGATGCGCCGGACCGGAGTCGGGGGACTTAGTTAAGTTTTTGTGGAGTTTTTTTTGCTTTATTTTGTAGTATTTTGAATTAATGTTTTCAAAATAGTATTAGTAAAAAAGAAAAATTCGTTCACTCGTGCACTCATTTTGGCGCCCCTATTGAGTGGCGCCCCTAGCATTTGCCTAATCCGCCTATGCCACGGGCCTCACCATGGATCCTTTAGAGGTGGCTTACCACCACCAAAATTGTTCCATATAAAATTGTTTACTATTCAATTGGCTTATGGATATTGATCATATGAAGTCAAATTGATCTATTGAACTATGTTTAACATGAATATCAAGATGTTTTACCATGTCTTTCTTTGTCATCTAATTGATTTCTGCAGTTATTAGTTCCTTGTAGTCACTGTGTGTGCACATAAATGTGTGTGCTTGTGTGTAAATCCTACTTCCCAGTGAGTAGCTGTTAAACATTGAGTTCACAGGGATTACTTGGTGCTCTGTCAGGAAGTTCCCACTGCTTTCGCTATCAGGGCGGAAAATGCATGTTTGTAAGGCGAGCCTAAACCTGGCATTGATTTCCACGCCATGTCATTCCTCAGCCCTGGCTCCAGCTCAGACATTTTATCTATATCCTCTTCTCGCTATCCATAATCACACAGATTAGGAGACAAGCAACTGTCAAAAGAGTCTGATTTGTTTAATGTGAACCTGTTTTCACAATGTGTCCTCTGACTAAGTGGGGAGTCTGTCTCTCAAAACAATCGATTTGTTCATGGTATTATGTACACATACGTTCATCTCCATTGTAACAGTCTGACTGTGTTTATTCAAGAAGACTCAAACCATACAATCCTCTCATTTGCCAGTCAGAGCAAGACATCAAAGTTCATGGTACTTTGGTTCATTGTCTTGACAGGAACTTGTTCAGCTGACCAGTTATCATTCCCAAACGTACTGGTCTGAATGCCAGAAAATAGGAGATTTTCCCAGGTATGTTATTAATACAAGCTTAGGGTTTCGGGCTGATGCTATTTTAATGCCTGTGGGGCTGATGAGTCAGATGAAGCACTGGGATGCTATAAATGTAACATTTACGTATATCCCAGTTGCTCTGGCATTATGTCATCCTCCCAATGTCAGTAAATGAAGCCAAAGTCGCTTTAAGACAAGGTCAGTTCACTTTGGCGGCCAGCTTTTAAATTGAAGTCAGCAATTTTCTGTTGATTTGTAATACATTGTGAAAAGTTTAAAAAAAAAATGCAAAAATTGTTCCGTTAGGGGTACATCCGCTTGTCACTGCTGGTTAGTACTCCTTATTTAACTCGAAAGGTTGCATATTAGAACTAATATGGGATGCATGTCAATTTGTTTAGCCGAAAGAGAAATAAAGGCCATAATTTGGACTAAAAAAAGAAACTTAAAGGACAATTCCGAGTGGACCGTTCTATGGGATGCGTTTTCATGATAATCGAATGTACCCAGTTTTAACGTTATTTTTAGTTTAACCACAGATTAGCTTATAACGCTAGTGAATGGGGCATTGAAAAAGTACGAATAAAAATTGCTAATTAATACCACTAACAAGGCTCAAAATAGCCCCACACTAACATGGAAGCGTAATGGGGGTCCCTACCTGCAAACCAAAGCATTGAGAACTTTGTAAGTGTACAGACAGTTTAATAAGAAGATACTTTATAAAGACCTCATACACTAGCGTTATAAGCTAGTGTAAAAATATACATTCGACGGTACATTCGATTATCATGAACATGCATCCCATAGAACGGTCGATTCGGTACCGATTTGTGTTATTTAGCCCTAGGTTCATTTTTGGCCAGAATTGTCCTTTAAATAATATTTAGAGTTAACCAGATATCTTAAACCATATATAAAAATCTTTTTTATATCTGTTGAGCTGTGAAATATTTTAAAATGTAAATATTGTAGTAGTAATGCTACCTAAAGAGAAAGAACAAGTGCAATCATTCATAAAAAACATATGTTTACCATTTGTTAGTTATTTTAACAAATTCTAATTTGTAATAATCATCTATTAAGTTGGGCCGCATGGTGGGTAGCATTTTTGCCTCATAGCAAGAAGGTCCCAGGCTGTTGGTCTAAGTGGATTCCCTCTGTGTTCTTCAGTTTCCCCCTGCGCATGGCCCGAGATGCTGGGATAGGCTGCAGCATTCATTTGACCCTGCATAGGACAAACACTTTGGAAAATAGATTGATTTGTTGAGTTTTTGTTTTTGGCCCAGTGTGTCCCTACATTTTTCAGTTTCAGCCAAGAATAATCTCTAATTAATCACCTTTTAGGTATAGGTGTACCTTTAAAGGTACTACCCCAGTGACAAGCTAAAGGTACAGTTTTTGCACATTTTCTTCTGCCATTGTTTTCATGCAAGTACAGCTACTACTCCTCAAAGGTAAAAAACAAAAATCTTGATTGCAATTTGTACTAAATAGTCCATTCCTAGAGCCCCCATATTGTTATGATTGCTCCCATTTCTTTTTGTACAAGTGGTCTCCTACACTACTGCCCTTTATAATATCCCTGCTAAAGCATTACTTCAACTACCAATGCTAATGTCTGTAGCAGAGAGGATTTTCGGCGTAAAGCTCCAGAGATGAACTTTCAGCACCTTCAGCTACAAAACGCCCCCCAATGCGATCAGAGCAGCCTCACTACTTTTCACTGAATTGAAAACTGCAACACAACCACTGCAACCCTTGGATCCTGTTAATGGACTTAGCGTCAGGCCCAGCAAGCCGTCTTAGTCTTCCCAAAAGCAGGAGCTCTGGATTTGGTTTCCAGCCCCGTAAGCCTGGGGCTCAGCTTCCTGCCCCTGGAGCCCCAGAGACTGCAGGGGCGCAGGCTAGAATAAGAGAGGTATGTTCAGCCAATATCCTCATTGGGACAATTGCTTTGATGATGGGTTTCACTGGCTGCGAGCACACAAAACAGCCCAGGAATAACACGCTGTAAAGCAAGACTGATTGAGATTGGACATCTGCCATTGAATCTTAAAGGGATAGTTTGCAAAAAAAGAAAATTCTGTCATCAGTTACTCACTCATTCTAAACCTGTATGACTTTGACAGAAGAATATATTTTGGAACATTTTTCTCCTTTTTTATCCATTCAATGAAATTCAGTGGGGTCCACAATGGGGTTGTTTTGACCAAAAAGTTCTAAAAAATATCGTCTTTAACAGAATTTCTAGAGTGCCTTTCACTTCAATGCACGTTCAAGTGCTGCTTGGTTTTGCTTGCTTAACAAATCCACCATTGTTGCCCCTCATTTGGATGTCAAAGGAATGACATCTGCCTTTGATCACACCGTCAATGTTGACATGAAAATAAGTCTTACTAACTGAAGATGCACGTTGGAGGCAACTCTAGAGCATATCACCCCTATCCTGGAAGCAGCAAAGGGCTGTGTAGACGTGAAAAAATCAGATCTTGCCAAGCTTTGACAAATGGCAATCCATCCTTGTCTTTTCAAATACATAAAGCAGTCCTAAAATAACACAAAATAAAAGTTTGTTTCTCCTGAAGAACGTACTTCATTGGGGTATTAAACTGTATCAACCTATTATTCAACATTGTTCTGCATTCAGACATGATTTGGATCACAAGCGTCACTCTTTCTTAGAATACAAATCATAATATATACTTAATCATGCTAAAGCACTAAAGTCTCTCATAACACATGCCCTGTACTGGGAGAATCCAGCAAAAAGGGAGCCAACTCTGTTCCATTTGAGAGATTGGAAAAAGAGAGGGAAGAGACGAATATGACAGGGGCAGAGGTTTTCAGGGCAACACTTGGTAGAGAAAAATATATTTGTGACAGAATGAGAGCATCAATGATCTTTCGGATTAGTTAAATAACAGTCTGAGTAATGGTAGATAGTAAACTATGAATTTTTCCAGTCCATTATCAGTATTTTCATTTTGGAAAACTTGAAATGACAACGATGTACTAAAAACAGAAACGTTTTTTCCTTTGCGTTTTTTGCATACAGACGACAACATTGTCAAAATGATCTCTAAAAACCTTCCACTTTGAAACCTGTTGTCAAAAGTGTGCATTTTCAGGTCCCCAAAACTCCACTGGGGTGTACATGAACAACCAAAACACATATAAATTTTCAGTTTTTAGTCAAAAATGGTGTCGTGTAAACAGCCCCTGAGACCCACTTGGAGACCTGATGGCAATATCTGATTGAAATGAATCATTATTTTGAGCCAGTTATTTTCAGCGCACTCATTTACAAATCGGTTTGAATAATTCATTTATTATATTGATGCAAATGCAGCAATTAACAACTCACTCATTCAGTGATCTTCAGTGAATCTCAAGTTAAGAAACCAATGGTATTTTGAGATTATGGAATAGCTTCTATCACATAGCAAAATAGAAAATGTTAGTCCTTATATCAGTCATTTTACTTTTGATACTTAGAGAAAGTGTACTATATATTCAAAAGTAATTACTTTTGCAGTTTTACTCAGGAGAATAATTTATACACTATCTGAAGTAATGTTTAATCAGAATATCTGTACACTATAAACATTATTTTTCAAAGTTGTGAATATTTGGTACCTTGTCCACCACTGAAAATATGTATTATGCACTTGATTTGATGTCAATAGTCAGACATCCTGGCTTGCAGGCAGCTGTTATGTGATGGAATCCTATTACACATGACATTCTCCGCTTTGGTGGGTGGAAAAACCCTATAAAACAATAATATAATTAAATTAGAGCCATGGAAGTAGAAGCAATTTACCCACATTTTCAGTGGCATGTCTTTTCTAAATTAACTTTGTAGTTTTATTGTTCTTCTGCTTTGAATAATGTGGAAAAATGGAAAAGCTCCAGCCAGGTGCAGTTGTGTATAATGCATCCCGTGTGGTTTCCAGCATATGACAATAAAGCTCAGTTAGCACCACATGCTAACTTTCAAACACTAATGCAGACAGCTTAGCAGACAGAGGAAAAACCATTTAAACGTAAAGAATGTTACTCAGTGATTTAAAAGGTCCCTGAGCTCAGAAAACAACACCTCAGATTTTAAAATGGCCAGTAAGTCTGCGCTAAAAAGTCTGAGTGGGGTTGAGGAGAGATTTATGCATAGAAAATTACAGATGGAATTGAATAAAGTGAGGTTTTACTACTTCATACATCGTGTGTGATCCTCACACCGACTGTATAGATTTTACTGGTGAGTTACTAAGTGCTTTAATTTCACACTCGTGTTGCTAGCCACTTAAACCTTGGTGGCTTCATGGGCCGAGTTGTGGAACATTCCAGGCAATCAAACAATCAGGGTGCGTTTAAAGGGAGATCTGGCGGCCATTTCATGCAACAAAGGATCTTGCCAAAACAGCGCTGTTTGAATTGGATGTGCTTTACTGAGAAAGGTGTGATAGTGTGCTGTGCCAGGATACGAGGAGGGTGGAACTGTGTGAACTTGTTTACCTTGTAACCCAGAACACATTCCATATTGCTGATCCTCTAAATGCTGACACTTTGATTTTTTAGCTTGTTCATCAGTGTGATCAAAGTCTCTGGTGGAAAACCTTGTTTAAAAATATTTGTTGTTGCAATCAGGTCCACATGTGCTCTGGAATGTTTCTTGCATTAGTGTCCAAATTGACTCAAATGTGTTTGTTTCGACACAAGAGATCTGGCAAACCAAAAGGACTTGGTGGATATTGCTCGCGGTGTGGCATGCACATATATCCTTCAATCACTGTTGTTGTACATCTCTATATATCACTGTGCAACCGAGCTTGATTTCGTTAAAGCTTGGGTTAGGTACAATCTCCAGATATTAGGTCAAGCTATAGAAGAGCAAATATGCGCAGAAATGTCCATTACATATTTATTTAGATATGTATTTTTTTAGGTAATGTTAATTCTGTTATGACAACTATCTGGAGATTGGTATGATAATAGAAATTGGCATGGTGATGGATATGTCAATGTTAATGTATTTGGTCTTGGCGGAATAGATCTGCTACACTGCTGCTGTTGCTGCTGCAGAGTAAGTAACAAAGCAGGAGACAAGAGAAAAGTGCAGAGCCCTCTTCAAGACGAACATCTAAACAGATTATTACAGTTTGTACAGCCAATGCCAATAAAGTTGTGGGCAACAGCTGAAAGAAGACTATTGCTATACATTTGTGAAACAATGTTTTACCCTACACAGTTGCACAGAGTAATGGGAGAAATAGACAATATGAGTAATATACACATGATGTTGAGTGAGAAAACAAGTAGCTGCATCAGCAGATATGCATATAGTTTGGAGTACTGATTAAGTTGGATTGGTTATTGCATGGGATGATAAACATAATTTGTTCCTTCTGTCTATATTGAGTTGACAGAGTGCTGTTGGTGAGAGGTTAATAGCCAGCTGCGAGAACTTTCATTAACCAAGATTGGCAATTAATTAAATGTAAAATATGTAATTGGAGTTAGATGCAATGAGGCAGTAGTTTTATTTATGTATGGCCATGTGAAACAGGCTCCAGCGCTTGCTTTCATCGATCAGATTAGGCATCTGAGAAAACAGTGTGGATGTGATTCTAAGGTAATGAAGTATAAATGTGATGCAACTCAAAATATTTCAAACAATGATGTTTGGACACACATGGTGCACTTCTCCACGAAACAACAGAACATTAAAGGTCCCTGAGGCAGATGTGATGGTCAGGGCCAAAGTTTTACTCCAGTTCAAATGTGTTTGTCTCTGCAGGATTGTAAGTATATTTAACATTTTACAGGAAATTGGAGCTTTTGAGAGCCAGGTGGCTCTAAATCTATTGCTCTGGCAGAGTGTAAGTCACCCGACAGTTTGTTTGTGTCTCAGAGCAGCTTAATTGAGTTTGAGAGCCAGTAACTTATTGTCACAGTGTTACTATAATCTTAATGATATAAAATGGAAAACGAAGTCTGTTCTCTTTCTCTAAACCAAGGTTCTCAACTCTCGCCCTCGAGTTCCACTTTCCAGCAGAGTTCAGCTCCAACTCTGATCAAAGTCACCTGCCTGTATAGCTTTCTAGTAATCCTGAAGACATTTGTTAGCCTGTTCAGATGGGGTTGGAGGTAAACTCTGCAGGAAAGGGGATCTTGAAGGCCAGAGTTGAGAACCCTTGCTCTAAACCAGGGCTAGGCAAGTTCGGTCCTAGAGAGCCACTGTCCTGCAGAGTTTGGCTCGAACACTGAAATAAACCTCACCTGCCTATAGCCTTAGTAATCCTGAAGACATTGATTAGCTTGTTCGGGTGTGTTTGATTAGGGTTGGAACTAAATTCTGCAGGACAGTGGCTCTCTAGGACCGAACTTGCCTACCCCTGCTCTAAACCAATTTTTCCCAACCATGTTTCAGGATCCCCCCAACATTACACATTTTGATTCTCTCTTTTGTCTGAAACACCCATTTCAGCTCTTGGAGTCCCTACTAATGAGCTGATGACCTGAATCAGGTGTGTTTGGTTGAGGAGATATGCAAAATGTGCAGTGTTGGGGGGAATGTGGTTGGGAACCACTGTTTTAAACTATAACTTATTATATTTCAGCCACTATAGTTTATTATTTCAGCAGCTTCTTGGACATCTTAACAGCCAACTTAGCAGTTTTCAGCAAATATATCTTGAATTGTTTTTCTTTGTTTTTTTTTTTTTACATAAATTTGAAAGTAAAGTTTATGCTTAACCATGAGGGGGAAAACACAATACAAATTGTTCATTACCATTAAGTATAATTATTAATATAATTATTATTATAATCTTTTTTTTTAACTGCAAAACAAGAAAAAAAACTAATTAAGCTTCCAGTATTCGATAAGTGGAGACCTGGCTTTAGTTGCATCATTACTCAACTGTTCTTTGGCATAGTTTACATATAAATTATTCAGCCTAATATACGATGATTAATGCGTTCACTTTCAATTTATATCACTATTAGTAAGTTCCTACTTGGAAAAGCAGTTTCTTCTAATAGTGGACCGCTGAAGGGTAAATCCAGTTTTACCACATCCAATGACACAGACCAGATTTCTCGGTCTTGGTGAGGTGGATGTACCACTCAAACCCCTATATATCTCAATACTGGTTTTGGGACCTGTTTTCTGTCTGGAGCGGATTATTCAGTTTTTAGCTGGAAGCCAAACAAACACACACACACACACACACAGACACAGAGACACACACACACACACACTCACAGTGCCCATAGAAAGCCATCACTCATCTGGCCAACATATGGCACAAGGGAGTCAAAATTAAACCAAATTCTCCATGATTAACACACAAACAATCTCATCTACTTATTTTCTTGGCCTTCGGAAATCACCAACTTTTGTGACCCTGATTCTCCAGGCCTCCACCCCAGGAATGTGTCTGTGAGAGTTATGAAATTATGATTGCACAGGGCACATGTGTATGTAATCTTGTACTGCGTGTGTCTGCTGGCCAGGGTCTGTTTCCACATCACTGTGCCACTGGCCTCTCAATGTTCCTGGGAGCACCAGATTTGGCCCACCTGCCAAAAATCTGTAATTCTTTCACCCCGTGAATGCCTTTCACATGACCTATAGACTCATTCATAAGCAACTCACCATTCAACTTAAACCAGACCATCCCACCCAGGCCCTTTACCTCTCTTCTGGTTTGCAAATTAAACTTGGTGGTGGCAATGAGGAAAACGCTTTTATATTTCCCCTCAATACTTTGTGCTCAACCTTCTTTGTACCTCTTTTCTCTAGGCTGTGGGTCTGCTGTTTGATCCTGGCGTGGGGAAGTGTGGGTGTAATTGTGAGGAAGAATGGGTCGTGGCTCCATGAGGGTAATTCCGCCAAATAGGTTTCAGGCTGAGACAGGAATTCTAAGAGAGCAAAAGTGAATAAAGGAAAAATGAAAATGTCACAGAAAACACTATGATTATAGCAAACAGAAAAATATGGACTACAAAAAAATATTTTCTGAAAAGTTTTTTTTAGTGTGCCAAATGTTGCTTGCCAGCTACAGTCTACACTACACTGCCTTAAAAAATTACTTCTTAATGAGTTTTTTTAATATAATTTTTTCCATAAAAAAACTAAAACAACATAAGAAAACAAACTTATTAAAGATACTATACTAATTCAAAATTAATAAAAAATTGTGACTCACAGTTCTGACTTTTTTCGCAATTGCGAGTTTATATCTCACAATTCTGACTTTTTTTTTCTCAGAATTGAGATATAAACTTGCAATTGCGAGTTATATAGTCCAAATTGTGAGATAAAAAGTCGCAATGACCCTATTTTTTATTCTGTTGGCGGAAACAAGCTTCGATAGATCATTGCACTTAAAGGGTACATTATCATGCTAAATCCACTTTTTTAGCCCATAAATGCATTTTGTTGTTTATTTAGAGTGTTTATAAGTACAGAAAAGTTGAAATTGCGGAACTGCCAAATAAGGACTTCGACTCCCGGCCCAACACTTCAAGCAATCCGACATGTTTATTTCTCGCTGCGATTTTGTAGTCCAAGCTCAAGGATGCAGAAGTTACGAGAGGGTAAGTCAAAATGTTCGGTTGTTGGATGTAGTAACCCACAAGCTTCATTACACCGTCTACCAGCATCAGAACCTCTTCTAAGTGCCTGGTTGAGTTTTATTTTTCATGGAAATGTACCCATATCTGTGGGTAAAGTCATTTATGTGTGCGTAAAACACTTCAAAGATAACTACTTCAGCAACCTCCGCCAGTATAAAGACGGATTTGCCGATAGACTTTAACTGATTTAGGAGTCAATACCTTCTGTCTTTGGAGACGACGAACAGAGCACTTCGGGTAGACTGAGTACAGTTGAGACACTTTTTTGCGTTTTGATTTTTTACACAAAAATAGATACTGAAAAGAAGTGAATTTCTAAATGGCATGCCTCATGACATTTCATTAGCTTGTAGACTAAGATATTATCAATCAATAATACCCATAAGTAGTTTATATTTTCTACAATTAGCTCATAAAAATAAGGTGCTTTTTGTCTTAACTTTGTCTCGACTGTACCCATATGTGGTACAGTTGAGACAGGACCATGGTACAGTTGAGACACCCAGTTTTAATGATGTAAAGGTAACTAAATGTTCATTGCAAATATAATAAATAAAGAAAAAAACAATTGGGCAACATGTTTATTTATTCATCCATTTAAATTCATTCATTTTATTTAAATTAGCACTGGTTCAAATATATAAAACAGGAACAATATATTTAATATATTTATTAATAATACACAGTTTAAATATCACAAATATAAAATTTTATTTTCATTTGTGTCCTATGCTGGCTAATTACGACGTTAAACCTGTTATCATAACACTGAACAACTAAACAGTGTGTTTCTTAATAGAAATCTATCGGGGGTACAGTTGAGACACGTGTGTATCAACCATACACCGCTGGCCACCTCGCACATTTCTCTAGATTTTGCAATGATCTTGCATGACACAATACCACGAAATATGCCAGTTTTTAGGGCAGAAATAACGTTTGTGATGACACCAGTGCCGTTTAACAGTCACATAAGGATAATAAGCTATTCATTGTGGAGTGTGCATGGTGAAGTGAACGTCTTATCTCAGGAAAAAACTTTTGCCGATATCTTCGGATCGGAGATGCGTCCGTTGTTCAAATTTCCCACGATCAAGGAGGACCCTAATACGCATGTGCACAGCAAAAATCACAAGTTGTGCTTGCTGCGCACGCAAGTTATTTAAGGTGTCTCAACTGTACCTATGTCTCAACTGTACCCAGTCTACCCTAAGCTGTAAATAACGTTAATAAAAATAAAGTACTTTACTTTCTTAAAATACACGGTGGTCATGGTTTAGCAGTACCTTTGTTTTTGTTTTTAAGTACACGTCTGTAGCAGTATTACTGTTGTTGCGTTTCATCATAACAATGGTCATTTAGCTGCTGTGTTTTCTGATGCTTTTCTAAACGTAGCATATTATATTATAAACAATTAAAGAAAAGCACTAAAGTATAAATTATACTTTAGTGCTTTTCTTTAATTGTTTATAATATAAATTATTTTGTTTTGTGAGTGTTAAATAGTCGTTGTAAAACATGCAGTATTGTAGTAGTGGGCATGGATTGAGAAGTTACTGTAAATACAGTAACATACCATTGAGATGCATCCATATGAAGAGTTGTTCTGCAGTTGTTCTTCATTTTCATCTCGCTCCGGGTCCGGCTCTGGCTCGAACATGTAAGGCTTGATGGACAAGTCTTCCGTTGTTGACATTTTGTTAATAACGTGTGACTAAAAAGTTTCTGTGTGCTAGATAATCGTTCTCTGCTATCAAACTACAAAAATGGCCGAACGGGGTGGAGTTGAAACGAGTGTCATCTCTGCAACCTGGAGAGGGGGCAGGGTATGAAGTGTCTCATTTGCATTTAAAGAGACCGCACCAAAACGAGTTGCTCTCAGACGCACATCAGAAAAGGGGTAGAAAGGGGCCTGTGGAGCTATAATAATGAGGAATTCAGACCCAAGCATTGCAGTTCCGCTTTAAATACACCACAAATGTATGATTTATATTATGTAAAAAGGAACGATTTAAAAGCATGATATGTCCCCTTTAAAACACAAAATACACTTATATAATGCATTATTTGTAAAGAAGTTTTAATATTATATGCAGCTTTGGTTCTCAAATAAAGGTATCTTATATCAAGGATTTTTAGAAATTAACTGGAAAATGGACCCTTTACACATTATCAGGATTCTAGTAACTAGTTTTCTGTAATTTCAAGGTACTTGTAATATTACAAAGTATAGTGTTATATAAAAAAAGAAAATATACGTTTTCTAGATTTACGATGTTAATAACTGTGGAAACGTATCATCACAGTTTGTGAAAAGAGTCCATCAGACAAAAATACTGATTAAGAATAGGATTTTTTTGCAGTGTACTTATGGTAATCATAATTCTTAATGAATTCTTTGAAAACAAATCTTTTTAACTTATCAAATACATTTGAAAGATTTGGTATTTACTGGAAAACCAGAAAAAAAATTATAATTACGTTTTTTTTTTCATTGTACTGCTATCATGAGACAAAAGGCAAACTGGGAAGAACATGTAAAGTTTTGAATGAGTGACAGACAGACAGAGAGAGAAGTGAAGAGCCCTCTGCTGTGAGTGTGTGAGTACTGAGAGCTGCTTAACTCAGCACAGCTCTTCTCTCTACAATCCCACTCTCTGTTCCATCTCACATTAGTGCTGCTTTCATATTCAAATGACTGTTGTTTTAGTAACACCATCTATTCATCCTCCCTTTGGAGTTTATTTGTTTGTTTCATACAAAATTGTGCCGAAAGTTGGAATTTGACTGTGTGTGTATTCACATGTGTGTGCACTTTAAAAGAGGCTGCTGTTTCATGGCCTGGCCTCCTGTGGTCCCCTACTCCAGAGAGGGAAACGACTTGGCTTTTATCTCCCTCTTTTGAAGTGGCACAAGAACGGCCTGTTTCTGCCAACATCACAAACCCATCCAAACACTCATTGCTGACCATTAGCAACACTAACACACACAAACATGTGTTAGTTATCACTGTACGGTCACCTGAAGTACTAAAGTCTGATTATATAAATGTAAATGGCAAAAAGAACAATTTCCCACTTATGAGGATTTGATTGTCCTTAAAATTGGGTGTAAATGGCCAATCTGCAAAATGATTCCCTGTCTGTGTGTTCGATTATCTCATAGAAATTTATCTTGTTTTTATCACAATTTGGGTGCATCTCAAGAGTTTTCAGAAATCAGTAGCACCTCACTGAAGCTGTAATATCAAGATGAAAAGTGGGTGAAGATATATTCTGTTGCTGATAATACTGAGGAAGATAGACGAGGATGTTGTGGAATCTGAAGTTATTCTGGCTGGATTCTTCGTGCTGAGATCTACACCCCCTGGAAAAACCTCGAATACCGGGCAAAGACATTATCCAGACCCCATCGCCTTCACCGTCTTCACCTCTCCTGACCGTTAACAGGCTCTCAGTGAAAACTCTTCAGTTTGGATGACAGAGTGATGAGAGATGCTTTTAAGAGACTTAGTTAGAAAGGAAGCTCTTTTCGAAAAGTTCCGCATTTATTGCTACAATGTGGAATAAGTAAAATCTGTGAACTGTTGAAAGTTACTGAAATGAAATGCTGGAGATGTGTTTGGAAATAACAGACATTTGTTCTTAGTTTGTGTGTGAGGGTTAGGAAATGTTGTCTCATCATTGTAAAACAGAAAAAGAGGTTGGAGACTGTGTTGCATCTTGACTGAAATCACACACAGCTTTTGAACATGCAGTACCAGACAAGAAAAGAATAATCAAAAAAGAATATCCTACTCCTTTCTATTTGGCTTCAAGTAGGAGCGAGACATCTGGAAAGCACCCTATCATCACCTGGGCCTAACTTCTATGCCTGCTGCCAAGTCCAACATTGTATCATGCTCTACATGTCGAAAAATGGGCCTCATACATCAAACCAATCTCCTCAGATTACATGACCAGAGTGACAAAACCCATTGCATTTGTTCCCTTCTCAGGATGAAACGTATGGCCATGCATAAGCAGGGTTTAAAAGCCACAAGGGAAAAGAGAGCCATATTGTACCAATCATTTAATTTTCACCACTTATGATCATGTTCTATATGGTAGACACAGTCTGTAAATTTCCCAACTGTCTTTCCTTTAACATACTCCATTCTGCCAGTGCATTTTAACAGTCTTTAATGTCAAGCCGTCTCTGCTGTGCCCTGTTGCTTGTTAGTTCTCCTCATCTGTGCTCTTTGAAGTGCATCCAGACTCAGAATGGCAGAGGTACAGAGTCTTTCCAGGCCTCTCAGTATCAAAGCACACTAATATTACACACTGGTTATTAATGTCAGATTTTTTCTCCACACCTCAAGGCACCCAAGAGACCAGAATGAGAAGGAGGGTCTCAAAACTATGCAAATACGCTTATGAGCTGCCTGAACATTTACAATTATTTTCCCAATTTTTGAGGCTGGGCACAAGCTTAATGAATTTGAACTATTTTTCCATCCAATGCTTTTAAACTCTTTGGTGAAACATTGTGGGTTTCCTCTAAACATATAGGAAGTTTTTTGCAGGAAGTGGCTAAAGACTTGAATGCTGATGCCACTTCAGATGTCTTAATGATTATCTCACACACCTGTTGCTGTTTGAGCACACTCAGTTGAGTGCTTCTCCAATCTGTGCAGGCCGACAGCTAATATGTAGATTCACGTCCACTGATCGATTTAGTTTTGTTCAGACTGCGAATCCAATATTTGTGCTTATCCGATTGCAATCTGATCAGGTTTACACACTAACACACTGAATTAAATTAAGCAGAAAGGCTGAAATACTATTTGCTTGTAAAACATTCTCTAATTATCTTTGTTTATATACAACTTCGAAAAATCCTTTTTTTACAGTGTATATGTATATTAATTTGTAATAAATGACTTGCAGTCTGGGTTGAGACAATCCTGGGTTGGGGTCAGGGCCGTGATCTGTTAATTGGTGACCTCTGGTCTAATGGGTTCTAGCCCACTGCGCGTCACTTACAAAAACAAAAACAACCTGTCTGAAATAAAGAACCTGTTATTCAGCGGAGTGAAATTTATTGAATCAGAAATTGTAACTTGACTGCAGGCTTTAACGACCCAAGTATCACACTCCCCAGTGACTGTGCAAGCACACCTCCCTCCTGATCCCAGTGTGAGATGAGCGAGAAAGCAACAGGTCACCCGCTTGCACAGTATTTTTGTATTTGCTTTAGAAAATGCCAGGAATCCCTCTCCCCTTTGTTTTGCCTATGAATCATCTGTTACCTTTTTATTTTGCGCAATTTACAGAGGTTGGGAGGTCTTTGCTGGGGGTAGTCACACTTGCCCCGGGAGGGGGAGAAAGAGTGCGAATGAAATATGAGGTTTGCTTCTGCTGTGTTTCCTTGTGTGGTACTGTATTTTTAAGCCCTTTTAAACTGTAGCAGATTTCATCCAGCAAACCAACTTCAAACCATGCAAACCATGGCTCTTTTTCAACTGGCATGTTAGCCATATTGAAATATAAGGTCAGTATGTCTCAATATATGGAAACTATGGTACAGTTTCAGTGCAAACTGAACAAACAGTGCAGATTAGAATATGATTACAGTATATGGGGAGTTTTCTATTACAATAGGAACAATTCTGTCACTATTTACTCTATTTACCCTCATGTCTACGAAAGCCTGTTTCCACTTCAGACTAAAAAAAAGGTAATTTTGAGAATAAAAAAAACAACAAACAATCACATTGTAGGATATTAATTTGTAATTTCTCATCATTGAAAAACTTAAGTCACATTTGTGAGAAAGTGGCAGTTGTGAGATGTAAAATCACATACTGAGATATAATGTTACAATTTCTTGTAATCACGAGAATGAATGTCACATTTGAGAGAAAGTGGCAGTTGTGAGATGTAAAATAACATAGTGAGATATAATATTACAGTTTCTTGTAATTGCAAAAATGAATGCAACATTTGTGAGACAGTGGCAGTTGTGATATAAAGTCACACAGTGAGATATAATGTTTCATGTTCTTGTAGTTGCGAGAATGAATGTCACCTTTGTGAGAAAGGGGCAGTTGTGAGATATAAAGTCACATAGTGATATATAATGTTGCAGATCAACCATCGCGTTAGTTCAGGCAGGCCACGTCAGCCAAGTTCACATCAGCTGATAGTCAGCTGTTCATGACGCGTTCCAATCAGTGTCGACATCTATCACAGCGGCACATATAAACTCCCATTCCTCCATAGCATCGCTGCTCGCATTAAACTCCCTCCTCCAACCCCAACTCCACCCAACGAACCTTTAATCATTCTGTTTTTTTGTTTTTCCTGTGCAGTCATACATTGCAAGCTTTGATCATGTATTTGTATTTTTACAACTCATGTAATTGAGTATTGTAATATGCATGCATTTACTGGTTCTGTTCTGTACCCCAGGGAGGGTTTGACTTGCTGCTCTCCCCACTCTGTCCAGGCATAGCAGCATGGACAGGCGTAGGAGTTTTTGCCCAAAACAGAACCATCCCAACAACACTAACTGTATGCTATTATTGTAATACATTTATATACTTGGCAAATTGGTCCTAACTGAATTTCTTGTAATTGTGTGAATGAATGTCACATTTGTCAGAAAGTGGCAGTTGTGAGATATAAAGTCACACAAAGATAACAACATACAGGTTTGGAACAACATGATGGTGTGTAAATAAAGACAGAATTTAAAAATGTATGGTGAACATATCCTTTTAATGAAAGAGGAGGCAGAGGTTGAGCTGATGACAATACCGCTAGATGCTTGGATGAAGGTACCGATACATGTAGCTGGTGCATGTGTGTTTGTTCGATTGTGTAGGATGGAGAGGGAGGAGGATAAGATGTGAATGATAAAGATTGGAGTGAGAGAGAGAACGAGAGATTGATCTTGTAATGAAAAGCAGATGTGCTGAATTCTCGTTTTGTTCCCAAAAGAAAGCAGCTGGCCACTCTTGGCTCATCCTTCTAAATAAACATTCCGGGATGGCCGTGAGCGAACAAGGACCTGTTACTCATTAAGAGCTCCTCTCTCCTGCAACCCTCTTTGAAGTTTTGCTGTAACGCTTCAAAAGTGACGCACAGAGAATGTTAAAACTGACTTTAAGAGGCTTATCACACCTCAATCCTGGGTGCCTTCATCCTGTTGGTTAGTGCTAAGAGATGAAGGCCAAATGTGGTCAGAACAATCCAGATGTTTGATGAAACTATACCAGAACATATAACAACAAAGATGTGTATTTACTGGCTTGAATTCAAGAGCACCATAGATAGCTCTCACAGCTATAACACATCCAGCTGAAGATCCATGTATTATGCTATCCTCAAATCAGAACCCAAGAGCCATTTTGGGTTAAACACACACATGGTATCCTCAGATAAACTCTAGCTGCACACAATGTGTTCATTTGATTGGCAGCTGGTAGTGGGGAAAACACAGATGACGTAGGCCTATGTTCAATCCAATATTAATTTCCTTCACTTGACATCAGACTCAGCTTGTCATACTAAAGGTAACTACACAAAGACAGTGATTAGGTGACATTCATAGATCAGTACAAAATCCATCTTAACATCATTAGCTTTAGCCATTAGCTTCATTACGTGACACAACTAACTTTCCAGTGTTTCAGATTGTTATTCAAAACACAATTGCTGCAAATTCAGTGTTTACATTGTACCAACTTGCTTTAGCTTCAATAACATAATTTATGTCCTTTCTCCAGATAAATGTTTAAGAATGTTTGTCATTTACAATCCAGTACTCCATCCCAAGGTTAGCTGTTAAAGACACAGGGCAAGTAGGCCTGACTGTACAGTATATCGTATACTGTATATCGTGTACACAAATTTGGGTTCTGGTAAAGGACCTCACTCATTACACATTGGGACACTGATTCCATGGCTGTATACTTGAGTTGTAAAGCGCAAAGTATACTTAGGTTTTTCAACGTATGCTAAGCATACTGTATATAATTTTGTCATCAGCACAATATGTGCGTAGCCTGATTTTTCTAACCTATAGTAGTTCTAAACTACTGGAGACGCAACAAAAAAAGATGCCCACATTGATGAGCACTTGTGCAAGTAAAAGGCATTTTTATCACTCATAACTTTCAGACAAGAAATAGGGCAGACACTGGACAAGGGTGAAATTCATAGTGCGCATGTATCGACTGGCTTTGTTTGTTCACATTATAAAATGATTGTTCTGTTACATATCCCTGCAACTGAATTTTAATTGTGTTAACTATTATGTATTAACTAATCTTTTCAAACCTTCTATTCGAATGTCATGATATTTATTGAGTTAGCTTGTGCGATTTATGTTTTGCACTTCAGAAATTTGATGTAAATTCCGTTAAGAGAAAATTGTGAGCATCGATGCTCCCTGTTTTTTTGTGTGGTGTGTTGAGGGATTTTTAGGGAGCAAACGTTCCAGTGCACTGGAATGATTTTAGCATAGCTCACAGGACACTTGATACCATCCAATTTTCCAAGGCTTACTTTAGAAAATGCTTTACTTTAAGCAAAGCCACCTGTAATGGTATGGTAGAGATTAAAAGAGCATTAAATCTTTTTGGAAGTAATGTATCTAAACACTCAAAATCCTCTGGGATAAACAAATTACGTTTAGCCAATTTATCCCTAAAATTATCTTAATAATACTTATCTGTACAATTTCAATATTTACAGTAATATCTCCAAATCGGGCATTGCATCTTTTTTGCTTGTTTGTTGACAGTACTTCATGGAGTTTTTACAGAGATTTGATCTAGCTGAATTTGATATTTAAGGTTGGAATACTTTTGGAAAATGGATGGATGGATGATTCAGCTATGGATGCCATCTTCTGATGAGAAGCAAATTAATTCGGCTCGCGACTCTCACAGTGCATTGTGGGTATTCTATGGCTGTTGAGCGTACATCAGTTGTACAGTCGTTATTGTGGAGCATTGTGGGATTTAATGAGTGCACTCGATAACATCCACTATGTTTACGGACACCACTACGAATAGCTGTCCCCAAAAATAGTGTTAATTTTAAGGGTATAGGGGATGATTTTGGACATAGCCATAGTTTGTCGTGCTAGCTGCTATGTCGGTTACCTTGGACTTGTACTGCCACCTGATTGTATGGATGTAACATTGTTAAAATAACATTAGGTTTTTAGGTTACCAATGCCATTGTAAGTATCTGTTCACGCAATTTTAATTATACGCAGATGGTTTGGAATACATGTGGGTAACAGAGATCAAATGAGTAATATTCAGTTGGTTATGTGATCTCAACATGGCAGCCATAATGAAGCGTCCCACATCATGTAAAATGAATAAAGCATTTATTAGGCTACTTTAAAATTATATTAGTTATGTATAGTGAAAGCCTCGAACTTCAAATCAACAAAGCAACAAGTGATTATTTTTCGTATCTGACTGATACTATGAGGTTTCAACCAGTAAATACAACAGAAACCACATTAATGTATTGTAATGAACAGCTTGTTCACTGCCCTCCCCATATCTGTCCTCCAAGTCGTGGTTTATTACTCCAGCGGTGCTTCACGCAGAGGGAGGTGTCCGAATGATATAGGAACATATGTTGGAAGTGTGGAAGATAGATAATATAACACAGAGATTTATTCTACTTGTCATCCTCCTCCTCTCTCACCTTTCTCTATTCACTCACAGTTCATCTGTAGGTGGATTTCTTTTCTCGAGGGTGTCTCGTGGTTCACCCCCAGCTGAGAATGCTTGGCAGAGATTCCTCAAAATGCTGAGCTGGGCTCTTTTCCCCTCCATCGCAAAGAGGTTTCCTATTGTTCTACGATTTTTATGATTTGTCCAGAAAACTGAGGAATTCATTATACAAGCCTATAAAAAGTGTGAGTCTCTTTTGAACCAGCGGGAAACTCTTGATTCCCTTGTTGGCTCATAATGATCAGAAGTTGTGATGTTTCACAAGAGGCTTTTGTTTTTTAGTTTTTGTTTTCTGGCTTTGAAAAATAACAATGAAACACTTCCATAAAACAGTGTTTGTCTTTGAAAGAGAGCAGATAAACATTGGTGGTCACTGCCTCTGTTTTGCATTTAACTTAATGTGGTTTGATGGTTTCACCACCCAGTGATCCTCTTTTTTACTGATTCTGACTCTGAATCACTGATTTTGAGAAAGTCTTCTGTTGTGGATCAGTTTTACTACAGATGAATGTATGAATCAGTTTGTGGTGGTTTATTGCAGGCCTAATTCACATTCCGGACATTGAATTGTTCTGGTCTATCAGGGTGGAATTTAAAGGGATCATGTCGTGAAAATGTTAATGGATCTTGATGTTTTAAATGCTTTAAATTTGAACATCAATGCCCAGTACTGTAAGTTGCATGTGAATAATAACTCTAGAGCCACAGAAATAGAATGTAATTTCATTGCTGATTGTATTAACAATAATGCACACAGGTCAAACACATTACTGTCAACTATTCAGACTTCAATGTAAAAACAAAAACAGACACTCTTTTAAAAGCCCTCAAAAACTGGCCAATGGTAAAAACAACTATAATATATTGAATTATTTATAAAAAGGGACAGAATTCATGGACACTTTTGAATGGTCATTAATGGATGACTTTTGAGTCCAGAGTAGTTAGACCATCTATCAGCAAGGGATACTGCCAACATACTAATGGGCCTCATAAAACGAGATTAAAGGGTCAGTTCACCCAAAAGTAAAAAATTTGTCATTACTTACTCAAGTTGTTCCAAACCTGTATGGGTTTCTTTCTTCTGTTGAACACAAAAGAAGATATTTTGAAGAATTTTGGCAATCAAACAGTTGATTGTAGCCATTGACGTCCATAGTAGAAAAAAAAAATTACCATGGTCCATCAACTGTCTGGTTAACAACATTCTTATTGATATCATATTTTTTGTTCAGCTGAAGATAGAAAGTCATACAGGTTTGGAACAGCTGTACGGTGAGTAAATTATGAAAGAATTTATTTATTTTCGGGTGAACAATCCCTTTAAGGAGAAAAAATATTATAAATACTATGTATAACATGTATTATGTTATATTAAATTAAAAGCCACAATATGCTTGAGGATTAATATCTGCTGTTAAATAGAAATACAATGTATAACATTTATTATGTTATATTAAATTAAAAGCCACAATATGCTTGAGGATTAATATCTGCTGTTAAATAGAAATTTAAGCTGTTATATAAAGAAATTCTATCTATATCTCACAAAAAGCTTTGGAAAGAATTTTTAATATAGTGCACAACCTGTAGGACTTTTATGGTTACAGAAAAACAGAGTTAAGTTTTTTTTTTTTTGGGGGGGGGGGGGGGTGAACTACCCTTATACAGTAACAGTATATGTAAAAATGTTATAATATTTAAGTACTAAAACTGATTAATCAATCAAAACTAACTTTAGCTAGACAATAACCTTATTCTAGAGCTACTATAAAGCCTAAACAATCTGCTACTTTAATTTCCTATTATTACTGTAAATCTGCTTTGAAACACTCTATATTGTTAAAAGCGCTATATAAATGAAGATGACTTGACTTGACTTGACTACTCTAATCTAGAAGAAGAAAGTAGATGAAATGTTTATTGAGTTCATTCACCCACAGTAGGCTCTTCTGTGGTTGTGTTAATATGCAGCAGGTAACATGAAGGGTCCAAAAGTTTTTTGTTTTTTTTTCCAAACCATGTGGTCAAAAATATTAGTCTCATTTCATCTGCACCTTCTCCCTCTGAATAGTTTTCCCTTGAAGATGCCAAGAGCAACACACAGTATGCCGATCTCTTTAAGAAACGATTTTCCACATCCAACATGCTTTCAGTCACTCCTTTCCCTTTCATTTCCCCTTCACACCCTTTGAAGATTGATTTTTCTTAAGCTCAATACATCACAAAATCTCTCTCTAATGGCTGATCAGCTGGTTGGTGAAGAATTTCCTGTGGTTGGGTCAAGAGGTGAGAGGAAGGGTGAGCGAGTAGAAGAGGACAAGTGAATGAATGAAATTAGACACTCACTGGTTCACTGGGATACTGCTGATACTATTTATGGCTGAGGCAACAGGTATAAGAGCACAGGGCCATGTAATAAGCTCCTCTCACTTTTCCTTGGTCATAAAATACATATCCAAATGATTCACACTATAGAAGAAAATGATGTTGAACTTTAAAGGGTTCTATCAGGCACTTTATATTTGGAACACCTAAAAGGTTGCAGAACCCTTTTTAAGGGACATACAGCCATAGAAGGACAAGAGCCAACAATTATTACATGAAACACTGGGATATAAATACACAGGGTAACAAGTGGGGATATAAATACACAGGATAACAAGTGTTAACAAGGAATAGGTTAGAGTAATCAATCACTAAGGAGACTAACAAAGGTAACTATGAAAACAAACAAGGTAGCTATGGAAACAAAGGCAAACGGAAACTAAACACAGGAAGTGAACATCAGGGACAATGATGGGCGAATAAACAGAGAACAACTTCAAACTAGCAAAAACATGGCGTTGGAAACGGGAAAAGAACCGGGCAGAATACAACCTCAAAATCCAAAATAACAAAAACACAAAGTACACAAAATGGAGAACTTGCAACAAAAATACTGTATGTATGAGTTAATGTGTTTTTTTTTTTGCGGCAATTTTTTTTAATTTGTCTTGGTTTTACCCTCTTGTGTACTTGATAGACTTTTGGCCTCTCCAGCTTTGAAAACAAGGTGTGTAAGTCAGCAGCTGCTCTTCTCTGTTTTCTGTAGATATGATGTTGCCATCTTCCTCTGTTTTCAGAGTTGGCCATCTGGTTTTCTTATCTCTCCGGTGCATGGCAGTGGTTGTGTTTTCTAACATCGGGGTACACTGGCCAGTTCTGCATCAATCACCAACTTCTGCAGACAGCTGCGAGATATGATTAAAAAAAATAAACTTAGTTTTATTTAGGTTTGTCAACTTCAACTTGAAAATGTGTGTTTTCTCACTTCGCTCTCGTTCACACACACACACATATCTATATTTATATATCATAACGTTTCTCTAAATTCTCTAAACATAATTTTTTAGGTTTATTTATTTAATAAGTACAATGCACGTTAATGAACATCAGTATAAGATACAGAATGTAAAAATTATTATAGAAACATTACATCCGTAGTCCCAAGGCAGGTAAAACAAACAAATACATTGCTAATAACAGTATAGAAATACATACAAAACATAATGACAAAATACAATAACAGAAAAGTTAACACATCCCTAATTAATAATGATCACAAATCTGATTTGTTATAAGCCACTGTTTAAGATGGATCTTGAAAGTATGATATGTAAATAATGTTACATATCATATCAAACCTAATGTTGTGCCAGGCAAATCTACAGGACCGGGCAGTTCTAGCAATGTGGTCTGTGAATTTCAACTGATCATCAATTACAACCCCAAGGTTCCTGACCTTGATGGAGTTATGGATGACGAGCCTAGCTGAATGGAGAAGTTGTGATGAAGTGTTGGGTTTGCCGGGACCACAAGTAGCTCTGTCTTCGCAAGGTTTAGTTGAAGGGGGTGGTCCTTCATCCAGCCAGAAATGTCTGTCAGGCAGGCTGAGATACGAGCAGCTACCGTCGGATCGTCAGGCTGGAATGAGAGGTAGAGTTGCGTTTCATCAACGTAGCAATGATAGGAAAAACCATGTTTCTGAATCACAGATCCTAGTGATGTCATGTAGATGGAGAAGAGGAGTGGTCCAAGCACTGAGCCCTGAGGCACCCCAGTAGCTAGATGTCGCGTCTTAGATGCCACACCTCTCCACGACACCCTAAAGGACCTACCTGAGAGGTAAGACTCGAACCGTTGGAGTGCAGTTCCTGAGATGGCCTTCATCTTTAGGATTGAAAGGAGGATCTGGTGGTTAACTGTGTCAAAAGCAGCAGACAGATCCAGCAGGATGAGGATTTGGAAGCTGCTCTTGCCAGTCTCAGAGCTTCAATTACTGAGAGCAGGGCAGTCTCAGTTGAGTGTCCGCTTTTGAAACCAGACTGATTGTTGTCCAAGAGGTTGTTCTGTGTAAGAAAGGAGGATATCTGGTTGAAAACAACTCTTTCAAGTGTTTTCGCGACAAATGGAAGAAGAGATACCGGTCTGTAACTTCTTAGATGTGCCCGATTTAGATTGGGTTTCTTAAGCAGTGGGGTTACTCGAGCCTGCTTAAAAGCTGTGCGAATGGTACCAGTGTGAAGAGAGGTGTTTATTATGTGCGTGAGTGTGGTTACAACTGAGGAAGAAAATGGCTTGAAGTAGATTAGTGGGGATAGGATCAAGCGGACAGGTAGTAGGGCGATTGGAAAGGAGGCCTCTGAAAGTAGAGAGAAGGAGTGTAGAATGTGTGCGTTTGTTGGTAAAATGTGTGTGTCAGTTTGTGGATTGGTAAATTGGCCGCTGATGGTGGTTGTTTTTTCTATGAAGAATGTGGCAAAATCGTCAGCTGTTAGGGTTGATGAAGGAGGAGGAGGAGGAGGTTTAAGAAGAGAGGAGAAGGTTTTTGAAAAGCATGTGAGAGTCGGAAGAATTGGAAATTTTGTTGTGATAGTAAGCCATTTTAGCAGTAGAGATATTAGCAGAGAAGGAAGAGAGGAGGGATTGATAAAAACCTAGGTCTGTGGGATCTTTCGATTTGCGCCACTTCCTCTCTGCACCCCTGAGTTTAGTACGATGTTCGCGGAGAATATCAGATAACCAGGGGGCAGAGGGTGTGGCCTGGGCTGGCCTGGAGGAAAGGGGACAGAAGTTGTCCAAGCAGGATGTTAAAGTGGAGAAAAGAGTATCAGTTGCACTGTTAGTATCTAGTGTTGAGAGCTGATCAGGTGGATGAAGTGTGGATGAGACCAAAGAGGATAGGTGAGAGGGTGAAAGTGAGCGTAGGTTTCGTCGAAAGGTGACCTGTGGAGGAGTGTGTGTTGTGTTCTGAGGCAGGTTGAGGTTGAGAGTGAGGAGGAAGTGATCAGAGGTGTGCAGTGGAGTGACCAGTGTATTGTCCGTGGAGCAGTAGCGCGTGTAGATAAGGTCCATTGGTTACCTGATTTGTGAATAGCCACAGTAGATACTCGTTTGAGGTCGAATGATGCAAGCAGGGTGTGGAAATCGGCAGCCTGAGGTTTTTCTAGGTGGATGTTGAAGTCTCCAAGAATTACGAGAGGAGTACCATCTTCAGGGAAGGATGAGAGTAGCACATCAAGCTCCTCCAAGAAACTGCCAAGTTGACCTTTTTATTGCAAATGCATTTTATTGATCATCCGCTAATTTCAAAGTCAAAGACCACAATAAGTGTGAGTGGCAACAGCCCTGGTAAGATTATTTTGTTTCTTTACTTATAAATGAAGATGATTGTGTGTTAAGCATCTTACTTTCACTTTGATTTGCAATAGTTTGTGCGTTGGCTTGATGAATAGATGCTCAGCTGCTCATCTGCGGTGATGCGTGTTGCCATAGCTTCGTCATGTAATGAATATAACATGACGTATAGCCTATAAAATGCTCTCACACGTTTATTTTTTTGCATTGTTGGGAGGAGTCCAATTTACATATGTGGTTTCAACAACCAGATGCATTTACACTTGTCCAGTTTCGTCTGCAATGCGGGTGGCCCAGGCCACCTCCTGAAGTGGTTTGAGCGATCGGATTTAAATCCGTCTCGAATGCGTTTCAGATGGCATTTACACCTGGTCTTTTCACGATCGGATAGCTATCAGATCACAGAAACACATGTAGTGGCCAGGTGTAAACAGCCCACTGTTTAGATCATCATTTAGGATGAAAAGAAAAAAGAAAAGAAAAAAAAGTTATAAATTCACATCTGCACGTTAATGATGCGCAGAGCCAAGTAATTTTAAATAATATTCCAATTAATTGCGGGTGAATTAGAGATAAATCATTAATATGTTTAAGTAAATGTATGAAAAAATATATATATTTTAATAAAGAGACTGAACTCTCATTTCCCGGTTAAACAATGAGTGTGCGTCATGCTTTTACTTTCGTTTTCAACAATATCTTGTGTTAAGTTAGTAAAGTATTTCCACACACTTGATGTACCAATGCTGCTTTCTTGCTGCAATGACCCTCTGGGCTCTTCATCTGTTGTCGTCTGCAACGCGGCCATGTTGTTAGTATCAAAATTAGCTCAATCATAGTGTCACATGATCAAAGCCACTAGTCGACGTCAAGCTTAAAGCATCACGGCATTGTATTAAGGTCGTCTAATCGACTAATCGGTTCAACCCCTACTTCAGCTCTCTATCCTTCCACACCACAGGCCATCCTGTGTTCATGCATTCAAAGGGTGTGTAGTATCTGTACAAAGTCCTACCCTTCAATTGCTCATAGCCAGTTGGGTCCTCAGGTCAACTGGGAAAGAGGAATCTCGTCTACGGGCTGAGGATCTCTTTTCTAGTTTGGAGATGGATTCGGGCCACTGCATCTCTGAAAAAGAGTGTGTGGATGGTTAGTGCTGTATAGAAGTGAGAAAGGGTCACAATGAAACTCTTCAGAGGCTCCTGGGGCATATGGTAGATGCAGCCGCTCGGCTTCCTCCATATGAAGACCACTTCAGCACTGACTTCACGGCCGAGTCCCGAGGTGGCCGTGGCAGAGCGGCAAGTTCCGTGTGAAAGCACCCTGGCCTGCCGCCAAACCCTCAGTATGTAACAGACCTTTTGTTTCTCCGGACCAACGGTCCCTAGAATGACTGTCCATCAATACCGGCTGAGGGGCCACGTACAAAGGGCATGCAGTAAGGGATGTCTGGACGGCCCTCCGACTGCATTGGCGTCCATTGCCTTGAGTTGCTTGCAGTTCATCTTGCTTTGAGGCACTGCTACTCAGCGAATTTGTTCTGGTCTGAAAGGACAACATTACGACCATTGCGCTAAGCTTCCCTCGCATGTCACAACTCGCCCGCCACCTCCTCCTCAGAGACAGAAGCTTCTGAGGTGACTTCATTCCACTTATTACTTCTGGCCTGCTCAATCGTGCCGCTGATGAGCCTCATGACAGCCTATGGCCCAGGGAGAGTGGAGTCTCCGTCCCCAGGCGGTCCAGCTGTTTGGGACCACTTCGGGGCTGCACAGTTACATCTGTTGCCCCTCCGGACTCGTCCCTCCGCCAGTTATTTTTTTCTCCTGTCTCAGTGGACATCCCTTGACACAGAAAAAACTCTGGCCACAGCTGGCCCCGGGGCCCAGCAGAAATGCTTTCCCCAGTGAGCCTTCTTGCACACAACTGTGCTAAAGTCAGGGAGGAGATGGAGCAGGTCTTGCCAGTTGCCCCTTATTGGCCCAACCAGACCTCTCCTATCGACAGCCCTTCCTGACTCCTTCCTCTGAGAACATTCTCAGGGATGGGGCATGTTGGCACCCGCGTTTAGACCTTGAAGAATTCCAGGTCTGGTTCTAAAAGAACAGGACGAGGAGGTTCTGGTTGCTACCGCAATATTTTTTATGCCGTAGAGACCATCACTTCTGTGAGAGCACCCTCTCAAAATGAGGCATGCTTCCTCTTAGAAGTGGAACCTATTCGTTGAATGAGTCTTCCCTCTGTGAGGAGATCCCGAAGGTGTTCGATCACTTCAGAGCTTTCTTCCTGCAAAATGGGTTGGAGTGAGGCTGTCTTATCCACCCTCAAAATGTATGTTGCCTCTGTATTGACGCACATCATGATGCAGTGGATACAAATACGTGGGAAGCACGTCTGATCATCCGGTTCCTGAGGGGAGTAAGGAGACTGAATCTCCTTTGCCCTCTTGGGGCTTATCTCTGGTGCTACTGAACTGCAGAGACCTCCCTTGAGCCCTGCAGGCAGTGAGTTATTGAGTTATTAGATATTGACAACTGTTCTCATGATAATTGCAGGAATCAACTTTAACAATGAAAGCCTGACTGAGTGGGACTCTTGTCCGGTTCCTTGCGCTGTCAGATTCTCATTACCTTTTTCCAGACTCTTCCGACCGCGCTTTCTTCGTTTTTTTTGCCATTCTGAAAACGCAGGTCCGATGTTTACTCGTGTCTGACTCCTCGCTCGGTCAGTCTGCCATTTCCTCTTTCTCTGTTCCTCCGACAATGCTTTTCTAGCTTTCTGCTTTTTATATGCAGGCTTTGCCATGGGACGATAGTTGTTCTTAGTTGACGATAGTTGTTGTTATAGCTAGCCGGATCCTTGATGGGGGCGTGTATGCGTGTAATGTGTGCAGTGCCGTAAAGCAATTCGTTACATCGCGAGAGCTGAAATCACGCGATACTTCCTGACGGCGGTCCGCCGGCCCAAAGTTGCAAGTGCGGTTTTTCCACTCACAGGCACCAGGCGAGACGACCACCATTCAACCCGAAAAGATATAACCGTTCCAATAACTCCAAAGCTGTTCAGTTAAGCTAAAAAAACTGCATAGTGCTGTTTTAAGTCTAACGGCCGTTTCACACCGCAAGCGTCATCGGCGCGTGAGCAGCGCGTATTTTTTTCGGCGAGCATTTTAATCAATGAGTACATTCACACCAGGAGCAGGAGCAGCGCGTGAGCGTCAAGCAGGAGCGTCACGTGAGCAGCAGTGAAGCGGGGGATTCGGCGCCGAGTCTATTTTTGCTGCGCTGCTCACGCTCAATTAAAGTGAAAGCACTTTATAAATTATAAATAAATTTCACACAAAAAGTGCCCAACAATGCACAGAATAAGCATGTCTAGTGAGTGTTAACAAAAACTGGAGTTGGGAAAAAAAGAAAATGAAGACTCAAAAATATTTATAGAAGATTTAAGCTACACATTTAAACTTGTTTTTAATTATTAAGTTTGGGTGAAAGTATGGTGTATTATAAAAAAAAAAAAACTAAAGTAAACTAGCCAGAAAATAGCTATTATAAACGTTCTTTTAGTTTATGAAATACAAAGACAGCTACATAGGCTAGCACAACCAAAATCAAACCCGAGTGTGCAGTTTTGTGTGTGTGTGTATGTGTGTGTTTTATCCGCGGAGTTTGCATTCTTGTAAACGTATCGAAATATGCTATTGCTGAAACGACAAGATTGGAGCTGTTTTCTTGGTTGTTTTGTTGTTTACCATTTATGTGGTTTACCAACTTCTAAAATCAAATTTATATTTGTCTTTGTAAATAATTGTTCGCTTATATGTAGATTTGGAGCCGCTACTGTGACACTGTACAAACGCTTCCAGTGTGAATACTCTCGCGTGTCTGCAGCTGCAGTGACGATGTAGTTACGCTGACGCGCTGCTCAAGCGCCGCTCACGCTTGCAGTGTGAAACAGCCGTAAGAAGACAGTGGCAACACGGACAATCTTATCCAATAAACATTTAACTTTTCCTAGAAATAGACAATTTGCTGATTTGAACGATTAATGCGAAATCCAAATTGCATTGGGTGCAAAGGAGTATAGCCTTTATTTAGATGTTAAGTCAATAACAATAATTGGACGAATCACATTCAAAGTCATGCTTGTGATAAAATTCAGCTCATGCACATATAAATAGTAACATTCAAATGATGCACGTGTGCGTGACTCTGTGTATGTCAACATTTCCAATTCCATGAAAGGTTTTAATGTAAGATGGAAAGGCACGTATTCTAAGGTCATTGGGAATGACCCATCTAGATTTATTTTCCTCCCCAAGTTCCATGATTCATTTTATTGCAGCTGACATCTCCATCCCTAAGCAGCAGACCCTTGCAAACTTCGCACAGCTGCACACAACTTATAGACCATCCCTCGACACCACCGGCCAAGTGTGTTAGCGTGTTCACAAATGCTAACTTGTCCCAAGATAGTCTGTAGCCAGTAGCTTTTGTGCACGTGTGTCAGCATGGATTTACATGAATACATTTTGTGTGAAAATATTTTTTCAGACCTACCCTGAGGTGTAGTACCATCCATTACAGAGTAATGGGTGTTTATTGTGAAACGCAAGCACTTTGTTAGTTGTGAGAGAACTGTAATTTACTTTAAAGGAATAATATACCCCAAAATATTCTGCGTGGCATGGGTGTGTGTGATTTGATTGGAAAGGTGTGGTGAAATGTGTGTTTCTTGCCAAAATAGAGTTGGGATTTGGGATGTTTTTGTGTGAAGTGTTGAAATTGAATCAGAGATGTGAAACATAATAAGAACAGTGCTGATGTGATCATATTGGCTTGTGTTGATGGTTGCCCCATCTTCAAGCCAAACTAATCATTTAATTACCATTAACAGTATATCCTTAAAACTGCTAAATAAACATACTGGCCTCTCATAACCTTCATTGTACTGATGTTTCCAGAACAACCAAAAAACAAGTGCAAATATTCATGCTTCACATGAAGCAGCTAACCAAAGATATTATCATTGTCCCACAGAACCTCTTCATCAACAAAAATGACAAAGCGCTCATAAAGAAATATTTCCACATACTTAAAACTTCATATGGTGTATTAAATAATGTATTTGGAAAAAAAAGTATCACAAATCTTTTTATAACTTCTTTCCAGCATAGTTTAAAAAAATTAAATCTACATTTTATTAATCAAAGAATCCTGTAAAAAAATGTATATCAGTATATACTATATATAAGCAGCACAACTTTTTTTTAAACATCGATAATGTAAAGAAATATTTTTTGAACAACGTTTACATACAAATCCAGGCTATGATCCGGAAAAATTAACAGATATCCAACACAGATACTTAGTTGTCTAAGTAGTGTCCGTAAAATAATATAGAATTCATAGACAATTGGAAAAGTTTTTGGGGCAGACCTGATTTGTTGAAAAGAGATGGTATTCATCCCTCCTGGGATAGTGCTGCTCTTCCCTCTAGTAATATGGCACATAGTCTTAGAGCTCAAACATGAATTGGGGCTGAGGTCAGGAAGCTAAACCGACCGTCTGCTAGCTGTCTCACGTCACTGAGGTCAGATAAATTCCATCACATAGAGACTCTTTCACCTACATATCATCATATAGAGACTGTGTCTGTTCCCCGAATTAGGAAATACAAAAAATGGTAAAAATGTATTTGATGATTTGTATAAAAACAGATATAATACAAATGAACAAATGATAAAGCTAGGGTTGCTGAATATTTGATCCCTTACTTCAAAAGCACTTATTGTTAATGATATGATCACAGATTATAACCTAGATGTGCTGTGTTTGACAGAAACCTGGCTAAAACCAGACGATCACATTACTTTAAATGAGTTCACCCCCCAAGATTATTGTAATAAACATGAGCCTCGTCTGAAAGGCAAAGGGGGAGATGTTGCTGTAATTTATAGGAATATCTTCAGAATTACTGAGAAGTCTTGTTTGAAATATAATTATTTTGAAGTGTTGGTGCTTAATGTAACACTATCTAATGTAAATGATAAATCACATTTAAGATTTGTGCTGGCTACTGTATACAGGCCACCAGGGCACCACAGAGACTTTATCAAAGAATTTGCTAATTTTCTATCAGAGTTAACTACCGGCTGCAGATAAAGTTCTAATTGTTGGTGATTTTAATATACATGTAGATAACGAAAAAGATGCATTTGGATTGGCATTTAAAGAAATTCTGAACTCTATAAGAGTTAGACAACAAGTGTCAGGACCTAGTCATTGTCGTAATCATACTCTAGATCTAATATTATAACATGGAATCAATGTTGATGCCGTTGAAATTCTGCTGCAGAGTAATGACATCTCAGATCATTATCTAGTGAGAGAAGAAAAAATAGAATTAGAATGAACAAACTAACAGTTGTATCAGAGAAATAACAGAGATATTTTAAAATAAAAGTGTGGATTGAATGTCATCAGTCAATGATTACGGGTGAATGTTAACGCAAAAGCTACAGGGAAAATACAGGCCTAAAGTTGGAGTTTTGCCTCTCTGAAAACTTCATAATTGAAAAAATCAAATTCACTTGGTATGTGATATTAATAAATTCTCTATTACTGAGTTTTTTTTGTGTAAATGTTTGATAAATGGTGTTCAAATATTAAATGCTGATGAGTTACAATATATGCAGTTGTATGTAAAAGACGCATAAGAGTTAATCTTCTGTTTTAAAATGGGAAGAATATTGCGTGAGTGTGTTAAATAACTACTGTTTCAGAGTTAAAAGTTACTTTGAGCAGTTAACAAATGGTATTTTAATGGGTTTGGTTGTGTATTCGAGCTATGAGTTAATGGCTGATCAAGACACACTTGATACAGGCAGATGAGGCCTAAGCACGTCATTTGAAAAATGCTCTTCATTTTCATCTGGTTTCATCTATGTAAATACAATGTGCTAAAGTTAGATGAAAATGAAGTAAAAACTGTTGAATGTTGTTTATATGCAGATTAACCGCTGTAATGTATGTTTTTGAAAGAAAAATCTAATTCCTTTCTAATTGTATTTTTGGCCTTGTATTTTGCAAGGTTGGTTCTTTTCTTATTTCTCCCCTTTTCTTGGTTTTTCCCTTCTTTTCCATTTTTCATAATTTCCTGAGTCGGATGCTGCACGTTTCCTGGACACTGGACGATTTCTGAAAAAGGTTTTGTACGTGTTCTGTCCCTGCTTCACATTGGAAAAACTATTGCAAGCAGGAACTGGCAAGCTATGGCCATATAAGGACCGAGCTTTGTGGATCAAGGAATGAACGGCGTGGTAGGTGTCACAAACTGCTCCGAGACAAGGTTGAGGATCCAAATGCAGTTTAATAGAGTAATCCAGAATCGTGGTCAAACATAGGCAAAGGGTCAAGCACAGGAAGGCAGTCCAAACAAACAAAACACAAAAGGTTGGGAACAAACCAAACGGGTAATGCAGAGGCAGGCAGAGAGTCCAAAAACCGAAATACAGGGAACCAGAGAAATGTTCAGAGATGCAGTGCAAAAACATACAAAACTACTCAGTGATTGAATGTGAAAACCAGGCTTATAAGGGGTGAGCTAAACAAGGTAATGACAAACAGGTGAATGTGATCAGTGATGATGAGTCCAGGCAGTGAGTTATAGGAAATGTAGTTGTGAGGGAAAAACAAAAAACTGAAGTGGAGTGCCCTCTGATGGCTCTCAAGGGCACCCCAGCTGATGACCATTACAGTAGAATTGTGCATATGTTTTTGCTCCCTTTCTGACTGTTGCTTAGAACTCAATGGTGGAAGAAGGATCTCATGCAAGCAGCATTGAACTGGAACTGGGATTTAGTGAAATCATAATTCATATTGAGACTGCTATTGTAGGCAGTAAATTTATTTATTGTGATTTTATTTTCCCTACTGTTATTTTCTACTTTCAAATTCTACTGTATTTTATTTCATTTAATTATTTGGTTTTATTTATTTATTTAATTTTTTCTGGAGAACAAGAGTGAAGGGGGTATTTCAAGGGGTTATCATTTGGATGAATTTTATTCAAATTTAAAATTATTCTCTACATTAATTAAGCCAATTAGAAACAATTTGAATAAATAGTTAAAAATAAATTGTATACACATATTAATAGAGTAAGGGTCAATTAACTTTAATAGCGTGAATCTAAATAGGTAACAACAAAGAGAGAACCAATTAATAATAGTTACAAACTAAATAGGAGATATAAATCTATATAAATAAGGGTAATAAGAAGGTAACATTTAATTTGTTTGGAACAAGTCTTTACTGCCATCCTGGTCATTATTTTCCTTTGTGTTATGTGGTGATGATGTTTTGATTTTTCACTGCTTTATTTTATTTATTTTTATTTATAATTTTCCTAAATACATATTCCTTCTCCCCTTGTAGTTAACACCGTCTCTTGAGTGAGTCTAATTTTCTAGTCACTGGTCCAAATCTAGAAACGATGCACTCCCTTTACGATCATTTCCGTATTTCACTGTTTGAGAGTGAGGGTTGCACTCTCACTGCGACTCGCGTTACAAGGTTTTTCACATTTCATGGAAAGAGAGCACGATTGCGTACAAAGAGGCCTTAAAACTGCTAGATCTGCTTATTTTTCAACACTATTTGAAGAAAATAAACTAAACCCTGGGTATTAAAGCTTCAACCCCAGACGTTCCCAAGCAGCACTGCAGTAATGACTTTATGAAGTTCTTTACTTACAAGATAATATCAGGGAGAAAATTATAACTATGCAACCGTCTACTACAGTATCGCATCAGACAGTGCATTGTAGTATCCCTGAGGAAAAATTTGATTCATTCATTGCTATAGGAGAGGAAGAATTTTCTAAACTCGATAAATCATCTAAATCGAAAACATGTATGTTAGAAGCTATACCGACTAAGCTATTTTAAGAGAAGCTTCCAGAGGTCATAGATCCTCTTCTTAATATCATTAATTCATCTTTTTTGTCATTAGGATACGTATGGAAAACTTTTAAGCTGGCTATGAATAAACCGCTTGTTAAAAAAACTTGATCCTTCAGGATTAGTCAATTACAGGCCAATCTCGAATCTACCTTTTCTGTCAAAGATACTAGAAAAGGCAGTATCCTCACAACTATGTTCCTTTTTAGAAAGAAAAGGTATCTGCAAAGATTTCCAGTCAGGATTTAGACCGTGCCATAGTACTGAGACAGCTCTCATCAGTCACAAATGATTTGCTCTTATCATCCGATCGTGGTTGTATCTCTCTATTAGTGTTACTCGATCTTTGTGCTGCATTTGATACTATTGGCCATAGCATTCTTTTAAATAGACTCGAAAATTATGTTGGCATTAGTGGGATTGGATTGTTTAAATCATACTTATTTGACCGTTATCAGTTTGTAGCGGTAAATGAAGAGTGATTGTCTTATCGATCATAAGTTCAGTATGGAGTACCACAAGGCTCAGTACTAGAGCCATTGCTGTTCACTCTGTACATGCTACTCTTTGGAGATATCATTAGGAAGCATGGCATTAGTTTTCACTGTTATGCTGATGATACTCAGCTCCATATTTCTGCAAGCCCTGACGAAACTTACCAATTCACAAAATTAACCAAATTGATTAGTAATTTCCTACTACTTAACTCTGAAAAAACAGAGATTCAAATTATTGGACAAAAAAACTTCCTCACGTAATAACCTAGAATACTGTCTAACACTTGATGGCTGCTCTGTCAAACCTTCATCATCGGTTAGGAACCTGGGTGTGGTCTTTGATACCAATCTTTTATTTGAAAATCATGTTTCATATTCAAACGCACATACCTATAGACTAAACACGTAATACGCATGTTTGCATTTTTAAAGCTTGCGCAGAGATAAAAAAATACATTACTATATATATATATATATATATATATATAATTTTATTAATTTTTTTCAAGGCTTGCACCAAGGAACCTATTTCAAGGTTTGCGTTCTCGAGCCACCAGGCACTGTTGTTGTGCGACTGAGCGGGCCGGAGTGCGTTAAGGGTTTTCTGATAGAACGGTGTCGTGTAAGCGGCTCCTAAGTTAATAACTAATGTGTAGCAGACCCCTCCTGAATGATGGACAAAACTTTACTGATGCTGATGAAGTTTATTGAGTACGTTTTCACAGCAAATATCACCTCATAAATCACCGTAAGAGCTGAACAAAGGAAATACAAAAGCTTGCATTACACACTAACATACAGCAAATTACACAAACACTAATTACAACAAACCGTAAACAAATATATACAGACCTTATGCCTTTTCGTGGGGGTTGCTTATCAAAGTCATAACGTTTATAGCCTGCAAAACTCCTAGGAACTGCGTGCTCTCCCTTTCCTTTCCTTCTAATAGCCGCGTGCTCTTTTCTTACTTCCTTTTTTTGCCCCTTAGACCACAAAACCCGTCAAAATAAAAGTCCCTTCTTAATAAGACCTAAATACATTTCTTAAACCTAATTTAAACTAACAGGAATATCAAAGTGTATCTGTTACATAATGGTCTTTGCAACGGAAGTGAATCGATCAAAACTAACTTTAGCTGGACAATAACTTTATTCTAGAGCTGCTGTAAATCCAATACAATCTCTGTTACTTTAATTTCCTATTATCACTGTAAAGCTGCTTTGAAACAGTCTATATTGTTAAAAGCACTATATAAATGAAGGTGACTTGACTTGACTTGACTTTAATCTGTGGGAAAGTCGCTTCCTGCTTTGTCAAACCCACAATTGAAATATGAATCTCTAGCATGCTTGCCTGCACAACCGCAGATATAGAAATATTCTATGTAATAGATTGAATGTATTTTATGGTTAAATCCCCTCCACATGCTTTTGACAGAAATGTCCATTTCCCTCATTAAGCGCCCCCTCCCCTCCCCCCCCCCCCCCCCCCCCTCTCTCTCTCTCTCTCTCTCTCTCTCTCTCTCTCTCTCTCTCTCTCTCTCTCTCTCTCTCTCTCTCTCTCTCTCTCTCTCAGTTTAGTGTGTGTGTGTGTGTGTGTGTGTGTGTGTGTGTGTGTGTGTGTGTGTGTGTGTGTGTGCAGGGATCACAATGCTTCTGTATTTTTTTTTTATCATGAATTACCTCTGTTTTAACTATTAATCTGGTCAAACTGACGCTGCACACCGGAGAGTCATCATGTCCAGTTTGAAGTGTATGAAAGCACCATTTCGACTAAAGCATTTCAGCTCAAAGAAAAGAAAAACAAATGTGAACACTACTAAAGCCTGTTGGTTTCTTAAAACAGAGGGAAAATCTCTTCAAATCAATCCCTTTGCCAATAGGATTTATATACAATTAATGTCATAACACGTGATATTTTTAAAGAACTCCATGAAAGATTTCATGTAGGTCTTTAAAAAGAGTAGACTTGCATTGGGCAGCTATTTATCTGTGTGAGGTGGCATTCTGGGAAATTCAAGCAAGTCTGAAGCCAACTCCTGGAGTGAAAAAAAACAGCTAAGGAAAAACATTTATGCTTCACTGATGTTTTCATCTGTTAACTTTTCAGCTCTCCTCTCGTCCATAAGTTTGATCGTTGTCTATGCCTGCACTCCAAATCATCGTTTATATAAACCTTCAAAGAGTATCTAGGAATGTATCCGTTTAATTTATTTGTTTATAAGTAGATCCAGAAATAGCTGATGTGTGTCTCAAAGATGTATGTTGGAGAAATCATACAGGAAAGTGACCATATGGAAATTATTCTGTAGTTAAGGCCAGTTTTCCCCCGTATGCCTCTGTTCTGGCCTGGAGAGGTCTTCAGGACTGGTACACAGGGGAGCACCTTGCTGCAGCCTTATACATATATCTTCTTACAAAAACACTGGTCCTTCACAGGTCTATAGCAGTCCGCTGTCTCCAACAGCACCTTGGTACACAACTCAAAGTGGGTGGACGTCAGTGTGTGGGTTTTGGGTTTCAAGTATCAAGCTCATATTTAAGCTTTTTGGATATTTAAACATTATGTAAATTTATGAAATAGTAGGGGTGGCACGGTTCATGAAAAAACATCCGAATCATTCGGTTCGCTTGTCTCGGTTCGGTGCGTGTGTGCGTCGCACGGTTCGACGCATGCGCAATGTAACCTCGTGCCCGTGACCTCAGACAGTGTGTTTACTTTTCGCGCGAAATAAGAGATGTGTGGACAATGGACATACATATGAGGCTTGTTCGACTTGAACCGGCGCTGCACAGACCGATCGATGAATAGCATTAAAGTACCGCGAGAGCAACGGCTCCGTATGCTTTTCAATCACTCTCGCGGTACTTTGATGTCATAAACCGATCGATCTGTGGTCCGGTTCAAGTCGAACAAGCCTACAGTAAAAGTGGAGTATGGAGTGCTGCAGGTCTCGTCACGTATAGAAATGTCAAGTGGGAGATATAAGGAAGGCTAACCGGAGTTGGAGGATGCGCCAGCGTCGTATAAGTCCGGTGTGTGGGAACATTTTGGATTTAATGTTACCTATGATATTTAAATACAGTGACACCAAGTTTAGATAAGAACTCTAGTCATATGTTTCCAAATACTGCACTTTAATTTCAAGTGAAAAAAATGTATCCTCACTCTCAGGGAATAAAAGCATTGTTGATACTGTTTTTGTGTTTCACTTTATGGTTATGCCTTTGCTATTGTTATAGCCTCATTATAGGCAATTATGTGTAATATATTTTGACTTATTTAAAAGATAGTGCTTTTAGAGTTTCTCTCCTTTTCTTTAAGAAGATAAACATTTTGTAAGATCTACACTGACGTTGACAGTTTGATAAATGCAAGTTAATTTTAATCTTTGTGTGCTAAAAATGCACATAAGTCCCTGTAGAGATAGCAATACACATTCTCCTTTTTTGCCAAATAAACAAAAGCATTTCATCAATGTCTTCTCTCTTGCTGTATCAAAATGTCACCTAGCTTTCCTCAGAGATGGTCTCAATAATGTGCTTAAAGTCAAGTCAAATTCAGTTTGTGCATGATTACATGATATATTTTTTTTTTAATACTGTATCCTGAATTGTGGATAATTAAGCTATAGCCTATATCATATGCTGAAGTACATTTCTGGAGTGTTAAAGATTAAAGAAAAAATAACAAAAAGAACCGGTCAGAACCGAAAACCGTGACCCTAAAACCGTGATACGAACCGAACCGTGGGTTTTGTGAACTGTGCCACCCCTATGAAATAGTAATTATACTTTTGCTCCTCAAATCTAGTTTGTTGAGCAGCTGATATGTGTGTCGGGGATATTTATAGAGTGTTGATATATAGACTGTGTTTGCAAGTTCCAGTTAGAATGTCAGTCTGTGCATTAGTCATGGAGATTCTTCGGTGGCTTTTTCTAGTTTACATCCTTAGACCAATATGTAAGCACAAGTGACAAGTGTCTTTATAGTGAGTCTAATCATTCATTTACCCGATTAGCTTAAACAATGATTAATTCAGAAATGAAACAAGTGACTGTCTTTATGAATCAGTCATTGAATCATTAATTTAATTTATTCATTCAAAACACTGATTCGTTCAGAAACAGTACAAGTCACTGGTTTCATCCCAAACTGCATACTCTCTGAGTAGGAACATATTTTTAATGAATGCTGTAAAGTATATATACAAAAAGTTATATAGTATGAATGTAATCTGGACATAATACATTTGTCATGATTGTCATTATCATGTGACCTTCCAGAGTTAGTTGCATCTCTTCACTGCCATTCACAAATCCTCTCCCGTGGCCTCACGGGATAATAAAGTGTCCATTGGGTGCGCACTCCATAATCTTGCCGGAAGTAGTAGGTCATTCAGGTACATTTTGTCTATACTGTGTATGAGTACTGTGAATTCAGACATACTAATTTTTTCCCGTATTGTTTTTCAACTACTATAGGTAAACATGCATATTTGGATGCAACCCCTGTCTTTATGAATCAGTAAAAAATTAACTTCAGAAATTAAATGAGTAATTGAATCAATCATTTAATTGATTTTTCTAAAACCACTGACTCATTCAGAAATGGATCACCACTACTGTGTATGTTGTAGCTAATGATTCTGCTTTGGCTTTGTTTGGAACACATTTTTTGTTGACAGAACAAAAAAACACAATAACTGGCAATAAGAGTTACTCAACATCAACTTTTTATTGAACTGTCGTATAATCTTTCCTTCTTACTCCAATATCTTCTCAGAAACGGTTAAGCCATCACTGACTTGCTGTGTTTTCGAATTAGGACATATTTTGAACTGGCAACACACTCTTACTTACTTTGTTGTGACACACTTAATTTTGAGTAGTCTATGTGTTTTGCAGTGTGAAATGTCTTGCACTGGGAATTTGGAACGTGTACAGATTCATATTTTTGGTGGTGTCACCACATTAATGGCTGAGTACTTCTGCTAAGCCTAGCAGGGTTAATGACTGTCCTGCATCTTGAAACACTCCAAGAACAAACACATGACTAGCTGTGGTGACTAATTTGGCACAAACACTCCAGAGTCTGATGAACTGATGAACATGATGAACTGTGTGTGTGTGTGTGTGTGTGTGTGTGTGTGTGTGTGTGTGTGTGTGTGTGTGTGTGTGTGTGTGTGTGTGTGTGTGTGTGTGTGTGTGTGTGTGTGTGTGTGTGTGTGTGTGTGTGTGTGTGTGTGTGTTCTTGCTCTCTGCTGGATAATGGTAAGCCCACCCTTCTCGTTTCATACACCATAGTAGTATTCATGTTAAACCAGCAATTGATTGAGGCACAGGTGTTTGGATTAGTTTGACTGGGCTAGTTGAGATAATGCATCTGGTTCTCTTAGATAAAGGTGTATTTCCTCACCCAGTTTTGTTTATAGAGGGTATGCTCTTCGTCAGCTTATAGAGGATATTTTATATTTTCGGTTATGATAACATGTAGACCTGTGCTTCAATTAATTAGTTTAGTAAAAAAAATCTGTCATCTTTTACTCAAGAGTGTTTTTTTGTTTGTTTGTTTTTTACCATTCTGCAAAAATGAAAGGGGGGAATGGATCTTTCAATCTGAATTGTGCGTTCTGTTGCATCGCGTCACTGGTGTTGCTTGTGGCAGAAGTTGACCTTTTTTTAACTTTCCAAGTGCCAATGCAGGCATCAGTCAATCAGATCACACAGTGCCGCCGCTCCCACCACACGCATCACCCGCTGTGTGCAGGGCACCAAGTGCTGATGGGGCAACAAAAATAGCCTAATGAAAAATCAATCATCATATCATAGTCATAATAATTATAATGCCGATATTATTTCATATATATTCGTATATAAATATTATTAGGCACTTTTTAGTGATGTATATATAACAAAACAGGCGGAACAAGAGTATTTAATTGCTCTACAAAGTAACGATGGTGCCGCCGCCTCCTCAGTGGTCCGTTGGTTTGCCCGTTAAAAAAGGGGGGCGTAAATTGGGGCATCATGAAGGAATTATAAGGGCACCAAAATGGCTAGCAGCGGCACTGAGATCACCTATGCTAATACACTAGCACAGACTCTAGCCAATTACTTTCATGCAACACCAGAAAAGTACTGTGTAACCAGTTAATGTTCACAACATTTAAACTTGCTTTTGTTTTGTTTATGTTCCTGTTAAAATTTCACTTGTTTCCGTTTTTGTTTTCGTTCCTTGAACCGGTTCAGAGCCCTGTACTCAAAGCTATATTATGGTTCCAGGAGACATGGAATGTAGCAGATTTTTGGATCAGTTTCATGGTTCTGTTTTGTTGTTGTTTATTTTGGTGCTTGAAAGGCCAAATTTTGATCTTATTGACCTACAGGATATTGTGCAAAGGATAAATGAAAGTTATATCAGTTGTAACTTCAGCCTGTCATGCTGCTAACAAGGCGGAATACAAGAGCACACAAAGATGAAGATAATCCAAATAAGTGATATTTACTCCAGGAAGATGTAGAGTAACGACCAAGGCGGAGCCAGAGGGACGAGGGAGCCCGGCAGAGCTGGTTGACTGATGGGCCACGGTGGAGATGAGGGAGGTAGGAGCCAAGGTGGAGCTACTGGAACGACGGGCCGAAGTGGAGTTGTGGTCTCGGAGGTCGGAGGTGGAGACCGGGGATCCACCGACCACGATGGAGCTGGAGACTGGCAGACCCGTGGCGAGCACACATCACTGGTGGTGGAATGAGGGTGACGTCCCATACAATAATGTGATATATGGCCATATATGTACTTATATTTTAAATAGCATGACATATATCGGTAACACTTTACAATACGGGTGCACTAATATGCATTAATTCATGTTTAACTAATGCACAGATAATCATGAGTTAATGTATGACTCATGAAGAACTAAACCATTAATGAATTATTACTGCATCAGCAACTAATAAAAAGTCTATATGATTAATAAAAATACATCAGAAATATATGTATAATATCTATACATAAATTTGACTTATCTGAGAACACAAAATATGCCTGCAACATATATGAACATTTTTGTGTCCAAACATGTGAAGAAAATATTTGAGTTCATCCATATATGATACCATATATCTGCATATATTACAGTATATTATTGGTTTCTCAAATATATATGGACAACATTAAGTATAAATATGTGACATACATATTTTTTCCCACTTATTTAATAAATGTATGTAAACATACATGCATGTGATACTGATGCATCGAAATAAGTACATACCTGTATATACATATATACATGTATGGGTCTTACATATATTTAACATTTATGAGCATATACAGGAAAATATATGGCACGTACATGAAAACGGCCATTTTTGCTATATTTTGAAATATGTTTCATATATGTCTATGTGTTTTATATATATGAATTTTGCATATATTCTCATATAGGCAGCAGACATACTGTACATGGGCACTGTCATCATATATGTAATTTACATATGTTGAAATATATTACATTTCTGTATGGGATGAGGGGCTGATAGGAAGCAGCGGAGGTGGAAATGAAGAATAGATGATGGGAGGAGGTGGCAGAGGGAGGCTGGGTGGGAATTTGGGACTGACAGATAATACATGTGATGGCAGAAGACAGGGGTATCTCAGTATAGAAGTCTATTAAGTCCAATTCCTCTGAGCAGAGCCTCTGTTCACTCTCAGTGGTGGTACAGTGGGTAGGGCTTCCTTCCACGCCCTCGCTCTCCACTGTACACTCCCTCACGAACACTGTTCAAGCTCACATGGTAGAAAGTGCAGAAGTCCACGTAGCGTGTCAAATGGGCAACTTCCAAAAAGATCCTTGTGTGGTCCTCTAAGGTTAGTTCCCCCTGCTCCAAACACAGAAGGAGGACAGCGGTATATCCATAATAACAAATTAAAAATGTGAAAAACAAAATTAAAACAAAAGAGCCAGTGGACTAAACAGAACAGGGAGACTTTACAAGGGAACTAATGAGGGAGAATGTACTGAGAACCGAAACAGGTGCAATGGGTTAACTAATCAAGATACATAATGAGGCAAATGAACTGAACAAGACAACAAAAACTAAAGCCTGGTTCACACGGGGCGATTTTAAAATAATCGGCCGATTTCCCAAACCTGAGAGACCCCACACACGGCGATAAAAAAACATGGGTCTAACAGTTTTGGTCGTACGGTGTGTGGTGCGCAGCCACATGGCAAAATCAACACATCATACACGAACCGATTAGACTCCCGAGCATTCCCAAGTCAGAGGGATAATCTCGCAAAATCCCTCAAGATCAAACGTGACTTCAGAGTAAACAATCATGGCGAACGAAGAGGATGCTGTGGCAATAGTTGGTAGTTTTATTTTTAACCGAATCCATCTCCGACGTCCACCGGACTTTCTGGTGCGCCATGCCGCCGGCTGTTTTGATTTTGTTTCCCGGTGCTTCCGCTGCGCCTCGTCACCTCGCTTTCTGATTGGCTACACGCCCCAGTCCACAGGCTGCGTGCTCGTTTGTCCCCGGGGGACACCACCACGAGGAGAAATCGGGCCAAAAAAATCCAACATGTTGGATATCCCCGATATGAGATCGGAGCGGTCCCAACGTCCTTCCGAGCAGACGAGAGCAGTCTTAACACACCACACACGGCAGGAATATCTGATCAGATTATTTTACGATAATCGGAGCATCCTTAAGATTGTCTGAAGGGGTAAATCTGGGCTAAAATCAGCCTAATTATCCTGCCGTGTGAACCAGGCTTTAATGAAGACATAACTGTTACACATCCATGCTAAAAATGTATATTTCTCTTTCAATGTTGTGGCAATTATAATGCAGTTTTTTGCTCTTCCCTGGAATGTTCCAAAACATGCACAATTGTTGAATCTGTAATTTCATCAGAGTAAAGCTCTTCTGAACATTTTTGCCAAAATGTAAATCTTTTATAGTCCTGCTCTCTCTGAATGTCTATATTTCCCATGCTTTCCATAAACCCTTTAAATATTTAGGATTGATGGTCAGATAAAAGTGCTGACAGTTGATATTTAACTTGGCATATACATGTTTATTTTTACCTCTAGATAAGAGCTTGCATTACTATTTCATGTGTGTCTTTTGGGTGTTTCAGCTTTTTCTATCCTTGTGGAGATGAAGCTTTTCCAGAAGAATAGTAAAACCTGACATCTCCACAAGGACAAAGTATCATAAAGTATCATAAATACACTAAACATTAAATCCATGTTTAAAACTGCTATTCAAATAAATGGTTTAAATTAATAAATAATAGATATATGGTTTGAATGAAGACTTTTTTAAATACACTTTCTAGAGGATCATGTTCATAGTTTATGTGATTGTCTACACCTGTTACTCTAAGTAACTATTTCAACAAGATATGAATGGGAAGCCATCACAAAGCAGGCAAGTATGTGTGTATGAGAGGGATTGTGTGTGAAATATAAATGTTATTGGTTTGAAGAGTCCCTTGTTGCTAGTGTTACTTCTAGAGTGTAGGTCAGTGTCTCTCACAGGACCAAACCATCTAATAGGTCACTGGATGATGTAATGCCCTTCTCATTAAAAAACAATGAGAATTTAAAGAGATTTATTCCTGTTAAGTCTTTAGAAGGTCATGTCCCCTATTCACCCAGCCTAACAAAATAAACAAAAAACAAATAGAAATAATGGATTTAGCAGCCCAGTGAGTCAGGTTCAGAAATGGATGTTATACCTTTTGGAGGCCAACAGCTGTATGTTTAAGAACATAATATTGAGTTATTTAAGATAACCTGACTCAATGGTCTCTTTACCTCTTAAATCCCTTCAAACCACTCTCAACCCTTTTTGTCGTTACTATAAATCCATCCATAGTTGATCTACAACCGTGATTTAAACTAGCTTTGACATAAAATTTGTTGGACAAATTTAATAAATGTATTTATTGAAAAAACTCATTGAAAAAACATACTTATTGATTATCCCCAGATTTGTACTCTTTCTCTGTAACCAGCCGAATCTCAAACTAATTTTTTTTTTTTTTTGCAGTAATATTTTACCATGGAGGATTTTATGGTAGATACATTTTAAAAGATTTGTACATCTCACTTGTACAGTCTCATATATTCATGTACCTTGTAATGTGCTCCAGATATCAGTTTTGTTCAGGACATCCTGACCTGAGATTAAAAATGCTCAAGCAACCAACTTTCCCATTTTTGGACCACTTGAGATGGACTGACCCCTCATTCACTTATTTACTTTTCTCAAATAATGCTATACATTGAGGCAGTGACATAAATGCACAATGAAGACCAATGAGGTGAAAAGAGAATGTGGACATAGATTTCCACGTGCCATCAGACACGTATACAAACACATGCAGACTCTTTAATGAATGCTTTTCACAAGGGTTGTTCGGGGGAGTTAAAACAACTCCCAGGGCATAAAAGGTGGTCCGGCAGCACCCTAGAGAGCAACAGGTCCACGTGAATCTCAACCAGGTCTTCATGCAAACACAACCCTTGCCATAAACAATGTCTAATGCTCTTGGTCTAAAGCTAATAAACTACAGGGTGGAGTCAGTTTGGGTTTAATAAGGAGAAGAATTTCTAATGGAAATAAACTGTGTGTGTGTGTGTGTGTGTGTGTGTGTGTGTGTGTGTGTGTGTGTGTGTGTGTGTGTGTGTGTGTGTGTGTGTGTGTGTGTGTGTGTGTGTGTGTGTGTGTGTGTGTGTACTCTTGAAAGCTAGGGTGCTAATTAGTGAGGAATTTCTAAACACAGCCTTATAGAGTAGACATTGCATAGGAAGGTCTAGGGTTACATTTGTGTCTATTTCTTTTGGTTAACCATTAGAAGATCCTTTCCTGATCCTTTGAGTTTAGGATTTGTACAAGTGATTCTGTCCACTGAACTATTTTTTATATATATATATATATATAGAATTTTTTTTTTTTTTTTTTTTACATTGAAAGACCGACCATACAGTACAGTGCACTACTGTTCAAAAGTTTGGGGTCGGTCCGATTTTTTTTTTTTATTATTACTTTTATTCAGCGAGGATGCATTAAATTGATCAGAGTGACAGTAAATACATTTATAATGTTACCAAAGATTTCTAATTCAAATAAATGTTGTTTCTTTGAACTTTCTATTTATCAAAGAATCCTGAAAAAACATGTGTTATGTGCCCCGTTCTGGCCCTAAGAGTATATATTGAGCGCGCTCCCCAGTTCATACAGTCAGAGCAGCTCTTTGTGTGCCTCGGAACCCACACTAAAGGGGACCCGGTCACGAAGCAAAGATTATCCCATTGGACAGTGGACGCCATTGCTTTGGCCTACACTACAATGAGTCTTCAACTACCCCATTGGTGTAAGAGCACCAGAGGTATGGCCTTTTCCTGGATGGGTCCAGTGGTGTAGCTTTTGGCGACATTTGTGTGGCGTCGCGTCGTCCACCTTCGCCAGGTTTTATAATTTGGGCGTTCCGTATGTTACAAGCACGAGTCCGCTCTGTTTAGCTGAGTTGACCTCAGAGTGAGCTCAACCCTCTGATATCTCCCTGGAGACTCTGACTCAGGGTCTGAGCCCTTTCTCTGCCAGGTGAATACTCTGCCTTTGTTTAGCTCTGCTGCACTCAAGGCACTAATGTCAAGTGTCTTAGCCTGGGGCCTTAGAACGATTATCGTTCTGCAATGATAGCACGGCATGATTGGATTGGTTCCCCATTGCGTCTAGCGACGCAATACGAGCGAACCGTATTGATAGGGAACGTACTCGGTTACTTACGTAACCTCGATTCCCTGAGATAGCGGGAACAAGTATTGCTTAGCTTGCTGTAATTAAGCTACATGCATATGTGAGTTAATTTAAATCCTATGACGTGGTATGCGTCTTCCGTTTTGTAGACGGATGCACCACACATTCTTGCAGGCTGCCCGCACATGCGCTGCGTCGCCATAGGTTTGTGCAGTTGTCACTGCTCAGCCAATAGACTCGCACAGATTCATGCACTGCTATGGCTTGTGCAGTTTCACTGCGTAATTCAATAAAGGCCTCAACAATTGAGGAAAAAGCATTAGTACATTAGACTTTATTTTAAGGTGACATTGTTACAGCGTAATTATATATTTAAGTACTGAGTAATATTAAGCAACTACATGTACTTACAGTGGGGTTAGGGTAGGATTAGGATTTGGTTGAGGGTTGGATGCATGTAATTATGCATAATTTACTGTTATTTCTATGGTAAGTTCATTTAACATAATGCAACAAGGACACTGTAAAATAAAGTGTTACCAAACTGAGTAATATTAATTAACTTCATGTACTTTTCTATATATTTAGGGTTTGGCTAATTACTTTTTTTAATTTACTGTTATTACTATAGTAATTACATGTAGTAACGTGTAACTATGTCACCTTAAAAAAGTCGGTAACACTTTATTTGACAGTGTCCTTTTTACATATGTTACATGTACTTTCCATAGTATTAACAGTAAATGATGCATAATTACATGCAATTAACCCTAAACCAAATCCTAATCCTACCCTAACCCTATAGTAAGTACATCTAGTAGCTTAATATTACTCAGTACTTAAATAGAACTACACTGTAACAATGACACCTTAAAATAAAGTGTAACCAAAAAGTCTTACCAAAAGTCTTACCAAACCCAAATGTTTGAATGGCAGTGTATAAATGGCTTTCAGATGTTCACATTTCTGTATAATTATTGCTATGAAATTATTCACAAATAAGCCATTTACATTAAATGTGACTTAACTGACTTTAACATTCATTTGAAATTGCTTGACTGTATACACATCTCAGTCTATGTAATTAATCTGTAATCAGCAATCTGTCAGAGGGTGATTACACGTATATGTACATAAATATATTTTCAAGAAATGGCATATTTAGAAACTTCAGCTGTAGCAGTGGAAAAAAAAAATGTTCAAGAAATATTTTACTTAAACTAGCCAAGGGGGACTATATTTCCTTTGTGATATGTTGCATGTGTTGGCTGGGGATATGATCTAGAGCCTATAATGCAGTTATCCTGAGGATTTGAGACAGGCCCCTAAAAACAGCATAGTCAGCAGCTTTACATAATCATTCGGTTAGTCCCCAGGCAGATTGTGGGGTCATGCCATTCTAATACCCTGGAGCTCACGTAGAATGCTGCCCTTTATAACACTAAGAGGTAAACATGCCACATGTGTTTACAGGTTTTGAGGGTTTCTGAATCCCTATTCATACTAACAGGCTTTTCACGCTGCATTTAACCTTAGGTTATCGTCATTTTAAATGGTTAACAATACTTTTAACCTCTTGTTAAACAACATTTTAAATTTTGAAAGAATGCTAGAACCGCTTTTGTAGTGTTAAGCCCAAAAACGTGGCCTATACAATGTGAAAAGATACACTAGTACAATAGACAAACAACAGACAACTAATTATAAATTCAGCAGCACTTGCCTCATTAAATGAGCTTTGTTGAGAGTTGTGTATCCAAGGTAAAATAATTTGACATTTACTGTAAACATGTTTTTTTTTTTTTTTTTTTTTTTGTATTATTCAAAAGACTTAAAAAACTTAAATGTGCTGTCTAAAGTAGGCTATGCAAATTTGAATGTTCTTTACGGTAACAAATATTCAATGTTTTTGACGATCAAATCAAAAGAGGACATCAGCACTAGTCTGCAGTTTTCCTGTTAATATTCTGTTCATAAAAAAGGGCTTCACATTAGTCATAAATCTCCAGGATCTTAGTCAGTATGAACACTACTGTGCCAAAATCTCATCTGTCATAATTCTTGTTCTTTCTCTCCAATGCTCAATTTCCTGTTTAAAGCAGCTGGTTTTTGTAACGTGTGAAAAATGTGGCAGAGATTAATGTGTAGGGAATGACTTCACCACAACAAATGACCAGCATTTCATCAGATAATGCAATTGTTCACATCCTTTCTTTCAAACTTTTAAACATTGTTTACAATACTAGAATAAATGATTTATGTTGTCAAAGTAGGAAGTCAACTTCAGATTGACAAACTCGGTTACAAAGAAGATGGTTGTGGACTGCAGGCCAGTGACAGACTTATGTTCAATACACCTACACAACACAGGATCTTTATTGGCATCTATAATTCCATGAAGAACCTTTAAAATGCGTGGAATCTTTCCATTGCACAAAAGGTTCATTATAGTGAAAAACATTCCTTTAGATTATCAAAATGTTCTTCTCATCAAGAAAAAAATGGGTCATAGTTTAGTTTAGGGTCCAATTCTTACTATTAACTATTAACTATGACTTTTGCCTCAATAAACTCCTAATTACTGCTTATTAATAATTTGTAAGGCAGTTGTGAAGTTTAGGCATTGGGTAGGATGTAGAATGTAGGATGTAGGATGTTTAGGCATAATGTAGAATGTCATGCAGAATAAGTCATTAATATGTGCTTAATAAGTACTAATAAACAGCTAATATCCTAGTAAAATGCATCCTAATGAGAACCTAATTAATTATGAAAATTGGACCCTAAACTAAAGTGTTACCAAAAAATGTTTCCTCTTAGAACTGTTCACTGAATGGTCTTTTGGTAAACCAAATGTGGTTCTTCTATGGAATCACTTCAAAATCCCCTTTTGGAACCTATATTGAAATACAATGAAATTCCAAAGCCACCTCTGTATTTGGAGGAGAGTTTACATCATTAAAAAATCAGTTACACTTTATTTTAAGGTGTCCTTGTTACAGTGTAATTATACATTTATTTACTGAGTAAAAATTATTAGCTACATGTACAGTACTTACTATAGGGTTAGGATTAAGTTTGGTGTAGGGTTAGTTGCATGTAATTATGCATAATTTATAGGTATTACTATAGCGACTACATGTAACATGTATAATAAGGACACTGCAAAATAAAGTGTTACCAAAAAAAATCATTTATTTTTTGCAGCTTAAGAGCTTGTTAAGGGATAGTTTATTCCAAAATGAAACTTAATAATAATTTCCTCACCCTCATGTTGTTCCAAATCTGTATGGTTTTCTTCCTACTGCAGAACACAAAAGAAGATAAAAATAATGGGACATTGTTCAAAATTTCTTGTTTTGTATTCCACAGATGAAAGAAAGTCATACAGGTTTTGGAACGACTCGAGAATGAGGAAATTATGACATAAGTCTATCCCTTTAATTGCCTGATTGGACATTCCCACATAAACAATAAACAACAACAAAAAGTCGCAAAATGCAAACTTTCCGTTCTTTTATCTCTCAGGCCCCAACCACACTAATGCGTTTTAGTTTAGAAACGGAGAATTAAAACAAATACGATCTCCGTCCACACCAGTGTTTTAGCTGCGTATGAGAATTGATCTCCGTACACATTAAACCGACTGAAAACGCGGATCACGTCACCATTCACCTACACTAGGCAGGCGCATGCCGGTGTAAACAGGAAACAGATTGACTATTCCTCAGATTTCGCTGAGGTTGATAAGTGCCGATTGGGACATTCTAAAGTTTTAGTTCTTCGCGGCTTAAAGTAACACTATGCAGTTTTTCAACCTTCATAATATATTTCCAAGACCCTTGTGATGGTACATCGACTTACAATAGGTTAAATGACAAGTCTGCCATAGCCTGACGTGGTTTGTATCACTTTTACATGTACTATGTAACTTCGGGTGTCGGGTAGTAACCGGAACAAAAAAAACCCCCACAAAATTCGACTGTTTTACGACATACATAGTTTTTCTTCGTTTGTGATGTCTTTCATAAAATCATGCATCATACTCTACCTTGTCTGTGGCCATTGTTGATTCCAAAGCCGTTGCTGGATAAACAGCGAGCATGCGCGTGCGACAGTAGGCTGCGGTAGGCTAAATTATTTACAACAGGTAATGGACAATTCCGCTTCCAACCTGTAGGGCGACGACCGCAGAGGAAAAGTTCCTTGGTGTTGCTTTAACCCAAAACCGACACTCCATGTACGGTCGATACCACCGCTGCACATGGGAATTGTCACAGATTGCTCGAATAATAGCTTGCTTCCGGCGCATGTAGGCAGTTATAGCATTTTATTATATGGCTTGGTTGAATATAGAATATTCTGAATATAATATAGAATTCTGAATATAATATAGAATGCGGTCTGTTATTTCTTGATAACAGACCGCTGCTAAGTATAACCCACCATTGCCATGAAAAAAAGAGCAATGCCATGGATTCTAATCGTAGAGAAGGAACGGACTATTTTCTTTAGCGGAAGCAATACAATCGTTTTTAAATCAATAAACTCCTTTTTAAACCAATATTTTGTGTCAAATTATTGATTTATTTGGTAGGTAGCCATGTAATAAGCGGGATAATGTAGAGCGAGGCGGTTGTTATAGTGAATACAACCCCTTCAGGCTCATTCAAGCCTAATAAGCCTGTCGGGATTGTATTCGCTATAACAACCGCCTCGCTCTACATTATCCTTTACGTAAAATGCAGAATTTACTTGCACTAAAGTAACTGGCAGTCCAGGCTGTTGTTGTATGTTTTCTTCCATTGTATGTCACCAAATCAGAGAGCCGAGCGTGAACCTCGGCGTCATCGTTTCTAAAGTCCTTCGTTTTGACCCGTCTTCACTAAAATGGCCTCCGGAGATTCAAAACACAAAACGGGGTCGGCAACGTTTCTAAAGTTCTCCGTTTTAGGTCTTCATTTTTGCCGTTTTAGGACGGGAGGTGCAAACGTAGCAAAATGTCTCCGTTTCTAAACTAAAACGTAGTAGTGTGGATAGGGCCTCAGTGTTGAGTTTGGACTAATTCCTTGTCCTGTTATGGCTACAGCATCCAACTTTCACACAATTCTTTTTTACTTCACCTTCACCCTTCACCTCCATCCAGGCCAGTGTCCACTGAATGTCCATTCCCAGAGTAGATGGCTTTGATGAGACTGGGTGCAGAGATTATCTCACTGTGGTTACAAGCTCAAACATCTCTTAAAAGGCACTTTAAGGCTTTAAAGCTGACAGGAAAATAGGTATCTAATGAAATAAAAACTAATCTGAGTCTTTGAGGAGACTCCAGGCCGGATTTTCTGAGGCTTTTGAAGGCATGTTTATGATCATATATTTTGAGGGCCTCTTTCCCTCAAGGAGATGAGTGAGTAAGCGTTTGTTGATCTCTGATTGATTTATACGTTGAAAGCCTTCATGCTCCCAACGTTTGACTGACAGATCACCACACACTTTATAGACGCCTGCTTTAACATCGGATAACTACAATAAACTGAATTCAGTGGTTGTGTCATCATCGGCACACACACACATGGGTTCACTTAACAAGATCTGGTTTTGTGAAACTTACATTTGTTGCGTGAAGACAACCTTTGACCTTGTGTGAAACTTTATGCTTCTCAACACTAAACAACAGTTGTTGGATATCAGTGTGTGGTTGAATATGTGTACTTAGGCTGTGTACTTATTATATAATTACCGTAACTGGGTAATAATCTAACCCTGAATCTACCCCTAAATCTACCCTTAACCCATGTAGTTACCTTATATTACACAGTACTTTCTTAGGTAAGTTCACTGTAAAGTGCACATACTGTAAAATAAAGTGCAACCAAAAAAACTTCATTTACTGTATTGTGATGGCCAGTATTTAAGCCACACAAGTTTTATCTATTCATATTTGCATTTGATCTATAAATAAAAGGACATTACTATGGTTTTGTTTAAGATCTTTATTTGTCATTGTACTGATCTTTATTTGTCATTTGTCAGTGCACGGGCTTACTTATTTGGCTTAAGGTTAAAACATTAAAACCAGCTAAAATTCCTCTTTGGCTAAAATGTGATTTATAAAACATAGCTCAAATTGTTAGTTCATTTTGTAATTAAGATGACTTGAAATGTTTAGTACCTGATGTGTTGTGGTATCGACCAGCCTAGTGACAAAGAGATTCAAACAGGAAGTTGATCTGTTTTATGGGAATTCTAAAGGAAATTAAACTGTACCAACTTTGATGTATTAGAGGGGACATAGGAAAATGTGATGTCTTGATCAATGTGATGTTTGTTTAATAGGATTCTTTTGCATTAACTAAAATTTATCCATGGCTCTAAATTTAGTTAAATTTATTGTCTTCATTACAGGTTTTGTGTTGTTATTGTTTTGAAAAATTGTATGGTTATGTTTCCCCTTCTTTGTTTTCATGGTGCTGGCCACCTCTTATAAATTCAGTGTATGTTTTGTCTAGAGAGAGTTGCTACTTATTGTACCCTGGGAAAGGTGGTGTTGAATTTTACCCTCTGTCAGTTTGAGGCTCAAGCCCAATTATGTCATTTTTGAATACTGGATATTTCCTGTGATGTAATCTGAATGGAATACAAATTTTGGACCTTCTTGTTTTTAACTGTTACAATTTGTTCGCCTTTTTCCTCTCTAATGAGGCTTGATCACTTTTTATCTTGTGTAAACAAGATTTAATAAAACATCACAATTGAAGACTACTTTGCTCCCTGTTTTGTGGCGATGGACTAATTTTTTAGTTGTGATTTGCTAAGGCACATGGCAGATCCATCACATGTATATACCACGAGCCAGTACATAACATGTAGTGCCCGCCGAGATTTTTGATCCAATAATGAAACCTGCAACCAGATAATCAAGTTTGACAATCAACAGTAACATGGTCCTGAGGTGCATTATCAGACCAGCTTTACATTTTACTATTTGTTAGGGCATTAGCTTAAACCTTTAGGGTGTATTGATTAAGCTCATCAGTGTATTATTTGCTCATCTCTGACACATCAAAACTGCAATGTGAACAATTTAACAAAATATTACAAATAGAAATATAATGCCCTAACCTGTGATGGGTTGTACTCTGAATTATTGTCTGCCATCTCTCTTCTTTTTCTTTTAAATGGCAGTTGGTAAACCCACTTGAAGTTGCATTTTGCCACCCACTGCACATAAAATACAGGATCAGGCTTAGAATAGCCAGTACCGATCATGCTTAATCTGTCCCCGATACTGAACTTTGAGATCAGCTCGGGACATCCCAACAGGTAAACTCATCTACCATCAGTCCGCTTTCACAGCCTTGATATGCTTATAATTTCGCTCTTACCAACTATTTTAACTCAAACTTTCAGTGAGAGTTTTTAATTTTAAATTTTTTTTATAAAGATTGAAAGAGTTGTCAGAAGCTTGGTGGTGACTTTGAAGTCATGCGACCGTGCTGTAGTTTGTTTATAGCCTATACCTTTAGCTTTTTTCTCCAGCCGATTGTATTTAGGCTTAAAAACACTTACAACTTCATAAAAGTTGTGTTAATTGGTGAAGATTATAATTGTAAAATAAAAAAATAAAAACATGTAAAACATTTGTATAGGGAATCAGGGTGATGCTAACTTCAGGTTGGCATACAAAAATATCACTGCAGCTCTCTATTTACATGAATCTTATGTACAAAAAATACGTTTATCAATATATTTTTAAAGTCAAACATCTTTATAAGTCATACAGTTCTTCGACTTGCGGTGAGGAAATATGAGAGTTTTTTTTTTTTTTCAGGTATACTCTCCCTTGTTGTGGCAAAAATTCTGTTAAACATCATCACTGCGTAAGAGACACTCAGAGTCAAATTAATAAAAAGAAAAGTATTTATTCTTGCAAGAATAGGTTCAGTCTAGTACACAGAAGTTACGCTGTGCAAGAGAGTGACACCCAACAGGAAGATATGAGACAGCCTTTATACTCTTTTCAAGGTTCCTCCTCACCCGCTGTACCTTTCACCCACTGAGATAAGGCCCTTACTGCTGTTCAGTTTCTACTTAAAGACACAAACTGGTACTGAAATAAACTGGCCAAAAATGACCGTCCCTAAGGTCAGAGGTCCTGTCCCATATGTTCCTGAAACGTCACGCACAAGCACGTACACACATATACTTTTATACATTGAATAGGTTCTTTCTTTATGATACCTGTTTGGGATCAATGAATATTCAAATTTCTACAACACCCTTTAAAACAAAATGCTGGAAAGTACTTCAACAATTACTTGCTTGTTCGAATGCAGTGATAAAAAAATAATATTAATTATGTGTGTTTTGTGTGGTCCATGTATTCCCAATCCCAAATGTCCCAATATGAATAGTAAAACCTGAAATCTTTGACCTTGTGGGGACATTTTTGATCCCTTTGAGGAAAACAGCTTATAAATCATATTAAATTATATATATTTTTGAAAATGTAAAAATGCAGAATGTTTTCTGAGGGTTAGGGGATAGAATATACAATTTTCACAGTATAAAAATCATTATATCTATGGAAAGTCCCCATAAAACATGAAAACCGAAGGTATATGTCTGTGTGTGTCCTCTTTCATTGGATTGCTGTGATGTTACACCCGTCCTTTCCATGATGGGAAGATTCTGACCCTTTGTACATCACCCTCTTATTACTACTACTAACACTTTCATTATCATCATCAATGTGTCTGCACAGGTGCAATTTTTTATGCTCATATAATTGTCATGTCCTTTCATCACGTGTAAACTCTTGTACCTGAATTCAGCATCAGATATTTGGGCAGCTTCATCCATCTGACAACCAAGTCGTCCAGGAAACCAGCCAGCAGGAAAAGACTCTCCGTGGGTTATGAAAGCACCAAGAGGCTCACGGTCTCCCCTCCTTTACTTTACTCTCCTTCTGCCAAACTTTTGCCATCTCTCTCTCTCTCTCTCTCTCTCTCTCTCTCTCTCTCTCTCTCTCTCTCTCTCTCTCTCTCTCTCTCTCTCTCTCTCTCTCTCTCTCTCTCTCTGCAGGAGGAGTACTCATTTCCCAGGTGCAAACCCTTTTTATGATGAGAGGTATACCATAAGGATTTGCTGTGGCATCTTTACACTCCAAATATATAGTGGCATTAACTTCTCTGTTACTAGAATTTGTAACCCACAGGTGCAGAGATTACATCAGTGTGTTTTATTCAGCAACATACTGCTCAGTTTTTGATAGTTTCATTGATGCATTGGTTAAGAGAACGCTTAGTGGCCATCATAGCGGCTTTCATAAATGCTGCATAGTGAATCTTGTTCAGATTTATTTCCCAGCATTTGAAAATCTTCATGTGCAGTGTGTCTTGTTCTTGGCCGTGGGCTGTGGCGGTGTTGTGCTCTAGGGTATAAAGCAGTTTAAAGCATGGCTTGGCAGCGCTGTGCTTTCCCTAGAGGGCCTTTCTCTTTGACTGCCCCATCTAAATCATACACAGCACGGCCCCACAGTCCTCCACCCTCTGTTTGTTATTCCATGGGAATTGGCGGCACTTAGCATGGACGTGGATCAGTCTCCCTACGTGTGAATGTCGGTGTTTTGTGTATGACTGATATCAGTATCAAAAACGAGACGCGCTAGAGACACATACACAAATTGGTTACGAAGTTGGGCCTGAGGATATGTTTATAATACAACGGTTTACTAAAAATGGAAACGTTTTTCCTTTGGGTTTTTCGCGTACTGACGACAACATTGTCATACGATCCCCGTTCACACGGATCCACGGAAAATGATTAAAAACGCTGTATTATGCTGACAGGCCAGTAGTTGGTAAAGAAACAATACGTGCATATAGACTCAACATGTAATACACATGCGCATGACATCACCGTTTCACAAATTCTCATTTTTGGCCCTGTCCCAAATGGCGCACTTCATGTGGACTTTCGGTCTCGTGGACTTAAATTGCGCATGCTCGCTGAGTCTACGAGTCCGTAGGCCGTCCCATTCATCATTTTAACGCTCTGAACTGTGCTCAGCAGTGTGCTCAGCAGTGCCTCCTTTGTACCCTTGAAGCGGTCTTCCACAAAACCCACATGGATGCAGGCTCCACACACTTTAACTACCCAGGAATCCTTGCGAAAGGCCAATCAGACAACGGATGGGAGGAGATTTCGCTCACGGACAAAACGTTTTTTACTTTATATTAAAGGGATACTCCACTTTTTTTGGAAATAGGCTCATTTTACAACTCCCCCAGAGTTAAAGTGTTGAGTTTTACCGTTTTTGAATCGATTCAGCCGATCTGCGGTTCTGGCGCAGGGAGCGTTCCTTGTAGCATGGAGACATTTGTGACAGATGATTCGGAGGACATATTCTACAAGGAACGCTCCCTGCGCAAGCAGGTTGTCACGTTGGTTATGTTGACGGAAGGTAGCCTTTTTTTCAGGTGCTGCGTCATATCATTACGCCAGCTGCACTCATGGTACGGCAGTAAAGTTTCTTGATTATTACGCAGGAATGAGAGTATAGTTCCCAGCCATATCAGCCTAGAAAATCGCAACTTTACATTTTCCGTCGGTCTTAGTGCGCGATGTAACTACAGAAGAGTCAAGTTTTAAATAGGAAAAATATCGAAACTCTTTGGTCATTTTTTTTGGAGAAATGCTAATGGTCTTGTCCACTTCAATGATGTATGCTAAGCTATGCTAAAAGTGGTACCGCCAGAACCGTAGATCGGCTGAATGGATTCAAAAACTGTAAAACTCAACACTTTAACTCTGGGGGGTTGTAAAATGAGCCTATTTCCAAAAAAAGTGGAGTATCCCTTTAATCCTCTGAGGACGGATTGGGCGGTATCGCCCAAAATGACATACTTTTACAAATGTGTAATTATCTTAAAAACTATTAATGATAGAGAGGTGCGGTCTTTTTTGCCGTCTTCCTCAGATTCCGCTGAAAACAGTGATAACAAACTTACTTACTTGTATACACACTTCCTTGTTGCGCAATACCACTACGTCAAAGGCCAATGAAATCGATGTTGTTTGGCAGATTCACGAGCAACAACCAATGGAAAAATTGCCGATGGAGGAATATTTTTCCATCCAATCAGAGGAAGGTTACCATGACGTATTATAGCAAATCGGAGGACTCTGTAGCCTTGCAAGGGGTGGTACTATTTACTATTACGCAAACAGCGTTGAGTGGCAGAGACGACAGAAAGCGAACGGACGCGTCGAGTATAAACAAGGCTTTACGAAGCGAGAGCGCACAGAGATATGAGAGAGAGACAGAACAATTATAATATATATATATATATATATATATATATATATATATATATATATATACAATTATAGCATTATTTATTGTTTTAGCACTTTTATGATGGCAAGCAGTAAACGATTTACGGTGGAACAAGCTCTGTTACAATTACTGGAGAGTGACGAGGAGAAAGCATTGCTTAGAAAATTCTAAGCATTCCTAAGAAAAACGCCTGGGACTATTTGTAAATAAAGTTAAAATTTTCATTGTTCTTTACACATTTTATTTAACAATTACACATGTATGTCAAGCAAAGGCTTTGACAAATATATTTTTTGTTAAAAAACTGTTCATTATTGTTGTGTGATTTTCAGAAATAAATGCCCAAAATCGAATTTCCGTTTTTGAAATTCTCCAGTTGATTGTACATTTTCACTCATACTTCCTTTATAAACATATTACATGTGTGCTTATGTTAGCTTAGGGTCTTCTGAATCCATAGATACCAAACACATAGTGCTCCATCTCCATTACATATAGTTAAGCCCAAATGTAAAAATAGAGAAAACGGACCAAAAAGAGCTTAGTCCCCAGAGGGTTAAGTGGCTTTAAGTACTATGTACTTACATCGAAAAATAAGTAAAATGCACTTATTGTGTTCTGGTTGTATTGTAAAACACTTTTGCTGCTATTGAGATGTGATACTGGTAAGGTTAGGGACAGGTGTGGTGGTATGGGTCGGTTTAAGGGTAGGTTAAGGTGTAAGGGAGGGGTCAACTGTGTAATTACAAATGTAATTACATAAATTAATAATAGCTGTAATTACATGCAGGTATTTTCAAAATATAAGTACAATGTAAAAACATGTATGTACACAATAAGTCCATTGTATCAAATTATTAATTTCAATGTAAGTACATAGTGGTTAAAGTCACTTAATATAAAGTGGGACCGTTTTTTATGACCTAGGTGTATATTTTAAAAGTTATTACCTACAGTTTATACAAACATTATGGTCATCGACCAGTGTTTGATGTCTCAGACATAGGCTAATAATAGCGTGCTGAATAATACGATCGCATTATGATTCATTAAATATATTGAACCGAATGTCAGGGCTTTACAGAGTCATAAGTAAACGTAGTATTAATATTGTAAATATGAACCTGTAAATTCATCTGAAACTCACGCACATTTTCATTATATGTTAAAATTGTAATCTTAGTTCAAATGGAACATTATGTATTATTATGTACAATACCACGTTTAAATAAGCATGTATCTATTGTCTAATGCCCAGGTGGCATACACAATATCAAAATATAGAACTGTAAAGTAGTTGTGAGTAGTTGACATGGAGATAAGTACTGTTCTAATCCTTAATACTGTTCTCGATCGATGCTAAATAGTATAATATTTGTATATTATATTTGTGATTTTTATCTAATAAAGGGACTGATGAGATGACCTTTCAATTTATTCGGCTCCGTATGGAGAGGGATAAGGCTCTCAATGCGCCCTTGTGGACTCGCGACAAGGGCGCTATATGTCTGCACTACATGACGTCACCAAAGTGTGGACTCTGAGGAAGTCCACAGGTCCAGAGTGTGCCATTTGGGACAGGGCCCTTAAAGTTTACACGGACACAGAAATGGTGTCATTTTCAAAAACTTGCACTTTGAAGCCTGTTTTTAAAAAGTTTGCGTTTTCAGGCCCTCAAAACAGTGTTTTCGTTTAAATGAGCAGCAAAAACTCATATTCTTTTTAGTATATATTGTCATCGTACAATCGTTCTATATTGTATATATTGTTGTTTAGTAAATAATTGTCATCATTTACTCCCCCTTATGTTATTCCAAACCTGTATGTAAACCTGGCTTTCTATTTTGTGAAACACAAAAGAACATATTTTGAAAAAATATATATTTATTTTCCCCATGAAATTAAAGTCATAGTGGTCCAATGTTGTTGGGTCCCCAGCGTTCTTTAAAATATTCCACATAAGAAAGAAAATCATTGGAACGTCATGAAAGTAAATTGATGATGATGATGATGATGATGATGATGATGATGATGATAATTATGAATTTTCATTTTGGGGTGAACTGGCCCATAAAATATTATACATTTTTGTGAAGATTATCATCAACTCCAGTAGGTAAAATTAAATATGATATTTTCTATATGCTTTCTATTTATTTTAATGTTTTTTTTTGTTTTTAGGAGTGTTTTTCCTTGTGGCAATAAATAATAACAATAGAAGTATATGCAAATAAATAGAATATATATTTGATATTATATGTTTTTACATTGCTTTAACTTATCAAAATAAGTTACCGGTAATACATTTTTTAAAGTGTAAGTTATGCAAGATTCAACTCATTTTTTAAAGTCAGTTCAAAGTAATTTAAGTTGAAATGACTTAAACATCCTAGTTGGTTGTACTTAAAAAAAAAATTAAGGCAGCAGCTTTTTTACAGTGATTATATATATATATATATATATATATATATATATATATATATATATATATATATATATAATACAATAACTTATCATTTGGGTCACTGGGTCAGCACTACAATTTTGAACAAACTACTAAAAAAAATCTATAATAAATTAGATAATGTAGATCTTGATATATAGGTGAACTCAGAACATTGTCAAGACAGGCCAAACATTGCTACTTTTCAAGCAAGGATAATTTTAGGTCATATTATAGGGTTTATCCATCAGTTCTCACAACAATGTGTGCCTTAAAGCTTTTTTAAAAATCACCAAAGTGTAGCATATTCATGTAATGTGACTGTATAGAAATTAATTATTGCCAAATGTTTTCCAATCATATGATAATCACATTTTCTCAACAAAAATAAAATATTGCATAACCCTTAAATAAAAACAAGCATGGAAATTAGATGACTAATGGTCGGACATCAATCATAAGAGCTCATTGCTTATTGAGCATGTGCCCTCAGCATGCACTGACCCCACAATGGGCCTCATACGTTCTCCAATTCATGCTAATAACCAATACAAACATCAGCCTGAGGATAGGGAGGGAAGCCAGGGTCAGATAACGGTTCTGTACTGTTTACATACACGGTATATAACCTGTAAATACGTGAGGAGGGTTCATCCTCACTGCCCCACTAACCCAAACCATGTGTGAGAGGACAGACCCCCCTCAAGCACGTCAATCAACAGGACAGGGGAGCTGAGATCATAACGTGGACCGGCAGAGAATCCTTCAGCCGTCCGCGGTCTGAGCGTGCACACAAACACGTACGCGCATTTAAACATTTATCTAGAAACAGACACTTTTCAAACACATGAGCAGTCAAATACACAGATACACAAAGAGGGATTCTAGGAGGTCTAACAGATGTGCAGCGCTGGGGAGGGGGGGGGGGGGCATGCGTGAAGCATGCAAACAATCCTCATGGCACGCTTTCATGATGTTGACACTGTTTACACCTGGTATTAGCACTTATTTCATAAATGCAAATGTCAAAAGGGTGCAAAACATTTTGTGATCGGATTACTCAATGCATATTCAGAGGTATAGTCAGAAATGCATGTGACCATCGCATATGGTACAGACAACAACAAAGGTCAACAGACAACAAACTCAACTGTCAATCAGGTGTTTAAAGGTGTTTAAACCTTCCCGTTTATATGATTTATAATTTGGAAAACCCATACAAATTCGTGCATTTCAAACTATATCAGCATGCAGTGGCTTATTTTAAAGTATACTTTCAAACATATTTGCTTTAAACTTTTTAATAAACATGACAAGATTTTGGGTAAGCCATGCATGTATTTAGATAACCTTCCCACAAAATCTGATCAGTGTTGTTTTAGTATTAGTTATAGTATATAGTATAGTTTATAAATAATACCATAGTATATATTTAATATTTTCGATTTTTTTTTTATAGTTTTTGTTTTAATTTTTGTTTAAGTTTTATGTTTTAGTAAATTTGCTATGTGCTTTTGTCATTATTATTATTTATTATTATTATTTATTATTTCTTTATAGCTTAAATTGTTTATTTCAGTTTCAGTCTCAGTCATTTTATTACTAATTATGTTAGTTGCAGTAAGCTTGTCGTCTAATATTTATATTTTGTGTTTTATTTTTTTCAATTACAATTTAAATAGTTTTAGTTTTACAGTAATATTAACAACACTTAATATGAATACCTTAAACATATTTTAAAGTTTTCAACCCCTTGTTATATGAAGGCTGCATTAAAAATCTTTTTATGATGCCATTATGTATTTTTGCCTTTTAAAGGGATAGTTCACCCAAAAAGGAAATTATGTCAGTATTTACTCACCCTCATGTTGTTCCAACCCCGTAAGACATTCGTTCATCTTCGGAACACGAATTAAGATATTTTTGATGAAATCTGAGAGCTGGATCACTCCTCCATAGTCCTCGATAGGCTTCTTCAGGGATTGAAACTTGCCAGCCCCGAAAAGTCATTAAAGACATTGTTAAAATAGTCCAAGTGAGTACTGTGGCTCAATCTTAAGTTTATCAAATGACGAGAATACTTATTTTCCGACTTTATTTCAACTATTCATTTCCTTCTCTGTTGGCCTCTAGTCAGTTAACTTAGTAGGATTGCGTAGAGCTACGTCACACGTAGGCTCACTATTGGCCGACGCTGGTCATGTGTGTGATGCGTGTGACGTACAACAACAGAAGCTTACGCCATTATACTAGTGAACTGACTCGAGGCCCAGAGAGAAGGAAATGAATAGTTGAAATAAAGTCGTTTTTGTTGTTTTTTTGTGCACAAAAAGCATTCTCGCCGTTTGATAAACTTAAGATTGAGCCACTGTAGTCACTTGGACAATTTTACGATGTCTTTAATGACTTTTCGGGGCTGGCAAGTTTCAATCAGTGGCGGTTCTAGAGGGGGGGCCAGGGGGGCCCGTGCCCCTGTGACAACAAGCTTGGCCCCCCTTGTGGCCCCCCTAAATGTGGAGTGTGAAATATTTTTTACAAAACTGTTTTTTTGCTATCGTTGTTATCGTTGTATGCGTATAATTTTTTTTATTATTCTATCTTTGTGGATTTGCTTGTTCACGTGACAATTCGCATCACATTCGCGGGAATCGCGGCAGAATAACGTCTGTCTCCTGCACGCGAGAGAGGAGAGAAGGAGAAAGCTGGTCAGTTGCAAGTTCATTCTTTATGTGCGTATGGGGTGTGCGATATGCATTGTCTATTATGATATTGTAATCAATGTTTTAACTGTATACGAGGCACTGTGAGCTGACATCGCGTTTATCTCTCGTCCTTTCACTGCTGTGTGCGGTTCATAGGTAGGCTATGTCCCCAAATTAGTTTATGTCTTATATTTATATCATATTATGTTCTTATATTAGAATATCAGATCAGCAAGAGTGCCGTTTTCCCGTGCACAATTGCAACTGTGATATTGATGTTTTACAACAGTTAAATTAACAATAAGTGAACATTGGGAGTTACTTTTTAGACACAATATTGTCAATATTGTTTGTTTTCCCTTTATTTCGCCGACTAGAATTTCAAAATGAAACCGTAGCAGAGTCTCAATGCAACAGACAGCGATGATTTATTGACTGAAATCCGCGTTTTGAAGGAATCACTTGCTCCTTTCCCGAATGAATCAGCCGTTTGAACGAATCGGTTGAATGAATGAATCCCTCAACTCACTTATGAAGACCGTGACTTGCCGCCGCCTACTGGCGGTTTTAGTTTCATATTTAAAGTACCCTTTAATTAGAACATTACAATTAGAAATCATTTCATATTTAAATATTGATTTAAAAAAAATCTCATAGCTTTATTTATGCAATTATAAATGGAGTGTAAATATATTAATGCCGCTTCTGTGTCACCTCAGCACTGCAAAGATGGATATTGATTAAATTATTTCATTTGACTGGTAACAGTGGTACTGTATAATTAAGTATTATTGTATAAATAAGTATAATTACTGTATAATTTGAATGTTAGTATTTGACATAAAAGGTGATTCATAACTCTAAATAAGTTTAGAAAGAATGTCCATATATAGGTGAAAATGCCCCTGGAAATCAATTTAAGGTGGCAAATTAAATTAATAAAAAATGAATAAAAAAAATATTTTCAGTCCCTGCTGTTAACTGACCACTGCATAGAATATTAAAAAATATGAATATCTTTGTAAGTCTGCTGTCAACAACAGGCCTAAACCAGCCATGGCACCAGCACAAAAACACAATCAGTAAAATATCATCTAATTATCAACAAAACATTGAAAATATTGAGATATATTTTTGTCAATATTGCACACCCCTAATGTACGGTATGAATTTTGATTTCTTCAGGTCTTAAAAAGCCTTAAATTTGACTTTGAAAAGTGTGCAGGAACCCTGTAAACGGTTAGTAGTTACCTAGCAAGTCAGTTATTTTCAGTAAATGAATTAATACGCTTCTTGGTCCCCATTGCTTTTGCTCTATAGTTCTCACCAAAATGAAGAGAAAGAAGGACATCATGTCAATTACAGTTACTGTGACTAATACTGAATATGTAATGCAAATGTAAAAATATAATGGAAATGCAAATGCATTGTTGAATGATTATAAACATGGTATTTTGCCTGTTAATGCCTGCAGTGCAGTGCAGAAAATGATATGACAACAATAAGGTCTAAATGTAACTGGCCCCTCTAACAGTACAACTGGCCCCAGGTTGGCCCCCCCAGTTGAAATGGTCTAGAACCGCCACTGGTTTCAATCCCTGAAGAAGCCTATGGACTTCGTGTTCCGAAGATGAACGAAGGTCTTACAGGTTTGGAACAACATGAGGGTGAGTAAATACTGACAGAATTTTCATTTTTGGGTGAACTAACCTTTTAAGAATAGATTTGTTTTACCCACATTCTCAAGCTATGAAACCCCACCATATGAATTATTACCTTTTTAAACTTTGAAAATCTAAACAATCAAAGAATTCATTTGAATAATAATAATAATAATAATAATAATCTGCCCATAATTTCTTACAGATTGGTTAGTAAGGAGAAAGCAGTGTGCATAAAGAGCTTGAGTTGACATATAAGCCGTGATAAAAAATCAACAGGGCCAAAAGTGACTAAAGAAACACTCGTCTTTACGAGAGTAATTCTTGCACTACGGATGGGAGCGTTTGTTCTCATTGCTAATAGTCCTTGAGAGATGTGTCAGTCTGGATGGTAATGATTATGTTACAATGTCATAGTACCGTTTTTCTCTCATTCTTGCATAAATGTGTGTTGATATTGAGAGCATAAGAGGGACAGATGTGGCGATCATAACAACATCATCCCAGAGCCTCTGAGATCTGATTGTATCCATGCTGTGTGAGTCATGTGAATCAGACAGGAGTTGGCTGGTCGTGTATGGAAGCTCTGTGTTTGAATTATCAGGGCACTCTGGAAGTTCAGAGAGAAGAATGGTTCTACTTCAAAACCTACCACTGTTACATGTAAATCAAAAGGAAGAGTGGATGTGTCGATATGTTTATAATCGAGGGAGATAAAGGCATCTTTACTCCCACATATTGTATGAAGCCAACAGTAACAGATGTCAGCCACCTGTGATGCTTTATCAAAACTAAGCCAACATAGTTAAAGCTACAATATGTAAGATTTCTGTAATAAAATATCCCAAAATCACTTGCACAGTGTGATATATTTCCTGCAGTGTGTACTTACAATATCCCAAAAGGTCCCAAAGATTTTTAATTTCAGAGAAATTCAAATTTTTCAATTTTAAATAATGGCTTGTCGCCTTCACTTGTTGCTTTCAAGACGTAATATCCGCGTTATCCCTGGTTTCTGCTCGTACTGCGATAGTAACCATGGCGACAGACGTGCACAACTGCGTTACGTCTAGTGGCCCGCTCACGGTGTTGTTGTTTCGTTCAAACATTATGGACTACGGCAAGCAGATTTTCTGTTATACTCATAATGTAAAGGTTATTTATTGATATTGATGGTTCCATTAAGAAGCTTTAACATTCATGGAACCTTTCCATGAATTTCACAAAATTATAGTTTGGACTACCTTAGGCAGTCTTATGGTGTTTTTTCATCATTTTTTGCGATTTAAACAGAATCCGCTCTCGTTGACTGTGTGGGAAAGAGCACCCAGCACAATCTGCTAAATTTCTTCTTTTGTGTCCCACAGAAGAAAGTAAGAGTGGTTTGGAATTAAATGAAGTAGAGTAAATGATTGCAGAATTTTCATTTTGGGTGAACTAACCCTTTAATTAATTTTAACGTCAATATGGAAAGCTGAGAGAGCAATTAATTATCCAAACACTATAGCATTTCTACAGTAGTAATAACGTTGGTAAATTATGTTTTTATCTAGACTGTTGTGACCTGCCTATACATGTTCTCTAAGTGTACACAGACTTCGCAGTTTTAGGGTCTGCCTTGTGCCTCATTCCATAACAGCATGAGTTCAAATCCTGCTCGAGTAGTAAAGAGGAGCCTGTCCCAAAGGCACCATAACTGAGGTGGGAGGTACAGTTAAAGAGGATGAAATACTGAACTACAGCAAGTTTTCTGTAAGCTGCAATATGAGTGATGTTGTTTCGGACCCAAATGACAATCCAGACCCTTTCTAAATGCCTAGCATGCTTGCGTACATATTGTTTGTGGGTTTAAAACTAGATGAAAATGAATATTCTGTCATAATTTCTCACATTCATGTCCGAACTTTCTTTCTTTAACTGAACACACACACACAAAAAAATAGTTTGATCTGTTATTACTGTTGTCTTTGAGTTGTCAGACTGGAACCAGACTTCCCACTGCTGGCAGCAATCTCTCCCGGCTGAGGCATGCAGCGGATGGGGTGGGTGTTGAATCCAAGGCCCCTGTGGAGAGGACGGGGGTCCAGGTAAGCCACCCACACCTGCAGGATGTCCTGTCAGACTGTATAAAACTAACAGGCTAACGTCAGTTGACCAGTCCAATGTTTTTCTCGTTATATAAACTTTGTGTTGTATTATTAATATCTGAGTTTTGTTTATTCAAAGGGAGGAACTCCTGGGGTGGGATTTTTTTTATAAGATTGGGCATTTGATAAGTCCAGTGCCTGATCCTGATGTCACTCAATAATGGGTGGTAGAGATTGTAAAAGTACAAGACATTTTGCACTTTGTCATTTTCGGTTATTCAAGAGATCCAAATGAGAAAAAGATGCACTTTTAAGCACAAATTAGATTTGATAATTAACGTTGCATTTCAAACTCTTCTGTGAGGCATGATTTGTCTAAATAAACTATAAACAAAACAGAATTCACTAGATCAGTCGAATGTGTCTGTTATTTGTTCATCTTTGTCCAGAATGATCAATGAAATGTTTGTTTTTGCTTAGAAGTAGAGATGGATTTGTTTGCATATGTGTTAACAGCAGACGGAACCCAGATTTATGGACGGAGAGAAAGAGAGAGATAAAAGTGAAAGAGAAAAAGAAAGAGTTAAGCTCAATATTCTTACCAGATGCTGTTTTTGAGTGGTTTCTTTTGGAGTTATGATGTTTGTTTCTCTTGATCCTGGTCCAAATTCCCAATGCTAAGCAACTCTTCCAGACCAAGGTTTCTGCTCAGGAAATTAGCTGAATAACATGTAGTTTACAAGGATCCTCTGTCCAGAATAAATAAAAGGATAAATGATGCTACACATAGACCATCAGAGCTTTGGAACTAATTACTCTTAGGTTAATAAATTAAACTGTAATAGTGTAATTTCACGTGACGTAGAGGTGCACAGCCATAGACATTTTTACAGTTTTTATTTAATTGTGTCAATATTTCATTAATTATTTCCATTCACAGGGATCCACCAACCATGCTGTAGCTGAACACTGATAGACCTGTGTAGAGCTCACCTCACTGAAGGTGGCATGTGGGTGAGCTGTGTAGGTGGTGGCGACAGCATGGTTGAGGAATGGATGATGGGAGGAGGTGGGAGACGGAGGCTGGGTGGGAGTTAAGGAAAAGATCAGTCTCACGCTCCGGAACAGGCTCAGGCTCAGGAACAGATACAGGCTCAGGAACATATACAGGCTCTGGGACAGATACAGGCTTGAGGACAGGAACAGTTCTTGGGGCAGGAACAGGTCTAGGGACAGGAACAGGTCTTGGGATAGGAACAGGCTCTGACATTGCGGTGGTCATCCAGGCTGAGGGCTCAGGCAGTGAGGTGGTGGCCATCTTTGCCAAAATCACAGTCATGGCTGACCTGGCATGAACAGTCTCTGGCTCGCAGGCATGACGTGAACAGTCTCTGGCTCGGCAGGACTGACGTGAAGAAACTCAGGCTCGATTGGCATGATGTAACGAAACTCAGGTTGGGCAGGCATGTGCAAGACATGAAGAGTCTATGGCTGTCTCTGGGCCACAGCAGCAAACTTAACTGCATAGTCCATTTTGAAGATCCGGTATTCTGTAATGCTGATATCCACAGAAGAGGAAGATGAATCCAAGGTTTATTAAACAAGTATTAACAAAAGAGCCAACAATGCATGCCAGTGTGCTACGCACAAACAATGCCGGACAAAGAAGTGAACACAAGGAGGAAATTAAATACACAGTGATGATGACGTGCAGGTGATCAGGTGATGGCTGATTGAGTGCAGGTGGGAATCATTAGAAATTCAGGGAAATGTAGTCCCTTTGAGGTGTGTGACAATAACATTCCCTTTATTTTATTTCATATTCCCGTTTTATGTCTGTTTTGACCTTGGACCCTATTGTAAATGTATTCATTCATCCATTCATTCATTTATTTTGTCAGGTTAATAGAGATATTTACTGTGATCCATTCCACAAAAAAAAAAATCATTCATAAAATCATCACGTATCTAGAGATTTATATCCTACGGAAATCATTGTAATAACAGGGATCATATGAGATATTTAACATTCCTTTATTATAGCTGCTGGAAACATCCCACTCTTTCATCCCCCTCTCTCTTTGCTCTGGCTTTCTCTTTGACCTATTGGCCGCATTCTCGTGGGATGTTACATAACTGCTGACACCTCTGAACAACTCTGTCATGCTGACACTTGTGGACGAGTTGCCCAGCATGGCAGATTACAAGCCAGTCTTCTGCTCTGTGTTTGCCTGTGTGTGTGAGTACAGTATTCACTCTGTCACATCATGTGCCAAAGGCAGCAGAGTCCAGATTCTCAAGCGGGGCACAGAGAGGGCATATTGAGGGTCAAAACAACCTCCAGACACCAATCTGCTTCACTGCGGTCAGATCCTTACATTCTCACTCCCTCCTCTGTCCACATACAGCACTCACACACACATCGACACACACATTAAACATCATCACACACTGAGGTGCCTCTTCAAAGTACTATAACCCCACTACTAAAAGATTCTGCTTTACTTGTAATTCCCATTTCACACTTGTGAGTACAAAAAGCAAATATGCAACATTTTTAAGATTGTTTACAAACAAAAGAACGTCATGAAAGTTTTGTTTTGTTTTGTTTGATGTTTTATTTCGTATTCTATTTCGTTGCTGTTTGTGGTTTTGTTGGTTTTGTTGTGTTTTGTTTTGTTTGTCTGTGCTTTTTTGTTGTTTTAGTTCCATTGTATTCTGGGTAATCTGTGGGGGAAAAAACACAAAAATATAATGAGAATGGACGATGGATGATTGTATTTTGTTTTGTTATTTTGTATTGTCTTTCTTTGCTTTGTTTTTTAAATTTAGTTTTAGTTTATTTTATTGTTTTTTTTCTGTTGTTGTTGTTGTTTTATTTATTTGCTTGGTTTTGGTTTGTATTATTTTTTTATTTTTTTTATTTAATTGTTATATCTTTGCTTTGTCCGGTTTAGTTTGTTTTAAGTTTGTGTTTCTGTAATCTGTTAAAAAGTCAAACAAAATAAAGTTCTAGGAGGGACATTGAGAATGGATAATGGATGATTTAAGAAAATTATCTGTAGAAGGTGCAACTTTATTAGACATATGTTTATTAGATAAACAAATTTAGACATGAATTGGTTATTTATGCCATATCGCTTTAGAAAAACACTCACCTTCAAACATAATGCATCTTTAACATATAAGGCTTGAGGAGTTGACTGAAGTAGAAAATAGATTTCCCAAAACAATAACATTTCATCATATCATCAGTCAAACATTTTACTTAACATTAGTGTTTTCCTTTGTTGAAACATCCCACACACACGCACAACAATAAACTCATTTTAATCTCCAAAAGAAGAGGTTTCCTAGGAAATGTGTGGTGCCATACTGACTGTGGCACTTTCCAGAAGTGCTATCAGTGAACCTTCCCAGCATCACTGACACACATTCAGATATGCACTTGCACACTTTGGGTCATCTTTAAATAGCGTGTGATAGGCTCTGATGCCACTGTGGGAGCAGGGTGGGGGCTCTGGACGTATGGAAAATCAATTTCCTGCTGTTCCCTGCTTTCTCCCTGTTCGGATCTGCCTGAGCAACAGTCAGATCATGCCAGGGAGCGGATGGGCTGGGAGTAGGCAGGAAATCTCAGGGAGCAAGGGGGTCTGATGGAGTGACGATATTGTGACTACTCCCGAGCAGGAATCAGGAAAACTGGAATTTGTTTTACAGTTTTCCCAAACTGTTGTTCTTCCTCTTCACCTCTGCAGTCGCTGTGGTTGGCTATCCCACGTCTACCTCTAACCCACTGGAATCACGTGTGCTTATGAAAAATGTGAAAACCTGTGTGACTAAACTGTTCTCATTAAATCAGTCCTGTACAAAATATATGTAGTTACCATATTTTACACCACAATAGTGAAGGTCTGCATCATCAAGGTCTTAAGTACATTTCTTAAGAAGCATAATTTATTTTTAAACTCATTTGTTGGCCAGTTGTGGTCTGTGCGATATTAAGTATAAACCATCTATTATGTTTTATTGTTCTATTAGTAATGATAATATTTAGAATAATATATTGAATTGAATAGGTGTCTCTCACATTGTCCCACCGCAACATTAAAATAGTGTAGATTAGTGTTCAATGTTTTATAATAATAATTTAATCTATTCAGTGTCCATTTCATTCATTTAACATATGTAATTAATACTGGGGGCATCCAAGTTATTTGACATAGGCCTATTTGAACATTCTTTTAAAAAGTAACACAATAATTACTTTCTCTGGTAATTATTTACTTTCATAATGATGTAACCCAGTTACTAACTCAGTTACTATTTGTGAGAAATAACTAGTAACTATAACTAATTACTTTTTTTAAGTAACATGCCCAACACTGGTCGTGGATGGATCTTCCAGCATGACAATGACCCAGAACATACCTCCCAGGCAACATAGAAGTGGCTCAAAAAGAAGCACATTAAGGTCATGGAGAGGCCTAGCCAGTCTCCAGACCTTAATCATATAGAAAATCTGTGGAGGGAGCAGAAACTTCGAGTTGCCAAGCGACAGCCAAGAAACCTTAAGGATTTAGAGAGTGTCTGTAAAGATGAGTGGAGCAAAATCCCTCATGAGATTTGTGCAAACCTGGTGACCAACTACAAGAAACGTCTTACCTCTGTGCTTGCCAACAAAGGTTTCTCCACAAGTACTAAGGCATGTTTTGCTTGGGGATCAAATACTTATTTCACTCAATGAAATGCAAATCAATTTATAACCTTTATATAATGTTTTTTTTCTGGATTTTTCGGTTGATATTCTGTCTCTATCTGTTAAAATAAACCTACCATAAAAATTATAGACACTTTTTAAGTGGGCGAACTTACAAAATCAGCAGGGGATCAGCTAATTATTTCCCCACTGTATATAGTATATATTTTATTACAATAATTATGCAATAAAAAATATTTTTTTAGTAAATCTTTGGCTACCATGGTAGCATCATGTTTTGTACAGTAAAATATCAGAAAATCAACAGAGGTCCTAAAAGAACAGCGATCAATTCATTTATCGGACCTTAACTTTTTACTGAGCAAGAAATTATGAGACACGAGTAGAGTTTTAGAAATCAAAGATTCATTTTTTCCACTACCCTTTTCATCAAAGCTTGATCATGGAGGCCTGGAGCAGGTCTGGCCCCAACACAAATCCGTGTACAGCTCCGGATGTTAGCACTGTTCCAACTTCTAAGTGTCACCACAACTTGCATTGTTCTGCTTTTACTTTCTGGAAACTTCTCATTCACCTGGAAATCGGCAACATCCTCGCCACTAAACTGAAATCCATCTGGCATCAGCTCATTGCCAGATTAGAGTGGCTGTAAAGCAGTTATTTATGAAGAAATCAAGAACGGCAGCAAGTTCATTACGCATTACAGCCTATGCAAACATTACATCATGTTGTATACGAGGAGGCCGAGTCGCAAGCGGTTCCCACAGGAGCCGTTAGAGGGTATTTAGTGGAAAGGTCATGTTACACGGGCAGTACGTCGTACATGATTTCCACATGCCCAGATAACAACTGGAATATGAGATGTTATGAAACTGGATCCTCCGGGGTGTAAAAATAAACCAGAATAGGAAGATGTCCACCCACATCCCAGTTTTCGTCCGCACAGGTTCCTGTTTGGTTGACTAATTTTAAAAATGTATCAATAAGTGTGGAATGGCACGGGCAATGAAAGGAAACCACGCTGTTGAGTAAACTCTCAAACAAAAAGACAATTTTAGAACGTTCCTCCTCAGCAAACACACAATGGCAGGAAAAGAAAGAACGTCACACGAGGGGATAGACAGGGTCAGCTCAAGGCAAAGACACACCCTCTGTCTGTATGAACATGTCCCTGAATCTCCTGTCTTCAAGGGCACTGAGTACGTTCATGAGATGATGCTATAGTCTCCAGTCCTCATGTGAACACAGCTGACTGAGTGTGTTTATGAATGAAATGGGTTGTTTTTAATGTCTGTTTATAGAGACACGTCTTGCAGATCGGAACGGGATCTGTCTTATGAAGTGAGGGGCTTCTGAAACCCACTTCTGAACAGTAACATGTCTATTACTTAAAATTGTAATTCACGCAAAAAAATTAAAATTAAAATGATGTCATTTCAAGCCGCTGTGCCTTTATTATTTAATTCTCAAATCAAGAATTACAATGATTTAAATTATTTATAAATTAAGTCATTATTAACTCTCAAATCACTCTAGATCATTATGTAGGTTTCTAATCAAATATGGCATAGGTTTGACGTCAGTAACAATGAACATGACTTTTTTCTTGCCTTGATTTGCAATGTAATGACAGAATTTGAGTTTTTGTGTGAACTATAACTTTAACGGTGATTCTCTTGTTAAAAATTTGTATTTTACATTTTATTATAATGTGTGCTTGTTACAGTGTAATTTCACATTTAAGTACTGAGTAATATTGACTAACACTATACTTAGGTTTGGGATTTGTTACATGTAATTATGTATAAATACTTGAATTATTATAGTAAATACATATAACGTGTAACAAGGACACTAAAATAGTCTTGCCAAGAGTAATTATTACGGAAATAATATAATAATATACTTAAGTGTGAACTGAATGTAATGTTTTTGGACACTTAATTACATGTATTAAAGTTTAAATTTATATTAAATACAATTAGTTTAACTTTAAAGTGCTTTTTGGCCCACTTAAATACATCTTAGTATGTAATTTCATAATTACACTTTAACCATATTTTAAAGACAAAAGAATTATAGCGTCAAATGTCCTAACAAGCATTTATGGTATTTTATAATTTCAATTGTAATTACACATTGACACTTAGTTTAGGGTTAAATTTTCACTATAAACTAGCATGTATATTACTAGAATATTGGCTGTTTATTAGTACTTATAAAGCACATCCTAATGCCTTATTCTGCATGACCATATTCTATTTCCCTTAATCCTACCCAATACCTAAACTTAACAACTATGTTACTAAATATTAATAAGCAGTAATTAGGAGTTCACTTGGCCAAAAGTTGTAGTTAATAATAAGTTAATAGTGAGAACTGGACCCTAAACTAAAGTGGGCCCAAAGTTTGTTCTCATTTAAAATGTATTAACTTTAAATGTAATATTGATTAATAACCTACAGTAAAAAATTATAATCAGGTTCTTTACATGTGCTTTAATATGTTAGTCAACACATCAAAATAAATGTATTTCTTTAAAACACAAACAGTCCAGTTCCCCAGCATGCTATGTTATAGTTATTGCAATAACTGGGTAATAACTAGGTACTAACCCTGATCCCTCCCCTAAATTAACCCATGTAGTTACCTTATATTACCCAGTACTTTCTTAGGTAAGTACACTGTAAGTACACACACTGCAAAATAAAGTGTAACCAACATAATGATTTAAAATGTACTTTAAAGTAAAAGTTTTTATTTGTCATTATTACATAGTGTACTTTTTAAGAGTGTTAAGACACATAGTTATGCAAGTGTACTGTCTTTAAGTACACTTAAGTTGGTTTTTATTACATTACGATATACTTTGAGATTTGAAGTATACACTGCAAGTGCACATTCAATACAATTAAACACTTATTTTTTTTAAAAGGTTTGCTTAAGACATTATGTAATTCTAGATCTTTTGAAATACCGTTTTACTCACTGTTTGCATGAAATGAAAGTGATTTATATGTGCGTGACCTCAGATTGCCTGCTTTTCAAGAGTTTTGATGGCAGGATGTACCGGATTTTGCAATGACTACACTTAACCTTGGGTCTAGTGGGGTCAAAGATCTCTATCTTTTGTTTTCTTTGGCACGTCCCGATCTGATAATGTAAAATTTACTATAAAATGACATAATTTTATCACTGTTTGTTTTCCACAACAAAACACACAGCGGAAAGATGTGTTAGCCTATTATAAACAGTGAATCTGGAGAATCTGGAGAAAGTTAAGTATGTTGTTGTAACTTGCTCTCTTGAATTTGAAAACACACATCAGTCACACGTGAAACGTGTCACGTAGGCTGCACAAAGATGTTTGTTTAATGGTTCCTGTGTCCAAACACAACTGTGGTTTGTGACAATGTAAAATACTTTACAGTTCCTTTTGATCAATTTAATGCATCCTTGCTGAATAAAAGTATTTCTTTAAAAAAAAAAATTGAGTGACTTCAAACTTGTGAATGGTATTGTATGTTTAAATTAAAGGGCATTAACCTTGAAAATAACATAAAATTATTTTAGTTTAAATTTAGTGTATACAATTGGACTGGCTCCCTTACTATATTTATTTCATTTTTATTTTTTTGCTACATTTTTAAACAAATGTTCTATGCAAAGCATATTGTGAGACATAAGACACTAACATTTAACTTAAACCTTTATATATGATATAATGCATTGTAAAAAATATTTTTACTTATAATTATTAGTGGTGCTTGCCAAAGGCAAGGCATCACCAGTGTTCTCTTGCATACTTATTATTATTATTAGTGGTGCTTGCTAAAGGCAAGGCGTCACTAGTGTTCTCTTGCATACTTATTAGTGGGTGCTCGCCAAAGGCAAAGCCCCAACTATTACTATTGCGGTTTTTATTCCGCCAAAAGTTTGACGCGCTACTTCTCCCATGATGTCGGCCCATGAAACGCACATGTTTCTCCTACAATGGTAAATTACATAGGGATTTTGTATTTAACATAAATCTGGATCACAGTGTCATAGAAACAAGGGGGCGGACTCATTTTACTTAGACAACCAATCAGTCTCTCAGGGTCACTGTGAAACTATCAAGCCATGCCCCAGCAACCATTTAGAGCACCCTAGCAACAACTCCTCCTAGAGCTTTAACTCTACAAACTCCAAACTCGCCTCAGACACTCAGACTGCTCTGAATTGAGTTGCTATATCTTTTCTAACTGATCGGACTTACGGTTTCCCTAAAAATGACGATCAAAACTCGGAAAAACTCCCGTTGACTTAACATTGTGGAATGTTCAGATTTAGAAACAGTCCTAGAAACAGCCTAGCAACCCCCAGAATACCATTGCAACACCCTAGCAACCACCCAGCACACCCTAGCAACCACCTAGCAACACCATAGCAACCACTTAGAACACCCTAGCAATCGCCTAGCAACCACCCAGAACACCCTAGCAATGCCCTAGCAACCACCTGAAAAACATGAATAAGCCATATCTCAGCACCAGAACATCGTACAGACATGTTTGTTGGCTCTTATGCAGTCATGTACCACAGTTTTGCCACTGCAAGCCCCACTCACAGTCTTTTCAGGAAATGTACATTCTAGTTATCCCTTGTAATGCTGGTGCATTATGATGCATTGTTTGGTCTATTGAAAAATTGTAACTGCAGTTATAATGCATTAATTGTTACACTTTTAGAAAGTATAATGCATTAAAACATATGAAGGTTACAGTTTATTTGGTAGCACTTTATTTTACAGTGTCCTTGTTACATATGTTACATGTACTTACCATAGTAATAACAGTAAATTCCTCATAATTACATTCAACTAACCATAAACCAAATTCTAATCCTACCTTAACTCTATAGTAAGTATATGTAGTTAATTATTATTACTCAATACAATATATAATTACACTGTAACACTGTAAAAGTGTAACCCTTTATTTTAAGGTGACGTAGTTACATTGTACTTACTCTAGCAAGTATTACTTACTGAGTAATATTAAATAACTACATGTATAGAGTTACAGTTAGTTTCAAATATATATTGTAAAAAAGTTGCTGCCTTAATGTCTTAAGTACAATCAACTTGGATGTTTAAGTCGTTTCAACTTAAGTTACAATAAACTGACTTTTAAAGTGAGTTGAGTCTTGTATAACTTATGAAAAAGCTGAAAATTGCTTAACTTATTTTGATGAGTTATAGCAATGTAAAAAACATGTTGTCATAACTAATTAATCATATAATTTTTTACAGTGTAACAAGGAATCTGCAAATATTTAAATACAAAAATTCATAATTGTTTGTGAAAATATTTTAATCTATACATATTTTATACATAAATGATTGTGTTCTGAGAGAAAATGTGATCTAACCTAGTAACGTTACTGTTAAAATGAAAGATTACATTTGTATCTAGAGACACACCTTATTCTATGCTTTAATATGCAGGTGTGTAAACATATTTGAAATTACAGCAGATATTTGATGAACAAATTAGTGACTTTTACAGTTTTGGCCCACCAAATCACGATGTTAGGTCAGTTTCTGAAGGTTAAAACTCCTTGTGAGTTTCCTTCCCTGAAGTCCCCAGCACTCGGACACTTTCTTATAAAGCAAAACTTCAGATTTATACGGATTTCTTTTAAAATTACTTCAGCAGCTACCTCGTATTACATCAGTGCTGACTTGGACCATGCCCTCTTTGTGTATCTCTTTTTAACAACTTCCTAATGGCACCAGAAATCAGACCCAGCAGCTTTATGGGCCCTGCATGGCATCTTTATGAGTGCATATTTCTGTGGATGTGTATGGTTTACTGTAATTCGACAGAATAAACGCATAGTTTTACCAAAAAGAAAAGATGCTGAACCACTTAGAAGTGTTTTTAAGTCCACACAGTGAAAGTCAATGTGGTCCAAAACACTAAACCCTATTGAGAGAAGAAGAAAAAAAACAGGCATTTTTCAAAATATCTTCTGTTATGTTCCACGGAAGAAAGAAAGTCATTCAGATTTGGAACAACATGAGGGTGTGTAAATAACGACAGAATTTTCCTTTTCGAGAGAACTATCCCTATATGAAAAGGACTAAGATGCTCTATAATAAATTCCTTGGAGTAGTAAATAAACATTAGATTTGAAACACACAATCATTTCAGTATTACATAAAAGAAAACATACAGTTGCACATCTTGTGTGACCCACTCATTTAATCGTATCTAAACTGACTCAAATATGTTGAGTTCAACTTTAAACCCAAACAGAAATGTTTCATGTCTTAATACGATCTGCATTTCTCTTACTGCTCTCGTTTCTGAACTCCAGAAAGCCCCGAGACGAGCAGCCAATGACGTCTGTTTAGTGTTTGGAGCAGGTTACTCCACAACCAGGAAGGACAGTCAAAACCACAGTGTGGACCAACATAAACAAATCAATCCCAATGACGCAGAGCGAGAGAAATATCTTGCTCTAAGTTGACTGTCATTGTGTTACAAAAGCATAACCTTTTAATACAAATTTTGACATTAAGTATCGATTAACTTCTATTTTTATTGCCCTTTACTGTATAAGCATGACATAGGGTTATTGTTTTCAGTCATATTTAATAAGCAACTGAATACAGCCTGGGACCTCTTAAAAGAGACCTTGGCTGTTTTCAATGCTCTTAAAGGCTCAAGTCAATATCCCCTTGTAGTCTCAAGTGGATCTCAAGATTGCAAATGTTTAAAGCAACTGGTGCAACACATGTCTACACACTCTCAACTAAATGTGGGGTTAGATGTTCAGTGCATAACTCCAGAAGTTCTTTATAAAACAGGAAATTGCTGAAAAGAAATTGGTCAATGACATGATGCTTGTTTTATTTTCCTCTGAATTTTTTATATTATTTCAAAATACTTTAAAAATGCCATTTATAGAAAAATGACATTAAAAATATAGATAAAAGGTGGTGTATTTGAATCTGTCCAGAGCAGTACAAAAACAACATGAAAAATATTTCGGTAGCACTTTATTTCGATGGTCCACTTTAAACATTCTACTAACTATAACTTCTACTATAGAGTATTAGACTGTCTGCTTAATTATAACTTTTATTTTGACTATTGGTAACTTTGCAACTACATGTCACCTTTTTCTACTCGAATAAGAGTTAGTGCATTTTTACTAAAATACAGGAAGGCATTTTGTTTTAATGTGATAAGATAAAAAACAAATGAGGAACTTATTGTGCATTCTCATCATTAGGGATTACCATAATTACTGGATTCAGATTTGTAAAAGGTGCTCACGTCTTTGTCAAACTTCATAATTACAACTTGTGAAATTGGAAACTTTTTTAAGAGCTCTTATTTGTCATTTGTAAATACAGTAATTCCAACATGTTGTGAAAACCCTGTTATATCACAGATACCTCATAGACCCTCATGACTGTAGTCAAGGTCAGTAAGTTTGGATGTTGTTATTTCAAAATACTAGACACTTTCAACTTTTTTTTAAAAAACAGAAGGGTTAGTTCAACTTAGTAACAAGAAGAAAACTTTTTCTCAATTTGAAAAAGAATATTTATTTATTTAATAAGTCTAATAATTCAGTTTGAAAATAATGAAAGAAATCATTTTACTAGTTTTCACTTAAAATGTTTATAACCAACATTAATACAAATATTGCATTTCCATCCACCTTTTACCTAACGCTCCTACAGTGTTTTAGATAATGGGGGCACTTTGTTTGTAATGGGGGCACAAGTTTTGGAAAGTTCCACTCAAAAAGACTGAAACAAATAATTTCAAATCAAGGTTGCGCTAAAAAATAACCCTTATCTGTCAGTTTGACTGAATTAGCTGTAGAATTTCCTCCATGTTCTTTTTTTCCAGACTTCAGGAGAATAATGTAAAATTTAAACGTGACATTGTAGCTATAACAGGAATATCGAAGAGCTCTTTTCTTTTCAAAGTTTTCACCCCCGACTCTTGATGCATAGTGTTTCCGTCTGGAGCATCAGTGAATGTTTGGCCCTTTTTAATAGTTGGGTATGAATCCATCAGTTGTCCTCAGTGTGAAAATGTATCTCAAAATCATACAGTCACTGCTGGAAAGGGTTCAAATATGCAAAAAATGCTGGAAAACTGAAAAATTTTCGGGATTTGGAGGATTTTTCTGAAGAACGTTGGACATTTTAACTGCTCAGGACAAACAAGGGGCTTAAAAACAACCATAAAAAAACAAAACGAAAGCCGTTGATCATCCAGGTAACAAAAATAGAGTCAAGGGTATGTAAACTTTGGAACGGGGTCTTTTTTTATAAATTCAGCTATTTTTATTTATTTGTTTGTTTGTTTTTTTGTCTTGTGGACTATATGTAAACATCTTTATGTTAAATATCTAATTCAGGAAAGTACTATCAATAAAAAAAATAATCGGCATTGTTGAACCAATGACAGATTTACGACCATGTTACTTCTGATTCGTAAACCGTCGTGACTGGTTTGTTAGTTCTAAGTTAGTTCACGATTGTTGGCTCACTCAAGTTAGTCATGGTTAAGGACAAGTTCGGTTTCTGTGGTAGCACCCCACACCCCCCCCCCCCCCTATTAAATTTTAGTTTACAAAGACATGAAACTCACCGAGTGTTCACTGATAAGCTCACACAAAAATCGCTGCAAAAGATGCTTTCCAACAGGTTTTATCGTAGTTTTTGTCCAACTCCATTGACTTGTATTGGATGTTCTGTGAGGTACGTTATTACTCCACCGCCGGAAACAGAAATGGGGTTGTTTGTATTCTTTCTGTAGTCTTATGTAGTCGCGGTATCGTAGGCTACGCTATTCAAGCTCTCAACTGAAGAATGTACGGGTGTGAGGCGTTTGGAAAAATAGGTCCACAGTTTTACAACGAATGGTAAAACACCTGTTGGAAAGCATCTTCTGTAGCAATTTTTGTGTGAGCTTATCAGTGAGCACTCGGTGAGTTTCTCGTCTTTTTAAACTAAAGTTTAATGCGTTTTAGGAAGGATTGTTCCAGTGAACCTATGCAACCATTGTGGAGGTGGGGGGTTGCTAACACAGAAACCGAAAATTCTCGGGCCAGCGGCATGTGTCCAAATTTCAATCTTAACTGTTCTATTTCATCAGAAACGTTCTTAAAACAGGGCTTTAAGTGTAAAATACCGAACTTGTTCTTTAAGATTGATATATTGTGATTATGAAGATTTGGACATCTCTGATACAGTATGTGTGCATCATGTAATAATTTTAGTTCATTATAACACTCGGTAAGCATCCCTCAGCATTCCACCTCAATCAACTATCAGTTACACTTGGCGCCCTTGAGTTGGTATGTAGTCTCTAGATCGTCCCTTTGATTACTGAGCCAAAGGTTTCAGGTCTCAGATCATGCGTCAAACCAACCTGAGAGAACATCATGTGATACATCATACCCCTGATTGAAAAATGTGCAGTGTGTTGAAATGTCTTGCCCATCTCACTAGGTCGTGTAACTTATTTCCGTGGCTTTTCCCAAAAGTGTTAGCTTACATATTTGTGGAGAGGCTTTATTCGCCCCAAATTCATCCAGACATTTGACTACCTTTGCTCACATTCTGCAGGCATTCAAACCGCTGCTTGTAAAACTTTAACTGGATGCGATTTAGTTGTAGAACACTGATGTTTTTCCTGAGGATTTGTCAGGATTTCAGAGAATTCAGTCAACAAAGATTTTCTGCAAGTTCAGTGTCAACATTGTGGTGAAATGCAGATGAGATGTAAACTTGAGTAATCTGTTCGCTTTATCATGTTTGAGTATGTAATTGTCAAGCACAACAATACAGCAAAGCCACAGTTTATGTTGTGAAAGTATTTGTCCTACGTTTGAATAAACTTTAAGAGCTGTTTCGAAAACGTGCTATTGTAAATCTGCGTATTTGTATACAGGCTCTGCAAATGTGATATACAGCAGTGGCTCAACTGCTGGGTCATGACCCTAAAATGTCCCACAGGTTTTGATAGGGTCTTAGACAGCAAACTATATCAATGATAAATGCAAGTAGTAAAATGCATCTAACTAGTTGCTGTTAACTACAGTAATATAATTGTGCATAGGATGGAAACATAAATGTGTCCTGTCAAACTTTTCAGCAAAGTTCTTCTAATCCGACCCTGGGGGATTTTTTTTTAGCTCCAGCCCTAATCAAAGACACCTGAGCAAGCTAATAGTCTTTAGAGTTACTAAAATTCGTTGAGGAACCCTGCTCTAAAGTATTTTGGTGCTAATTTATCTGTTACTTAAACTTGTCAAATTAGGCAAATGCCAGTGGATAGGTCACATGGTATCAACATATCCTCAAATAAAATATTACATAATTGTTTTAATTAAAACTATTAAAATAATTTTTTTTAAAAAGTATATATATATATATATATATATATATATATATTAAAAGAAAATATTATTTTATATTAGATGAAAAACAAATGAAAATGACAAATGTTGCCTTGCAGTACTAAAGTACTAAATTACGAAAATTCAAACTAAACAGAAATGTTGTTTTTATATTAAAAATGACAAAATCACATATTAAAATAACTTAATTAAAATTATATTCTGAAAATATAAAAAATAAAGCCAATTCAAAATATTGATAAATACTTAAATAACGCTGGACTACATTAAATTCTAAATTAAATACAAAAACTTATATTCACTTGTATATCCTTGTGTCTGCAGTTTATGGTAATACAAATAATTTCAATGGTTTTTAAATACATAGTTTGATATTTGTGGCTACAGTCTCAACAAATATGTTTAAAATTCTAGTTAAAATTCTGTCATAATTTACTCATCTTAAATCTGTATGGCTTACTTTCTTCTGTGGAATATAAAAGAAGATATTTTGAGAAATGTCTCAAGTTTTTATTTTATTTTTAATTAATAAGGCAGTGTTTTGTTTACCGTTTTTCAGATTATCTGCAGAAGTCATAAAGGGTTAGAACAACATTTCAGAATTTTCATTTTAAGGTGAATTATCCAGCAATGCATTGTAAAAAGTGATTGAGAATCAAAGAGCAAGAATATGCCTGAGGTTCATCAGATAACGTACTGTTTCCTCCTTTTTGAAAAGTCAGATCTGAACATGAGCTGATTTTTCCTTTGTTCAATTTCACTCTGCATGGGGCCTGCTGAGGGTTTTCAGCCAGTTCTGGGACTGCTCCAAGAGAAATATCAGACAAAAAAAAAATATATAGGGGCATGAACATCACTGAACAAACAGCTCAGAAATATGTTCTTGGTTTTTCACTTCTCATAACAAAAGCAGCCTTACTTGGTCACAAAGGTCTTCAGGAACAGCCTGTCCGTTATCCAAGAGGCATGTCATATTAAAACTCCAAAACATGCCGAGGCCATGCTTTATTCCTGAATCAGATGTATTCATCATTCCCTTACAGATTCATTGTTGGAAAACACAACGAGAAACATGTGCATGGCTACAAATGCCACTCACCCTGCACATAAATGATCAGTGAGATATGGGTCTAATTACAAACAGTCTGCACAACGACTACAGGGCAAGTGGTCTTACCTCAAATTGTGGGGGTTTATGACTGGAAATGATGGTGTGCATCTGGTTCAGGTTATTGTTGTTGTATTTATTACTGGTATGACATATCTAGATAGAATGATTTGGGTTATCCATCAGGAGCAGGGGGACATTAAACTCGAATCCCTCTGTGAGTCCACAGGTAGTTGGGGTCAAGTTTTCGCATGTTACCCTGAAAATATTTTAATTATGTACCGATGCCCTCATCTGTTTCCTTTAGCTTGAGACTGACTGGTGAATATAATAATTAGGGCAAAGCTTGATCCTTTGACCTCTTTGCTGGAAACGGGATATGAGTTTAAGTTGGAGACCTTGGACAAACTTAAGTTGACTTCTTTTGGGAATTTTAGCTTCTTTTGGGAATTTTCTTCTTTTTTTGAATTTCAGAATCAAATAGAAGTTGAGAAGAGGATGAAATTCAACTACTACGGCTTATAATCTTTAAAAAATGCATTTTTAATCCTAATTGTAGGGATGTCAATTGATTTTCTTAATGCAATAATGTATAAACAAATTCAGTTTATTTTCAAAAAAGGAAAGAAACATAATGCAATCATGCTTTGCATATCATTTAAAAGTTTGGGGTCAATAAGATTTCAGCAAGCACACCTTAAATTGATTAAATTACATGACTATAATGTCATAATTTATTTTAAATAAATGCTGCTCTTTGGAATTTTTTATTAATCAAAGAATCCTATCAATTTCCACAAAAAAATATTAAGCAAAACAACTGTTTTCAACATTGATAATAATGCTAAATAAAAAAATGTTTCTTGAGCAGCAAATCAGAATATTAGAATGATTTCTGAAGGATGAGTAATGATACTGAAAAATCAGCTTTGCCATCACAGTAATTTGAAATGTAATAATATTTCACAATATTACTGTTATTTTGTATCAAATAAATACAGGCTTGGTGAGCATAAGAGACTTCTTTCAAAGGCATTAAAAAATCCTAGACATTTGAAGGGTAGTGTAGTTATACACACGGTAGTGTACATAAGTTACAGTTTTTTTCGATTGCTAAACGACAGTGAGCACAACTGGAGCTACATGTGCAAAACTCTAACTACAGTCTGCACTACCAACAGTCATCTGAGCTAAACAGTTCACATCACCTGCAAAACTCATTCCAAGCAACACAACTCTTAACACATGGCTCAAAACAGGCTCAGTGCAGCTAAACACTATACACTACCCTCACTGAGATAACACACACTTTCACTCAGAACACACTGAGAGTAAAAACACTAGCATCAAACACCAATACAAAAATACAAGCTTTTCATCTTTACAGTTTGAACAATTTCAGTGACTTCATGCAAAGTAATATTTTCTTCAAAGAAAAGAGTAACATTCTTTCAGATGATTTATTTAAATTTTTAGAACATAACAATTCTTTAAGGTAAATGAAAATTAGTAGTTTGCTTCAATAGTCTGTAGTAATTTACGGAATTACAGTCATGAGAAAAAAAAGGTAGAAACTACAAGTACATTCTGTAATTCTTACAAATAACAAACAAGATCTGCTTAGCCTTTCAGCTGAAATTGCAATCAGCAGTGTTTGAAAAGCACAAGGCTGAAATCTATTCTGTTTTGAATGTGTGGTTCACAGTTTTGACAGCAGTGTGTTAGCATTTGGACAAAGTGCTGTAAATCTACAGTGTTGTGCAGGTTGTGGTTAAAGTCATAGGATAAGTGTGTAGAGTTTTGAAAACTGTGTTCAAGCAATGCAAAACAAACTACAGTTTGGTCCACATGAACTGATGCTGTGCAGACTGTAGTTAGAGTTTTGCACATGTAGCTCCAGTTGTGCTCACTGTCGTTTAGCAATCGAAAAAAACTATAACACGTTCAAGAGAGGTAAGAACAATGAAAAGAGTTAACCACAAACATCAAAACAACGTATCTCCATTCATCCATTTATTGAGTAATCATTCAATCCCAGCTGAACATGTTTAAACACATACACAATAGATATGGTGTGCCAAGAGTTTACTCTGATTCCACCCCTCTCCCAATGAGACCTTGTGTTGCCAACATACCAACAGACTGTGCAGACAAAGAGTTTAATGACATGTCTGCACTCACCAACCATCACTCTCATAATTACATCCCAGCCACCTGAATCTTATTAAACATAATGGCTTATTGTTTTCCCAGCTGAAACACCACATTTGAAAATTTAAAGATTAATGTCAAATGTTTTCCAAAAAACCCAAGGCTTTTATTTGTTTCCTTTATTATATATAAAAAAAACTGAATTCTAAGAATGCTGGCTTCGACAATATATGATGCTGAATCACATTTTTATGTTTTGTTTGCCAATGCTTGGCCTACTGATGGATACTGAAATTTGCCTTCGGCTTAGCCATCTCAAAGAGTTCTTAATCTTACCAAAACCTCACCACTAACCTCTTGCAAACCCTTACATGTGTATCATGGCTCGGTTCCTTCAGCCTCACTGGTCGAGTGAAAGCCAGGCATGAGTGTGTCCCAGAGTTCCAGTGCCAGCATGCAGAGAAAGGTTGCTGTGCAGAGAGACCAGGTGCAGCTTTGTTTATCCTCCCCTGCTAATATATGTCAAATATTATTCCAGTCTGTCTTCCACATCCCTTCTGCAACCCTCTCCGAGAGGAAGAGTGTGTGTGTGTGTGTGTGTGTGTGTGTGTGTGTGTGTGTGTGTGTGTGTGTGTGTGTGTGTGTGTGTGTGTGTGTGTGTGTGTGTGTGTGTGTGTGTGTGTGTTTTGCAGGGCGCTCACAGGTAATTAAGGTAACTGTACACCAGCAGGATGTGTCTGCCTTGTTATTCTTCAGAATGATCTGAGATTTTGAAAGACTGTGGAATCTGTAACAAATTACGTTTAATTACATCATTATTATTTGCTTATTTTGGAATAAAATGTATTTATTTATTTGTTTGTTTGTTCATTTATTTATTTATTTATGTATTTTAATTGTGTCACAATTTATTACCTTTGAAACATGAAATTGCTATTGAATGTAAATATGTCCTGTGACTACAAATAAACAGAAACAGACCCAAATGAATTCTCTAATAAGTAGGCTACGTGTCTTCTTTCTTTTATGAAATAACGATATGAAATAAGTGTGACCTTGTAACCTTGTAATCTTGACAAAAGTTAATTCATTATGATCAATGTATCACTTTTTATTGTAAACCTGTGGCAAAACATTGATGCTTGGGTTTTAAATCTTTAAGTTAACAACAAAAATGCCAGCAAACGGTCGCTTTTATCATGTTCGTTTTGCGATCCAGTGATTTCTTTCTGATTAGTTTTCTGATAAACTTCCATTTGTTGGTGAAATGATGGGTTTGTGTAACAGTGTTTCAGAGAGGCGTGTTACAGGTGGGTTTTATTGAAGCGCTGTGGAGCTTCTGCCCGACGGTGGAAATGCAGCATGGTTTTGGGCTAGGTGCTACAGGTCTGAGGCTATTAATCCAGAATGGCCCGTTTAAAGCCCTGGCTCGCACTGGCCCGACCGTGGAAACACTGGTACTGATACTTTCTTGCTACAGTTAGGCATCTGGACCAGCAGTACAAAAAATCCGAGCTAACAGTCCAGGGTGTCTGTCTATCATTCTGCTCTAAATGCTGCGCGCAAGGACTAGGCTACTACTCCAAAATCATTGCCGATGCTGCAACGAATCCTAATTCTCAATCATTTTAAAACCGTCAACAAGCTTCTTAAACCAGCTAAGGGATTCCTCTGTGAATCAGTGCAATACGTTTCTTAATTATTTTATTGATAAGATTGAGGACACATACAATTCTTTAACCTCCATCACCCAAGCTGAGCTGGTTGATATACAGCCTTTAAATCCTCTTATTGCTATTTTTCTAATCTTAAAAAAGGTTGGCATTAACTTTATTGTAAGAACAGTTAAGTCCATGAACTCAACTAACACTATTTTAGACCACTCCTTTTTTGCCATTAAGAACTGTCTTTCATTGATCAGACCTTATATTACTTTAATTGTGAATTCATCACTGAGTTCTGGATCAATTCCTCCAGAATTAAAATTAGCTGCCATTACACCAGTCCTTAAGAAGCCTGGATGTGATGTTTCTGACTTGTCTAATTATAGGCCTATTTCTAACCTCCTATTTATGGCAACGGTCCTGGAGCGTGATGTGTTACATACTGTAATTACTTAGCACTAAACAGTCTCCTTCAACCCTTTCAATCAGGTTTCAGAACATGGCATGATACTAAGACAGACCTGGTGAGGGTCATAAACCATCTCCTTACTGCAACTGATACTGGTGTATGCAGTATCTTGGTCTTGTTAGACCTCAGTGCTGCCTTTGACACAATGGGCCCTATTTTAAAGATCTGAAACGTAAGTATCAAACGCAAGTAACATTGTGGGTGGATCTCAGGGGCTGTTGCTATTATACCGGCGGGATAAATGACTCTTGCGCCCGACGCAAATATAAAATGGATTGGTCTGAAGTAGCTACATTACTCATAGGTGTGGTTTGGGCTTAACGTAAAATAAACCAATCAGCCGGCACACTAAAAGCAGGCACACTTGTTCCATGGCGGATTGCTATTATGATGGCGGATTTGCCAGGCGCACGCCGGGAGCGGTTCACAGCCGAGGAGACCGGCGTTATCATCAGGGCCGTAAAAGACAGAGAAGTGACATTGTATGTAAACCCACCCAAATTAGCTTCGGTTAAACAGGCATATAACAATTTGGGTAAATAAGTAAGCTAGATGTATGCCTATTTTTTCACATCTTCATGGACACCACAATGAATTCCCTCGGGTGGTAATATTTTTCCTTGTAATTATGTATGGTTTGCAAAAATGGGAACTGCTGTATCTGTGTAAATGAGAGAAGCAAAGTGTATGCGCGTTGTGCACACGTAACATTATGGCCAAGCATGCGCCCTTAAAATAGCACCTGAATAACGCGCCACTGACTTTAGACTAGGTTTTTCCTGGTCTGTGGCAGAATTGTTTTCTGAAACCGCAAACTTGTACAAGGAAACATTTGCGCCGGAACACGCCTCCTCTTTTCGCTGAACCGAAAATTCCCTAATATACTGACGTGCGTCTGTGGAGGGAAAAGACTGCTGTGCGTTTGGTGCAAAATAGGAATGATACATGCATCGGTGTTAGGGTGACCACCCGTCCCGCTTTGCGTTGTACCCCACAGTATTTTCACCCCTTGTCCCACGTCACATAATTAGAAAATGTCCCGCATTTTCATGAGTCTGTTGGTTTTTGAATATCATATTAAGAAAACATGCATGCGTTCTTTTACCTTTATAAGAAAGCATTTTTTTGCGGCATAGTTTTTCACCTATATTTAACAGCGCTTCGTCAGAAGTGCAAATACAACAGCCGTTTTTAAAATCCTATCCAATTGTTGAAAGGGCAGGAGTAAACACAGTCACTAGTAGTTTGTGACGCTGTCAATCAAAATGTGGAGCGGTGATTCGTTCCATGTGTTCCCTGTCAGAAAACAAATGGATAATTCGGTAAATTAAATTTTAAATGTAACAGAATTAATCAACTTCTTCCTGCTGTGGTTGTTTTAATTCACATCCTTTCTAAAAAATATGAAAGTTTTTGGTTTAATATATTCTTAATATATAAGACTGTCAATGATCTAAATTCATGTTGGTTTATATTTTATATTTTGTTCATTATTTATTTTGTTGAACTTTAGTTGGACTTGTTCAGAACTGTTTCAAAAATAGTTATCTGCATGATGCCTGCTGCATTTGGGCTCATTTATGTTGAATTTAAATGTCATTTAAAATAAAGACGTTATGTTACATTGTGATGTAATGGTGTTTTCTGGAAGGGACTAAAGAACAAATAATTTTTATCAGCTGAGAGGCAGAATACAAATGTTTTTATTAAGTTAGATAAACATTATAAAACAGTTTCAGGTTATGTTTTAATGTTGGTAACATGTCCCACATTGTCCCACACAAACATATAATCGTCCCACATTTCGTTTTCTTGATGGTGGCCACCCTAGTCGGTGTGCAAAGTCAATTGCACTGAGTGCAAGATAGGGCCCAAAATATGTCTTTCCTTCTTGCTGGACAGGCTGCACAGCTGGATGAGTACCTCCAGGATGATATTCAATTGGGTTTAGTCTTACTTAACTAATCATGTCCAGTTTGTTTGACTGGGAAATCATAAATATGATACTGTGCCAGCTTGACAGGGAGTTCAGGGTTCAGTGTTGGGCCCAACTCTATTTTGCATACAGTACATATGCTTCCACTTGGCAGATTATTAGCTTGGCACCACTGCTATGCTAATGATACTCAAATCTACATCACCACTAGCTCTGATGTCCGCTGCACATTAGCACATCAGAATCTGAATGCAGCATAACTTCCTGAAACTGAATCGCTACACAACTGAGCTTATGTTGATTGGTACAATGACAGCTCATATTAGTTTTTCTGTCGATTCCAACATGGTACTTCCCACTTCACATGTGCTGGAATCTTGATGCTGATTTGATCCTCAGCTAACATTTTATGTTAATATAATACATATCTCAAAAATCGCCTTCTATCATCTTAGGAATATTGCACCAACTTCGACCTTTTCTCTCTTTTGATGATGCAAAAAGGCTCATAAATACCTTCATTTCGTCCAGGTTGGACTATTGTAATGCATTGTTCTCTGGCCTCCCAGCTAAAACTTTAAATTGGCTTCAGTTTATTCAGAAACTCTGCTTTTTAACTGACTTACTGTTATTGTTTGTGCATAATAAAATAAAACTGCATAATAAAGTTCATTATTATTATTATTATTATTATTATAGAATAGAGTTTAACATCATATATGAAGTATGTTGGTAGTGAAAGTACATGCCATTATGCACGTGTCTGTGAGTTCTTTAATGCTTTTGAGGTGTTGAAATATTCTGGGCTTGGGTAACAGTATGAGTAATAGCGTTAGAGTTCAGAGGCCCTGCCGTTTGACTCTATCATGCCAATATGCTGCCGTTTGGATTTAGTGGTTGGGGGTAGAGACCCTCAGGCAGCTGGATATTCATACCTAATGGCATTCTGAATGTATATATTTATGCACTTGAGATTGGAGAATGTATACGGAAAAGGTATTTAGATCAAGTTCATATGCAACTTAAAATAAACATTGTATGGGTCTGCGATAAGATGATAATTGCTGTCATGGAACACAGATGAATGGATAAATAAGGTTAATTTGCATAGTTTCAATTGGCCACACTCCAAGTTGAATTGGGATTTTTAATGAAAGGAAGAAGAATGCATCTATCTGTCTGTCTGTCTATCTATGTAATCAAAGCAAATATTTTCATCAGTAGTTAATGACTGGTCCTGGTCATGACCTTAAACTGACCCAGCAGGGGCTAACATGGATAGTCTACCAGAAGATCATTGATCATTATGGTTATGGGTACTATGTGAACGTAACCGCTGACCGATCCATGGCGGTATAATCATGGAAACAACTTCTGTGCAAGAGGATCCACGACAAATCCGCCTGAACATACAGAAAGATGCAACTCCTGCTCCCGCACTCAAGATAGACGAGCATGAGGTAGCCATCGTAAATGATTTCAAATGCCTAGATTGCTACATAGGATCAACAAACAAAGACGTTAATGTTCGAATCGGTTTAGCTTGGGTAGTGTTTCACAAACTCAAATCCATCCTAAAAGCACCCAAGACCAAGATCAACTTCAAGATTCGACTCTTTAAAGCCACATGCATTTCCATCTTGCTTTATGGCTGCGAAACATGGATCCTCAGTAAACATCTAGCAAATCGACTCGACACATATGCAACAAATTGTTACCGCATCATGCTTGGTATAGACCAGAAGAACGATCATATCACAAATGAACATTTATACGAGACGATTCAACAGGTGCCAATAGGCACAACTATACGCGAGCGCCAGCTTAAGTTCACAGGCCACTGTATTCGCATGGCAGAAGACGAACCGGTCAAACGTTTCATCTTATATGAGTCACAGATCATACCAACAAACAGGCGCGGGGCACCACGAACATCGTACCGCGAACAAATATCACGCCACATCACTGACAAAAGCACGATCACTCTCAGCAAAAAGGAAATCAGCGAGTTGGCAAAGAACCAGAAACAATGGAACTGTCTTTTTGCCGCGCCTGGCCGAAAGAAACCGAAAGGAGTGAAACCCACTAGCCCAGCTTGACCGTTTTCTTCATGTTTTCTTTTATTTGCGTACCTGTTGCGGAATGCATTTGCATTTCATTATGTCTGAATGTGAGCTAATGATCTGCATCTTTTAAATGAACAGAGGAAAATTACCTCATCTCTGAGCTTTAGCCAATCTCGTTCTTTTATTATCAATAATAAACTGCAGGTAACAAATAATATTTGGCTTTCTGTGGTTTCTTTTGGCAGTCTTTGTCCTGTAGTGCAGACATGCAGAGGGCGAAAAAGTTCCCTTGATGCTTCATTTTGCAGCCCATGGGGTATATTTTTCTGTGTGGGTTTGTCCTGGGGCATTTTGGATCCACCCAGTGGTCGGAGTCTTGGGGACCTCTTTAAACACTGTGTGAAGTACATCAAAGACACTTTCCCAGTGTGTGTTTGGAGTATATCATACCAAACATCCTCAGCCAACAGCATCCAGCAGCCTTCTGCCGCTGAACCAAGATGGATACTAACAGTGAGGGCAGGGACAATGGGACAACATGGGGCAATACATATGTTTTAGTCTTGTCTGGCCTTTGGGAAAGTAACCTCTCATAGACATCAGGGCATTTCGGTCATATTACGGAAGTAGTAGGGATTCATTATACTTTTCCCAACAAAACTGTGCTATATATTGGCCTGTATTACTTAGTGGAATGATACTGAGCACATTCATAGTCATATTTGTTTGGCACTGATGATGTATTGTGTATCCCAGATGTAAGTTTACAACATAACCTGCTCACAAATATATATTACGCAAAAAAGTCTTACAAGTTTTGTAAACACATTCTAACATCCAAAGTGATTAAATTTAGCATCTTTTTGACATCCTAAACTTCTTTAATGCAATGTTCTAATGCTATTGTGAATCCAATTCATAGAAATCAATTCTCACATACTGTCACGGTGTGGTGCAGGCAGAAGAAGACTAGGGAGAATAAAAACTTCCAATGCAAACTTTTACTAACAATATAATTGTACAGACAAAAAAGTACAGACAGGCAGAAGGTTCACACACACTTAGTTGGACGAAGATCGGACAAAGACTAACTGAATAGAATGAAACTAAATACAAACACTGATTAACAGAACACTGGTGACATAGATGAGGTAGCTAACAGATGAGACAGATTAACTAATGAGGGTTACCATGGAAACAAGTGAGTGGTGGGAAAACAGAACAAAGACGTGGCTAATGAAAATACAAACAAACACTGACACGTGACACATATGATATTTGTAAATAATATCATTTTTTTTAGTTATTACAATAAAGAATACATTTCTTATTACTATTTTAACATTTAACAATCATTGTGCATCATTAAATATATACAATTAATAAAAGTCATTGGATTTTTAAAAAAATTGTAAATATATATATATATATATATATATATATATATTGTTTTAGTATGAGAATTTGGTGAACTCATGGAAATACCATGTGATCACCTAATTGCAAAAAGCTGGTTAATCAAATGACATCACCAGTGATATAACACAGTGCTGTTAACAAGCAATGCAAAACAAAGTGATTAGTTCTCATTAACAGATAAACAGTGTTCACGCAAAGTATGTCAAACATCATTACAAGGAATCAAACACTGGTTTGATATATTTAAGTGCACTTAATAATTTGGCTGTGGAACACTGAACAGCTTCAGGACGTTCTCTAAGTACCTACCATGTAAGGCACATTGTGTGTTTATTGTAAAATGTCCAACCAAGAATGTGAAGCATGCAAATCCTTTTTAAAACTTAATTTCTGGGCCACATGTTTGAATTTAAGTGTGTCAGCTGATGAAGAAAGTGAGGTTGTTATTTATATGACAGATTGTGGCATAGGGTGGAGAGGAAGGGGGTGAGTAATCTGTTAATTCTGTGTATATACATGGAGAAGAATGGCTGTTCAATGTTACAACAGAAAAATCTGACAAAATGTGTTGTTTTTCTCCTAAGTCAAACATGCATGTGCATTTTGCAGTTTCTGCTCTGGTAGTAGAAATGTGGTATGGCTTTGTGCCTTTGAAAATACAATAGAGATGATTGATGAGCTAGAAAATCTATAATTTTAGCCCGCAGGCAGAAGCGAGGTATTTTTTCTGAATGTTTTCCTTTCTAAAAATCACGCTATTGTTCTTATGATCCTGTCAAGTAAAAGAGAGCCTTAAAAATTGTCATCGACAACTATTATTGGCAGGTTTACAAAGTCTGAAACGTTTGGCAATTGTGGTTTTGACAATGCAGAAATCTCTGCGGCCTTCATCGTCTGCAGTGTACCAACATTGACTCCTGTGTGGTATTTTGTAACAGTTACACAACATGCAATTGTACTGTCCCAACATCCCTAAGGAGTGAGCGGACAGCTCTTGATTGTGGTCCACTGTTTATATGGTCTGCATTGGTCTAAGAGGATTTTTGTTTGGCATCATGATCCACGCAGGGTCGAAGCAGAGGAACTAGAATCAATCTTTCAGTTTGGCACTGAATCTCCCTCTACTCCCCATCCCTTATAAAATGTTCATTAACAAATTATGTTAACACTTTATTTTAAGGTAAGGTTGTTATGTTATTACTATAGAATTGACAGTATTAAATTACAAGTAACTAACCCTAAACCAAACCCTAATCCTAACCGTAACTCTATAGTCAGTATATGTAGTTAATTAATATGAGTACAATGTAACTTCAGCTTAAAAATAAAGTGTAACCCAAATTACTACAACAGACCATGAATAAGCTTGATTATTTACGCAGCAATATTACGGATGTGTTAAATATCACTGTAGTAACTGTATTATGTAACATACGTTGCCTTAAATTCTCATTAACTTGAACATTGAGTGACATTAAAGTGATTTCCGTATTTTTTATTTATTTACCTGCTTTAGAAACATTCCAGTAAACATTCCTAATATGATTAGAAGTGAAAAGAGGAGACAATTACATTTTAAAGCATCCGTGTGAAAACAAACCTGGAAAGAGGGATTTGGGGAGAATGCGAAAGATTCTTCATTCATTCCACTGAATTATTCATATGCATATATATCGTAAATTAAATAGGAAGAGCAGACAACAAATGCACGGAATATGTTGTCTTTTTTCATACTCTTACTGTGGAATACAAAGGGGGGGGGGGGGGGATCAGTAGGAAAAGAATCAAGCGACTGAAAAGGGCTATTGTCCTATACCATGTCACATTAAAATACCAAACGTTACGTTATTCTCCTGACGTCTGAAAATGATGTGATGGAAACGTGATGGAAACATGATGGAAATTATACAGCTAATTCGGTTAAACTGACAGAAAAGGATTATTTTTAGCGCAATCTTGAATTGAAATTATTTGTTAAAGTCTTTTTAAATGGAACTTCCCCAAACCGGAAATGGCTCCCATAATCTACTGTAAAACACAGGAGGAGTGTTAAGAAGAAGGTGGATATGAAAAAGTCCTTCATACTAACACAGTCATTTTAATTATTGTCACCATAAAAAATAATATGCCAAAAAATAAACAAATTATAATCAAATTGCAACATAAAGTATGATATTATTAATATTAAAAGTATATTATTTCATATTAGTATATTAATTATTAATTAATCATGTCAAAAGTAATTAAACTCTACTTCATGCTCAATGGGATACAGATTTAACTTAAATTTTTCAATCCATGGACTAACCTATCCTAAAAAAACGTCTCAGGTTACGTATGTAACCCTGGTTCCCTGATAGGGGACGCTCTGCGTGATTACGTCGTGAAGCACGTGTAAAATCAGTCCAATGGAAGCCCGCTACGACATAGGTGACGTCATAGACCAGGAAACTATAAAGCAACCCTGAAATAAGACCGCGATAGCTTCTGAAAAACCTGAAGCAAGTCGATCAGGGCATGCAGGAAGTATGGCAGGCAAACACAGTTTCTCGTTCCCTATCAGGGAACCAGGGTTACATACGTAACCTGAGACGTTCCCTTTCAAGGGAACTCGAGCTGCTTTTGAGACGCGGTGGGAACCCTATACCCACTACGCCATAGTGACAAATGCCCGTTCTGTGTGAGGTCCTGCGCACACTAAGAAGCAAGCAACCTCGCCCCAGGAGTGGAGAGGTCAAGGTCATAAAACCTGACAAATGTATGTGGAGAGGACCATCCTGCCGCATTACACACGTCAAGAAGGGAAACTCCCGAAATTAAGGCCATAGAGGCTGCCATATTCCGAGTAGAATGGGCCCGCACAGCCATAGGTGAAGGCTGTCCGGCCGCTTCATAAGCCAATGAAATAGCCTCGACTATCCATTTACTCATAACCTGCTTAGATGCAGGGCATCCTCTCTTGAGTGACCCAAAACAAACAAATAGTTGCTCAGATTTACGCCACAGGGCAGCTCTGTGAACGTAGGCATCTAAAGCCCGGACTGGACATAACAGGTTAAGCTGTTCCTGGTCAGGGGTATTAAAGGGTGGAGGATAAAAGGCCTGCAGCACTATTGGGCCCCCAACATTCAGTGGGACCTTAGGAATATAACCCGGCCTGGGGTAGAGAAATGCCTTCACCATACCAGGTGCAAATTCCAGACATGATGGAGCAACCGACAAAGCATGTAAATCACCAATTCTCTTGATAGATGAGATAGCAAGGAGAAATAAAGTCTTTAGAGTGAGGAACTTTTCAGAAACCTCCTCGATGGGCTCGAAGGGAGCTAAAGCCAGACCCTCGAGTACAATGGCCAAGTCCCAAGCCGGTGCTCTAGAGTGCAGTGCAGGTCTCAACCTCAATGTACCATGGAGAAAGCGAGGTCCACCCTGATTGGGATCTCCAAGGGGGAGCCGTCCAGAAGAGACACCAAGTCCGAGAACCAAACTCGGGTCGGCCAATAAGGGGCTACTAGTAGCAGACGAGCCCCTTCTCGGCGAACCCTCTCCAGAACCCCCGGAATCAAAGATATCGGGGGAAAGACGTACAGGTGCAGCCTCTGCCACACCTGCACCATAGCATCCAGACCGAGAGGAGCTGGGTGCGTTAGAGAGAACCACATGGGACAATGGGTTGAATCTGATGATGCGAAAAGGTCTACCTGAGCACGACCGAACTTTTCCCACAGGAACTCCACCCCTTCTGGGTGAAGTCTCCACTCCCCGGGCCTCAGCCCCTGTCTCGACAGAATATCTGCTCCCACATTCTGACGCCCAGGAATATATACCGCCTTGAGCGACAGTAACTTCCCCTGGGCCCATAGGAGGATCTGATGGGCCAATTTGCAAAGGTGACGTGACCTCAGACCCCCCTGATGGTTGATATAGGAGACCACCGAAGTGTTGCCAGTGCGGACCAACACGTGATGGCCTCTCAGGTCTGGCAGGAAATATTTGAGTGCTCGAAATACCGCCATCAACTCTAAACGATTTATGTGCCAGGAACATTGATGGTCCTGCCACAGACCTTGCGCCGAGCAGCCACTCATGACCGCCCCCCATCCCGTGAGGGAAGCATCCGTCGAAAGCGTGACGCGTCGACAAGGAGCCCCCAACACTGTGCCCTGGGCGAGGAACCAAGGTTTCTTCCACAAGGCCAAGGCACGAAGGCATAGCCGCGTGACCTTGATCTTGCGGAACGGATTTCCCCTCGGAGAAAACCCCTTGGTCCTGAGCCACCACTGCAGGGGTCTCATGTACAGAAGGCCAAAAGTAATAACGTTGGACGCAGCTGCCATGAGACCCAACAGTCTCTGAAACTGTTTCACAGTGAGTGACTGGCCTAGTTTCACATTCTTTGCGGCTGTGAGAATCGCAGAAATACGAGCAGGAGACAGGCGTGCCTGCATTGTGGTCGAATCCCAAATTAGACCTAGAAAAGTGGTCCTCTGAGCAGGGAGGAGCACACTCTTTTTGGTGTTTAGCCGCAACCCCAAACTCTTTATGTGGGACAGAACAGCATCTCGATGCTGAACTGCCACCTGCTCTGACTGAGCTAAAATCAACCAATCGTCGATGTAATTTAATAAGCGGATGCCCTGGAGTCTCAACGGAGCCAGAGCTGCATCCACGCATTTTGTAAAAGTGCGGGGAGATAAACCTAGGCCAAATGGAAGAACCCGATATTGGTATGCTTCGCCCCCGAAAGCGAACCTCAGGAACCTCCTATGATGAGGATGGATGGATACATGGAAGTACGCGTCCTTCAAGTCTATTGTGACAAACCAGTCCTCGGACTGAATCTGTGATACAATCTGTTTGAGTGTAAGCATTCTGAACTTGAGTTTCTGAACCCTGCTGTTTAACTGGCGCAGGTCTAGAATAGGACGCAGCCCTCCATCCTTCTTTGGAACAATGAAGTAACGGCTGTAAAACCCTGACTCTCTGCTGGGAGGAGAAACCCTTTCTATAGCTCCCTTTCGAAGAAGTGTCAGTACCTCTTGCTCCATTACCAGAGCCTGCTATGAGTCCAACACCGTGGGGAGGACTCCTTGAAATCTGGGCGGACGAGAACCGAACTGAACTCTGTAACCCTTTTCTATTATGTGCAGGACCCATAGAGAAATATTTGGCAGAAGTTTCCACGCTGCCAGAAATTCCGATAAGGGAACCAGTCTCTCGAGACTGGCCTCTGGATTTGATTGAACAATCATTTCGGCGCCCTGAAGCGGTGAACCGGCAGGGAACAACCGAACTGACCGTTCTACAACCCTCCTCAGAGGATTGCACGGGGACGCTGACACCTCGGCGCCCTGAAGCGGCGAACCGGCAGTGAACAACCGAAGTGGCAGCGCTGCGGCTCTCCTCGGAGAGTCGCCCCCCGGAGGGTGCCAAGGAGGGACGGTTCCTCGGAACCGTTCCTCCCTGGAGGGGACCACCCTCAGAAGCCTGATAGCCTTGGCGTCAGGACTTCTTCTTAGCCCAAGCTCTCCTAGAGATAACAGTCCTCAGATGTTGTCTACCCCTAACAGGTCTGGGCTGCGAGCGCCACTCAGGAACCGTAGATTGAGGAGGTGCCCGAGCGGCGACGCTCTGTTTTTGTTGAACTCTGTGAGCGGAGCTCGTAGACGGACGAGGCTGCTCAGACTTTATACTACGAGCAACCTCGGGGACAATAGACCGGCGAGGAAGAAACCTCTGAAACGCAGCCGCTTGTTTCTTATTTTCTTGAAACTTATCGACGACACAATTTATAGCGTCGCCGAACAGACTTGTAGGTGACAGCGGTGCGTCCAGAAGAACAGATCTATCTTTATCCTTTATTTCTGATAAATTTAACCATAAATGGCGTTCCGTGGCCACCAAGGCTGCCATAGAGCGGCCCACAGACTTGGCCGTCTCCTTGGTGGCTCGGAGAGATAAATCTGTCGTGCGACGCAATTCTCGAATTGCGTCAGCACTAACTTCCTCACTATCGTCTATGTCCTTCAGCAGGTCAGCCTGGTACGCTTGGAGAATCGACATAGTGTGCAAACATGCTGCGGCCTGACCTGCTGCCGAATACGCTTTACCCACCAACAAAGATGTATTTTTTAATGGTTTGGTGGGTAACGTCGGGGCTTTCAGAGAAGAAGAAGACTCAGGGGAGAGATAGCTCGCTAGTGTGTCTTCAGCACGAGGCATAGTCAAATAACCGTAATGATCAATCCCTTGAACTTTACAATAATTCTTAGTTTGTGGGTTATGCACTCTGAAAGACGCCGGTTTGATCCACGCTCTCGAAACCTCGGTGTGGAGAAACCGGGAGTTCCCGACGAGGAGGTTGTGATCTAGATGGTAAATAACGTTCCTCTAAAAGACTCTTTCTAGATTCAACATCGAAATCATCGGCTGGCCACTCAATATTTAATTTAGTAACAGCACGAGATAAAACCTCCATAAGCTCCTCATCAGCAGGGGTATGAGCTGGCGAACACTCAATATCCCCCATACTACCGACATCCAGATCCTAAGAACTGGATAGCCGTAATATTGGTGCCTCAGCCTGGGAAGGAGAAGCCGCAGAGCGGGCTCCTTCCTGGGCAAAGACACCGAATCCAGCAGGTAAGGGCTGAGAAAGGGCGGGGCCCGTCTCAAACCCCGCTACTAGATCCATCTGCGAACCCCAAGATGAAAGTCGACGCTGTGCCTCGGCAGCAGCGGGACCCGCACCTCGGGGAGCGCGAACCGAACCGTTCTCCTCAAAGAACGCCCGGCGAGAGCGGAGAGTTTTCATAGACAAACTCAAGCAATGCTCACAGTCAGCCCCCTCGAGGACTGACTGGGCATGCTCCACTCCCAAACAAGCAATACACATAGGATGTGTGTCCCCACCCGGGATATAACGAGGGCAGGGCACAACACAAGGTTTATAACTTTGCTTGCTCGCCATAGTGATATATATATATATATATATATATATATATATATATATATATATATATATATATATATATATATATAAGGGGCTTGACAGACAACAATAAATAGACAAGGACAGATATACAGAGAGCGCTTGCTGAAGGTGCAGAAGCTGATTTCAGCTTCTGACTTCTGGTCTATTGTCCCCGAGGTCTGATTTCAGGGTTGCTTTATAGTTTCCTGGTCTATGACGTCACCTATGTCGTAGCGGGCTTCCATTGGACTGATTTTACACGTGCTTCACGATGTAATCACTTAGAGCGTTCCCACCGCGTCTCAAACGCAGCTCGAGTTCCCTTGAAAGGGAACAGAAAAGGGTTTTTTTCTGAACAAAAGGAAGCTGGAGCGCTGCTGGTGTCCCTTGTATCCTCTGGTGCTCTTGGAAGGGTTAAATGTTCATAAAAGATTGGGGAATAATCAAAGTCCAGGCACTCAGTGGGTTACAAAAGAAAAAAAAACTTTAAAAAAGGCTTTTTTACTTTTGTAATTCACTGAGTGCCTGGACTTGGAATTTTTACCAATATTTTATGAAGTTTTTTTTTCTATCCTGCTGCAAGTTCTGAGATGCACAGATAGGAGTGTGTTGACAAGAAAGAAACAAAAGGATGCGAGGTACAGGAAAAAACCAAAGAGAAGGAGGGCACAAACAGCACAGATGCAAAAACAGATTCTTAAATGTCTTCACCTCAGAAATTAGATGGAAAAAGTTGTTTATGGTTTCCATTCTTTTAAGCTAGCTTTTAATGGATAAAAACAATCTGCTGAAAAATAGGTGTTGAATTCTAAAACTCGGTTAAGTTGCAACATGCTGAACTAAATTTGCATAATGAAACATTGCTAAAACTTATATTTGATTTCTTACGGGCCAGGCATGATATGTAAGCAAAATTAAGAGTAACGATAAGCAACAAGATCAATTTCTCTTTTATTACATTTAAATATCTGTTTATTGGTATCAATAATAACAGTAAATGAAAATTTGAATGGATGCCTTTTTTGAATGCCTTTTTTTATTGCAGTCATTAAACAGTATATTATGCCAGAACCTTATGTGATAAACTTGATGATAGAACCTTCTGCGATAAAATTGTGATGACAGAAAACTTGGGTAACACTTTTTATTTTGATAGTCCACTTTAGACATTCTACTAACTAAGTACTAAGTATACTTTGCAACTACATGTTAACTAACTCTTACAGTATTAGTAGACTGTCTGCTTATCTAGTAACTCTTTATTTGAATGGTCCTCCAACAGACATTCTACTGACCATAAGTAACTTTGTAAGTACATGTCAACTTATTCTACTAGCCCAAACACTAACAATCTACTAATGCTCAAATAGTGCTTAGTTGACTTGTTGTTGCAAATTAATGAGAGTTAGTTGACATGCTGTTGTAAAAATACTTATAGTTGGAATTTTTTAAATGGACTATTGAAACAAAGTGTAACCAAAACTTGTAATATTGGTGGGATTGGAAAATAAGATTTGAAGTTGGCTTGCTGGCACAAAAATGGAACTGCACATTGTGTTAGAGCATCTAGCTTATTCTATCTTAATTTCCATTTTAAAACAAAAGCAGAGCAATCAAGGGACTCATTATGCCCTTTTTTCTGATGTACAACTCCTTTACCATCCTTAAATTCAGTTTTCACAAACCCCTTCCAGTCTCATCCCTCACTGTTCTCTATTTCATTTGTCTCAGTCTATTAATGTTTTTCTATCTCTAGATTCTTTTAAGATAGGTGAAACATGCATTTTGTTTGGTTTTCTGAGAGAAATTAACTCTATTTCGCTTCACTTCCTATAACGCTACCTGAGGGATTAAAACAAATAAAACTATTATCAGATTGGCACTGTGCACAGACACTAACACAAACACAGCCTGTATCGATGACAGCTTGTTCTGTTATTCCACTGTTTAAAGAGATGGGATTCATTTTTTCATCTACAACAAACTGTTTTATTCAGTAGTGTAACTTAGAACAACATCCTCTAACAAGGAGCTAATATCCCTATTACCTGACAAAATGAATGAATGAATGAATGAATGAATGAATGAATGAATGAATGAATGAATGAATGAATACATTTACAATAGGGTCCAAGGTCAAAGCAGACATATATATATATATATATATATATATATATATATATATATATATATATATATATAACCTCTTGAGAAATGTATAACATGCATCTAATTTTCACATATCATAATTTTCCTTCTGATGTTGTTTTGGCCTATGTTTTCTTGTAAACTCTAATGGGTTAATGACTTTGCATACTATGGTTAGCCAACATCATATGGCATATTTGGTCTCTATAACTTGGTACTTTGAAGATCGAAATGACTGTGTACATGATATGTCGATAACAACAACATATTATTATAACAAGAATCTTTCAGTTTCTTCATCAGCTACCACCCCTCCAGCGGGCACATGCAAATGAGCACCCTTGAAACAAAGAGCCATAAACCAAATTCTCCCGCCTGGAACTTCCACCTTTCTTACTGGCCGAGCCAACCCTGAGAGGTGGGACCTTTCTAGGGGTTTATATTGCATCTCTTGCGCTCTTGCGCTCTCTTGTCCTCTTGGCTATCTTGATGATGCTGAACTAGAAGTCCCTCAAGGACTCCCAAGCTTGTGCCAGGCTGCGGCCTTGTCTTTCCATTCACCAAAGATCCTCGGACTCCCACTGGTTCTCTCTCATCAAGACAACATTATCAAAGATCAACTGGAGCCTCAACAAATTGCATCAGGACAGTTTAATCCAAATGGGCGAGACATGCAAGTATCAAACTTAGTCTCATTATTTGATACATTAAGTATCCTTTTAAGAAGGGCGTGTTAGAACTAAACTGATGGTTTGTTGATGGGCTGTTGATCTTCTGAACTTCAAACAATGCTATAACTTCTTGCTTTCCTGTATTTTGCTTCAGCTCAGTTTTCCCTTGGTAAACTCTATGCATGTATGTATGTGTATGTTAGAGTAGTTTAAATGTTTAGTCTAGTTAATAAAATCTTGTTCATGTCACACGTAATGTTGTCCGTATGTTAAGCTCATATCTGGAGTCACTAATCATAGATTTTGACTACTTGCTCTTAGTAGTACTTAGTAAGAAAGACATGTCCCATGCCCCGGAAATGTACATTTCTATTAATTAATTAATGACCAATATTCAGTGTTCACGGGATGAACCGAGTAATTGGTTGTAATGTTAATGTAGCTACATCAAGTTAACCCGATTAACTGATCCAAATATTCATAATCGATTATAACAAGTTACGATTGCTTATTAATATTTCATAGAGCTAATTCGCTACACCACATTAACCCTTAAACGCATACATTGGGTCGTTAGTGACCCGGGACGTCATTCAATTTTTAAAGGTAGACATCAGCCATCTTATTATTCCTCAATAAATTCATTATAAACAATATAAAAATTAAAAAATAAAATAAAATAATGCCTGGTTTCCCATTAATTTTTTGTTTAAAAAAAAATTTGTATTGGAGCGCTAATGACCCGATGTCACGGGTGTAGTGCGGGCTGAAGCAGAAGCTGAGTCAAGAGTTCCAATTCAAACTTTTACTAATTACAAATATAACAAACTGGTACAGGCAGGCAAACGGGCAGAGGGTACACACACGATGCAACACAAAAGTTAACACAGCGTAACATATCCACACCCGTGACAGAAGAACCGACCATAAAGTACACTCAACCACCATCTCCAGCCATCACCATGCCTCCGGTCTTCATCTCCGGTCCTGAGTCTCGTCCACCCGAGACTGTCCTGCCTGATTCTCATCCCGCGAGACTGTCCTGCCTGAGTCTCGTCCCGCCGAGACTGTGCTGCCTGAGTCTCGTCCCGCCGAGACCGTTCTGCCTGAGTCTCGTCCAGCCTAGACTGTCCTGCCTGAGTCTCATCCCGCCGAGACTGTCCTGCCTAAGTCTCGTCCCGCCGAGACTGTCCTGCCTGAGTCTCATCCCACCGATACTGTCCTGTCTGAGTCTCGTTCTGCCGAGACCGTCCTGCCTGGGTCTCTTCCCGCCGAGCCTATGGTCCACGTCAGCCCTGCCGAGCCTGCGTTCCCCGTCAGCCCTGCCGAACTTGAGCTTCTTCCAGCCGAGCCTGAGCTGCTTCACGTCAGTCCATTATTAGTGACCCGGGACGTCATTCAATTTTTAAAGGTAGACATCAGCCATCTTATTATTCCTCAATAAATTCGTTATAAACAATATAACAATTAAAAAATAAAATAAAATAATGCCTGGTTTCCCATGAATTTTTTGTTTAAAAAAAAATTGTATTGGAGCGCTAATGACCTGATGTCACGGGTGTAGTGCGGGCTGAAGCAGAAGCTGAGTCAAAAGTTCCAATTCAAACTTTTACTAATTACAAATATAACAAACTGGTACAGGCAGGCAAACGGGCAGAGGGTACACACACGATGCAACACAAAAGTTAACACAGCGTAACATATCCACACCCGTGACAGAAGAACCGACCATAAAGTACACTCAACCACCATCTCCAGCCATCACCATGCCTCCGGTCTTCATCTCCGGTCCTGAGTCTCGTCCACCCGAGACTTTCCTGCCTGATTCTCATCCCGCGAGACTGTCCTGCCTGAGTCTCGTCCCGCCGAGACTGTGCTGCCTGAGTCTCGTCCCGCCGAGACCGTTCTGCCTGAGTCTCGTCCAGCCGAGACTGTCCTGCCTGAGTCTCATCCCGCCGAGACTGTCCTGCCTAAGTCTCGTCCCGCCGAGACTGTCCTGTCTGAGTCTCGTTCTGCCGAGACCGTCCTGCCTGGGTCTCTTCCCGCCGAGCCTATGGTCCACGTCAGCCCTGCCGAGCCTGCGTTCCCCGTCAGCCCTGCCGAACTTGAGCTTCTTCCAGCCGAGCCTGAGCTGCTTCACGTCAGTCCAGCCAAGCCAGCGCATCTTGTCATGCTCGCCGAGCCAGAGACTGTTCACGGTAATGTTACGTTGTGTTTATGTTGCCTCGTGCTTGTACCCTCTGCCCGTTTGCCTGCCTGTACCTGCTTTGTTATTTTTGTATTAGTAAAAGTGTAACTAGAACTTTGAACTCCTTCCAGTTATTCAGCCCGCAGCACACCCGTGACACCCGAGGTGTGTAACAGTGTAACTATAGTTTATTCTACATAACAATAATTGAATCTTTGATGACTGAATAAGGGCAATTCAGCTTTATTCCACATGGCGGTAATGTCAGATACACAATGATGAAGTGAAGTTTCACTCATAGTCACCGCTGGCTGAAAACAAAAGAATAGGAAGTTTCATCAGCAAAACTTGAAATGACTCAGTGATTTACTGCAAAGCAAGTACTGAATGCAATCATATATTAGTGTCACTGTCACTTGATGGTGGATCTGGTGAAGAAACTGTCAGCGATCAAAATATTGATTTTTAAGATGTTGAAAATTATAGTTTTAGGAATATGTTTGAGATTATGAATATGAGCCAGATGCTGAATGTGGGAAATGAGCTCTGACGAGGACAGTGATGATGGTATAAAACATCTGCTCAAACTGAACCCTTCCAATCTCCAAAAGGTAACAAAATATGCTTTATTTTATTCTTCTGTAATAGTTACTCTAATATCAAGAGAGTTTTTATTGCAACAGGTAGAGATCCATCCGTGTTAGATTTAGATTCGGAACACTAAAGACTTGAATATGTAGTAATGATTGGCGAAACATTAATGCATTTAAGGGTTAAAGAGCACCAAAATTGCATTTATTATTTGAACTTTGTGATAAAATAGACATAAATTGAAATCTGAAACTTTGTTTCTTGGCAGAAAAGCTGTTGACTTGGCAAACCCTGGCTTGCCCAACAGGTAATTCACAGAGTCAACTAGAACCTGCATTAACAACACTTTTTTTTTTTCTGCGATAAAGTGAAATTGCTTATATGTGTTATCACTTTACCTTTGACAGCCCTAAATTCTACACAAAAGACATTGCCCTCACACAGAGTGTCATGATTCTGCCATCATGTCTTTTGATTCCTCTGGTCTTGTGGCAGAATCATGACAGACCCATGTTTTGTGTACAAGCACATGGCCTTTTGCTTGGGGCATGTGCTTGTGTGGTCTCATTACGTAACCCCACCCCCTTGTTATCCTCGTCTTGTCATTATTGTCTAGTCAGTTTCACCTGTCCTCGTCATTAGTGTTCCCTATTTAATCCCCTTGTGTTTGCTGTCCTGTGTCGGTTCATTGTGTCAAACAATGTGTGTATCATTCTCCGTGCTTAGCTTACCTGTGAGTACTTTGTGGAAGGTCGTGTCGCTGTGAACATTTTATTAGTAGTATAGTTTGTTTTCATACAGTCATAGTCTTGTCAGTCTAAGTTTCCCTGTTCTGTCCATATTTTGCCCCCTCGTGGGTTTTGTTTTCTTGTTTGTTACCAATAAACCTTGTGTTCATCGCACTCTGTCTGCATTTGGGTTCACCTCCTGCATCCACATAACAGATTGAACCGACCACAACAGAACCCAGCAGACAGTATGCCTGACGATCATCCTGACGATCTTGTACATTGGTGGCAGGAGGCGATTTCCGATTCCAGGAATGGAAAGCTTCCGTTTCCTTCCCAGGGTGAGCGGACCTTGAGACAGTACGCCCGGGTCTTGGAGGAGAGGCGGTTCTTCTTGACTGAGATTCTAGTAAATTGCTACCTCATCGCGGGCCTAAACGTTATGCCTTCTCTGGCTGAACGGGAGAGTCTGGTTCGCCGCCCGTTCCTGGATATGGTGGCCTGCTTGTCAAGGAAGGATTCGCAGGCTCCCACCATGTCATCTTCACCCGGCACGCTGCCCGTGATTCCGGAGGGTTGTGTATTAGCGGTGGTCACGCTAGAGAACCAGGCTCACCTCGTTTCGACTCCAGAGGCGTCTTCCACACCCGCTGACCTCCGTGGTAAACGAGGGAGACGGGTTTCTTGGGATTCCCCCTCGGAGTCATCGTCATCTGACCTCAGCCAACCAGAAGTGGTCTTCCCTGTTCCCGTTTCGTCTTCTTTTGAGCCCGGCCAGCCGATCGCGAGCCCTGCTGTGACCATTGCCACGCGGCCAAAGAGAAAGAGGAGAAAGAAGGGAGCTTCCTGATTCCCATCGCCATCTTCTCCTGAGTCTGCTGCCACGAGTGCTGTTAATGAAGCTGCGACTGTAAGCGCTGTTCCTGAATCTGCAGCCGCGACCGCTGTTCCTGAGGCTGCAACAGTAAGCGCTGTTCCAGAGTCTGCAGCCATGACCGCTGTTCCTGAGGCTGCAACTATAAGCGTTGTTCCAGAGTCTGCGGCTGAGAGCGCTGTTCCGGAGGCTGCAACGCTAAGCGCTGTTCCTGAGTCTGCAGCTGTGACCGCTGTTCCTGAGGCGGCATCTGTGATCGCTTGTCCTGAATCTGCTGCTTGAGCGGGTGATGCAGTTTTGCAGTCTGTTTCGTCACAACATGAAATGCCTGTCATCATAGCTGCCTGGACCCTGTCTGATTATTTGTCGTGTCTAGTCAAGATCCTCGAAGTCCCTGTCCGTCCTGTCTTGTCCTCAGTCCCCGAGCCTGCCGCCGAGAGCGCTGCACCCGAGCCTGGGCGCAGAGGGTGCAGTTTCAGAGCCTATGGCGGTCACCGAATCGGAGTTCTGGAGCGTTGATTCTGGGTCTACCTCTTGGAGCTCTGTTCTTGTTCCCGCCCCCCTACCACCTGATAATCCCCTTGTCTCCGTTCCACTACCTGCTGCGGCAGTCCCCGCTGTCTCCGGTCATCCGTTTGTTTCCCCTGTCTCCTCTGTCATGTCTCATCCCCGGACTGTTTCCAAGTTCGTCCCTGTCGCCACTATTCCCCGTACTGTTTCCCCTGTCGCCACTAGTCCCCGGACTGTTCCCCCTGTCACCACGAAACCCCGGACTGTTTTGCCCAAGTCTCCTCCTCGTGTGTCTCCCTCCAAGCCTGCCAGGATTCTTCGTTTCCCCGCCCTCATCCTGTGGACCTAAGACCCCCAGCACACCCATCCACCCTGGACCACCCCCCATGAACTCTGTTATTCCTCCACCTCCCCTGCCATGTTTGATGTTTTTATTGTTTCATCCCAACCCTGTTATTATTTTTCTTGTATGCCTTTATTAGTGTTTTCCATGTTTTGTTGGTTTTTATCCATGTCACGGTCTGTCTTGTCTTGTGTTTAGTTTCCCTTTGAGGAGCGTCTGGTAGTTGCTCCTTAAGGTGGGGGTTCTGTCATGATTCTGCCATCATGTCTTTTGATTCCTCTGGTCTTGTGGCAGAATCATGACAGACCCATGTTTTGTGTACAAGCACATGGCCTTTTGCTTGGGCCATGTGCTTGTATTTCCTCGTTACGTAACCCCGCCCCCTGGTTATCCTGGTCTTGTCATTATTGCCTAGTCAGTTTCACCTGTCCTCGTCATTAGTGTTCCCCAATTAATCCCCTTGTGTTTGCTGTCCTGTGTCGATTCATTGTGTCAAACAATGTTTGTATCATTCTCCGTGCTTAGCTTACCTGTGAGTACTTTGTGGAAGGTTGTGTCGTTGTGAACATTTTATTAGTAGTATAGTTTGTTCTTCATATAGTCATAGTCTAGTCTTGTCAGTCTAAGTTTCCCTGTTCTGTCCGTATTCTGCCCCCTCGTGGGTTTTGTTTTCTTGTTTGTTACCAATAAACCTTGTGTTCATCGCACTCTGTCTGCATATGGGTTCACCTCCTGCATCCACATAACACAGAGACAACGAAATTGCTTTTATCAACCGATAATGATTATTTCCAGATACACTAATCCATCCCTAATTAAGATGCATATTTTCGAACGGCTTTCATGCTTATGAAGCCTTAAATTAGATTTGATTGTAAAATGAATTTACCATTAACAGTGGGTGTGTGTTAGAGATTATTATTATTGCATGTACATCTCTCATAAGCCAATACATCCCCACCATCTGGTTCAATGACGGCAGATGGATATGGAATTGGTATAATCTGGGTTACAATATAACCATCTAGAAGAAATTAAAAAAATTATATAAGAGCTTGTTTATCGTCATCCCTAGTTAAGCAATCTTCCAGTGAACTTTTTGTGTATTGTATAACAGAGCTGGACTCTCTTGTGAGTGCATCTCTGAGGATTTGGGGTTTGTTCAGCTTCTACAGAAATGGAGAAAATGCCAGGAAGCCTGGTGATAGACGCAAAACAACCAGATGTATGACCTTAATCACACATTCATTTATATTGGGAACACAAATACAATGTAGGAGGACTGTGGTTTATAGATGCAATACCATTCCACAGATTTTTGGATTTCATTTTTGAGAGGTTTTTTTTTTTTCTTTTTCTGGTACACAACAAGAAATCTTAGTCTAGGATGATGTTACATTAAATGACAAAAACAAATCTACATCTGTGTTGGTCTGGATTCTTGTGTCCAGTTTTGGTTAATAAAAAGTTATAAAGTAGGTCTGGTTCATACATTCCTAATGTAAATTGATCTAGTTAACTATGAAATTGTCAGATATATATTTGGTTGATTGTGTTCTGTTTTGTTTTTGTTTTCATTCTGTTCCTGGTTACAGTTTGTATGAGTTTGTTCTCCTAAGTTGTTTCTATTTTCACACAGGAGGCCTGTAGCCTACTATAAAGTGAAAACTGGGGAATACAGTCAAAAACCTGACTTGAATTAACCTAAAAAACAGTTTAGGTTTCATAAAGGATAATTTAAGTTCACGCAATCCCGCAATCAAATTAATTTGACCTGCAGGTTCAATGATATCATTTGATGACATTCACGCTATTCTAAAGGTTGATCATGGATCAAATCGATCCACCATGGCAAACAGCATATATATTTTGTGCTGTTCAATAATATGTGGTGTTTTCCTCAGTGCATAACTTACATTTCACAGGTATATAACAGTTTAACTGTTATTTCCTTACTGTTGTGCGCTTTCTAACTACAGCTACTTAACATTACAGAAATCAATGCAGTGAAATTAAAACAAAATGTTGAGTAATTGTGTTGCATTAGCTCATTTTAATTAACTAAACTGAACAAGAAGAAAAATCTGCATTTTATATCTGCAAGAAAAGAAAAGGGGACCAAAGAAGAGTATCTCATTACCTGGATTACCATTTTTGAAAGATATTAACACTTTTATTCTTATACAGTTGTTTTGAACTTTCTTTTCATCAAAATCATGCATCATGGTTTCTAGAAAAAAATATTAAAGGGTTAGTTCACCCAAAAATTATCTCAGAGGTCACTCTTCTGCCGGAACTAGACTCATGTACGGACGTTACTGAAAGCCAGTGCTTATAGTCTTTAAAGTTATAAATATGGATATGTTTCTTACAAAAAGACATTGATTCACTTCAGAAGGCCTTTATTAACCCCCTGGAGCCGTATGGATTACTTTTATGATGG